>NW_028277304.1:0-748242 GCF_059751315.1 Micrasema longulum
TGTCTTCACGTATAAAATATTTCTTAGCCTTTTAGTGAGCGCAGACTGAAGACGGGACCTGATAGTTTGAATTTTCCCGCCAACGAACGTTC
The DNA here is from genome assembly GCF_059751315.1 of Micrasema longulum. NCBI lineage: Eukaryota > Metazoa > Arthropoda > Insecta > Trichoptera > Brachycentridae > Micrasema > Micrasema longulum. Next base: position 93 of record NW_028277304.1, read on the forward strand.
GCCGTTCGGTCTGTGTTAGAGCAGTCCACTTCATCGCATATTCATGGACAAATCACGGCTGTAACGGGGAAGGAGAGCTTAGAGAACATCGAATAAATAAAATCTATTCGTTAGGAAAGAACACGACGCGATTCGAGAGATGTCGGTTTTACCGCAAACTTAAATGAGAGTGATAGATATTTTATTGAACATATTTTTTTTGGAATTAAATATGGTAATTCAGGGCATTTGTTCGCGGCTTAAACTGGCTCATTGCATTTTTTGAAATTACATTTTTTATTCTAAATGAGTGAGGAATATTTTTATTATTAATTATTTAATATTCTTCTTTACGTGTCATGTTGCGTCCCCCCAATGTTGACGATCACTAACTTCATCGCATATTCATGGACAAATCACGGCTGTAACGGGGAAGGAGAGCTTAGTGAACATCGAATAAATAAAATGTATTCGTTAGGAAAGAACACGACGCGATTCGAGAGATGTCGCTTTTACCGCAAACTTAAATGAGAGTGATAGATATTTTATTGAACATATTTTTTTTGGAATTAAATATGGTAATTCAGGGCATTTGTTCGCGGCTTAAACTGGCTCATTGCATTTTTTGAAATTACATTTTTTATTCTAAATGAGTGAGGAATATTTTAATTATTAATTATTTAATATTCTTCTTAACGTGACATGTTGCGTCCCCCCGATGTTGACGATCACTAGGGAGAAAGATTCCTTATCCTGAGCAGTGCGAAACAGCTCTTCTACAGTTCTAATCCTGATCCATGCACCGATGTTTCGAAGCCAGGAAAGCTGTTTTCTTCCGATCTCTCTACGTCCCTTGATCTTCCTCTTCGTGAAACGCTGAAGTATGGCACCTCTCAACACATAACCAAAATATGAAATCCTACGGAGCTTAACAGATGTGAATAGTTCTCTATTATTATTGTTTCTACGTAATACTTCATTGTTGGTTATGCTATCAGTCCAAGATATTCTTAACATTCTACGGCGGATCCACGTTTCAAATGCTTCGAGGCGATTTACAATATTAACTTTAAGAGTCCACGCCTCTACACCGTACAGTAAGACAGGCCATATATAACATTTGACCATTCGTTATCTCGGCTTAAGGTTTATATTATCGTCACAAAGAAGATTTATTAAATAAATCAAGTAACATTTATTTAAGTTTTTATTACCTTATATATAAGTTTTTTAGTCGGCCTCGTGGTGTAATGGTCAGCGCGTTTGCATACCAGTGAGAGGTCTCGGGTTTAAATCCCGACGTGATTAATATGAAACATTTATTTAAGCGGGTGTTTTCAAACCAGAATATTTCAAAGTCCTTGGACTGGTACCTGAAGCGTAAGACTGATCATCTTAACTTCAAGTTATATATTTTTTTTATCAAGATACGCTGCGATTGGTGTACCAATGCAGTGCTCTATGCGCCATTAGATGCGGAAAGGGAATCGTGATGATGGTTACATATACATTTAGTATTTTGTTATTTTAATGCTGTTCCAGCATCATTATTTTTTTTATTCAATGCTACTGATATTATCGCTAGGAGGTAGCACCTCACGACCACTAAACTAAATGTGAACTGACTTCGGTGTCTCCTTGCTCAGGAAAATTCTTATTTTCAATGTGGTCTCGAAGTGGCGCTTTGCGGAAAATGAGAAGTCAGGCAGTCTTTTGATAAATAAGTCAGATTTTTAATGAATAAATCTTCGAGGTCCTTTTTGGTCGATTTTCATATAACTTATCATATGTTTTTTAAATTAAAATCTTCTATGTAAAATCTTGCATGAACACATCGAATCGCGTGCTCAGGCAATCGTAAAAAAAAACATTAAATAATCATTAATCATTTAAGGTTTATTAATAGAAAGTCGGGTAAAAAATTTAACTACCCTGGCAAAACTAACAAAATGTCCATCTTGTTTTATTGACAGACGGTAAAATAATCGAATTTTTATATAATGTTATTTGTGAATTCGCTATTTACCCATCAATGTAATCCCACCCTATTCTCATTTAATCTCAGCAGTATTTTGACGTTTTGGAAACGACACAACATGGCATAATTGAATTTAAATCGGCAGTTGCCTACTAAGCGATGACTACAGAGTTACTAATGGCCAAAACGTAAAACTACTTATTTATGAGTAGTTAAGGCGGCTTCAGATTGATGCGCGTACGCGGTTTCTGAAGTTTTATAATTCTATGAACTCTAATGATATAACTATCAATGCACAAAACTTAAGATGTTCTTAATTATTTTTGCGTTTAAAAACAACTAGTATAAAACGGCTCGCAGTTGGCGTCACGTTATTTTAACGTTACACGTCACGCTCGCCCCTTCTAACGAACATTGCGTACAAGTATGGTAACGTAATACGTGCAGTTACTTTCATAGGGCGCGAATTCTCTCGTCTTTAGGTAATTCAAAATATTCATATTTTTTTGTTTTTGCTTATTTTCAACATACAATATCTAAAAGAGTAATAAATAAATAAACTTTATTTCAAAATATTTAAGTTTGTTAGTGGAAATTCTTGATGGAAGTTCATTGTAATTTCTCGCTCGCGACATCTTCGAGACTGGTATCATATTATTTTGAATTATATATTCTTACCTCTGTTTTGTATAAATACATTGAACCCCTTAATAATGATACCAGTCTCGAAGATGTCACGAAAGCGATGAAACCGGTCACTGGATATTTCAAATTTGTGGATTAAAGTATCACTCGTCTTTTTTTTTATATAATAAAAAACCATGTGTCGTCTTGATGTCTTTTAATGTTTTGTCAAATACATAGACAAACAAAAATGAAAATCAAATTCTTCTTACTTGGAGGATTTTCGTTGATTTTTAAAATAAATTCCTACATAAATAATTACTTTTTATGTCTTGGTACCGATTTTGAGACGTATCTATCGATTTTTCAAGACATTTGCTACCCATGTACTCGTACAAATATATCCATACCAACCGACAGATGCAACTTAATCAATCTCTTCTAACCCTTTTTCCCCAGAATATTTTAAAATGAACTAACAAATAGGTGGAGCTATATCGCTATGGAATTCACAAAATCTTTCCAGGACTCTGCTGTTAGCGGCCAACTACCCTGAGTCATATTGAATATTATATAGTCAACTTAAGAAGAGACTTCTGACGTTTGCACGCTTAAGAAGTTCTGTAAATATTGACAGTTAAATGTAGGAAACAAATGCCGTACTTTATTGTTGAGACACCGCAATAGTGACCTACCACCGCAAAACTTCACTATCGATCGACAAATCGACTTTATATTGAATATCGAATTATATTATGCGTTTTCATTTTAAGGAGTTTGCAATACGATTAAACAAAGTTAATAGACGATAATTTTGACGTTGAACTTATTTATGCGCCAATTTATGACAGTGAATTTTTTTTTTTTTAAATGCTTCTATGCGTGATGATCACTGGTAACTTTAGCTCTATTTTTTCGCATTGCTCATTCCCACCACCACTCCTCATCCCCACCACTGGCAAACTCACGTAATTACTCAGAGCAATTAGTTTTGTCTTGATGTTGATAAGAAAAAAATACAAGCGGAGTGTACGCTGTAAACATAAAATATTTCAAATACTTGTATAGTTAGGGACCCTGGTATCTGTTTGCTAAATGTTAGACCGTTCAACCGGCAAAAATAACTATTTCACTCGTGATTATTATTATGTGATCCATACTCAGTATGTTAAAAGCAGTGGCGAATGGTGATTTTATTTATAGGTAAGCTGTAAAAAAATCATATATTTGTATCTACATAGGAGGTACGTAATATAATGTAAGTAATATATACTATAAATTGATATTTTTCTGTGGTTCTGTGTGATACAACAACTCTCATCCATGAAATGAACTCAAACTATGTAACTTCGTGATATATTATATTATAAAGATATATTATCCATTACTTAAAAATATAATTCATTAAAAAATAAATAAATAATACCACTATGAATTCAGTCGATTTTAGGTATTCAATTGGAATGTTAACTGACCACATTGTTCTAGTAATTACTAGTGCTTAAAACGGCCGCGTGGAGTGCTATATAATATGTCCTGCAATATGATGCATGAAAGTAATTACGGTCTTATGTCAAAAGTACCATCGCAAAGAAAAATAGTCCTTAAGAAATAATGTTGGTAATACGGTTTTCCAAATCAAGAATCTTCAAACAATTTTTGTAATTTGCAAGTTTAATAATCTAGGAGAAAAAACCCGCACTAAGGTTAATACATTCAAAATATAGTATACTTATTTGCATGAAAAAATAAGCTGGAATAATCGGCTAGTTTCTTGGCTCACCGCAGGCTCTGGACGCGCTTTATTAAACTTATATTTATATTAAGATAAAAATACAAACGGCGGAAATGATTTCAAATAAATGGTAATTAATTATTTGTTATTCTGTAAATAAAGTTACAATAAAACATTATTATGGTTAGTCAAATATAATGTTTAGCTGTGCATAATCGCTTCTATACGCGGTTCGCCCCTGGTTAAAAGATAACACTCCCGAGTAAATCTAAATAAAACAATATTTACTTTTATTATCATTGTAACGTATAAAGCTATTTCTGTTGCTATCTTTGTCATACTATAATTATTGTGGGAGTCATATTATGTATTTTTCTTTTGTTTTAATTTGATTTACCATGGTTCGAATATTCCTATTGAGTTGCCAAGTAAAACTATGAAATAAACTTCTTTTTTAAACTTTTTCTATTTTATTTTTAGTTAGTAAAAAGCTATTTAGTCATGAAAACCCGTTTCTATTACCCCACCTGACGGATAATTATTCAAAATCGATATCTAAAATCGAAGGAAAAAAATACTGCCACAACGCTATTGTTTTCTGACAAAAATACCTTTTTATATTGTCTGAACTTAGTTTTATTTTAGTTTACATGTAAACAATTCCTTCTCGATGTAATAAAACACTTATGAAAATTAGTTAAACCTTTCTTACCGACATACCAACCTTTGTCGAATAACAAACATTTATTAACCGGACATTACTTACGTCGTGGCAGTTGAATTACGAATATTTTGTATGATTTTTTTGCATCCTAACGCGAAATCGTTTTCATATAAAGCAAGTTGCCATTATATTGCTATGACAATCTTCCGAATTTACGACTATTGCTTTTTTGCCTACGCCAGGCTTAAACTTCCCTTACTTCTGCTATTGTGGGGCTTACTGCTTTTCATTTACTTTCTGCCTTTGTTCGCAGAAATCTTCTTTGTTCTGAAGCCAAATAAAGTTTTGACTTTCAGATTCTATCATATTTCTCGTTATTCAATGGATTTTTTGTTTCATAGGTTACAAATGGTATTCTTATATTCGGCAATCGTTATTTTGTTTTAAATAAGTGAAATTCATGCCTCGATATAAACTAACGTTGTCAAACGTACTATAAAGACTCACAATTAATGTATAGATGCTTACAAATATAATACCAGACAATACTATGACTAAAAAAGTAATGACAAAAATGCAGGACAGTCAAATTTAATAAATTCTTTAACACACGCCTCAATGACATACCTGACTACTCGAAAACTTATATCAAGGACAAATTAAAAATCAAATTAAAATACACATGATGAAAATACTAACCAAACGAGACTAAATATGAACTAAATATTTTTGTATGTACTTTATATTATATAACCCGAATGACAGACAAACGACAAACAAACCATCACGCCGTAATTGGTTAATCTTACTAACTCCCTAGGAGGTGAAATCCAGTCGTTTGTCTACAAACATTTAGACAAACTCAACATATTCTTATAAAACCAACTGGTTCAAGAAGAAGTTTGAAAACTGGAAAATCGTTTCCAGGCGTTATCTAGTATGTGAAATACTTTATTCAGATGAATCTCTTTACAACAATAAATTATTACGGTTCCACGTGTTGGGAAACAAACATGGAACCTTAGAATTATTTAATTTATCTTTATACCAATTAAAATCATTACTTTTTAATCACTTCTTTTTTAAATTATAAAAATGTATCAAGTGTTATACTTGTTTTACTGTTTACGCTATGATACATCGCCTCTGTTACTTCAGTACTCTTTTTATTTAAACCCTTTATTTATTGTTAATTTGCTGTATACCTATATTATAATTTCTTATTTAATTTTTCTTTATTATTTTCTGCTGATTTTATTTCATGTGTCTGTATTTTTTATACTGTTTTCAGGTGTTTTGTTTTATTATAATTGTTTTTTAATATTATTTTATAATTTGTCAAAAGCGTAAGCCGTCAAAATAAATAAATTAATATATGATGATTTCAGCTCTTTAAATTCACTAAAATCAGCAGATGGAAGAATTGAAGAAATATGGATTTTCAAGCATATGAAAAATGGTAAATGTTATGCAGTGAGTAAAGTAGTCACTTAAACCAGCTACTGACTGGTCATGAGCTCTGTAAATACAGTTTTCCTCCCATATTCAGGCTTCAATATTCCCTTCTTTAAAATCTTCTCCATCCCTGTTGTAATTTGTTTATTGTCGTTGCGCCGGCAATATCTGTTAAGTGACATTTTGATTTTTTTTTAAGGAGATAATTTAAACAACGTATCTTTTAATGATGGATCTTATTTTTAATTACATTGTTATTTGTGACAAAAAGGAAAAATACGTCATTTTATTTTGACAAAATATTATTATATTAACAAAATTGTTTAATCTTAATGAGAAGAATGTTTTTTTTAGTTTTTATTTTAATGTGTAAATTTCCTTTATGCAAATATTTTAGTCTTATCTTATTTTAAATTTTTTTTTGTTTTCAGATAACGGATGGATAATATACTGCGGATTTGCGTATACTTGTAAGTACGCCAATATCTAATATTTTATATTTACAAATTACAAAAATATGTACTTCGTGGGGTTTCTGGCTATAACCGATATTGTTTTCATATTATGACAATTAATACACATTTATCCCTCTCACGTATCGGGAATATATTTTTTAACATTATATATTATACTACCAAAATAGCAAGATTTATTTTAATTTATTTTATTTATTTATTTTTGCAACCAACACAGTCATAGCTATAAACAATACATAAAGTATAACAACAAATCACAAGACCAATTATGGGTTTCATATAGGAACAAAAATATAAAAAAACAAAACGTACAGTTCGCTACGGGTGAAAGGAAGTGAGATGGGAAAATAGGGAAGGAAGAGAAGAAGAAGAAGTATTAAAGTAAATATAAAACAATGAAAAAAGAAATAAAAACGTTTATAAATGTACACATACAACATACATATATATATATATATATATATATATATATATATAGTTATATAAATAAAATAATATTATATAAAATAAAATAAAATAAAATAATATAAAATGAAATAAATAAAATATACATACATACACACATCCATTTATATATTTTTACACGTTCACAATTTTTTTTGTTTTTTTTTCTTAATAAAAACCAGTAAAACCGTTTTTATAATTTAGACGAATATTTCATTTTTGAGGGCCATTTTCAACGAGTTGTAAATAACTCACTATTAGAAAATGGGAATCATGTTGGGGTTTGAGTGGGATTCGAACCACGGACCTGTGAGCCGTGATTTTGAGACACTAGCCACTGGACCACAACCCTATTCACATCTAAAATAAAAAAATATAAAAAATGCTCTTATTAATTTTAAAAATAAATGCATGTCTAATAAATATTTAAAATATAGAAACAAAAATTAAAAATTAAATTTCATAACAATTAAAAACTTGGAAATATATTTTTTTTTAATAAATAAATGCGATAAAATAAATATGATAAATGAAAAGTGTTTTCTTTTACACAGTACAATTTAATTGTATTTTGTTTTTTTCTTTTCTTCCTGTCTCATCAAATAATGATTAAAACCACGATTATAATGCCTTAACCTGTAAATTTGGGCGCACAAGCAGACATTATATCCTTAAAACACGCTTTAAGTTGTGAAGACGCCACCTGTGTGAGTGTCCGAGTGTACACACAAATCTTCTCCGTGGGGATAGGCTGAGAATACCAAGTAGATAGCACTATTCCCTGGACTCGTAGAACAGACCAATATCTTAGCCTTTCGTGCGAAATCCTCGTCTCCGGTAGCGAAGTGTTTGCACAAATCATTTCATTTATGAGATTCTAGTTTTGCCAGGTCACTTTATGAATAATAAATCAAAAAGCCTTCTCACCCCTCCACAATGCAAATACTCGTATGTGCACCGTGCACCAGTTTAGATGGTGTGAATTTAGTTGTCTGAATTGCATTTATATTTTGTATTTATCACAATTCGACTCTTGGTTTCTAGCGCAATCATTTAAAACACTTAATTACAGTTATGTTGTTGTATTTTGTTATATTCATGCCTACCATGAAAGACGTCTCGAGTTCGATTTCCGACTTGTTCGACATGAAGTATTTATTTTAAAATGTGTTTTTATAATTGAATATTTTGTAATCCTTGAACTTGAAGCATAAGGCTAATCATCAAATTAATAAAAATGAAACATGTTGTAATTTTTACCACATAAGATTTTAATATATTATAACAGAACTAGTTTCAGGTATTCCGAATTACCCATCATTAGGTGTAAATATAAACCAAACTAAAATATTTATTTATCAATATACACGGCACGTTGCGCCTTTTAATTTACAAAAAATATAAATTGAGTAAAAATGAACACTTTAAATAATCTACAGTAGATAATCGAGGAAAAAAAAGCATAAAAAGTTTATATGTACATATTATATCATAATGGTTTCATTCAATGAACACGCTTACATATTGTGTAAAAAGTAAAAAGTCACAATAAGAAATAAAAAAATCATTAAAATGAATATAAAAGTCAGAAAGTACGAAAAATATTTTTTAAATTTATTTTCAAAGTTATTTTTTAAAAAAGGAGATGTAGGTATATCTTAAATCATAATTACATTAAACAAAAAAAAAAGAGAATTACAAAATCTAAGTTTAAGAGAAAAAATGTTTTTTAAAAAAAGTTAAAAATAAGAATCCAAAAAACATATTATATATGTTTACAAAAATATACAAAAACTCGAAAAAAGTAAAGAGAAAGCAATTAAAATTTTAAAAATATAATATACGTTCATACTCGTAACTATAGCTTGACAAATGTAAGTTACAGTTCACTATCTTTGAAATAATTAAAAAGAGTTGATTGATATAAACTATACTATATTGCTTACTTCTTGGTATGAACACTTGACCAATTTACTACTATACTCTATTTTTTATAAATTTATTGATATTGTTTTAACTTTGCTGGAATTCCTCTCATCCATGCGCTTTGTAGCTGCAGGATGATTGGTTATCTAGCTTTAATATATCAACTTTAAAATAACTTAATTTTGTAAACGGGGTCTAGAATTCCAATCGTCTATGCGCTTAGTAGCAGCAAGGCGTGTTGTAATCTTACTCCTTTTTACTATTCATATTATTATTATTTTGTAATACACTAAATTTATTTGTCAATTTTTAAAATGTGTAAATGGGGGCTAAATTTCTAACTGTCTATGCGCTCTGTAGCTGCAAAACGTCCTGTAATCTAGCTCCTATCTATTATAATTTTTGATTGATTTTAATTGAGAACGAGGAACTAGAATCCCAACCGTCCATGCGCTCTGTAGCTGCAAGACGTACTGGGATGTTTATTAATTGTACAGCGCCCTTGAGGTGATTTTCACAAAAATGGCGCTTTATAAATTATCCAACTATATATATATATATTATGATAAATATATCAGCAGCGTCAGAATAGTTATTGTCGAGTACATGATGCCTATTCAGATTAGCATTATACGAGTTTATCGTTCGCGAATTGTTGCAACTAAACGAAGGTACTTGACGAGTCATTCGTCCGGGTACCTTAAAGTTAATAAGCGCTAATAGATTTTGGAAGCCCCGTGTAAAGTAGACAATCTTAAATAAATTCAATAAATCTATAATTTTTCTTCTCTCAGTTAGTTTTGACAAGTTTAAAGTATTAAATAGGAAATCATAGTTAGTAAATTCACATCTGATTCCGAGTTTAAAATTAACACATCTTAAAAAAATATTTTGAACTCTTTCAAGAGTATATTGTTGTGAACTCTAATACGGAGTCCATATAGTTGAGTTGTATTCCAACTGGCTCGTAACTAAAGCTGTATAAATCAATTCCAAAGTATTAATATTTTTACAGTCCTTTGTAACTCGCAAAATAAATCCTTTATACACAGATTAGTACATAGGTACTGATAGGGTCGGGTGGATGCGGCAAAGCAATGTGTGATGAAGGGGTTGAGTTTTCCTAATTATGGGGAATAATTTTGGAATATATTGCCAATCAAATTTTTCTCTAAATTGATTTTTTTTTGGATTTCAATATTTTCTAAATAAGTTATTCACGATAATACCTTTATTTGTGATATAATGTAAAAGTTTAATTTTATGTGAATGAAAAGAATGGTTTGTATCCATAATGTGGTTTGCAAATTCAGAAAAAAACTTGTGCTAGAATGTCCACGGAGGTGTTCGTTAACTCATATTTTTAAATTTCTCGCAGTTTAACCGATATATTTACTGTTACAATCTCCACACGTACCTATAACTTCATACACGCCGTTTTTTTCTAAAAGCTGTATTTTCAATTTGGACTTAGCAAGTATTTTCCCTAAATTGTTGTTTGTAAAGAACGCGGGCTGGACATTGGGGGGTATGAATTTACCAATATTTAAAGATATTGAACCAGTGAATAGAATTTTCTTCCAGAATTTATTTTCAGTTTTTATATTTTTATTTGCAGAATACGAGTATTTTTCGATAAATTTATTTTTATTTTTATTTTTCAACATTTTTTCTATCAAGTCACAATCAAACCCATCGTTATCATCTATTTCTTTCATTATATTTAATTAGCCATTATAATGGGTTTTATTAAGGGGATTATTAATTAATCTGTTTAACAAAGAGTGAAAGCTGGCCATTTTATGTGAAGTTGGGTGTATGGAATTCGCAGGAATTACAGTGTCTGTCTATGTACGTTTACGGTAAATACAATAATCTACTTTATTCTTGATGATTTTTATAGAGAGATCTAGAAAATCAAGGCAATTGTCTTTATTATTTTCTAAACAAAATTTGATGTTTTTGTGAGTCTGATCATCAAACCTTTATGCTACCTAAAAATTATCAAGATACGCTGCAGATGGTGTAATATTGCAGTGCCCTTTTAACCATTAGGCTCTGAAAGGGAATAATGAGTGTATTTTGATTATTGTATAGAGTTTGTTTTAAAATATATAATTTTTAATGGAGACAAAGTAAAATACTTTGATAAATATCTCAACCGAAATTAATAAATTATTAGTAAATATTGAAATTAAGGCATTTACAGGGCTTGCGACCTGTCATTCATAAATACATAAGATAATACTTTCCTTCTATGTAGGCCGAATGAAATGCTTGAGTTTACTGTTTACCATATTGATGTGCCATATATATGTTTTTTTAAATATTTTTTATGTTTCTAATCCTTTATTTGTGGTGATATACTCATGTGTATGTGTCATATAATTGCTCGTCCCATCTCAACACAGGGCTTTTAGTCCCATGGAGTTGGGACTTATTGTCTCAAAGAATGTACAACAACCTTATGTATGTATGTAAATAAATAAATAAATAAAAATAGATAACTGTACTATCATCTGCTAGTAGCTTGGATGATGGGCTTCGAGAGAGGATACTACACAGAGGGAAATGGAGTCAATGTTAAAAATATCATGTCTACAAAAACGTAGAAAAAACATTGACTCCATATTCATGTTTAATTTACTAAATAGCTTCACTGGCGTTACTTCGCTTCCGGAACAAGTGTCATTCGATGTTACGATCTGCCACTTGCAAAATAATAATGAGCAAATTGTGGTATCTCTATTCGTTTTTGAATGTATTTTTTTTGTTGATAATTTTACATTGCAGAAAATTTGTAATGTACTGTACTTTGGAAAAATAAACAAATACTATATTTATTTATTATTTATGTAAAACATTTTTTTTTTTATCTCTTATTGAATACATTTTTGTTATTTTCTTAGGTTAAACTTTTCTTTTATTTCTTTCCTATTTTATTTACATTTTTTAGATCTTAATTTTAGTAGGTAATTTTAATTTTCTTATTATTTTTATTTTTTCGGTATATATAAATTGAAATTTTTGATTTACTTTGTTTTATTTTTTATCTCGTTTTAATTACATTTATGAGCACACACTATTTATATATGTGCTTAATTTTTTTTTTTTATTTAAAATATATTCAAGTAAATTGCTATTCTTTAATTTTAATTGTATTATTTTACTTTAAAAAAAAAAAAAAAATTTCTTTGAACTATTTTTTTGTGTTTATTATTTTATTCGTATACAGTATTATGTCTGTGCTCTTTTTATTTGATTATTAATTTAAACTTATGTCTGAGCACCCGATGACAAACTATTATTGAATTGTTTACCGGGACAAAATATAATTTAATACCTCGTTTTCTTTATAATGTTTTATTGAATAAAGACTCTTTATAAATATGGAAAATAAATATATGGAATATAAGCTGTATAAAGTATTTTCTTTTACATTTTTCTTTTATTCTATTCCGAAGATCAGTATTCTGAAATGAAAGATTCCGCATTGTCTCGTATTTATCTTCCCATTTAAAATAAGACCCGGCCAAATTGTTCCGCAAACACCGCGTCGCTTTCTTGCTGTTCATTTATCCTCCTGCGCTGTGTACATGCAGTACATTACGTGTCTGAGACAATAGTTTATATCTGTTGCACTTAAAATACACTTAGCGATAGAGCCTAGGAAGGGTAATCCGCTAAGTCCATAGAGCAAGCGCTGGGAATTTACTGCCCGAGAACTTGGCCGGAAAAAAGTGCAACCGCACTTAATACCGAGTCCGACGAAGGATTAAACAACTCCCTACACCCTTACGATTCACATACTTAAACATCAGAGTGCCCTTTTTCAAATTAAAATAAATTGTTTTTCTGTATATATATATTTTTTAAAAATATCGACACAACTTATGGTTTTTAGCCGAGAGAGTCATCTAAATGTATATCTCTGACATAAATAAATAAATTAAAAAAAATAAAATAAAAAAAGGTATCAATATTGAGAAAGTGAAACAGTTAATGTACTTTGGTAGTATCATCAAAGAAAACCTAGACTCCGACATTGAGATATGCAGAATAGAAGCAGCCCGAACAGGATTTAACATAATGAAAAATCTTCTTTGTGACGATAATCTAGGAGTACAAATGGATGAACATCTCTGCTGGCGAGCTCATACTAATGAATTAAGCCGCAAATTTTTTTTCAGTCTACACTCACTTAGAAGGTTGCAAAAAATCTTACCCATTAATACTAAATGCACCCTTGTACAAGCATTACTACTACCCATTCTAGGTTACGCTGATGTTTCCATGACTGATTTAAGCTGTGAGCAACTCGATAAACTTGAACGAATTCAGAATACTTGCATAAGGTAGACACAAAATATAGGCTTAGCGGGTTATTCTTTTTAAAAAATTAAATTAAAAAAATGATATGTATGAATTTTTTCATGATATGTTGGTTTTTCTTATTATTTTTAATATTTACACCATACTTTACAAGGCATCAGGTTCTCGATGTCTCGGACGTCCACTGTTGACTGTTTTTCGGCAGTTTATGTCAGAACTCCGGGACGAGAACCTGACTTGCGAGGACGAATTTTCCAACTAGGGAACGGACTTGGAATAATGATGATGATTTTAATGTACGACATAGGCATATGGTCAAAGGTAGGGATAGTTCTCAATTTGGAAGCTTATACCACTACCATACGAGTATATTCTGTAGTTTACTGCAGTAACATTATCTAGAATACACTATTAAAGCATAGAAGTAATACATTGTTTCGTTGATTGTTATAGTTTAGCGAGAGGGCTTTCGAAGTTTCTGTTTCCACTTAAGTTTTATCGAGTCATTGTATTTCCTCTGCAATTGGAAAACAATATTTGTCCACGGATGCGCTCGACATTCCCAGATCCATCGAAATACTCCTCGATGCATTTCCAAGCCGTACAATATGCAGTAAATAATAGTCCGTGGAACGTTTCAGCGAGAAGTCACTTTGGTTAAATGTCCGTTGTCCAGAAAAACACCGTAAACAAAATATGTTAAATTGAAGGTTTATGTTAATGTAAGCATAAATTGTACACAATCATTGTCTTATAGTATAATATACATACATGCTCTCGGTGAACATATCAAGCGATGCAAATCGAACGCCATTCTCAAACTGAATATTATCATCATATTACAACAGAGATCGAGAACATTTTGAAGAAGGGAATATAGAAGTCTAGGCATCTACAGGGCTAACGAACCCACAAGTAAAAAATTTAAAAACCATCCTACCTGTAAAAATAAATATTGGGGCAAAGAAAATGATGAAGTGTTATTTGACAATTTATTAATAAATTTATTCAACAAATTTACGGACAATGTCCAATTTAATAAAATCATACAACGAAACACAATAATAATACAGTAACAAATAAAAGAAGCAATACAACAAAGAAAAGCAAAGACAAGTTAATACATTAGACAGGCATTATGAAATCCAGATTAATTCTTCAAATATACAGTCAATTTATTGGGAATATTTCTTTAGTCTATTTGTAAATAAAACTCAATTTACAATCAAAATAATTTAGATCTTGATTTTCATTTACAAATCGAATCATTCTCGGTAGAAGCGCATGGAAACCATAATTAGTCTTGCGATGACCGAGGAACAGAATTATTTCCGAGTCTACGTGAAGGAACATTAAGAGATATTTGTTGGTGAATAGTCGGGATATCAAATAAACTATTAATTTTTTTAAACATGCCAATTAAATCTGCATTAAATCGACGTTGTGAGAGACTGGATATATTCAGGAAAAATTCCATGTCGGTGTAGTTATAGTGATCTCTTGTGATTCCTAGTTTGTACGCAATTTTTCTTATAAATTTATGCTGAACTGATTCGATGATTTTTATATGAGTAACATATAAAGGAGACCCTATAACGAAGGCGTATTCAAGAATGGGACGAACCAATGAGAAGTAAAGTGGTTTTAGAGTTAATTTGTTTTCAAAATCGTTTACGTTTTGTCGTTCACAATGTTTACGTTTTGCCTTTTAACAAACAGTGGCAGTATAAGATAGTGACAGATCATTTCCTCGACTGCAATTTTAAATGCAATGTGATCCACCAGATCGTGACCCGACAAGTATCGGCACAGCATCTGACGGTGCCTCGACAGAAAAACTACTATGGAGATAGAACAATGGGAGTGTAGTACAAAAACTTTGATACATTAAAAAAAATCATCAAATCTTATTTAAAAAATCAAGTGAATATTAAGTACGCACATAAATATTTTCATAATTATTTTTAAACTCTGTACCTACCCCTTATAAAAAATATATATATAAAAAATGCAATGTAACTCGCAGACAAGCCTCTTGGCAAAAATACAGCATCAGTCCCAGATTTCCATTTCTTTCTAAGCTTATACTTTGCAAACCCATCTTTGGTTTCCCCATCCGGTCAGCTGTATCGATTAAGATGATTTTATTCAAATTTATCTCCAAACACTTCGATACGTTTAAGTTTTCTCCCTTTTAATGATTAAATCCGTAAAATTTTGTAACGTGCGACGTTTTTCTCTGGAAGCGCTAAGATTTCGCCAGGAGCAGGATTGTCTCTGGTTATTGCCGGCCCCGCGCCGGTTATGGGTTATTGCCTGCTGGTTATTGGTTATTGGAAACCTCTGCTGGTCTCCGCGCGGGACATGACACCCCACCTCGTTAGATCGACTGCACTTCAGTTTCATTTCTTCACTGGATTTTTATTAACTTCTTTCGGACATTGTAAAATGTTATATTGTGAAAAAAATGTATCAAAAGTTTTAGATTCTTTACGGTTCCTTGGAGCGGTTTCTGAAAATCATAATTGAGTTTCTATCCCAGATAACTTAAACAAGCTAATGACAAGTGAACAAAAAAGTGGACTGTAATCAATGAAATATGTATTATTTAAAATACATATTATAATAAGCGCGAAGAAAATAAAATTTTTTTTTGGCAATTGTCTTCCTTCTAAATCTAAAAACGAGATGCTGTGTGCTCTATGGAACAAACGGTTCGTATTACGTTACCGCGCCATACTTGTACGCAATGTTTATTGGAAGCGCCTCGGCAGGCATAACGTGTGACGTCAAATAGTGTGTCACACACCACGAGTCGTTTTGTATGTGCTCGTTGTAAACCCAAAAATTATATATAAAAAGCATTTTTTGTATATTGTCACAATATTCCCTTTGTATATTTTATAAAACTAAAGTAGAATTATAATCCAATAAACTTGTTTTATTTTGTATACATTACCAAATTTAAATAAGTAACTGTTAGGGGGTGGTGCAAATCTCCTTAGTCTCCATTATGTGATTAATTCTCATTGCCATTAATAGATTCAAGAACCAGTTTTCTCATGTCTTTCTGATATTTGCTATTCGATTTCAGAAATTACAATTCAGACCTAGATTAAGTCACTAGCTTATTAATTGGTAATGTCACGCACAAAACTAGTGCAGTAAGATAAACAAGTAATCCCACGTACAGTTTCTTGGAAGTTAATATCACGGAACGATCAATATTGCTGAAGTTATTATGTACCAAATGTAAAAAAAAATGTATTTATATTTAAATTTATTGCAGATTTTATTTATTAATATACAAAAAAAGTATATACTAACATCGGGTTGAATCATATTTCAGCTCTTAACCCAAAACCTGTGTTGAGCTGTATTTTATATAAAAATAAAATACAAAATAATACTACACTTGTTTACCAGATATTTTAAATATTGTTATAAAAAAAAAATTATCACCGTCAGTATTAATCACCGTTAAGTTAAATAAATAAAAAATCTTTTTAAATAATCACCGTTAGTATTAATAATCATTATTTGCCATTGTTGGCATGTGCACATATCGATGGCTCAGTTTCATAGAGGGATAACAAAAAAAAACGTTTTAAGTTATACTATTTATTATTAACATTTTACAACAGAGGTGGAAAACATTTTAAAGAAGGTAATATAGAAGTCTAGGCATCTACAAGGCTTATGACCTATCATTGGCTGGTTTACGTGGCTACTTTACACATTGTGTAACATTCACCATTCCGCCTATATTTGAACATATAAATTCCTTCAATTATTTTACTTGTTGATGTTTGTGAAGTTAAAAAGCTTAAACCTTTATTTATGCGGGTGAGATTCATCCAATTGAATTATTTCACCTACATACTAGGCAACGCCTGAAATGTTTTTTAATTTCTATTCATCTTCATGGACCAGGTGGGTTTATCAACAATATTTACTTAGCCACTTGAACCAGCCAATGATAGGGCAAAAGCCCTGTAGATGCCTAGACTTCTATATTACCTTTTTTTAAATATTCTTCATCTCTCTTTTTATATGTTAATATTAACAGCTTCCAAGGGAGTTGAATCCAGTCCCTGTCTACAAGAAATTGGACAAACTCAAAATATTGTTGACTATTTATTATATTT
Organism: Micrasema longulum; assembly: GCF_059751315.1. NCBI lineage: Eukaryota > Metazoa > Arthropoda > Insecta > Trichoptera > Brachycentridae > Micrasema > Micrasema longulum. The sequence continues at coordinate 17,854 of NW_028277304.1, forward strand.
ATAAATCATCCTTTTTCCATTCCACAAAGGTGTTACTCTTAAAAACTATTGATTTTCTCATAAAAGACAAATGTTTTCATATAGAAATAACTAATTAAAACGTTGTGATTATTTCTATAATACTTTTTATCATAAAACAAGTAACCATTATGTATATATTTTACATAAATATATTCATATATACTTCACTTAAGGTGATGTAAATAATTATTTGTTACAAATCAATTTAGATATGTCAACACTTTGGTCAGCCATTACTCAAAACAAGTAATTCATAGTTATCTCTTTATGGAACTAAGCCATTGATATTGATATATCTTATATTATAATACAAATATGATATCTGAATACAAAAATGAAAACGTTGTATAAATGAATTGTTATTAAAATATATGAAGGGTACTCGTCGAAACCGGACTCGTCAGAAAATTATGAATTTAAAAGTTGAAAAATAAAGAATATTATATTATTTGTTTGTAGTATACTTCGTTCTTGTTTTGTTAAAGATGGTTTTCATTTAATATAAAACTTATTTTTATATTCAATCACTGAAACTAATAAAAAAAGTCTTCTTTTAACAAAAAAATTACAGACATAAACCAGCTAATTCTAGGAATCGTCGCATTTTTTACTAATTTGGTTCATTTCCCATACGTTTGTTTTAGGAATCGTATTTTAAACGCTTATTCAAAACAATTAGTAACGAGAGTAAACTATTATTGGAAGAAATGTTACAAATGTTGCATGTTTTCCTTTCTTTGAATCGGTCTTCTCCATTTTCGGTTATTCTATTTTAAAAGCAATTGAGAAGTTCCTCGTGCGACCTCAAAAGTGTTAGAAAAATAATCTTGATTGTCTTTTGTTTGCTCCATTGATTTCAGTTGTTTACGAAATTCACTTGTTCAAGTCGTTTGAGGTTTTTGTTTACTCTCTTTAAATCTCCTTTGAGGTATGGAATGGTACTCCTGTTTCTTATCATTGGCGTGCTTATTACAACTCAATTTAAAATGTTATTTTTTTTTGTTTAAGGAATGTATATTCAGTAGTGGATATTTACATTCGGTCAAAATCTCATTTCTGATCTTAAAATATTTTGTTTATTTACAGAACGTTTCTTTTTCTTTATGAACACCTCATTTTGTACAACCCTTACCTCAATTTACATTTTTATAATTTTGAGTTCCTTGATTTCATAATACTTGGTATTTGAATAATACATACCATAAATACACGTAAATGTATGCATCCAAAAATATATGTACTTACATTACTTACTTACATAATAGTAAAAAATGAAACAATTATATTTTACTGAGCTTACAAGCGGAATTTGTCTCAATGTTTCTTGTGCCATTTTATGAAACATGAAATGTAAATATTAAAAAAAAAAAATAGGCACAATACACAAGTACTTCGCATATATTTAAAGCCGAGAAACAAGCCATTGCACTGTCGCGAGTCTACTCGAGTCTAGTACTCTAAAAATATATTTGCAGAGTTCTTAATAATCGGTTGTGGTTCTGTGGCTAGTACCGTGGACTCACGGATCAAAGGTCCGAGGTTCGCACCCTGCTCTACCACAACTTGATTCCCATTTTCTAAAAGTGAGTTATTTACAACTCGTTGAAAATTGCCACTAAAATCGAAATATTTGGGTGAATCGTAAGAACTTAAGGTTTTTTATTTTAAATATCCTTTTTTTCTCTCATTGTCAATTTATGTTTTCATATGTTCACAATGTAGGGAAAATACGTTGTTTATTTTGTTACGTAATTACCTACTAGAATATCACGGGCTTATGTACCGCTTTTATGATTCCTGAAAGGGACCCGCTGACTAATAAACGTCATCATTAAAACACGTGATTTACTTAACTCCTTTTTTATTTGTTTTTCACAGGAATAAAATTTTCCCAAGGATAAACTGGATCGTAAAAATTTCGGTAGCAATTAAATAAATCCGATGTTATTGCCTTCTGTGGGTTTTAATAAACGTGATACTTGTTTTTCTTTTTTTTAAATTTATTTCAAAATTTGTATTTATTTTTTCGAACATTTTATATTTTACAAAATAGTACAAAAAACAATGACAAATTTGCTTGTATTGGGAGTAGGCTCAGTATATTATGAAGTGTCGACAAGCCAGAAATATTAGTATGCCTAAGGTTGCAATCGGTTCCTATATGGGCAAATGCCTGTTCTAAAAAACCGATTTGTTGTAGCAAATATGGTAACCGAGTATGTTTCCCATTAATAAAAATAGTATTAAAGAAATAGAAAAACAATTATAGCCCATAAGAGAAAAAAATATATATAAAGTTTACGTTTATATATAAATAAAATTTATAATATTTGTATGTACCTAAAAAATATAATAGATTTATTAAGGATTCAATGGAATTGCATAATATTTATGTTTTTTTTATATATGGGAGTTGCATTATTTTTACCTTGCTTTTAGTTGCATTATTAATATACAATGTTTATATTTCGAAAAAATGATTTTTCTGCAGTTAAATTACTTTGAATTTTAGCTTAGTTTTTGGGACCAGGAAGGATATTCTAGAGTGGGCCAATCAGAAACTCCTCAGCATTTTCTCTGGAGAGGAAACCACTTTAAACTCTTCAGGAGAAGCCGGCCTGTTTACAGTAGTCAACGTGCCTTCCGTTGCACTTAAAGAGTGTCCGGCATTTTGTTCCCTACTTTGGTTAATTTTACCAATTTCCTACACTTAATTAACCATGCATGATACTACCTCTTCTGTGAGTTCTTATTACCTATCACCGTAAGTATGTCGTTGAGATCTTCACACAGGCTTTTGCTTCGCTCCTTTAGCTGTTGTTTTTGAAAGTTAAAAAGGATTTGTTGACGATAGTAACCTAAATTGAGGTTACTATCGTCAATAATTTTCAGATTTCTTACTTCCAATGTCTGTCAACCAAATCGTGATTCCCCTTTTAAATACATTTGGTTTCTCAGATTTCCAACACACGGAATTAGGTTATATAGTTTCGGTCTGTTATACAGAAATGATTTTTGGAATACCGCTGTACGTGCTATTGGAATGACCAAATCGTTTCTTACTGTACTCCTGGTTGAGTGCGCATGACTCACAATCACCCGAGTGCCTCTATTTTTGTGAATGCTGAGTATGACTTTTTTATGTAGACTTGGCAGCCTTCGTTTGCTTATTTGAATATCGGTCATTGTTAATGTCGGCATATTTATTTAATGAGGTGTTTTTACGCTACAATAATTCATAATCCTTGGACTGGCTCCTGAAGCTTAAGATTGATCATCTTACCATCATGTTAAAAAAAATATCAAGATACGCTTTGATTGGTGTTCCAATGCAGTGCCCTATGTACCATTAGGTGTGGAAAAGGAATTTCAACGTCTCTATTTTATATATCTTTTTAGAAATCAACCAAAATTATTTCTCTATATTTAAGTACTTTCATGTATATTTTAAATTAATTAAAATTTTCCATTTCACATATTTTTTTCATTCATTTCACATATTTCAATATTTTTTTTTAACTAACTACTTTATACTAAAAGCACTTATCTTTATGTTATATTAGTATTTTCTATTGCTAGTAAATTATATGTCAAGCTATGCTCCACGGTAGCGGTTCCTAAAAGGTGTTTCCACTGGAGTTCCTCGAGAAAACCATAAATGGACATTTATTGAACCCCAAAATATCTTTGAAAGAATATTAGAAGAGTTACAGGACATCGACTGAGTTCAGAATCCATCCGCAAATCAGACCAAACCATCAATATATTAACTATGTAGAGGAGTATGAGATTTAATCGATATTAAGAATTCAACCTCTCTGTAACCAAAATTCGAATCAGCTGATTCAAACATGAATGACTTTTGGATTGGGCTTGAAGATGAATATCCTGCAGTCATTAAGAAGACTATCATGGTCCTGATGCCGCTTCAGATCTCCGTATTCGATTGTCGGACGTTAAACCTAATTTTGGTGCTATTGAAGAAAAAAATTCAATCTTCATATAAAATACGTGCAGTAAATATTTTTAATTCAGAATATAGTCTTTATTTATCAGCCAATGACAGGTCATAAGCCCTGTAAATGCCTAGATTTCCATATTCCCTTCTTTAAGATATTCTCCATCCCTGTTGTAGTTTTTAAAAAAAACATGCATTGAACGCGATGGCGATTATGTGAAAAAATAATCAACAAGTGCAGAAACAACATACTATTTTTTTTCAAATACAACTTTTTCTAAAAAAAATATTGTACACTGATATCTGAACATGCTTCGTTTAACAAACAAAGATTTAAATAATAGTTGAAATGGAATCTTTACCCTCTTTTAATCAAATCTGCATATTAAGCGTATTTATGGTTCTGATGACACCGCAGCGGGATAAATTGTTTCGCGTTTTGCATTAAGGGGCTCGTACACTCGTTAGGAGTATAAAGGAATAAACGGAAGCTAAAGGGGCCCGTGAGTTTGAATGTGCACTCGATTTTCTGCCGAATTAACCGCCAAGCACTCTATACGGTCTAAAGAGGGCCGGAGTCGTGAGTCGTGAAGTCCTCACTCAAGAATGCTCAACTCTAGCAAATAACGCATCCCTGCACGCAAACTTTATAAAAATGTATTATCCAAGCGGCGTTGTATCAACGAATTACAGATGCATATTTCTTAATGTCAATCCAAAACTTATTGCAAAAAAACATCATTTGTTATTTACGTATAGTATACAAATAAATAAATGTGTTATACAAAAAATTGTATTGTATTTTATCAAAGTTATCATTTGTACCTCATGTTACTGAAATTACGAAAACAGTGATGAAATTGTTAGGATGTATTTTAATGACGGCCATGGATTTTTAATCAGTATTATTTTGTTTATAAATTTATTACAAAAAATAATATACATACTGTATAACAGGGAATCTATATAAAACCAATTAATGTCAAATAAAAACGGAGTGTTCTCTGTTTCCATCTAACATGGCACAGCCTGTTCTAAGATGAAAATTTTCTATCTTTAGAGCATAAGTAAATGACCTCCTTTTTTTATTTAAAATTTTAAATTCGGAGCTCGATTGTTGTGAATTCCTGAATCTCATTAACTTCAAAATACCTAATCGAGTCACTAGAAGTACGGAGTTGTTTGCAACTACGAGTACATACGTGGGTACTTACCATGCACGACACTCTCCGATTCCGCGTTTACATTCCTTAGCCAACAAATTTACTTGTGAAATAAACATTTTTAATACGACAATTATCAATTTTAAAACGTTCTTAAATGCACTGTTTGAAACAAATTATTAATGTCGTAATAAAACTTTCTTTTTCATACAATTCTTTCTCTGTTTTTGATGTGTATTATTATTATCTTATCTCTTTCTGATATTAATTTATCAAATATTTTTGTGTACCGTATATTATATTATTTTCACATATATACTTACTGTTAGCTAATTTTCATTATTTGTTTTTAACAATAATTTGTTGATACCATTGTTTTTTATACTTATAAGTATATGAAAATGTATTTATTTTTTTGTTTGAATTCTTGACAAGTTATTTACAATTTGCTTTTTAATTCAATTACTTTTATTATATCCATATATTTTTTTTTTCTTTTTTACTAAATGGTGTTGATAACACCGTTTTCCTAGAAAACCACACTCTAGTCACCTTTACGACGGCTGTCCACTGCATCACCGTTCACTACGGCCGTTAAAATACGGGCACCGCTGTCCTAGGAAACCCTAGCTTTAGACGTAGAAAAGTCGGTAAGTGGTTATAGGTATACAAATATTTAATTACATCTAGGAAAATGTTTGGCTACAAAGTGCTTTAAATACTCATAGTAATAATATTAATATTTTACTAATAGGCATTGTTAAATTGATGTTAATTTTTGATTTTTTTCGGCCATGTTATTTCACAACCGTATAAAACGAAGTTACAGTTTATTTAGAAATGCCCTGCCCTACCTTTACTCAACTCGTATTATTTTAGTGAGTCAATTTCTCTGGCGTGAGCCGTTCCTAGTTGTGGCAATATCAGCTTCCCTGTTACCTTTATTTTGTCATCGTGTATTTTGTTTATTTATGTATGGTGAGCTATAATCATAGCATTTTTTTTTTATAATTGAAAGAAAAATAATCGAGTTCTTATTATTAACTCAAATATTTAAATTTTCAGACCATTTCCTTTAAGTCGTAAATTAATTGTGATGGAAAAATTAAAATCGAGTCGTGGTAGAGTGGGATTTGAATCTGGAACTTTTGGTCCGTGAGTCCACAATACTACCACGGAATCACAACCCGGTTTCACTATATATACGAGTATTTGATTTTTTATGTCTCCAGTGTAATTTTTCATATAAAAATGTGAGTCATTGTAATGTTTAAGCCCATTGTATAGTATCTTTGACTGTCATACGTCTGTCTGTGCTTTTTTTAATGTGGTAGTGTCGTTGTTGTCTTATGTATGTCAGCATTTTTGGTTAATAAAGCGATGAGAATAGTTTTTTAAGAAAAATAAATATAGCAATGTAAAAAAAATGAGAGATGAACTAAAATGGTTATCTGTAAGAAGGAGACTTAAATTTAATATGTTGACATTTAAACATAAATTTTTTTACGATAAATTACCAAAATATTTTAAGGATAAAGTTGTCTTAAACAAAAATTGTCATGAATATGCTACTAGACAAAAGGATGAAATAAGACTACCATTATTGAAAAGAGCTGAGTCGCAAAATTGTTTGATGTATAAGGGTTTAAAAATGTATGATGAGATGCCTGAATGTATGAAGAATGAAAAGTGTCTGAAAGAATTTAAAAATAAATGTATAAGTTACTGTAAGGAAATGTAAATATATATAGATGATGTTAATGTACATAATAGTTTATATTAGTTTTAATATAAGCTAGCTAACAGTTTTTACTGTCTCAATTTTCGTCAACTAATTTATGTCTAAGTTATGTGTTTTTTTTATAGTTTAGTCGTAGACTTCAGGTAGCTTGGAGGAAACTTTTTTTATATTTTATTTTATTTCATTTTGTCATTGTGTCCTTATTATGTTTGTCTTGTTACGGGTTCTCCAAAAGCCGATCAAGTAGTTTGATTTGCTTTTAGCACAAGCTTCGTGTATAATGGTTATTTTCTCTTTTTGGGATGAGGTCTTTAATGGCTGCCATAGGGAGATTGCGAGTTTTGGAAATAGACGACTCATATTATATATTTTTTTTACTGTGTGACTGATATTCAAGTGTAGATTTATTTTTCTCTTTTTAATAGTTGACATATTTCTATAAGTAATTATTACGAGGAAGCCACTAATTAAACCTTATGAAATATATTTATAATATTTGTACCTTAGAGGGTAAAACGCGGGAGCCCACTATTTACCAAGTCAAAAATGCAGAAATTATCGCGATAAGCTATTCTATACGTGAATAAATTACCTAGGTCCCCTTCCATACTCAAAAAGCTTTTTTAACTTGAGATAAAAATCTGAAGTCCACTTTGTTTTAATGCAAAAAACTTCAATAGTCCCATACTCGAATATAAAAATAATCTATTTTTACGTCGAAACTTCTTTATAGATTTTAATTTTCTCATTTGGTTTAAAAGTAATCGTGTTTTAAAAATCGCACAATCACAAAACCTTGTTCCCTGGACATTTCGTTCACTGTGACTTCCGTGGTTTATTTTTGAAGGTACAGTACAGATAAGTATCTTATAAATTTTAGTTGGTTTTCCAAAGAATGAAAATAAAATCATAAACATTAAACATTAAACAAAATTACGCATTGTCCCCTCAGAACGAATTCTAATCCGTATACTGGTACACTGTCACGCTACAGAAATGAGAAACTGTAGTTATTTTTCTACGCTGATTTGATTATTTATTTATCATTGGAACATTTTTATTAAAGAATAATAAATAATTTCCATTATCAGTTTCTTCCGTTCTCTCTACGAGTAACTAATCTTATCGTATCTTCCAGATTAATCCATTCGGTAAATAATCCACTCCTTCGATATTTCCTGTAAGGAAATGAATAAATAACATTGCTATTCGTATATCCTACTTTTTCCAATCTAACCAAGTACAGGATTTCCTTTTCACTGACAGAACCTTTATTATTTCTATTGAACGAGACTTATTTGAAAAGTATTTTGCCTTCACAAAATTAAAACGACCTTGATCATTTATTTGTAAACAGTGTTTTGAGTATTTCCAAATGTTTGTAGACGAGGCTGAAATCCGCCCCCTAGGACAGTGATGACGAACCTTTTTGAGAAGTGAGTAAATTTTCAGCAATATTTTGAGTTTGTCCAATTTTTTGTAGACAAGGACTGGATTCAACTCCCCGGGGAGCTGTTTTTATTAACATATTACAACAGAGATGAAGAACATTTAAGAGAAGGTAATATAAAAGTCCAGGCATCTACAGGGCTTATGACATGTCAATGGCTGGTTTAAGTGGCCACTTTACACACTGTGTAACATTCACCATTCTGCTTATATTTGAACATCTATATTACTTCATTTCTTGGTGAATGGTGAATGTTACACAGTTTGTAAAGTGGCCACTTAAACCAGCCATTGACAGGTCATATGCCCTGTAATGCTTGGACTTCTATATTACCTTCTCTTAAATGCTCTTAATCTCTGTTGTAATATGTTAATAGTCAGTAAATTTTGTTCAGTATTTTTTTTAGCACTAGTTCGTGGGTCACTGAGTCAGTGTCGTCATTTGGAAAATATAAAAAATAAATTTATTAAAATCTCCGCAGAGTCTGACCCGCGTTTCATACGTTCCCCATCACTGCCCTGGAAAGTTACTCATCAAGATTTACGTTTGTTGCAACAGAGAACTCCTTTACTTCACAAAAGTCAAACGGATAAAAGAAATAGCGAAATATCGATGTTTAAACATAGGCAAAGTGGTGAATGTAACTAAGCGTGTAAAATGATATTTTTGTCTAGGCGGATGAAAAATACGGTTTTGCGTGTGAAATAGAACGAGAACCGTGGATAAGTGCTTTTGACTCACTGGCTGCTCTCAGAAAAAAATCCTGACTCAGGAAATCGACAGGAGATAAATTTGCCTCATTGTATAGTGGTTTACGTGATCACCTACCATTCGTGAGTTCTTGTGAGCGATCCTGCGGGTTAACATGAAATATCGATTTTCAAATTTGATCTGCACTGCATTTGGTTTTCCAATGCATTGCCGTATGCACCACTGGGTGCAGAAAAGAGGAATACCATGAAAGTAACCACTCAGCCCTGTAAATGCCTATTCCATCATATAAATAAATTAATCTTAATGTCCCTTTCGCGTGACAAGAAATAAGTATTTATTCCATCTGCCAGTCTGTAGCACTAACTATGCACAACACTCTTACCTCTATCGTTTTTGCTCTTACTATAATGCTTTTTGTTTCATTTATTGATATATTTTACATGCCCCTTAATTTATTTAAAAATAAATTAAGACTCATTATTTCTGGCTGCGATACGATCCCACTTACTATTTATGATGCTTACACACACCTGAAAAACTTACTCCCACGCTAATACACATAAACACACATCTACACTTACTCTCTTACAAATACACATAAACACACCCCTTTGTTGTAACACAATTCTGATACTAAGTGAAGGGGTCAACACTGTTCTGGCATCGAGACAACACTATAACGTAGGCAAAAAGGTCCATAACCTTTTGCCAGAATCGTGGAAAGACGGGAGTGTTGTCAAGTTACGGAAGGTGTTGACCTCGCTCTTTCATGACATTGGTCGTAGGGAGTCAGAAAAGTTGATGCATGCCACGGATTGGAGAACCTTACTGGATGTCAAAAATAAAATATAAAAATAAAGAATAATTCAAAAAATATATATTTATAGATGACAACCATGAAGTTTCGCATAAATAAATTGTCTATGTTTTTATGAATGTATGTATGTGTATGCGCATGGGTGTATGTACGTGTGTGTGTATGTACATATGTATATATGTGTATATTTATATATACATGTGTGTATATATGTGTATGTCTGTATGTATATGAATCAAAATGTGTATCCGAATAAGTTTATATTTTGTTTGTCTGTGCTCTATATTAATTTGTTAAGTATTATAATATATTAAAATGTAATTGCCTAGCTTGGAACGGGGTATGTACCCTTGTTAGCTGGGCAAAGTGAATATGGAATTGTATTTTGATAAAGAGTGTGAATAAATAAATAAATAAATAAATAAATTTAATAATATGTATGATTCTTATTTAGAAACTTCGCTGGTCTGTCTTTAAACTTTATTTTTTTAAATGTTACTTTATCACTGTCATCTATTTATTTCTTTAAAATAAATAAATAATAATGTCCCTTTCTCAAAATTATTTTCCGTTATTTTTTGGATTCTAGATAGAAAAATGTCAAAAATATTTTTCAACCGTGTTATCTGTATTTACAAATCTGTATTATGTGTGTTTAGCCTGATTTTCGATAAACACCATTAGCTTAAAATCCTTCCTCGTCACATCTTTCACAGCGCCTCCAAACCGAAAAGCCTATTTGCTACCAAATTTGTTTGTTCAACAAGCTTGCTGAACCCACTGATCAATTTGTCCATCATTTTTCCAGAAATATTATTTCAACCCTCGCGTATACAGAACACTCTCTCCCCCTCACAATTACCCTTATCTCATAGTAAACACACTGCTTCTTACAAATTGAATGTGTGACAGAACATAAATATAATGATGGCGCACGTTTCGATTCGTGACAAATGATAAAAACACGTCTTTAATGTCTTCAGCGAATGTTCTGAATTAAAGCTCTATCATTTAATATATCAAATTCGTTTTTGTTCAATCTCCCTTGTCTCTCTTAGCACTCTTATTGATACTCTTATTCTATGATTTACCAGAATTTTTCAATTTCGGGGCGGGGGTGGAAATTTTCAACTAGTTGTAAATAACTCACTTTTAGAACGTGGGAACAAAATTGTGGCAAAGAGGAGTTCGAACCTCAGACCTCTGATCCGTGAGCCCGCGACCTTTGCACAGGACTACAACCTGGTTTTTCAAACTTCCTTTATTTGTAAAAACATAAAAGTAAACTACTTATCTGTAATTTATTTATTTTATTTTCAGTTCGCAAACAGTAAAAGATATCACAATATAAATACAATTTATAAAATAAAAAATAATAACACTAAACATCTTTCACCAATTATATGTGAACACCAATAGTCACAAAAGAAAAATTTAAAATTATATGTTGACCAAAATTTAGTTTTCATAATATGTTATTTAAGCAGTTATTAGAATTTATATAAGATTGATTTTAATAAAATTTAATTTAATATAGATGCAATTTATACAATCGACTATAATTTTACTAGATTATTAATTAAGTTTCGTAGTAGTAATAAGTTTTTTTTAAATGTATATCAATAAATTATAGTAATAATAGTCACAATAAAATAACATAAATAAAAAACAATGCGTACTCTTATATAGTGTATCCGTTTTATTATTGTTGTACATGTTAGTTGGGGTAAATATATATATTAAGGGTGTGTGTATATGTGTATGGGTGTGTGAGTATTGTGTGTGTTTGCAGGCCATTTAATGTGAGGACTTAAACTCGATGAATATCCTTATTGTGCGGTCGCACCTGATTGTGGGGACGTCCGCATAATATTTTGGCAGCACGTCAAATATACGCATAGAATTCTCTCGTTCTGATTGGTCGACTGGTAAAATCTGGGCAAATTTCATTTGTGGCACGCATATTGAGTATTTTTTTCCAAAAAAAATAACACCCGCCGAAATGTAGTTCATGTGTGTCACCACCACATGGCGTCACTAGTTTAAAGTGTGTACACATTAGTTCGAATATGCTAAAATGCGGACTTAAAAAAAAAACGCATTTTATATAGACATCGAACCAAACCTTTACATTTGCGTGAGATTTGACAACGCCGTGGCCGCACTCAATTTTTAGAGAACTTTTTAGAGACCTCAGTGCACTTGTGACCAAAGTATCCCAAAACACACCCTAATTTGCAGTTCAAGTATTATATGCACCAGTAATACTACTAAAAGCACACCACATCGGGTTGTGGTCCCATGGATAGTGTCTCGGACTCACGGATCAAAGGTCCGTGGTTCGAATACTACTCTACCCTAACTTGATTTGTATTTTCTAGTTGTAAGTCATTTACAACTCGTTGAAAATGGCCCCTAAAAATTCAATATTTCAGTAAATCATAAGAAAGCAAATACTTTTTTTTAAATAAAAAGAACGTACAAATACGATCACAAACTAACACTTCGTCTATACAAACGTAAATGTGGCTTTTAGAATCCGTTGCACATTTTATTTTCCAGAAATGCATCTGTTACTGGAGGAAAAACTCGTTTCCTGAAAATATTTTCAGACGTACCAGGAAACATCGTTGGCGCTGGAAATGACATTCATTTCCGGCTCTGAGTATCGAAACGCGAACGTTTCTTGCGTTACACGTCCAAATATATTAAACTTTACGGAAAACCTGCAATACCGGGCGCTATATCTGTGCCTTTACAACAAATTTCGTTATAGTTTACAACAGATGAACAGACAGTTTCGGTGTTAAACATCGTAAGCAATAGTTATTTTTTTGCATTCATGTGACTATGATGTCACATAAGTGTAAATATAATACAAGACTTTATATAAAGTCTCTATTTTTTATTATTAAATACAATGTAAAACATAGAAAAATGTAATAAAATACTTATACATTCCGTTATATCATATACCATTACATAATTTTAGTATTTCCAATGAACAAAACAAATAAATACCCGTATTTAAAAACAAGTAATATTTTCCCTAATGTACCAAGACGGTACAGCACCTACAGATGGATTTTTTTGATGTCTTTTAAGAGTTAAAACAATAAATTAATATGTTTTTATTACAAGTATTCATCATCATAAGCAAAAAACGAAGCAAAGGAAGATAGACGCGTTTAAAATTAGGTGCTGGCACAGATTGCAAATTCCAATTTATAAAACAAACGTTTAAATTATTCGGGGATTAGAGTTTAAACGGTGTCTTGGGTTTTTTGATGACGTCAAACGTTAAAAAAAAATATATATATTATCAAATTAGAGATACAGAGACGGATCGAATGATCTCGATTTCGTTAAAGCAGTCCAATGAAATGGACCGACATTATACCTTATTCTGCAAACCATCGACCCATCTTTTCTGTGACCTTCCAACACTTCTTTTATTTGCCCATAGTCTCTTTTTTATTATTCTGGGTGTCCACCTGCCATCATTTGCCTCGCCAAGTGTCCTGCTCACTGCCATTTCAATTTCGCTGCACGATCCATGATATCCACGACTGCGGTTCGGCGCCTTATTTCTTTATTTCTTTATTTCTTACTCTGTCTCTTAGACATACACCGAGCATCTGTCTTTCCATGGATCGTTGCGTGCATTTTAATTTCTGACTACTTTTTTGTGTTACAGAAATGGTTTTTAATGACATATTATGTATTCCTGGATTCCATTTATTGATTAAAAAAATAATCTTTCGGGACGCTTTTCTCGTTCGGCAACAGGAAATTTTTCCTTCTATGTGGGCACCGCCAAGGAGACTTGAGTCCTCAGATGCGGTGTGTGGTGCATGGTAGACAAGCTGTAAACACATTGTCGGTAAGTAAGCATGTTGAAGGTCTTTAAGCATTAGACGTTCATATCTGAAGCAGCCATTTGTCGCCTAGCCAATTAATACTGTGACGATCGCCAAACTTTTTTGGTCTCGCAATTACTATGTCTATGAAATTTACAGCGCATCAATGAAGATTTAATACTTGCGGAAACTAATTTCGACTACATAATATATGTCTTCAGAAAATAAAACTAACGGAAGCGATAAAATTTATATGCACATTAAACTTTACAACCGAATGCAAGTTGAAACCGTTAAAATACTCGGAGTAAATTCTTCGGTTCATTCAAACAATAAATACTACGTTTTTTTCCCTGTTAATTTATAAAAGTATATCTTACTATGTAAAACAGATATAAAACTTTCTTTATCATAAATCCCACGTTATTGTTTTTCTATTCAACGTTTTTAGTTATTAAATACCATATTATCTTGTACAGAATATTTTATTTATTCTTATGTTACACAAAAATATTATTACTGTCCATTATTTATTATAGGAGCGAAAAATCATTAACATTTTCTTGTATACCCACGAGCAGGCCATGCCTTTGTGGGATTTTTTTGTTTACCATTTTTACTATTAATATGTATTTCATTGATTTGTAATTAAGCTTTATTATTTTAATACTCTGTTTTATCATTTATGTTTATTGTAAAAACAATAAAGAAATTCAAATAAAATTATTGGAAACAACATTATTTGTCAAAATTGTATTTAAACAAAACACTATAGTAATAGTGGATTGTATTACAAAAAAACTTAATTTTCACTGAAAAGATACCTACGTGTTTTTAAAGTATAGGTTTAAATCTCAAAAATATGGCAAACCTTCTTAGCTGAGTGGTTAAAATAGCAATCTGTATTCCCAATGATCCCAAATACATAAATACATTTTATAAGTCAGATTTTTGTTCAATATTTTTTTGTGTTTTATTGAAAATATTTGCAAAACTGTCGAAAGGGGAAATAATGTACCAACGTTTTAAATTAATGTTAAATTTATATTTCAAGCGTGGTTATTCTTTATATAATTAAAATTACACTAAAATTCTATGTTTTTAACCACTATCATATTTTATAGTTTGAACAGTGTCTACCTTAATCTCAATACATATGTAGGTAATAAATCAAGCGTAATTTTAAAAACAAAAATTAAGACAACTTGGAAATTAAAAAAGCGATAAAAACATACAAACTTATCAATTACACAATATTTCCTGGAGTCCAGTTCCGTCTACTTTGCTGTAAACAAGCGCAAATAATTGCATTTCAACCCCCCTCACCTCTCACTCCATACCTTCACAAATACAAGATGTATTAAAACAAAAGTGTTTTTACGTCTGTTTTAATTATGTTATTATTATTCAACGAATTAATTTTGTTAACATTCATCGTGCTTGAACTTTTTTCGAAAAAAGTTTTTTTAAAAGCATGACATTAAATATTATCTCGAAAAACCTGAGTTGCATTTTCTTTTTACATGTATTCATATAACATATTTTACTGCGTCACTTCTGAATACTTCGTAATATTTTCGACCACAATATAAATTATACAGCCGTTCCATACTTGGAAAAGAGATGACCAGTAAAAAGTTGATGCATCGTCCGCTGGGGGGCGCTGGCGCTGCTTGCAACTTATTTCCGCGCTTTTTTATTTACGACTCGCTAGCGGCCATTTTGTTAACCGTGACTCAAACCACACGTTTAATTTCCCGCCGTTTTTATTTTATTTTTTCTCTAATCGAAATCGATTTACGGCGGAAACTGGACCTTTTACAGGTTACCCAACTGTTTCCTAACCTCTTAACGGTTTGTTTATGTTGCTCATAATGTGTTTCTTATATTTTAGGTTTGATTTGTTACCTCTGTGTTATTAGACGGACCCTTCACACGTCCGGTCTCTTATAGATATTATGTGAAGCTTAACGAAACCATAAAGCGAGCGTTCGATATAAACCGAACTAACTTAATACTCTTAAGTATAAATCAATAATATATATATTTGAGAGTATTTAGGAAATATAAATCAATGATTTAATTTAATTAGTGTCTTTTTTTTACGTTACATTCTCAAGTTTCTCAGTTTTTGACTCTACTGAGATTTTCAGTTGTGGACCGGAATTGGGATTCACTCTTATCAGATGAACAATATGCAGCAACAGTAGCCCTAGAGCAGTGTTTCCCACGGTGGGGCGTACGCCCCACCGGTGGGGTACAACGCCTCAGAGGGGGGCACCACGCTTTAGAGATGAGACACGTTGGCAGCATTTCACATCTAAAGGGGAATACTCATCGGTCATACAAAATAATCCTAAGATGTAAAAAATTGAAATATACGCCAAATTGTACTTAAAATAGAATGAAACCCGTTACTATTTCAATAATTATTTAAAAACACAGAAACTGTGCAGGATGTAGCTGTAGATGTTGTATTGGTACCGGGCCCAAGCTGTATAATTGTTTTGTGGTATTTTGATAGTACATTGTTATAGGTATGTCAATGCGCGGAAGACGTGTCTATAAAGGGCACCATACACGTAATTATTTTATTCTACTTAATTACATTTTCAATTTGTGTTTTGTAATAATTTCAGTTATAATATATGCATTAGAATACGTTTCATTTAATTTCATTTGGGGTTCACATGTTTACAAACATATTACAAGATGAATTGAAAATTTACCTGCTGATTAATTAAAAAAGATGCAGGTGGGGCATCTGACTTTTGAAAAGACTACGGTGGGGCATGGCATAAAGAAGGCTGGGAAACACTGCTCTAGAGAGATGTTTTCATCATTTGGTTTGGTCAGTCCATTGGCTGGGTATAAAAAATGCCGCAAAACTGGGGTGGTATTCTGAACGTAAAAACACGCCTAGAAAACGCATTTTTAAGGCGTTTTTACGTACTTAATACACGCTAACAGAGAGATCTTTTCGCGCGTACTTCATTCAAATATGTTCACATATTATTTTTAAACTTAGCAAACCAACTTAACCGACGACAATGTAGGCGGTTACGGTAGCTCGCACCACTGTCAGAGTTATATGCAAAACATCGTTACCGCCTTTATCCTAAAAGCGGAATGTATTTAAACAATTTGGCTATCATTTCAGTATTGGCAGTAACCAATCATTATAAATCCCATTTACCGAATTATTAAAAAAAATGTATATGAAACCGAAATTTTAAAAATCCTTCTCCTACACAATACATTTGTCTGTTACGTTGTTCTGCCGATTATATCTCGATATATTATTTCCATAAAATTAAATATCTTATATCATATATTGTTTTGTATATATCAGAATTTATCGATATTATTTCTGGCCGATTACCTTTCGTTCCTATCCTTCCCTTGACCCATTTTTTATGGTACCTACCTTACATCAAGGTAGAAGAAATACAAAAAACAATAACACTTGGATTTGGGAAAAAACAAACAACATTTTTTTACATTACACAAAAACATTTCTAAAAATTATTGGATACGTCGCGCGTCGTTGTAAAAGTTATCGTAAATCGTTACAAAATTCATTGTGAATTTTTTCATCCAGTGCCCAAAATTGAAGAACATTCTCATCGTATTGAAGGTAGGTCCATTTCCGTGCTCCTTTCCTTTTCAAAAATATTTCCAACCTTTTACAAAACTGAATAAAATCGTTTTTGTTTTTCTACAGTCCGCTTTTCGTTAACATATGTATACAAAATAAACCCTACTTTTTTATGCATATGGGATATCAACAATATTTTGAGTTTGTCCTAATTTTTGTAGAAAAGGACTGAATTCAACTCCCTGGGGAGCTGTAAACATTAAAATATTACAACAGAGATGAAGAACATTGTACAGAACCTAATATAGAAGTCTAGGCATCTATGGGCTTATGACCTGTCATTGGCTAGTTTAAGTGGCCACTTTACACATTGTACACGAAATTGAAAATATAACTTTTTCAGGCGTTGCCTAGTTTGAAGGTCAAATAATTCAATTAGATAAATCTCTCTCGCATAAATAAAGGTTTCAGCTCTTTAACTTCACGAACATCAACAGATAAAAGAAGTAAAGAAATATGGATTTTAAAATGTGGGTAGAATGGTGAATGTTACACTGTGTGTAAAGTGGCACTTAAACCAGCCAACGACAAGTCATAAGCCATGTAAATGCCTAGACTTCTATATTCTTCATCATCATTCCCTTTCCGCACCGAATGACGCATAGGGCACTGCATTGGTACATCAATTGCAGCGTATTCTTATCATTTTTTTGTTTCATGGAGGTAAAATGATCAGTTTTACGCTTCAGGTACCAGTCTAGGGACTATGAAATGTTCCAGAGTGAAAACACCCTTTTGTATAAATATTTTATATCAACCATTTCGGGAATCGAACCGAAGAAATCTTGCGTGGTAGGCAAATGCGTTGACCATTACACCACGAGGCCGACACTTCTATATTACCTTCTTGAAAATGTTCTTCATCTCTGTTGAAATATGGGATATTTTGATTTTTTTCGACACCACTTCAAATATTTATTAATTCATAAAACAACTTTCGACATTTTATGAAATATTTTGTATGGTTTCCTTACGTTTGCAACCATTCAATTCGATGTATATTATATTTATATATATTAATACTCACTCCATACACTTTGTAACCTTATTCGTGCTTTTGTTCTACCGTGCAGCCATTAAATTCGGCAGTATTGTGTTAGCATATTTGTACGTTTGAGCGTATTCTAATGTATGTATTTTTTTTACTTGAGTTGCGGCACACCCAATTAACCTACAGTCAAAGACCGGCTATTGTTCTGCTTTGATTTCGATCCAAAAATCGAAGATTTGGGTCAACATCTGGCTTCGTTAGTTCTCAATATACGAAATCGATACGCTTACTAGTTTATTGGCTTGTCTCTCAGAGTTTGCTTTGTACCGAAAGCGACATTTTGCTTTTGACGATTCAGGTTCCAGTTCAAGAATAATGAGATATTGTAAAGTAGGCCTTCCTTTAAAACACCTGCCAGGATTCGAACCCAAGACCTCATGAAATGGCTCTCCTTACATGTTGGTCCAAGATCCTTCAATCTCCTTACTAAGGAACTACAAAACATTAAATCACTGTTACGGTTTAAAGTTGATTTAAGTTCATGGATTGGCATCGAAGGAACAGATAGACACATTCTTGTGGTGTAGTGGTCAAGACGCTTGACTCACGCACGGAAGGTTCCGGGTTCGATTCCCGGTGAGAACACAAAAATTAAAATGTGATTTTTCTCAAGCCTGGGTGCTTTGTGATGTAATTCACCACTGTAATTAGGCCTCCTGGCCTGTTGTGGTGCAAAAAAAAAAAAAAAAAGTAAAAAAAAAAAAATTTAAAAAAAAATGTAAATTTAAGAAAAAAAAAATAAAATTAAAAATAAATCATGTTTTCGTAATATCAGCATATGTTTATTTGTTTTTTTTTTTTTTTTTTTTTCTTTTCTTTTCATGGTTATGTCATACCATATTTATATGCTATAAACTTTTTAATAATTAAAAAAGGAATGGCCCACGCTCAGACTCTGATGTCTTTGAGGGCATTTCTTCCAATTTATGTTATAGCTTAATTTTAAGACGTATTTTTCTAAAGTGTATTTTTGTAATTATATTTCTATGTAAATACAAATATAATTACAAAAAAAATAGTAGGCGAACGCGCTAACTACTTTACTACTTGGCAGTTCTGGTTTTATTTCACACTCAGAACTGTTTTCTTTATCCATCCGGACAGAGCCAAAAATATCAGTAAATTTAATTAATAAATTCTTAACTCGCAATTTTTTTTAATAATGTATTAACAAAGTAAAAACAACACGATTTTTTTGTAAATCTTTATTATTTTTTTTTTGTAGATATCTGAGAATATGTAAATGGATTTATAGTTCTTGTTTTAATAACTACCTAGTCATTGACGCTAATTAAAATTGTTTTATATTTTAATGTATTTACTACATTTTTGCCTATTCTTGTAAAATGACATTCCTAAATTTGATTTCTTATTCCTCTAGATCGTTTGACGAAAGTCAATAATCAGAATAAATCACAGTTATCGTTGCAATAAAGTAAAAAACAAAAACAAACAAAGAGGATAGAATGCCATATCACTCTGTCTTTGCATACAGACCTTGCTACCTCTATATTCATAAATCTTTTCTTGCAGGCACGACGATTATTACGAATTTTGACGGTAGGTAAATAAGATGCTGAAATATACCTACTTAATTTTTCACAATACTTTTTAAATCCAAATTCTTTTCTTTTAACACGAGATCAAAAAAAATCTTTAGATTTACTTTAAATTGATTTATCGATATTTTTTTTTAAATAGTTTTTAGTTTATTAGGAAGAATATTATATTTTTTTACAACTTTGAATACAAAGCTATTTTGACCATGACTTTTATGGAATTTTAATATTATGTTGGTATCTGAGTGACTTATTCATTTCAAATTCTTTTATTTTTTTCTTTTTTATATATTTGTATCATATAATTTATTTTATAAAGTGTGTCTACTGTATGAACCTTAAATATTTTATTTAGACTTTCCGTATTGAATGTTGAGGGTTTCTTTAAAATTACTTTAGTAATTAATCTTTGTACTATTTTAAGAGGGTTTAATATATTGGCATATGCACCACCCCATCCTACAATACCATATTGTAACAAAGATTGTACAATTGAGTAATAAGCTGAACTTGAACCAACGGCAATTATTAATGGATAAATTTAATCATCTATTTCGCGACGTTTTTGCAAAGGTAATAATAAATAATAAAGGTAAAGTGATATTTTTTACATATTTAAGTAGATTGATTGGATTGAAACTCAATTTTTAACCAGGAACACATGTACTTGACGATTTTTTTTGTTTATTTCCAATTCGTGATATCTGCGCAAAATTTGGTGGATATACGGGTTTTTGGGTATCATGATACAAAAATTACATTGTTTTGTAGATGCTCCTACTTTACCTCGAAAAACATTTTTTTAAACAGCGCAAAGTTTGCATTATATTTTTTCAGTGCGTTTTATTTTCGTTGTTTTTCCTGAAAGATATTTCCAGGTTTCCCAAGAGGCTCCTGAAATATAGGCTAAGTTGAGCGAAGTTACGCACTGCCGGCGGTCAAAGTGTCAAAAGGGCGGTTGCTTTATGACGCGGTGATTTATCTCCACAAGGAGTTTCGCCGCAAAACATTATTTACATCGCGCGCTCGCAGATGGCGTTTGATAATGCCAACTTTAATCCGGCTTAAAACTACCCGGTTGCACTTGGGCAGGGACGAGACGAAAAAACACGCATCCATTTTTTATTTTTAACTGAAAAATAAACTTCAATTTTCTTATATACCGTATTTACTCGATTATAAGACGAATCCTAATTTA
This sequence comes from Micrasema longulum, assembly GCF_059751315.1. Classification (NCBI taxonomy): domain Eukaryota; kingdom Metazoa; phylum Arthropoda; class Insecta; order Trichoptera; family Brachycentridae; genus Micrasema; species Micrasema longulum. Next base: position 39,044 of record NW_028277304.1, read on the forward strand.
GCAGTACCAAAAAATGGTTCTCACTCTTGTTTTTCCCCCGTCCCTTTTAGTTCTACCATTTCTCAAATAATGATTATTTTATCACGTCTATTTTCAATATTAACCCATATGTCTCTTATTTCTAAAATGCGTTGATAGACTAAGAAGTAGATTATTAAACACTAACCGATTTTTTTCATTTTCATTACAAAATTTATTTTTTCCTTTTTCAAAATACCTAGATTATAAAAACAGTACAACGCTTAGTACTTACAGCCAATCTGCCAAACAAAATAGATTTTGTTCCCTTAAAAAAAAGCACTGTATCTGAATTACGCTAATTAAATAAATTATTAACAATAAATTAAGACTCCTTATTTCTGGCTGCGATACGATCCCACTTACTGTTTAATGATGCTCACACTTACACACACCTGAACACTTACTCCTACACTAATACACATAAACACACATCTACACTTACTCTCACACAAATGCACAAAAACACACCCTTTTGTTGTAACATTATTCATTATTTAAATTATATGTATGATCCTTATTTAGAAACTTTGCTGATCTGTCTTTCTGTATTTTTTTTTATGTTACTATATTATCATTGTCGACTGTTTGTTTCTTAAAAATAAATAAAGTTATAAGATTTATTTAAGTTGAACATAAAAAATAAAATAAAAATACTACAGGATGCGGCATTGCTATCTTCCTGGTTTAAAAAGGCTTGTGTTACGCGAGGATTGGTCGTAGAACGGTGGGGATGACGTCGATTTGGGCAGGCTGCTTGGAAGTTTTTGTGTCAATACTATCAGTTGCCAAGATGATGTGGACTTATGTACCGGGCGCTCTTGCCATAAAATCATAGTGCGCATTTTCGCAAAACGGGATCATCAGGCCTTACATTTTTTGAAAGAAATATCAGGCTGTGACAGTCAACTCTAAACTGCATGGCCCCCTTTTTTCTTGTTGGGTTACCCCAAAGCCAAAGTTTATAAACATCGCCTAAGGAATGTACAGAATCTGAAGGAGGCAGTCCGCATAGAAAATCGCCGTATACCCCAAGAAATGGTACAGTGGGTTGAGTGACGCTTCAAAGATTTTTCGCAGAAATGTTTAGGCAATGACGGACATCGCTAAACTTGTTTAAAGTTGATTTAAAGAAAACGTAAAATAAAATTACCTCTATTGCAGTTTTCATAAATAAAAATGAATTTATAGTTCTTTGAATAGCTTTAAATTTATCTACCAACAAAACTAGGGAAGTAATTATTCCACATCATGTACGCATAAATAATTACGGCACAAACAAGCATAACAAAATTGAACCTAGTTATGCAGAAAGCAGCCAGCCATATACAAATGAAACTGAGATAATAGCACTTTTGTGAAATGAGTGAATTATCAAATCTAAACAACAGTTGGAATGTTTCTGACTTTAACAAATGATGAACAATGAATACATGAGTTTTTTTTTAATATTACAAACAAAAATATAATTATGTATTTGACCAGTTTTAATAATTTTTAAAAAACCATAAGATTTTTCTACAGGTGTTGGTGTTTTCTGCAAATTGAGAAATGCTTTTTTGTGATCGACACCATTTTCAGAAGGTGATAGATACAGTTTTTTGTACTAAAGCGGTCTGGCTGTTTTTAGCAGAACATAGAATTGACCTTCCTGCACCCAATAACATGAATATATCATTTTTTCAAAATTGGGGACTAGCTGCTTTCTGCATAACTACGTTTAATTAATCTTTTGACTATATCATCAGTTATTTATGCAGAGCAACTACGTACATATTTGAATTAAGTGAAATTATCGTCGAAAATGTATTTTTCCGAACAATCACAAAGTTTTTATATTTTTGTGTAGTCATTAATAAAGCGCTGTGTAACGAATTACCTTTACGATAAAACTCATCGCTACTATACGCTGGTTTTCTGTACTAGGATTAAATTTTAATGAAACTGTTCAGTCTGGATTACCGATACAAAATAAACAACTCACGAACGAAGACAAAACCGTCTCCAACTTCTCGCGTGAAGTATTTATTCACCCTTCTGAAATGTGGGATTAACATCAAGGAGGCTTTATTTCTGCTATCCTTATGAAAGCGAGCTTTTTCATTGCCTTTTCTCGAGCCTTTCTAAAACGTAAGGTTGATGCATAAACAAAAATATTTCGAACATTTATTTGTCACCAGATAAGAACGCAAATGTGAACCAAGTAAAAACTTATTTCAATTAAAAATCTGCTTACAACTATACTGGTTTTATGAAACTTTTTCAGTCCTTATGTTTTGTGTTCGGGCAGATACAGATTACAATTATGTGTGTGAAATAGAGCCAGAACTCTAAACAAGGGCTTTCGACGAAAGGACTACTCTTAGGTAAATGGAAACCCCTAATAAGGGAAACCGAATTGTGAAGGTTCGTCTCGTTGTGTAGTGGTTGGCGCAATTGTCTAACGTTGTTTGAGTTCCGATTTCGATTCTTGGAAAGATCGACACGAAATATGAGTATTATTAAAAAGGTTTATCTACCCTGTTTTATTTATATGTTTTGATCTTTAAGTACAAATATCTACGTACTTTGGCCGACTTATTGCTGAAAGTAATTTCCAGCCAACCAAAAAACAGACTCGTTAAAAAGAGAATTGCTCAAAAATTAAAACATACTTAAAATATGTGCGAAGGTTTTCACGGTCACTGTTATCAATATTATGTATCTTTTTTGGGTGATACCGTGTATGTTGGATTCGATCCGACGTTTCGGCTACCATTGCAGGAGCCATCTTTCATCCACAGTTTTCCCTGAAGATGGCTCCTGCAATGGTAGCCGGAACGTCGGATCGAATCCAACATACACGATATCACCCAAAAAAGATACATAATATTGATACTTAAAATATATTTATTTAAATATAAATTAACGCCCTTGTAACTCATCGTCAAGTTTTTTTAGGGAAACATTTCCATAAGTTAATTTCTGGAATAATATTGATGTTTTTTCTTGATATTTCTTGATAAAACTCCAAGGTTAATGATTATGATAAAATTATAAATCAACTTATCGATGAAACTTTTTGGTTTAGTTTTACTTTTTGTTATTTTTTTTACCAACGAGCGCTTTCGCCTAACTAGGCATCTTCAAGACTGGTGAATAGTTTACAACGTTTACTTTTATACTATTCGTTACATGTTTTGGAGATAAGATCGAATAAGTATTTAAACAGGGGACAGAAAACATAAATATTTACAACTAGTTTGCTAAAGAGTTCATTTTTGGGGATTTTTGGACGGAAATTGGGATTAAGCTTTTATTATTTAAAAGGTGGGAAAAGAACACATGGCGAAATACAACAGAGTGGGATATACACTTTTTAACAGATAAAGTTAGCACAATACTTTGACATGGAAGTTCAAAGTATTGTGAAGGGAATATATGTGTTATGGCAATGCGCTTGCTGAATACAGTTTCTTAAGATAATATGGCTCTTTTTTCTGTACATATCTGCAGTTTAGCAGCTATCCGCTTTCTTTTAATTAACTTGTACCTTATATATACAGTCTGCATTACGTGTTTGGTTAAAAAACCCGTTTAAGACTCCAATTGTCGAATAAATAAATAAATATATGCAAATACGCATAATTAAATAAAAATATCAGCCGTTTTTTAGTGGGTAGATAAAGCTTGCACTTACAAACTGAAATAATGAAACTTTTAGATTAAGTCATACACATTAAATAAAACAAATAAAATTTAACTTAACAATGTTTTGAGTATTTTCAAATGTTTGCAGACAAGTAGAATGGTGAATGTTACACAATGTGTAATGTGGCCAATTAAACCTGCCAATGACAGGTGATAAGCCCTCTTAATGCATAGACTTCATATTCATTTATATAATTATGTATGTGCATATTTATGTTTTTCCTTTTTAAAAAAAGGGTATTTTTTTTATTTTTTTTTACATGTAAGCATGTTTTACATTCTTTATTTTAATTCTTAACTTTTAATTAATTAATTAATTTTTTTTCATTTTTTACTTTAATTTTAATTTTTAAACAACTTCTATTTATGTTTATTTTCCTTCTCTTTTTTGCCTTTTAATTAATAACCTTACATATACTTATTATATAATATGGAAACTTCACTGGTCCTTTAGAGTTAAGTCTAACTGTGTAAAATATAAAACTACGTAACTGTACTGTATGTTTCCTTAATAAAAGAAAATAAAAAATAAATTAATTCCCTTTACGAAAATGTTTTCCCTCTCTCTTGCAACAAATTTAGATCTAAAATTTTACCGTCTCATCATTCATCTGATCACCTTACCTTCATGTTGATCATCATCAAAAATGCGTACGCTGCTTTTGGTACACTAATGCAATGCTCCATGCACCGCTGTAAGAAAATAAGAGAATCATTAAGATCGTACTGAAATAAAATTTAAATAATATTCATTGTTTATTTTATTATAATTTTCTCTAGAAGCATGAGCAATCTTCTCTAAATTGCAATTATTGTGAACTACCTATCTCCCCTATATTAATGAAGAGCGCATTTTCCCTCCCCGTCATCTTATCTCCCCCTTTCGTCTGCCCCGCCCCATCCCATTATGAGGGCAAAATTGAATCTCTCCACATTGTTCTCACAGTAAATATGCTCCCAGAATACAGCGCTGTTATTAGTTACTGAACTAACTTAATACACTCCGCTCTCTACCAACTTTCTTACACTTTCTTTTCTTCATATTGTAGTTTTTCACCTTTTCTGTATCTAAGGAGAGGAAAAACGGTTCTCACGAAACCGAACAAGTGTTGTTACACTTGATTAAATATTATATAGAAATTCTGTTTGTATGCCAATCTTTTCTCCCGAGGCTGGATCTTCTTTCCGAGTTTCCAACTTTTTTCATTCTGAAACATTTTTCATGATTTGACTATTTTACTTTCTTTGTTTTTTCCCCTAACAATCCTAACGCTTCGAAATAGTTTTGGCGTTAGATAAAATTTTAACGTTTCGTTTAAAAAATGCAGATCACTCTGCGTTTTTTATTTGAACCTTCATCTATTGGCCATGCAATGATAGACCTTATTTATAAATTTATTTATTCATACAAATACATATATACTAAAAATAAAAATAATAACGTATCCCCAACTCTATGAGGCCAAGAGCCCTGTGTTGAGTTGGGATACAACATTATGGAAAGTGGAAGCATGTACATGATTAAATAATGGCAAAAATATATAAATATATACATTACGCAAACATACGAGTATATTTAATAAACTTCTGGATTAAAAAGAGATAATTACAAATTAATTCAAAAATGATTTGACTCAAAACGTTTTTGAATTAACTTACTAGTGTAAGATGAAGTACAAAAATTGGGAAATTATTTTCAAGCCATGCCTCGTTTTTCAAATTAGTCAAATTAGTTTAGCCGAATGAAGCTTATCCACGTGATAAAAGTTTTAGCTCTTTTACTTCACAAAAGTCAACAGAAATATCCCGGTGTGAAAACACCTTTTAAAATAAAAAAAATAACATCAACCATGTCGGGAATCGAACCCGAAACCTCTCGCATGGTAGGTAAACGCCCTGACCGTTACAGCACGATGTCGACTTTTAAAAAGCCACTAAAAAAGTTTTAATGTGTATTTTTTCCGTCAATGGCTTTAACATTATTAATTTTCATTAATTTTGTCGTGCGTGATTTTCGTGTGCATAAATTTGTACGGTGTAAACTGATTAAATAATATTATTTTCCTTCGAACCTAAACTTACTCAAAAATAAGTCTGATAAAATCTTTTTAATTTTCTTTTTATTTATATTATTTATGTAAATTAATTCAAAAAAACTTTTGTTTTATCAAATGTATGTATTTTTTTATAAATATTTATTTTATTTATTTATTTATTTAACTTTTTGTACATAATGGTAATTTTGTACATAATAATTTATGGTTTTTTAGTACAAAATTTTGACCAATCTCTTTTATTGACCAGTCTGTTTTTTGGTTGGCTGGAAGATATTGCTTTAGCAATAAGTCCCGCAAAGTACTTATTTTTTGTACTTGAAGTTTAAAATATCTAAATAAATAATCTTTAGAGCCAGACGAACGTCTCGTCGCTTGAGGTATTGTTGATACATCTACATACTTACGAAAAACATGTTTTTGTGCATCGTATAAAATACCTATCTAACGCGTGCCCGCAAGTCTGCTGCCTCTCCTCAATCGTTAAATATGTAGCAGGTTTGCGACTAAGCATTTAGTTGGGCTATTACAAAAGTTTGCAGAAGATTTATTACATAAACATAGACATAATGAAAACATTGTCACCGTGGGTATTTAGCATCACGTTTTATACGCATATATATCAAATTTAACGTAATCGCTGGACAGATGTAAAATAGCGGCATTTCATCATTTTCCCACCTCTACGGGAACAAAACGCCGCCTACCGACGTGACCGATTACTACTAATTACGGCCGGCATTACAGTACCCAGAATGGCAGTTTGAAAATTGTTTATTTGGCTAATCCCTCATTCCGCGCTGGTAATTGCCAAGTCCGGGCCTGCTCCTAAATCTCGTAAGCCGAATGCAACTGACATCTACGTAGGACTGAATTACATAACCATTTTCTAATTAGGTTCGTACTTATACTGCTATTGGTTCTCAATAGAAACCCTTCTCTATGGTCCCCTACAGGAGCTAAAACGTGCGTAACTATAAATGGCTAAAATGTCACAAATAGTCAAAACTGCTTTCTAGTTTAATGAAAGTTGCTAGCAGCAAAGAAGAGCTGCAATTCTTGGTAATAAAAGTCTACGATGTATGCAAGAAAAGCGATTTGCTTATGAATGTTGATAAATCGAAACTGATGGTTTTTGAAAGGGATGAAAATATACTGAATGTGGGATCAGGGTAAACGGAGATATTCTGAATCAGGTAGAAGAATTGGTATAAAAAAGAAGATTAGTATATAAACAACATAAATTTTAAAAAATACAATAAAAAGAAAAAAAAGATAGGAACAGTGTTTAGAAGTATAGTTGGTATAAAAATAAAAAGATGAGTGAATTAACAACATAAATTTTAAAAATTCAATATAAAGAAATAAACTATAGAACTGTGTTTAGAAGTTTAGTTGGTTTTAAAATAATAATATATATATTTTTCAAATAAGCTTAAGAATTGCAGTTAAAGGTTTAAAACAGCTAGGTACCTAATGTTATAAAATACAATTTAAACATAATATTAAGTTCTATTTGATATGAAATGATTATTACTTAAAATGTGTTCAGCAAATTCCGAAAATGGATATTATTTAGGCATCTCATGTGTTCTTTTATTCTAATTTTAAATGAAAGCGATGTTTTTCCTATATAAAATGCTCTACAATCGTGGCAACTTAGTTTGTATACCCCTAAACCTCCCCTACCCCACCATAAACACAATTACCCCCTCCTCTATCCTTATCGACACCGACTGTTCACTGTTTCTTTTAAGTCATTATATAACCCTGAAGATGGCAACGTGAGTTCCCGAAACTACTTAGTTGTGATAATAAATAAGTGGTTCATAAAACAAAGTAATCTTATTTATTCCTAAAAAAAATAATTCATGTTTATAATACAATGGATCCTGTTTTTCAGTATTCCTTTATGAAAAAGTAGGGTAGACCGGGGTGTGTTGAACAAAGAGGCAAGTTTAATTACCTTCGCAGTTGCGCATCACTGTCCGACCAAGTAACGTTTTTTTATTTCCACTTCCACACTAAACAGTTCTGCAAGGGTCAAAGAGTAGTGTGACAACTGTAAATTGTTGTCTTGTGTATCTATTCACCGTCTCATGTCCTAAGCGAAATATTAAAGATAATCATAAAAACATTATTGAAAATTTATCAAATCAGTGGCAAGTTTAGAAATAACAAAAACTTTGTCGGTCATATAAGTAAGTATGATAACGTACAGCGTTAACAATGTTTTAATAGCTATCCGCTCACTTGCCTTTTAAATTCGATCAAATAAAAAGAGTTATGAGAAATGTCCCACTTGATAATCTCTTTACGTCAGATTTTGCATTCTCTGCAATAGTAAATAATGCACTTCTACAAAGCGCACTGCAGTTGCACCAGTGGGAGGGACAAAAGTGGGGGAGATTTGGCGGCAACTCGGAGTAAATCTCACTTGGGACACCCAATTCACTTCGTTAGACCGCCGATTCTTTACCAACACTTTATTTTTATTCTGTTCACAGTCTTACACGATTTCCCACTGAAACTTAATCGTTTATTCTCTGTTGAAATGTCGTATTATTGATTGCGATATCTCTTTTCAGTTTCAGTGCTGAAGAGCAGCGTATATTTTATAATTAAAATATACATATAAGAATTAGTTACCCACTAAGTCTAAAGACTTTTCGGTGGGAAACATATATTTTTTTATGACAGGTTTATATTACATTTATTTTATTTGTATTTTACAGATTTATTTATAAACAGGCACTATAAAGTATCTAGAAAATATTTCTTCAGTTCTTTTTTTTTCATTTGAAGATTTTTCATGTTAATGATGGTTTGTGGGAGATCATTGAACAATCTTGGAACAACGCAATTTAATGTTCGCTCTCCGAAGTAATTTGTAATTCGGAGAACAAACAGGGAGCCCTTAATTTTTAATCTTTTAAAACCCATATTCTATTTCTATAAATTTTGAGAAGAGAATATAAAAATGTTTGCATTTACGGGACTCGTGACTTGTTTTTTTGTTAAATTCATTTAATTTTGCATTTATTTATTAAGCATAATTTTTGTAGCGCCTTTCGTGAAAATACCTCAAGGGCGCTGTACTATGTATTAATATCGTTGGAATTCTAGTTTTTCAATTCCAATTAGGTAAAAACATTTTTTTTAAATTATTTATTCGGATAACCAACCGCTACATTTATCATATGTAAAAAAAAACAAAACAAAAAACAAATACAACGAGTAAGTTAAGATATTCTCAAACATTAAATATGCTATGATCTAAATCCAAAATAAAAAATAAAAAATAAACACTACATAATCATTTCAAAAGCAAACGCCGCACGCCATTATGATTATTCGCAAATAAATATATGTTTAGTTATTTTGTTATGGCATTAAAATTATTGAAAGTTTGCCATAAATATACATTTTGGCTACAATTAAATAAGACAAGAGGAGTATGAAAAAGAAGGTTATTTCTAAGAACTTTTTGAGGATCATTATAGAGAGTTAAGATATTAATTCAGGACAGTCAATTGAACCAGAGGCATTTTTTCTAGTTAAATTATATCAGCTATTTCGCCACGTTTTTGCAGAGGTAATAATAATACAGGGTGTTCTTTAAACCCTGTCACATCCGAAACCACGATGATCAGTATGAGCAAGAAGACATATAGAAAATATTTTTTTGGAACGAATAAAATTTAAAAAAGTAAAATATCAAAAAAGTAAATGGTTGCTTACTTCTGCACGGGAGAAACGAGGGGGGGAGGGGGGAGCCAGATACCCCGACAACCGAGCTCCTCTCACTTCTCATCTTCAGAAGTAAGCAACCATTTGTTTTTTTAAATATTTCATTTTTGAAAATTTTATTTTATCTAAATATTTTTTTAAATATGCTAATGTATCTTTTTGTCCATACTGATCATCGTGGTTTCGGATGTGACAGGGTTTAAAGAACATCCTATATAGGAGCCACATTACATCACGTCTTGCAGCTACAGAGCGCACGGACGTTTATAAATCTAGCCCCGCATTCACATTGCACAAGAAAATTAGTGAGAAGTGTTTTTAATTTATAAATAATCGTTTTTAAATATAATGCCATAGATTACATGTCCTGCAGCTATATAATGTATGTGCGGTTACAAATCTAGACCCTATTTACAGTTGAAGTTTAATTTAGACGAAATATGGAAACCAGTATCAACAGTGTTCTAGCTTAATAAGTTTATTAATTTTTTTCGCACAAGGTTTTTCTGACGAAAATTAAAAACATTTTTGACTCTATCGCATGCCAAAGTATTCACATACTGAACGGAATCACTGTCGTACAGAAAAATACATTTTATGGTTACTCGTATAGTAATATAATTACTTTTTTTTAATTTTATTAACATAAACGGCAAATCTGCCTTTTACAAACATTTATAATACTAACATATTTGGCTGAATATTTTTTTAAAAAAAACATCCATTTCCTTATACCCAAGATTCATAAAAAAAATTATAAAAGATTTATATTAAAAAAATTAACCTAAAAAATATACAGCATGTTCAGTAGAAAGTTTAAATAATAAAACATTCTACAGTAATACAACAAGAAAATCATAATTACTGTTTCATACAGCTGGGTAAAGTGATAAAAAAACTGTATATATTAAGAAATGCATGAATAAATAAATATAATTACCATTCACCATCTTTGAAAAAGTTCAAAAGGTTTGTTCTATAAGATCAATACCCTACACTAAATATATCAGATACGTAGGAATAACTATTGCCGAGTTCATGAAGTCAATTTAATACGGCATTGCAAGTATACACTGTCCGTGAATTGTTGCTACAAAACGGTGGCACCTGTCTAGTCATTCTTCAGGTAAGGAATGCATTTGGGTATGGAATCTGGAATGATGTAGTGGTTGTCGTGTTCGCTTATCATTCTTGACGTCCTGAGTTCGATTTCTGGCAGGCTGGACCTTAAATATTGCTTTTAGGAAGTTGTTTGAACTGCTACATCAGGTTTTTACTCCAGGGGTGGTATTTGAAACAACTATACGCAAGGAGCGTGGAATAAATTAAGGATCACGTATAGCAACTCATACAGACAATTATTCGGATTGCCTAGGTACTGCAGTGCCTCTGAAATGTTAACAGCTGGACGAATAAACACCTTCGCTGCCCTGCTTCGCCAAAGAGCCTGGAACCTATGGGAACGCCTTAAAACTCTAATAACGAAATTCTCCAAGCCACTGCAGAATGGATCCAATCACCGTTGTTCGAGCGATGGCGCGATATGTTAAGACCACCCTAAGTGCTGCAATATAAAATTTTATTTTATGTTTATATTTATGTTTATTGTTATATTTTTGTTTATATTTATATTTATGTTTATATGGTAGAATTGGCTCTGCACTTTATAGCCATTTTACTGGAATAAAATTTTTTTTAAAAATAAAAAAAATTCAAACGCTCTCGCGGCCGTATTATCTCGCGTTTTTTCATACAAAATACACGAGAAAGACTGTCTCGTGCCACGAGAGCGGTTCAAAATAACACCCCTGGTGAAATGGTTGGGAACATGTAAATAAATATATTAGTTTTATGTTATTTTTGTTAAGTTTCGTGTACAAATGTTTCTTAATATAAATGTTCTAGTTGGCTTGGCTATATACAGGGGTCCTATAATCCAAGGTATTCCTTTTTAGGGGTGTTAGGCCAGCACATGACTCACCAATAAATGGAAATATGACCTCAGTAAAAGTGCATAGTTTTCGAAATATTTCCACTTTTATGAATTTCCCGAACATCTACGCCTTAGATCTCGAGTGCCACTTCTTCAAACTTTCATATTTTAGGATTCTAATTTATATTTCACAATTTTTAATAACTATTATGTTGATCTTAGTCCAAATTATTACAAATACTGGTTTGCTTTGGTGGAAAAAAAAATAATGCCCGTTTAATGAACTTAAAATAAATCTTTAGGTAACTTTGACTCTTCATCCTGAAAATAAACATACGACGCTAACCTGGCAAGTTATTTAAAAAAAATGTTCAATTAAAGTGGAAATATCTCGAAATTTAAGGCAATTTTACTAGGGTCATATTTGCATTTTTTGGCGAGTCATGAGCTGGCCCAACACCCCTTAAAGGGAAAACCTTGGATTATGGGACGTCCTGTATATTATTTAAAAAAAAACGCCGCTAAATTATTAAAAATTTTGTGACATTTATTCAGTCTTATTTTCTGTGTAGACTCATGTGACATTATAGACACAGAGGGTTAAAATACCTAATGCATGAATATAAAAGATAAATATATAAATACGAACGCGAGTATGTTTAAAATATAATACAAGTTGGATGGAAGAAAGTGTTCTGTTTGCGCCATTAAATATTTCTGCCAAACTTATTTCACACTCTTCCATTTTTGCATTTAGTCTTGTGGCTTAAGTTATGACCCTCTTAAGTAAATAAATAACACACCGCTCCGGGACTTGTGATTAATGCAAAATGTACGCTTAGCTTCGATATTATTTAAAACACCGGCAAAGTAATTTATTACTCGGATATGCATGCAAGTTTAACCGCATTTCGCTCCCCCTCGTCAAGAGTGCCGTAAGTAAAAAAATAAGTAAGTTAATATTATTAGTTCTGAGTTTATACACTATATGTGTTTGTATACTCAAAATATGTATGTAGAACTGTTGATTTCCCAAATAAAATAAAATATGAAATTTAATAGAATTTGGAATATAGTACGCTGTACCAAACTGCCAAAACTTAAAAGTTTATTAAAACCGCATACGAGTGCATAACTGCACTCTAACTTTGTATTTATTTATCATCATCATTCCCTTTCCGCACCTAATGGTGCATAGGGCACTGAATTGGTACCCCAATCACATCGTTTCTTGATCATTTTTAAAACATGAAGAAAAGCTGATCAGTCTAACGCTTCAGGTACCAGTCCAGGGACTATGAAATATTAAATTGTCAAAAAACCCTTTTTAATCAACATTCCATGTCAATTATCGAACCCGAGACCTATTTCATGGTAGGCAAATGCACTTACCAGTACACTACGAGGTCACCATCTGAATTTATTTGAAGTCATAAAATATTTATTGATCGTCAAAACTAACAATTAAAGTCATTTTTGTATTAATTATTGTTGTTATTGAATATATCTATGTGTGGGGGACAACAGTTGCGAATGGTGATTTTATTTACAGGTAAGCTATAAAAAAATATCATATATTCGTACCTACATAGAAGGTACATTATATAATGTAAGTAATATATACTATAAATTGATATTTTTCTGTGGTTCTGTGTGATACAACAACTCTCATCCATAAAATTAACTCAAACGATGTAACTTCGTGATACATTACATTATATAGATATATTATCCATTACTTTAATATATAATTCATTAAAAAATAAATAAATAATTCTTCTATGAATTCAGTCGATATTAGGTATTCAATTGAAATGTCAACTGGCCGCATCGTTCTAGTAATTAATTGGGCTAAAAACGGGCGCGTGGAGCGCTATATGTCCTGCAATATGACGCATGAAAGTAATTATGGTCTTATGTCAAAAGTACCATCTTAAAAAAAAATAGTCCTTAAGAAACAATGTTTGAAATACTGTTTTCCAAATCAAGAATCTTCAAATAATTTGTGTAATCTGCAAGTTTAATCTAGGAGAAAAAACCCGCACTGGGGTTAATGCATTCAAAATATAGTATACTTATTTGTTTAAAAAAATAAGCTGGAATAATCAGCTAGTTTTTTGGCTCATTGCAGGAGCTGGGCGCGCTTTATTAAAATTTATATTTATATTAGGATAAAAATTCAAACGGTGGAAATGATTGCAAATAAATGTTTATTATTTATTTGTTTTTCTGTAAATAAAGTTACAATAAAACATTATTATGGTTAAGCTAGGGTTTCCTAAGATAGCAGTGCCCGCATCTTAACGGCCGTAGTAAACGGTGATGCGGTGGACAGCCGTCGTAACGTCGAATAGAGAGTGGTTTCCTAGGGAAACGGTGTTAAATGGTGTTGATAACACCGTTTTCCTAGGAAACCACACTCTAGTCACCGTTACGACGGCTGTCCACCGTATCACCGTTCACTACGGCCGTTAAAATACGGGCACCGTTGTCCTAGGAAACCCTAGCTTTACTCGAATATAATGGTAAGCTGCGAACAATCGCTTCTATACACGGTTCGCCCCTGGGGGACAATCACATTAGCCAATATGCCTTACTTTTCAACAGACCGTCTTGTGTCTCAAACATTGCGGGAATCAATTACTTTGAAATAATGTCCTTTTTTTTTCTATACTCATTGGAATTGGATTATTGCTAATAATCGGGAATACATAGAAAAGTGATAACTCTTCAATGTTACGTCGTTAAAGGCATCAAATTAGAAAAGGTTCTTCTTCGAGAAAACATTTTTTGTTGCCGACAACTTTTATTTGTTCATAATTTATTTCGTGTAATAAAGTACATTGATTATTTATTTTATTTATTTTTTTATTTATTTAATTTTACAATACGCCCAAGGGGCATTTACAAAAAATATACAGTTAAGTACAAACATAGTGCGTAAAAATTTTAAAGATAAACAATGCTTTTTTGTATACATTTAGAAACAATAAGAAGCATACTGCCATGCAAAATAAAAAGTGAAACTTTACATAATAAAAAGAAAAAAATAATTTTATATGGATATAATAAAAGTAATTGAATTAAAAAGCAAATTGTAAATAACTTGTAAAGAATTCAAACAAAAAAATAAATACATTTTCATATACTTATAAGTAAAAAAAAAAATGGTATCAACAAATTATTGTTAAAAACAAATAATGAAAATTAGTTAACAGTAAGTATATATGTGAAAATAATATTATATACGGTACACAAAAATATTTGATAAATCAATATCAGAAAGAGATAAGATAATAATAATACACATCAAAAACAGAGAAAGAATTGTATGAAAAAGAAAGTTTCATTACGACATTAATAATTTGTTTCAAACAGTGCATTTAAGAACGTTTTAAAATTGATAATTGTCGTATTAAAAATGTCTATTTCACAAGTAAATTTGTTGGCTAAGGAATGTAAACGCGGAATCGGAGAGTGTCGTGCATAGTTGGTACCCACGTATGTACTCGTAGTTGCAAACAACTCCGTACTTCTAGTGACTCGATTAGGTATTTTGAAGTTAATGAGATTCAGGAGTTCACAACAATCGAGCTCCGAATTTAAAATTTTAAATAAAAAAAGGAGGTCATTTATTTTTCTAAGATATTCTAATAAAATTAAATTTAAAGTGTCTAATAAATACGTGTATTATATTGTCATTAATAAACTTATTTGACTTACAACTACAAGATGAGCAAATAAATAAAAACAATGGAAAAGTTGACTTATGTGATACCTATAGATATGGTACGGTATAATTATATTTTAGCGGAAAGATAAAAAAAAAGCAAACAAAATACATGACATGTTAGTTTTTTCAGCGTATTTAGTCAAAAATATCACCGGATTTGTCCCAATGATATCTACGATCTGGCAAAATAGGATATGTGTTCGTTTAAAGGGGTTAGAGAACATTAACCGTGTAACTTGATAATAGGTCTATTTTTTATTTAAACTTGTTGTAACACAGAGGGAAAACAATTTTGAAAAGGTAATATGGAAGTCTAGGCATTTACAAGGCCTATGAACTGTCATTGGCTGGTTTAAGCGGCCACTTTCACCATTCTGCTTGTGTTTGAACATCCACATTTCCTCAACTCTTCCATCTGTTGACTTTTGTGAAGTAAAAGAGCTGAAACCTTTATCGTGTGGGTGAGATTCATCCGGCTGAACCAATTCACCTACTAGGCAACGCCTGAAAACAGTTTCCGATTTTAATACTTCTTTTACCAGGTAGTTAATTTAACAATGTTTTAATTATGTCCAAATACTTGCAGACTGACTAGATTTCCTCCCTAGGGAGTTATTCATATTTAAATTTGTCGCAAAATAGATGAAAAATATTTTTGAGAAGGTAATATGGAAGTCTAGGTATTTACAGGGCGTATTACCTGCAATTGGCTGTTTTTTATTTCGATCTATGGCTAATTGAGATATTATGACGCTTAACTACCAACGTGATTTGACAACAGTCGTGACATACTATCTTTTACAAATGGAGTTATGCTTGACAATTCATGATATGTCCCATTTTGCCACCTTTGTTTTAGGTAAAAAAAAATTATATGTCAAACATATCTCGTTGTGTCAACCGTTTCTCTATTTCTAAAGATGTTACTTTATGTTAGTTGGAAGTTGCCTAAATATGGTATGTCAAACATATTTTGTCTTGCCGTCTTCGTTCTAGATGGCTAAATATGATATGTCAGGGAAGTCTGGAAAAAAAAAATGGCTTTTCGTATAAACACGGTATGGTGAAAATAAATCCTTAAGAATAAAATGTTCAACGCATCAACTTACACTAGATTTAGGCTTGCAAACTTAAATTTCCAATTTCGAGGAGTCTATCAAAGTTAAACATTGCTTTCCTTCAAAAGTTGTCGTCAAATATCTTAAATGTAAAAATCTTTAAAGCCGTTTTTCTTAGATTGACGCATTTAGACTTGTGGTACTCTAGACGGAGGGATGCGATTTGTCAACGTTGTCTTCTGTACTTATAAATGTGCATAATGTTTTGGTTAAGCTAGAATTATACTAAAACCATTTGATTTACGTAACATACCAGTGTTACCTTTTTTTGGTCGAACATCTCAACAAATGTTAGAGGCGAAGGAGTACAGTGAGGTTCGCAGGTTGATGATATAAATTTACTGATGAAGAGATAGGTCTGTCTCGAAACTGATAGACATAGAAAAGTATAGAAAAGTCTGTAAGTGGTTATATTAAAATATTTACTAGTAAATATAAATATATAATAATACATAAGATATTAAAACTAATTTACTTAAAAGATTATCGTGTTGTGTATAGGGTACTACATTTGAGTTGACAAATATCAAACGCAGGTATGTCCACAACGATCCACACAGTGTCCACGTGAACCTACAAGCTTTTGAATTGAAATAGGTTTTTTACAGTGTTTTTTGAACAGTACTGAAATAACCAAATTTCTTTTCTATGCATTTTGCTGAACAAATATTTTTTTTTGAATATTGGGCGGACCCAACCTCCAGCCTATCTTTCTCTAAAATCGTTGTTGAACTGATTCAATATTCTTGATGTGAACATCATAATACGAAGACCAGATAACAGAGGCATACTCTAGGTACGGGTTAGCTAAAAAACACAAAATAATTTTAAGGGTATTGATATTTTTTTAGTCAGTTGTGCTTCTGTTAATAAATACAAGGAGTTTTAAGGATTTATTGATAACATGTTCGATATAAATTGTAAAAGAAAATTTTGTGTCAAGGTAATAACTAAATCTCGTATACTAGACACAGATGATAATATTTCATCGCTTAGTGAGTAGTCGTATATAATTGGATTTTCCACAAAAAGATCTCTTAACCTCATTTCGATCATCTTTTACATGAGGTCGAGTCGATCAGTCTTTCGCTTCCGGTACCTGCACATGATAAACGAAATATTGCAGTATAAACCACATTTAAAATCAATATTTCACTTCTACCCTGCCAGGACCTCAATAATGGTAGGCAAACGCACCAACCCTTACACAACAAGAAAAACTAATTTTACTTCGGCGTAAAAATTCATCCAGGGTTAAAGATTCTGGACTTAAACACAGGTTGAATTTCGATCACATCATGCTGTACGAGATTATTAGTTAGGTTAAGTTGAATTTCGTCCGCATTTTAGTAATGTTTCTTTGAGGTTCTGGGCCAATTTTATACTATCGTATAACTCCACACGACACAATAAAATAACATAGGGTAGATTTTTTTTTTATAAGAGTATTTAAAAAAAAAAAAAAGTTTTAATAGTAGGCAAACGCACTAACTAGTTCACCATGACGCCGATAAATTGCCACTCGATTTACTTTTGTAGGATGTTTCTCTTATTTTAGCAATTAAGCAAATAAATTAATTTTATGATTGTATAACGAGGGTTAAGTCGCTGGTAAATGAAATGAAATTATTAACATATAAACAAAGAATATTTTACAATACAATGATATTTGTTCATAAAATTATAAACTCTAATAAAAAAACAGAATTTTGGAAAAAAATTGATCGGAACCAGCATGAACACGATCACAATACTAGAGAAAAGAACAAAATTAGACTTCCATTTAGGAAAAAGGCAAAGTCACAAAATTCAATTTTATTTAAAGCAATTAAAAAGTATTACGAAATGGAAAAAAATATTTATGAAGAAAAAAACATATCAAAATTTAAAATAATGGTCAAGACATATGTGATAAACAATTTATAAATTAAATATATTTGTAATGTTATTATTAGAACACACACAACAATATGTATGATATGTGTGCCCTACTTTAAGATTTAAATAAATAAATAAATAAATAACAATTATTAATCAAACCTATTTGATTAATGGTAGCCCGATATTCTAGCATTACACCAAACAAATTGTGATCAATATTGATTTATTTTTAACGGCCGTAGCTAATTTGTGCAAAATCTATTTTATTGTTTAAATATATAATAATTATTTTTTTTAATTTTTATATGGGAGTTGCTTTATTTTTTACCTTGCTTATAATATACAAGGTTTATATTTCAAAAAGTGGATTTTTCTGCAATTAAATATCTTAAAATTTATCTTAACTATTGGGATCAGGAGGGATATATAATTATGTGGGCTAATCAGGAACTTCTCAGCATTTGCTCACGTGGAGAGGAAACCACTTAAAACTCTTCAGGAGAAGCCGGCCCGTTGGCAGTAGTCAACAGGCCTTCCGTTCCACTAGAGGAGTGTTCGGCATTTTGTTTCCTACTTTGGTTTATTTTACCAATTTCCTGCGCTATATTTATCATGTATGATACTACCTCTCGTGTGAGTTCTTTATTACCTATCACCGATGGGATGTCGCATAGATCTTCATCTAGGCCTCTGCATTGCGCCTCCAGCTGTTGTCTTTGTAAGCTGAAAAGGGGGCAATGCATCAACAGGTGAGGGACATCTTGAGGAGTTGGAATAATAAAATAATATAATCGTATAGTAAAGTTAAACATAGTTAATATATTATTATATTATGTTTGAACGTAATAAAGGCGAAGCACAGTAACAGTTCAAAAATATTATTAGATTTCTGATGAAACTGTGAAACATCATAAGAAAAGTAAAAAAATATAGGAAAGGAATACATATTAAATTTGTAAATCTTCCGTGCATATTGTGATGTACACATTAGTACATTTTGTATCTACGTTAGCATAAATAAATTGAATTTCACGCATAGGGGAAAGGAGTAAAAGAAGGAATAATCGGCGTGCATGCATGAGAAAGTGTATAAATGTAGAGGAAGTTAGGTCTGTATGCGAAGACAGAATGTAAAGGCGTTGTATCCTCTCGTTTGTTGTTGTTCGTGTACCTTTTGACAGATGTTGTCAATATGCTTTGTTCTAAAAAACAATTTTATAAAACCTTTGTTATTATTTTTTTGAATTACTATTTAAGGCGTGATGTGAGATACGTATGTCTTGAAGATGGCCATCTCTCGGATGTTGGAATAATATGACCAGCCCATTTCAACTCCGCGAATTGTTTGCATAATGGAAAACCATAAGGGTCGTGATTGAAATAACGATTCTCGGTTAACATTTGCAAAGACATGGCTTTTCGTTTCTGCAAATGTAGGGAATTTTTTAACCCTTACATGCGTGACGTATTCATGCGAGTATAAAATAAATTTTTAATACAAGTTAAAATATGACTTATAATAAGTTTTTCGTTTTCTTTTAATGTTTAAAAAAAATATTGTCTACGTAGATGACCCAACTATGTAGATGTCCATGATATCGTCGCTTAGATTAACTTCAACGTATCTCACCGTTATTTGCGTACCAATGATGTCTTTGCTGTGGGAAATTTTAGAACCCTCAATTTTTTTCCACCCCTGCCGAGGATTCTCAAAACAATCTCTCAACAGCATTGTCGATGTGTTCCTGCAGCAATGACAAGCATTAAAGAAGCAAGCGGTGTTATTACTCCTGGCTTGAAGATGTCACTTTTCCATGTCTGCCTAGATCATTTTTACTACCATAGATACCTTCTCTAGTTTCAAATAAAATCTGAGATTGTTTAGGTTACAGACAATGTAAATAAATGTCTCATGCGAATCCATATAAGCTTTTGAAAGCCGCGTTTTTTAATAAAATTAAACATAAATAACTGCAACTGTAGATCGATGATCAGTTAAATTCGATTGTATTGAAATTATTCATAGAAACTGATTGTATAAAATATAATTAAATTAACTGGGAGGTATTTTGTATTGTAATGATTTAGCTATTTAAACCACACCGGAAATCGAACTCAGAACCCTTTGCTATTAAACCAAATTATGGCATTTTCACCTTTATAATTCCTGATGTAATATATTATTAATCCCAATCTATTAAGGCTTTCATAAGCCCGTTGATTCGCTTGAAAAATAAAATAAAAACTAGAGCGTCATTAAAAAAAAAACATCTCTCTGTGCGGTTCAAAGTCCACGATCGATGACTCACACGTGTGCTTAATTATTATTCACCTGAAGTTCTATAAAAAACTAATACTCACATTATGCATGATAGACAAATGACAGTATGACTAATTCAACTCGTAACATTTTACAAAACACGAGATCAACGTCAAGCAGTACATTAACATCGTCTTTACCATGGAGATATGAAAAACAGAGGTACGTGGCCAATAAAGAGACCACAGAGCGCAGTCAACGCCCAATTCAGTCAAGTAAAATTCAGCCCAGTCAGTCCAGTACAATCAGTCACTCAGTTCCAGCAAGTAGTTCAAGTGCAGTTTCTTCAATACCTTATCGCCGTAACACTCGTGCGGCATTATTCACTATTTATATGCCATGTAATTTATACACATCAAACAGCAACCTCGTGTCTTCTGTCAATCTCTTACTGGGGAAGGAGCTCCACCAACCACCAACCCCCAACAACCAAAATTCTAAATATTCACGAAACAGCCAATTCAAATGTCGTTTTTTTTTGCATTCCAATGAATACTTTTTTTATCATAAACTTTTCTGCTCACACAAATTTAAAATACGCATTTGGTCATGATATTTACAATAGCAATACGCGTTACTCAGGGAATCTTCGTGTGTCTTCGGTGAAGTTCGGCAGAAGGTTTCTGGAAAATATTGGCCAGTCCGAATTTAATTAACTGCCCGATGAGCTAAAACACGAAAAGTCGAATAGAAAATCCAAAAGTTTCGTTAATGACTAGACAGGTGCCACCGTTTTGTAACAACAATTCACGGACATTGTATACTTGTAATGCCGTATTAACAGACTTCATGAACTCGGCAATAGTTATTCCCACGTATCTGATATATTTAGTGTAGGGTATTGTTCCTATGGAACAAACCTCTTAAAGTTTTTCAAAGATGGTGAATGGTAATTATATTTATTTATTTTTGCATTTCATATAATATATAAATGTATACAGTTTTTTGTTCACTTTGCCTAGTTGTGTGAAACAGTACTTATGATTTTCTTGTTGTTTAACTGTAGAATGTTTTATTATTTAAACTTTCTAATGAATATGCTGTATAATTTTTAGGTTAATTTTTTAAATATAAATCTTGTATAATTTTTGGTTTAATTTTTTTTAAAATAAATATTGGGCTTAAGGTAATTCAAGTTTAAAAATATATATATATATATATTAAGCCAAATATGTTTATATTATTAATGTTTGTAAAAGGCAGATTTGCCGTTTATGTTTATAAAAATAAAATAAAAATAATATATATTGCCCTAATCTTTTTGATAGTGGTAGTTATTAATGTAATTTATATAGATGGTGTAAATTACTGTGTTTTATGTTTCTTATATTATGTTTTCTTACTATTTCGGATGTATTAACTATGTATGATATTATGTATTGTCACAAAAATGTTGTCTTTTCATGTACGGTCTCAAATGAGTTTTTTTTAATAACTCCTGAGAGTATTTTTATTCATATCCCTACAGAGATGAGGTAGAATTTTTTCAAATTCAGGATTATGGATATTCGAGCGTTTACAGGGCTTATGACCTGTCATTGGCTGGGTTAAGTGGCCACTTTAAGTAGGTACTACAACATTCCCCATTCCGCTTATTAGCGAATATCCACACAGGTAACATTTTTGATTTTTGTAAATATGTTATCGAATCGAGAAACCATCCACAAGCGAGTTGGAGCGCCATCTATGTATTGATATTGAAGTTAAGTATTTTTAATTAACTCCTGAGAGTATAATATGGACTACACGTATTAAATGTTTTATTATTAATAATAATATTACTAGAGTTTTTATGGGTTAAATTCGTAAAAAGTATATACCCACTGTGAAATCTCTATGAACCGGTGATTTCACGAGCATTATATAAAAGCGTTCCCCTTACTTCACACGATAATCGTAGAGATTTCGCTCGTTTTCTTAAAAAGGCTCGCAAAGTTTTCGTTAAACATCCCTTCGGCCGTTTCCCCGCCATGGGTCGAGCATAAAGCATTCATTCTCGGGCGTTGTGATTTAAATTTCTAACTTGTATGAAGTGGAAAAGAGATTTCCACAGTTTTTTAACACCAAATATTACCGTTATTGGCTTGTTTATTTTCACTGCCCGCGTAAAAGTAGAATAAAACGTGAAACACTCATCTGCTACGCGGGTGTTTCTTCGTTGAGTATTCGCGCTTTCTCGGTCGACGGTATTCTGACTTGAAAGGAAAGTATTTGATAAAAATACAATTTGTCGCGTCACAAGAAATAAGTATTTATTCCATCTGCCAGTCTGTAGCACTAACTATGCACAACACTCTTTCCTCTATCGTTCTTGCTCCAACAAGAATGCTTTTTTTTTCCATCTATTGATATATTTATCACGCCCCTTAATTCATAAGAAAATAAACTAAGACAGATTCTTTCTGGCTGCGATACGATCCCACATGCTATTTAATGATGCTCACACTTACACACGCCTGAACACTTATTCCCACATACACACAAACACACCCATGCACTATAAACTTACTCTCATACAATTGAATATGTATGATTTTTATTTAGAAACTTCGCTAGTCTGTCCTTAAACCGTATCTTTTTATGTAAATATATATATATATATGTGTCGACAGTTTGTTTCTGTAAAATAAATAAAATTATATTTTAAATTTCGAGAGATGATTCAACTTCTAGATATTATGACCGTTGATCGAAATCAAATTCAATTTCAATGTTGCTTATGATTTTTTTAAATTAATATTTTTTTTTTTTATGTATTTTATTCAAGACAGTTAATTATACATTATTTGATACATAAATTCCAACTCCATGGAACCAAAAGTTGTGTGTTAAGTTGCGACGAGCGATTAGTTGACACATACACATGATGTATCTTCACTAATATTATATAGGATCAGAAACACAATAATAATAATAATAATTCAAAAAACAGATATATGGCACATCAATATGGTAAACAGTGAATTTAAACATTCGGAGAATCATCATGGAGTTTCCTACTCAAATTCCTCCCACTAAGGAAAATCCAGTCCTTAACTTTATAAAATTATCATCTGAATATTGGTTTTAATTTGATTTGAAATTTGTTTTAAAAAATTAGCATTACTTTATATTTTGTCATCACATACTACGGATTTATTCTAATAAAGAAGAGAGGACAGGTGGGTTTTAATTTGTTTCTGAAACATCCCTTGGTTGTGCTGTGACTTACACAAAAGCCAGCAGAGGTTATATTCCACCCCCTGTGGAACTAAAACGCTGCCAGTGTAATAATCGTAAAGCCTCGCTGCGGTAATATAACTTGCGACAATCGACTTAATTTCCTACTGGAAAAAACACACGTCCGTCGTGTATTTACGTATTCTGTATGAAAATCTCGCGTGCCTACCTCTCTGCAGTTTTTTTTCATGCGAGCTCTTGAGTGGCAATTCTGCCCAAAATATGTTGAGTTCTACGCCAATTCTTCGTAAACACATGCTCCTGGTGTTCTAAAATGTCGGCCAATGCTCGAGCCTTCTCGCGGGTCCGTATTTATACATTTTGCTTTTTATGCCTCTCTCAATATGCCGGCATAATATTGAGTATCTGTTATTTGCTCTCGTAAAAAACCGTACATTTAAAAAAACCAAATACATTAAAATCTTTATACCACACTTTTGTACGCAGTAATTTGGAGTTTGCATCCGTTGTGTGGAGCCCACAATACATAACAAACATAGAAAGGATTGAAAATGTTCAACGAAAGTTGTTAAACTACCTAGATTATAAAAACAATAAAACGCTTTGTACTTACAGCCAATCTGCCAAAAAAAATGGATGTTTTACCCTTGAAAATAGACGCACTGTATCTGAATTATGCTATTTACATAAATTATTAAATAATAAAGTAGACTCTTTTAACCTTCTCTCCAAAACTAATCTTAATGTCTCCTTTCGCGTGACAAGAAATAAGTATTTATTACATCTGCCAGTCTGTAGCACTAACTCCCATTAAATATTAAAAATCAAAAAAACTTATCTGGCTCAAGAGAAAGACGTCTGCTGAGAATCTGGCCTTTAGAACGTGGTTTTTTATATTAAAATTTTTTGTGTTTTTCTTTTTTATTCGGACCTTTTTTTTATTTTCGAAGTACATATTTTTCTATTTTTTCCATAGTAATAACAGTTTTTATATGTTTATAGGCAACGCCTGGAATCAATTTTCCAATTTTTATACTTCTTGGACTTGTTGGTTTTATTACCATATTTTAAGATCGTCCAAATGTTTGTATACAAAATACTGAATTTCACCCCTAAGGGAGTTATTAAGAGGACATTTACCCGTCAAGCAGTCCATAACTAGCAAATTAAAATAAAAAAAATAGTTTGGTATTGATGACAAAAAAATACATTAAGCTGCAAATTATCGCTCATATGGACGATTTGCCCCTGCTAGGAAGTGAAGTCCAACATTTTGACTTGCTCAAAATATTTTTAACTATCGAACGTATAGTTTTCTCATCTGATTTTACATATAACACCTATAAAGCTTCGCCTCGCGAATTGTTTCATTAATCTTAACGAACTTTTTCTTAACATGAAAAGTCTCCAAGCGTTCCCGAGGCCAGGCTTTTTGCTTTATTTATGACGCGTTTCCGCCAAAGAAAAAAATACTTAAAACTGTCAAAACTTCGGGAAGTCCCGCCGAAATTCTGACAACCCCCCACCCCTCCGGGATTTATTCCATATTTAAATATCTTACTTATATGCAGATAAAAACGCAAACGGTAAAATGAAGATCGTGTTTTTGTTTGCTATTCGTTCTATACGATTTTTTCATTAATTACATAGTTTTATATGGTTTCGAGTAATGTCTAGTAGAAAAAGACCCTTGCTTAGACAGACAAACATGTATCGCACCTTCGGTGCAACAAAGGCACAACAGCTTATTTTTTCATTTTATAGGAGAGGACTTTTAAATTGTTTTTCGCATTTATTGCCTTGTTACTGGATTTCTATTTGGAGTAGGTTTTAAATCTCGAATCAATGAATTGTTTGTTTGATTGTTTCACGTTAAAAGCTTATTCTGAATTATTAAAAAAACGTTAATAAAAGACGTAACAAAAAAAAGTGTCCGAAATCGTGCCATTGTTGCACCGAAGGTGCGATATGTTCATTTATGTAACCATATTCATACACACATACACACACACGCGTGCACACATAAAAATATACACATACATACGTTTGCTTTATATTTGTATTTATTACATTTTGTGCAATTCACATAAACATGTATTTTCGAGTATATATTATTTTTATAAACATAGGCGAGGTTATTTCTATTAGTAGATATAAAAGTAATCGAATGAATTTACTAATCGAATGGTTAATAACTTAATAAATCGAATAACCGAACGAAACAAATGAATAAATCATTAATTTCCGGTAAACTATAAATAATATTCGTGTCCACATTTCAAAATCATTCGGATTAATGTTTTACGTCGAAACCAACGGAAGCTAAGGGGGGGGGGATAGTTTCCAGAAAATCCCTTAATACTCTATTTGCCTACTCTCTACTAATTCATTCGAATGAATTACTGTATTCTTGTCTTTGCTGTAGGAAATTATAAATCTAACATCGGATTCTTTTCCCCTCTGCCAAGGATCCTCAGAACAGTGAACAAAATTTCAACGAACGGTACCGTCGATGTGTTCCTACAGCAAGGGCAGGCATTTAATAAGCAAGCGGTGTTGTCTCTTTTGACTCGCGATGTCACACTTGCCATTTCCGCCTAGATTATGCCATATTTATACCTTTTGTTAATTATACATTTTGTAAATTTAAGTATATTTTAAGACTGTTTAGATAAAATATAACTCATTAATGTCAATTTATTAGGGCTTACTTAAGCCTGTTGATTGGCTTAAAAAAAAGTGGTACAACAAAAGGGTGTGTTTGTGTTTTGTATGAGAGTAAGTGTAGATATGTGTTTGTGTGTATTCGTATGGGAGTGTGTTCAGGTGTGCGAGGGCGTGCGAGGGCGTGAGCATGATTAAATAGCAAGTGGGAACGTATCGCAGCCAGACAGAATATTTTTTAATAAACTAAGGGGCATGTTAAATATATCAACAGATGAAAAAAAGGCATAATCGTTTGAGTAAGAACGATAGAGGAAAGAGTGTTGTGCATAGTTAGTGCTGCAGACTGAAAGATGGAATGAATATTTCGGTGAAGGTAAATGTGCTTGTGTATTTAAGTATTTGCTTGTTGGTCTACTGAATGTCCTGACGAAGAGAGGGGTTCCTCTTGAAACCGGTAAACATAAAAAGTCGGTATGAGGTTAAATTCTAATATTTACTTACATTTATTATATATACACATTTCTCCTATTAATAATATTACGTAAAAAAAATTTTTTAATACATATTTCTAAAGGGCAGAAATGCCGTAAAAAAGAAATAACATTCAAAATAACGTAAATGAAATATCGAACCATACTGAAATTATACGTTCAAACATGAAAAACAAGCAAAAATCTATAAATCATATTATAATATAAATTTAAAATTCTAGCGCGGTTTGTGGTTGTTCAGCGAATATCGATTTCCAAACTCCTTGTAATTATAAAACAGTGCGTGTCCCTGTATCGTTAAATGTTGGTATTTAAATTTGATTATGATTTTATGGCGCACAGCATGTTTTAGTGAAACAATGACATTTTGTATTCTTACAATGCAACACAGGAACTTTATTTTTTTTCAATATTTTGTATAATTTATTTTCTTCTTGTATGTTTTTCTCTGCGTTTTACGTCCAGGCTACATATTATAAGCAGGTATTCGTAGTACATAGGTTTTGGATTGAATGATACTTCCTAACACTGAACACATTTTCAAGTATCTAATTGGTACTTGGTAAGATATAAAACTTTTGGTGTAAGTTTATTTTTACAGGAAAAGAGAACAAGTCGTGTCGGAAACAGTTTTTGATTTTACACAAACCAAACATGTTTATTATTTATAAATGCAGAATCCTCGAACTTTAAAAAAATATAAAAGCATGATCTTACGCTTCAGGTATCAGCCCAGAGAAAGTTTAAAATGTTATATTATATCGAAAACTGTTGGATTGTTACTGTTGTTGTTACTTTTATATAATTATTAAGAGAACAACAGATTACAAAAAATAAAAAATAGAATTGTACAAATAAACCAAAATTATGGGCCAATTATAGTTTTCTGTATTTTACTCAATACAATGTCCAAAATAAGCAACGTTGTGTAGTATTACTCCATTAAAAAAATAAATGAGAAAAAATAGTCAAATTAAAATTTAACATACGAAAAGAAAATGTTTTATTTAAATCAGTCTTAAAATATGTTATCCTGTCTTTTCTAATCAAATATGTGCAATATTTTATATACAATCAAATAAAGATACGTTTTTTGCTTCCCTGAGACTTTCTAGCAATTCATTAAACACTTAAGCCTTCATCACACAGGTTGTTTTGAGTTCTAGTCGGTCTCATCTTAGGTAGTCTTAAGCTCGTCTGCACTTCTCGTTTTAAGTTTTAAACTGCAAAACCTTCTTTCGCTAAACACGTTTGATTGTAAATTGTCATTTTTATTTTATTTTTATTTGATTATTTATTTTTTAATTCATTCAAAATTACACTAGTTTAAATATTAATGAACTTATTAAGGCTTTTTAGGCTATGCCTGTGTCAAGCCACAATAAATAACAATATAAATACGCAGTAAAATTAATTAGATAAAATTATAATGACAGAATAACAATCTAGAAAAAAAGTTAAATGTAATAAATAATAAAATTCCAATTAATACAATGCAAAAAAGATAATCAAAAATAATTTTCAAAATTTTAATTATACAAATTAAGAAACACACAAAATCAAATATACAAAATAATGGTTTCATTAAAATCAACAAAATAATAGTAAAATATAGTAGTATAAAAAAAATATAAGAGTATCATTGAATTTTTTTTTTTTTTTTTATTTAATAGCGTAATTATACATTTTTACAATTTAAAAAAAAAATTCACTAGATATATTTTTACTAAAACTAAAATCCCACCAAGCCACTTTTTGTAGCTTAAATCAACAGAAAAATAATATAAATATACACATAAACATAATTGAAATGATAATTGAGATATGTTTTCTAGAAACTCACTCAATACTTTAGTAAGAAATATAAGAAATAGGAGCAATAATTCATATGCCAAATAATAGTACGTACTTAATTAAATTATACAAAAATCCATAATGAAAAAAACATGGAAATTTAAAAATATCAAGATATATAGAAAGCAAATAAAAGTAATTATTCCTATTTTACCCCAGAACGCTTGATACTTATTATTATTTTGCTTGTAAATAAACATAGAAAATACTTTGAGTAATTGAAAATAATATCATAAGTTAGTATTTTATACCATCGACACCAGGCACTAATGACTTAGGTCTGTAAGATTTTTATCTTACTGCATAAAATGATTTTTACGACATCATTAGTGGTGACATGAGACGATCTTCATATTTTTATTCTCCATAATAACTGTCACATAAGAGTTGTGATGTAGGCTGTGCGACATGTAGCGCGAACATCTGTGGCCATTTGACAACTTGTTTCCGTTAAGTATATTATTATAAATATTTAAAAAATAATTTTATTCACTTTATATTAAATTTTACCCTATTCTTCAAATGATGTCCCATTTCTGTTACAATCAATTTATTTTTGTGTTCCTTAGCGTGTCACCAGATTATGTGCTATTTGTAGAATCTTTAAGAGCAAATTTTCAATTTTAATTTTAAATGATTTGGATATAGTCAAAATATTGTTACAAAGATGTAAAGATTACAGATATAAGGCTGTATTTCTAGTTTGTTGAGCGTCGTAAGTAGAAAACATTATTTTATGGGCCAAGACAATAAAAGTTCATGTTCTGGAAATGAAAAGATGACTAAAACCAGATGAATATTTTTACGCCCCTGAAACCGAACAAATAAACTACCCGTCAATATAAGACAGCCTAGCAGTAAAATCATCGTGCGGCCATAAATCTGACACTTTTGCGTCTCCTACCCCCATTCAGAACCGTTTCAGTTTTAGTGTCCCATGTTCCCTGGCCACCCTTGCTCGGAAAAAAGGATTTCCTTACGTATTCTTGTTCAGACATCTCCGATGAGAGAGATTCAGAAACTTAGTCGTATTCAAAATTCAACAGTTATTGAATTCGGGATAAGTGCCAATAAAGCTTTGTTTTTAACCTCTTATTTTTTATTATTTCTACCGTCCAGTTTCAAAGCTACACAAGCTTATTCATCAAGGTATGGTGAACTTATGAATTCTATCCTATTTTATTTTTACAGTGATTACTAAATATTACATCTATGCAAATGGAGCTAAGAAGTCAGGTCCTTTTGTCATGCTGTTCCTTTAAAGGTTGAAAGTGTGAAGTGAGATGGACACGATCCTTAAACTAGACAGGAGTGGAAAGGAAATATTGTTTTCTGGTTATTTTTTTTCTTATTATGAATCGCTTTTTTAATTTCTAAGATTTCCAAGTTGTCTTATTTTAATAATTAATTTTCAACATGAAGAACTTTTAATCCAATGTCTTTATTAATAAGATGATTTGCGAATTAAAAAAAATTACTATTACTTAAGCACCTTAAGTGTTCTTTTACTCTAATATTAAAATTTCTTTCAGTTTTTCCAATGTAGATTTAATCGCAATCATTACAATTTAATTTGTATGCTCCAGATTTATTATATTTAGGGACTTTGTCTTTGTGTTTTTTTAACAATGTTCCTATATTATTAGTTGTGTAGAATGCGGGTTTTATCTTTTTATGGTGTACATGCGTTTAGGATTTTTTAGTTAGTACTATTGAAATAAGCCAGCCAGCATTGGTTACAAATCTGTCAATTCAACAACAACAAAACAACAAACCATCACGCCGTTTCCCCCTAAGGGTAGGCAAAGAGGATAGAACGCCACATCACTCTATCTTTGCATACATATATCGCTTCTTCTACATTCACACATCTTCTCATGCACGCGCGCCGATTATTCCGACTTTTGACTTGTCCATATTCAAGTATTTGTTGGATTTGGTCCTGCCATGTCTTTCTCGTTCTACCTCTATTTCTGCATCCATCAACATTCGCATTGTAAATATCTTCTTTTTCGCTGTCCATTCGTTCTACATGTCCAAACCAGCGCCGAGCTCCTTTCTTGATTTTGTCGATAATGCTTGTCTCAGCCTTACATACGGTACGGATCTCAACGTTTGTGCATCTATCGTACATAGTTTTACCACACATTCGCCTGAGAGATCGCATTTCGACAGCATTCAGTAATCTTTCATCCCTGTTTTTCCAAGTCCATACTTCGCTCCCATACATCAGGGTCGGGACCAGGACTCCGTTGTGAACTGCTAATTTTGCCTCTTGCGACAAACATTTATTTGCCAAAATAAACTAAATTAATAAAGGTACAAGATGTTTGTTTCAAATATTATGCTACGCCTAAGATAAAGTTTACTCTTTCAAAGCTTTAAATATATATATATATATATATATATATATAATTGTGGGAGAAATTAATGCGTTAAATAATGAAAATGTTTGAAATGCGATTATCTAGGAACTAGTTTCAATTACTTAATGCATTTTGTCAGTAAAGCCTCGATATGTTGTACGGTATGGTGAAATGCCTTACACTTCAGATCCCAGTCCAGAAACATAAAATTCTGTGTAAAAACGTCTTTTTTTTATTTTTATTAATTTTTTTAATTATCATAAGTAATAAAACAGAGTATTAAAAAAATAAAGCATAATTACGAATCAATGAAATACATATTGATAGTAAAAATAGTAAACAAAAAAATCCCACAAAGGCATGGCCTGTTCGTGGGTATACAAGAAAATGTTAATGAATTTTTGCTCCTATAATAAATAATAGACAGTAATAATATTTTCGTGTAACATAAGAAAGAAAAAAAAAATAAGCAAAATATAATATGGTTATTTTTTTTGCAGTAATCAAAAAAGAAATTTAAAAAAAAAAAAAAAACACAAAAATATTCCTTATAATCAAAGGGCAACAAAATATATCATAGAAAAAAAAATCATATCTTTAGTTTAAATCCAGGATAGTACAATGAACATTTTATGTCGATCTTGATAAGGATCGAATTCGGAACCTCAAGTATGGTTGGCAAACGTGCCAACCTAGGCGTACCACTAGGCGGACTAATCTCTTCTCGGTTGCTTTTTAAAAAAAAAATACCTGAGAGCAACGAACGTTGAAAACACTCGTCCAAGATTATATCTCTATTTCATGCATTAAACTGTTTTTTTCATCCACCTAGACACGGAAAAATAAATGAATAATTCTTTTAAAATATGGCGTTGATGGAACTGGTACTGGGAAAGGGATCGCGTATCCCAAAGCATCTATCTGACCGTCAAGTATAATACCTATTATGTAATATCATCTATATAATATTATACGGTTGTCATTCCACCGGCAGTAAGGGTGCGGCGCACGCCGTAATCGGCGTATTCGGCCATCGTAAATCCACACTTGTCTTCTGGGATATGATGACTCGACACTTCTGTCAAAAAAAATTGAAAGACGTCCATACACGAATATATTCATGTTCCTTCCGACGCTTTCGGCATTTGATGCTGACAAGCGCGAGCCAAAAATAATCGTAAAATTCCAAAAAAGGACTTTGAAAATATTGGATTACCGAACCAATTGAGTCATTTGATACTGTTTTTGAGGGAAGATTGGTAATTTGTTTTATGGATTCGCACCCCCCTAGATCGGCCATTTTACATTTTCCATGACATTTTACATTACACACGAGAGCAAAACAAACATTTTAATACGTATTCATGCTTTTTACCCAAGGTATTGATCATTAAATAAGGTTTTAATGTTTAATGTCCAAACGTTTGTAGACCGGCTGGATTTTTTTTAGGGAGTTATATAGATCTTAATTTGCTAAAAAAAAAGGTAAACATTTTTGAGAAGGAAATATGTTAGTCTCTAGGCATTTAAAGGGCTTCTCATCTGTCGTTGGCTAGTTAAAGTGGCCATTTTACACACTGTGTAACATTAACCATTCTGCCTATTAACAAATTACAACAGGGATGGAGAATACCTTAAATAAGGGAATATGGAAGTCTAGGCATTTACAGGGCTTATGACCCGTCATTGGCTGGTTTAAGTGGCCACTTTACACACTGTGTAACATTCACTATTTTGCCTATGTTTAAACATCCATATTTCTTCCATTCTTCCATTGGTTGATTTTAGTGAAGTTAAAGAGCCGAAACCTTTATTGTTGTGAAGAGATTCATCTGACTGAATTATTTCACATTCTAGGCAACGCCTGAAAACAAATTTTCAATTTTTAAACTTCTTGGACCAGTTGGTTGTTTAAATATCCACATTTCCTCAACTCTTCCGTCTGTTGACTTTTGTGAAGTAAAAGAGCTGAAATCTTTATCACGTGGGTGAGATTCATCTAACTTGAACCACCTCACTTACTAGGCAACGCCTGAAAACAGTTTTCCAATTTCCATTTTTATTCTTTAACTAATTAGTTCATGCAACAATGTTTTGAGTATGTCAAAATGTTTGCAAACTGACTGGGTTTCCTCCCTAAGGAGTTATTCAGATCTAAATTTGTTGCAACCAAAGGAAAACCATTTTGAGAAGGGAATATGGAAGGCTCTAGGCATTTACAGAGCTTGTGACCTGTCATTGGCTTATTTAAGAAGACAATTTACAAGCTAAATAACATTCACCATTCTTTCCATGTTAAAACATCAACATTTTCTGAACTGCCTTGTATATAAGTTTTATTATAAAAAGGTAAAAGAAAACTTATATAAAGATAATGATAACAAGTCTTGAATTTTCATAAGTAAGTATTTTAATAATTTGCTGCTTCAATACAGACAGGTAGAACTCTTCTTTCCGCAGAGGTAAATAAATAATCACTTAGGTGTTATTTAAACGAGGAATTTTTCGACGATTTTTATTTTATTTTTCTTAACCGCAATTTATCAATGGATAGTTCTGCTCAAAGCTCTCCGCCATTTTCGGTGTTCACTCTCGTTCCCGCCAAAATCTCAATCCCGAAATAAGTTTCCCGCTGAAATCTGTTTCCTGCGTGATTTCCCAGTAACATCTCGCAAGTCACCCAGATTCATTCGTTCAATGAAAGCTTCGCTAGAAAACCCGCGATAAAGTACCAAACTCCATAAGGAGCAACCCATCAGTTAAAGTTATCTTAATTTTAACGAACGGAAGCTGTGCAGTTCAACAAAGACACCTTAACGGTAATCTATCGGTTAGACGGTTGATTTAATTCGCTGTGATCCATCGGTTATCGTCAGCTAGAGTTTAAATATTCCTTAATATTTTTGTGTACTGGCCGATCGTATCTCACGGTCATTTATCACGTTATATCCTCACTTGGAAAATTTGCACGTGCGATTTTGAGTCACGAATATTCACACACGAATATTGTGGACTAAGAAACACCCTTCTGCTCCCATCATATCATGGTGTAATACCATCAGTCATATTTTACTCTTTCTTGAAGATTTTTGGTAAACACGTTTCTTTTTGAATGTCGATTTATTTGAAAAAGACAAATTGTTATAAATTTAGTGCGGGTATATGCGTGGGCTCTAAACGAGTTTTTAAACGGCCTTTTTTCTCTCAAAACATCGATCTTCCTACACATTATAAATATATTATAATACATACTTTTATTAATGTGATCGACATCATTTTACCTTATAAAAATTCTACTGTTTGTATGTTAAAAACATACATTTTTAATAACGTTGCAGAAAAGAGTAATCATTATTTTCTTTGAAGATGGCGCAAAAGTTATTTAAACATTTTTTTTAATGCACCACAACAGGCCAGGGGAGCCAACTTCGGGTTCGATTCTCGGTAAGAATTTTTTTTTTTTCTGTTCTTACCGAAAATCGAACACGCAACCTTCCGCGCGTTATTCGAGTGTCGTAACCGTAACGACTGCGCCACGGAGGCCACCGTATACTATTGATATTAAACATGTTTATTATTTTTACTTACTACTTGTAAAATATATATTTTTTTATACTATGTTATCAAAATAGTTTTCAAAAAGCATTACTTTGAATTTTGTTCATTTTATTTTATTTTCTCACGATTATTTGTCCCACATAACACGTGTGTTTGTCCGGCCTACTCATGTACATCTTACAAATCTCCCTAACCACTCAGCGCCTAGCGAAACCACCCCCCAGCAGCCGGGAGGCATTCGTTATAATTACAAGTTACGAAGGTGGCCGAGTAAGGCTGCTGGGAGCAATACAAGATGTAGACCCTTTGCTACTCAGCGATGGAAGGGGTCGCCCTAGAGACGAGTAATACAGAGGCACAAATGAGGGGTAGCTTTCAGAACGTACGAATAATCCTTGAGATGGAATGTTAATATGCGAAACTTACACGAAAACCTATTATCTAATATTCGATCACGAGTTTAGTTAGTGAAATCAACACAAACATAAAACAGAGATGAATAACATTTTTTAAGACGAAATATGGGATCAGGTAAAAATCCTGAATAAGGCGATCGAGTGGAGATAGTTCCGCCCCGCTGTGTAGCGGTTGGCGCGGTCGCCCATCTTACTAATAATAAAAATAATACATTTTAATAACCATAATATAAGTATACGATATGATTAACTTTTGATAACACATTTTGACCCAATCTTCTTTTGACCAGTCTGTTTTTTGGTTGGCTGGAAGATATTGCTTTTAGCAATTAGTCAACTAAAGTACCTACTTATTCTTTGTCCTTGAGGCTATAAATAAATATATACAAACAAGATTTTAAAAATATGCACGGTTAAATGGCGGACTTATTGCCACTAACATTTTTTATAGTCTGACTAAAAACAAAAAATGGATAGTGGAGCTAGGTAGAAGTAAAACGGATTGTCTCATTCGCCCAAACCAATATTGAATTAACTGCTCCACAAGTGTATAGCTCTCTTAGGTTTTTGTTATTTTTTTGTGCGTTTTGTAATATAAATAATATAGATGTTCATAAATTAATTATAAACATAAATATGTAGTGTTTAAAATTGACTAAACATTTTGTTATTATTTCTGTTTATGACGTTAGTCTTCTTTGTTTATTCTCAATTATAAAATTATTTTAAAAAAATAATTTTGTTAAGTGTCCTCGGCACGGGTAACCCCAGTGAGGTCACATTATTTTTATCATTAACTATAGTTTGTAAGACAAAAAAAAAATGAATAAATAAATTTAAAAAATTAAAAATTACCAAAAACAAATATTTTTAAATTGCGACACAAGTCCCAACTCCATGGAACCAAAGTCCTTTGTTGAGTTTGGATGAATATATGTTTAAAACTTAAATTGTCGATATCACCATATTAACTACATTTAACAAAATCGTAGGAATATAGAAGTCTAGGCATTCACAGGGCCTTTGACCTGTCATTGGCTGGTTTCCGTGGCCTTCTCCAGTCTCTTTTTGGTGTTAATGGTTATACTGCGATTCTTCCAAATCTACACCAGCCGACTCATAGTACTTTTGGCAATACCAACACCTCGCCATATTTCACCTATAATAAAGTCATACAAGTTATCATAACAATATTGACCTCAAAATTAATACATTATTCTGTTAAATATAAAAATATGTATAAAACATTAACCGTAAAAATCCATTAATTTTTCCATTAAATTAAGCCATTACCATCCACCACTAGCCGATAACAAATCATGTGTCAAATAATACTTAACCCCATATCACCGTTTGTGTCCAAACTGTCAAATATCTGATTGGAATCAATTTGTTATAATTTTATTTGATATGTGTGCCACACCATGTGTGCTGATTGACGTGGTAGCTTTTTATTAATTTATTTACTTTTTTTAAATTAAATTATTTTACAGTATATTTTCTTTTTCTCCATTTATAAAATTTAATTTCTTAATTACGTCATTTTAAGCATTTATGTGTCAAATATAAATAAGATAATTTATATGAACAAAATAATCTTGTTCGCTTCACCTTTTAATTCTTATTATACCTACTTCTAGAAATTGCCAACCCTGCAGTCTTTTACATACCATTTTTCACTAAAGTTATTCAAACATATATTTAGCAGCCCCTGTGATGTAATAGCGAAGACCCCATCCTCACGCACGGATGGTTCTAAGTTCGATTCCCGGCGAGATCAGAAATATTAAATGTAATTTTACTCGAGCCTGCTGTATTAAAAAAATAAGCGGATATTTCAGTTCTTTTTCATTTTATTTATTTACCCAAACATTTCAATTCTCCTCTCGAATTCGATTTCCATTTTTCCATCATAAGTTATTGGTCGTAAATAACTTGTGCTGGAAAAATGGAAATAGAGTTGTGGTTGAGTGGAATTTGAACCTGTGACTTTTGGTCCGTGAGTCCACAATACTACCACGGGACCACAACCCGGTTCGTATTTACCTGTTATAACTAGCGTTTTAACCTCCTGTATCACATAATTTTCTCAGTGTCCTTGCAGATAATAAATACAGTTCTGCGTGTGAAATAAAACCAGAACTCTAGACCAGTGTTTTCGACTCGATAAAAAATATGTATTAGGTAATCGAGTGGAGATAAGTCCGTCTCGTCGAGAAGTGGTTAGCGCGTTCGCCTGACATTTTTGAGGTGCTGGGTTTGATTCCTAGTCGGGTAAACGTAAAATATTGATTTTAAAGCTTACTTTAACTGCAATATTTTATTGTTCTTGGACTGGCACCTAAAGCATAAAACTTTTCAACACCTTCATGTAATACGTGATCAAAATACGTTGCATTTAGTTTAACACCACTTGGTGACTATAATGAAATCGAATTATACTCTAGATCACGTTTTAGTCAAATTTTATCTGGATGTACTATTACTTTAATTTGGTAATGTATCCAAAATAAAACAAGTTTATTGGTTAGTTGACATTAAACATGAATGAAACCTGTGTAAAACACCAATGTAACAATTTTTTTTTTTTTCAACAATAATTTTCCAACAATTTTTTTCAACAAAAATAAACCTGTATAAATGAAATCAATATTTTAATAATTATTACATTAATTTTAAAGTCATACCCTTACAAATATTTCTAAATAATGGAAGGTTTTTCCCCAATATAACCAAAATATTCCTCTAATATAAGTACTCAGTATACCCTAATTGAATTTTAATTACTCTACTTATTTTGGCTTGTATAGAAATCCACAAACATAAAATAGCAATTATTTTTAGTATATAAGGAAACTTTGTAAATATTTAAGTTAGTTTGTTTGAAAATGTCCTAACAAGACGAAACGCGTCACAATATACCCTTTGTATATTTTATAAAAAATGAAGTAGAATTACAATCCAATAAACTTGTTTTATTTTGGATACATTACCAAATTAAATATGGAATTCTACCAATTATCTGCATACACAATAAATATGTACTATTAATATTTAATATTTGTTATCAAACACATAATTATATCGATTCTAGTTTGCGTTAACCGCATTCCCATAATCCCCACAGTTCAATTAATTTGATCTCACATTAATGTAGTTTGTTCTATTTAGATCGGGCAGTTTTTAATTAGCACTAATTAATTATTTCTCACCCCAATTCACACACCACGTGGTTATTTTAATGACTGCCATAGATTAAAATGATTCCCGATAAATTTGATTTGAACGTGCGGACAATTCCCTCGCCAATACCCGGTGATAGTTATTGTTAACGAAATATTTCCTACAGCTAATAATGTTTGCACATCAATATTTACGTTTACGTTTGATTAATTTGAGTTGGTTTGATGTTTTTTATCCGATTTATTCATCGAAAATTATTTGATTGTTTTTTTATTACATAAATTATTAATAAATCCTTATGTTTTTTTTTTGGGTTATACCGTGTGTATTGGATTCGTTCGACGTTTAGGCTACCATTGCAAGAGACATCTTCGGGGTAAACTGAGAGACCCAGTTACAGTTTACTCTGAAGATGGCTCCTGCAATGGTAGCCGAAACGTCGGAACAAATCCAACACACACGGTATCACCCAAATAAGAAACATTTTGATAACAGTGACCGTAAAAACCTTCGCACCTATTTAATAAATCCTGTTGGTCCTTTTTTTTTTTAAATCAGCAATGATCTAAGTACGCTAATTAATCCATAATACACGATATTCAGGTCCATACCGCGAAACTTTAGAGTTACATTGCTTATGGTGTACTTTTAAATATTATGTCCTAATATTTTTTTTGGAATGTAACATTTTTCAATTTAAAAAAATGGCATTAAAATCGTATTCGACCAACGAAGCGACAGGTACGCACCGAACGCGGATTTAGGAAGCGACTGGGTAGGGAAGGGTAGGGGCTTGTGGAATGGATGCTAGTCAGAGACATTAAGGATTGTCTCCATTTTTTAATTATTATTACTATTATAAATTACTCGTTAAAATATGTTTATGAGTGCCCTGTTTCAAAATTTAAAAATTAAAAAAAAAATAAAAAAATCTAAGTATTATTATTTTTATTCCAACTCGAAAGGCCAGGTAGTGCAATATCCAACCAGCCATGCAAAGTAAATTTTTATTTAAAGCAAAAACATGAACAGACAAAAGAATTGATACAAAATTACAAATAATTTCTAGCAAGAATAACGATTATTAAAAATGTATTTATTTACACCATACTTGTTTGCGTATTTTTCTTACGTAGTCTGTTTAAAGTATTTAACTTTTTTTATTCGTCTCAGCGGACACGCGGATGGAAGTGAAGTTGGCTCGTTATTTATCTTCATCATGTTTATCGGCGTTACGACCCCCTTCACTTGTGGCGTCGCAACGCTTGCTCTAGCAATGCGTCGGAGTCGCGAGCCCTCCTTTATTGGCGTCTTATTGCAGGTTTCCGGTCCCTAAGCGCTAATATTCCTTAAGGCTAGTAAAGAAATTCTCAAAAAAGTACCCTTTTGGTCAAATTACATGATTTTCTTACGCTCTAGTGCAGTTTTGAAACTCTTTGCAACTTTGTTTTCCTTTTGCTACTACTACTACCACCACGCCATTTCCTCGTAGGGATAGGCAGAGAGAGTTGACCGCCACACACGTCTACCCTAGCATATATTTCTAGCTTCTTCCACATTCATACATCCTGTAATATACGCCCTTCGGTTCTGCCTGCTTTTAACATGACCAGACATAAGATTTTGGTTTATCTGATCATGCCACGTCTTCCTCCTCACGTTACTTTTCATTTTCGCCATATATAATTGTTTTACCATTATTTCGTCTTTTATTCGTTTTACATGGCCAAACCATCTCAGAGACCCTTTCTTAATCTTATCATTTTGTTATCCTATTGTCTATTATTATCTGCACACATGAAGTTTTAAAATTAAAGTTTCACTTTCCAAAAATGTTCAAATTATTTAACTGAATTCCCCGGATGAGGTTCATTAGTATTAATAATTTATTTGTTTAAGTAGAAATATAGTTTGACTCATTTTTTCACTAATTTTTACGGAACAACAATCGATTTCATCTCTTTTTCGACATCTTCAGACTGGTATGATTTTCAAGAAGTTTACACCATATTATATGGTCTGTTAAATTTAAGTGTTTGTAGAGATGAGGGTTATTGTTAAAACAAGTTTTTTAGTTTTTTTATTTAATTTTTTTACTTATATTTTTCATAAATGGTACATGTTTTTTTTATTCTATACAAATATACTACTATACATCTAGTAAATGTTATATCTATAACTCTCCAAAAAAAGAGACTAACTCTTGTGTTTGGATTATGACTTACACTGTTAAACCTATAGATGTTTATTTATTAGCATTTATACAATTTGGAATATACAAGTACATAAGAAAAACAAAACTTTTGTTTTTTTTTTAAAAATGACTTTGGAAAAGCTTTATAAGAATTTTTTTTAAAGCTTACCATGAGGAATGTTCCTCTGAAGTTTCGCGGTCTGGTCCTGAAAAACCATGTATATACGAGGGTTGTCCGTACGACCTTCACGGCCTGGCGGGAGACTTCTATGACCAGGGAATAAAAAAAATGGTGACTCGGATGAAAAGTGCATCGAAGACAACGGAGACTATGTAGGAAAAAAGCTGAAAGTGTAAGCTTACCAATGATGTATTGCTCGTTGTAAATAAAAATAGCTTTTATTGTGAAAAAAATAGGGAAACTTATTTTACGGACAACCCTCGTACATCGACTGTGACATAGAATAAATGAGACTTAATGTTAGTAAGGTATGTCGTTAAGTGCCATTTATTTGAATTATTAAAGTATGTTTTGTAAAGCTTGAAAACGATTATATGTTTTTACTGTTTTTTTTTATAATCTCTTTATATAAAAAATAATTGTTGTGTAAATTTGTACCGTCAGGGGATTGCAATACAAAAGTTGTTGTTATTTTTTTAATGCGGTATATTTTTTAATAATTAAATGGTGCATATGGCACTGCACTGGTACACCAATCGCATTGTATCTTAATCATTTTTGTTACATAAAGGTAAGATGATCAGTCTTGCGCTTCGGGTACCAGTCCAGGGAAAGGAAATATTCTCGTGTAAAAACACCTTTAAAATTAATATTTCATGTCAACCACGTCGGGAATCAAACCCGAGACCTCTTGCATGGTAGGCAAACGATACAACATAATGAAAAGTAGATTTACCACCTCTAAGTCGGCAATTTGCTGATAGCCCAACATCTGTACAAATACGTTATGTATATGACAGTTCTACATATAATATTTTAAATGAATAAATTTTCTGGCATATTCGAACATAAAACTTAGACGGCTATTTTCTTTCGAAACCTTGTTGGATTTTAATTTCAACCATCCATTTTTAAACATGGTATTCATTTATACGGTTTGCATTCAACGTAAAGTCAATACTCCTGTACAAAAGTGTGTGTTTTCAATTATGAATCGTATTTCGAGATGTTTCCGTTTCCTATTTCATTTCAAAATGGCGGATCGCCTGTGGCGCCGGAAATGCCATTTTGCGTCAAAATTCTCTTCGAAATAATCCTGAAATTTGTTTTCCTCTGTACAAAAATTATCATCATTTTGTCTCTTTTTACAGATACAAAGAGTGCGATCTACTTTGATGTGAGTATTAGACAAGATTTTTTTTATAAAACATTCATACAAACCTTTTTCATCGTACACATTTCCCGCGTTTTGTTATTTTTTTTAATTAAGAATTATTTAGAATGTTAAAAGTTATCCACTTCAAAAATATTTTTAAAAGGCGAACAATTTGATCATATTCCTTTTTTGAAAAAAAAACAAACTAGTCATTTTACAATATTTTGAGTATATCAACCATTTTTGGAGAGGTACTGGATTAAACTGTATTATTTTTTATTCAGTTGCTTCATTTTAACAACAATTTTGCTCTTTATTTTTCATTCTTACCGAATAAATATTTTGTGTATCTAATATAGGAACATAGTTGAGAAATTTTGAAAGTTTAAGACTAATGGAAATTGTGCACTAATTAATTCATTAAATGAAATAGTTCATTGTAGCTTTTATTGTTTTTCTTTTTTACCTTTATTTTTTCTTTTCATAAAGCATTTTAATATTTTGTTGTTATTTTTCAGGATAGTATAAACTGTTATATTAACATTACTTACTCATTTATTATAGATCAATCATTTTTATTATTTCAATTATGTATTTTTACTATTTTCTATTAATTTGAATGAATATATTTGTTTGTATTTTGGATTATGTTTGTAACTACATATTTTGTTATTTTAAAAATTGTTTAATGATAAATATATTTCGGGGGTTAAGGGTCATAAGGGCGAAACTACAAAAACACAGTTTTAAGAAAAATGATAAAACAGTTTTCAAAAAATAATACTGTCTTTTAAGGGTAACAAATAAAGAAAATAAAAAATGCAGTTAATAGAGCATAAAATGTTTTAGAGACAAAAATATGAAACTACGCTTTCGTCTTTATGACCCTAACTTACATTAGTAAATTAACAAAATGATGTAAAAGGTGTTTTATTCTTCTGATATTAAACAAAACGCTTTATTTGTAGTTTCACACAAATGTATCTAGGTAACTACTTATCGGGTGAGTTTCATCTTTTTGTCACTAACAGGATATTTTGTTTGGATATCAGATTAGTACTTAACACAAAACAGCAATTTTTGTAGTTTCGCCCTTATGACCCTAAGCCCCCGATTTATTCCTAATATTGCAATTGCCTTTTGCATTTTTTATTTAATAATTTTGCATTATACATCTATATGTTTACATATATATACTCGTATTAATATATCATTCACCAGTTATTCCACATTCTATCAGAGTGATTCATTCCCATTCGAAGAAATTAATTACTTAAACCATGTTTGAATTATGAAAAAGATTCAGATTCCTTTTTCACCTGATCCAGTAAATTGAAGATCCTTGGACCTACCACAGAGAGAGAGAGAGTTGTTTTACTTTTTGGAACATGATAATTTACGCTAAAGCAATATTTGGTTATTATTTTGTTGCTGTGTTTTTTGTAACATATATTATTATTATTTATTCTAGGTAACTGTATTTTTTCCTTTTTCCTTATTTTGGTTCATAATCATACACGGACACAAACACTGGCGAAAACAAATCTATTTTGATATTAATTAGTTAAGTAAGTTCAATTAATTTAAATGTCGTATAATATTTAACTATTGATGTATATATACACACATTTATTTATTTATTATTTATTTATTTATTTATTTATTTACGGACAAAGTCCATTATAAACATTACAATTAAAAGAAATTTTTACAAAGGAATAAAAAAATATAAGGAACAGAAATAAGCAGCAAAGACAGATGATAGATTTTTTAGATTAAGTAAAAAGCATAGGCTAACTATACAGATTCTTTAGCTGATTTGTAAAGAAAGACATCCTTACACCATAATAATCAAGATCTTGATGATCGTTCACCCGCCTGATCATTCTGGGCAAAGGCGACTGTGCACCATAATTGGTCCTGTAGTGACCGAGGAAAAGCATTTCATTATTTCTTAGTCTACGGGTGGGAACGTTAAAAATAATCTTTTGCAAAATTTCAGGGGCATCAATGAGACAGTTCATAATTTTATACATGCAGATTATATCTGCAATGCATCTGCGTTTTTCAAGACTTGATATGCTTAAAAACCTCTCCATATCAGAATATGAATAGTCTCCTCTTTCCAATCCCATCTTCCATGCAATTTTTCTTATAAAACGATGTTGAACTGATTCAAGGCGCTTGATATGAACAGCATAATGAGGGGACCAGATTACAGATGCATATTCAAGAATAGGGCGAACTAAAGAGCAATAAAGTGTTTTAAGTGTAAGCATACTTTGGAAATCAGACGTAGTTCTATTAATAAAGCCTAAAATTTTTAAGGATCTGTTTACTATATTATCAAAGTGTTCCAGAAAAGTTAGTTTATTATCTAGGATCACTCCAAGATCTCTTATAGAGGTGACAATCGAAAGAACTTGGCCATTTCAATATTCTAAATGCTTACGATATTCAAAACTGTGTATTTCACAGTAACTGTAGCTTTTTTCAGTTAACGTCAAGTACTTAGATTAAAATACTTTATTCAAACACACGACAGTATATTTTTTCAACACGAGACGTTCCGTGTATCTACCTAAACATTTATTTACACGAGTAGCTGAATATCGTATGCCAATGAAAGATAAGAAAGTGAACGATGTATGCTGAAAC
Source organism: Micrasema longulum (assembly GCF_059751315.1). NCBI lineage: Eukaryota > Metazoa > Arthropoda > Insecta > Trichoptera > Brachycentridae > Micrasema > Micrasema longulum. Next base: position 83,445 of record NW_028277304.1, read on the forward strand.
AGCAATCCAAAGTTTTTCGTATACTTAAAACATTATTAATATGAAATTCTGTCGGTAACGTGATTGGTATAGTAAAACTGAAATTTTCCGGATTAATGATTGCCAGATTTGATTTCTTTTGAAATAATTCAGCGAATTGGAAACATAATAAAATCTTATATGTTTGCACAATTTAATTCAAATTAAAAACATCTATGTAGCGTGCGGTGAGGTGTTCGATTAGGGAAGCCAGTTACTTGGTGCTTGGTATATACATAAATACAATTGTATTGCTACTACTAACACATAAATCCGAATTGCTTGCTTTAAAATATACTAAAAAGCATTTTTAATATATTTGAAACAGAATTTCAGCATAAATGAGCAATATTTCATAGTTTAATATTATAATACCATGTTTTTAACCGATTTCAGTATTAAATTTGTTATAAAACCGTCCTAATACGTGGGAACTAAACAATAATATGTTAGAATTGGTTCCAGAGAAATTAAGGATCTCAATTTGCGCTTGCGCGTATTTGTGAAATTCATTACTGGAAGACCACCTGAAAAGAACTAAATTACTTAAGCAGTTACAAATTCTAGAATAAGACTAATCGCAGTGTCTTTTACACTAGTTCGCGCATAACCGCGCAGTTGGAAGGTTGTGTGGGGGGTTGTCGCAATTTTTTACAATTTATTAATAAATGAACATCGAACCCAACTAAGATCGCTTTGATTAAACCAACAAACAAAATAAAAATAAAATGCTGCTGTTTTTTAAAAAATGAATTAACTTCCAGTTAATTTTGTTAAGCAACAAAAATAGATACCGATTGTTTAAAGGTAATTTTTTTAGTGAAATAATAAATCCATCCAATTTATGGACTGTCCACGCATGTATCCCACTCTGTTCTTCAACGTTATTTGGTATAATCAAATAAGGTTTAAGGCAGATACCAGACCATTCTTAGTAACTGTCAAAATATATCGATAAAAATTATCGTATTCCGTATCTTTCCTTTGTAATCGATAGCTTGGTTGTATTTATCCGCTTAGCGCTGCCCCGAAAACCCTCAATTTTTCAGCGTTTCCAAACAGTGCTGCATTATTAAGTGTGTAATGTGGGTGGCTATTTTTCACCCCCGTAACATTACCCTGTTTACGCAACACCTATGATTTACTTCCCTTCCTGACCGCTGTCCTTTTCCTCTTGCTCCTTTTCTCTCATATCCCTCTGCCATCCATTACGTAAATCCGCTGCATAAAACTCTTTGCCAGGTTTGAAAGATTTTACCGGCCAACGTGCGCTTTGCTCTACAAGCATTTTTTTCGTTTTATAAAAAAATAACTCCATTACAAATAAATATCTTAGACTGGGTAATTAAATGACATGTTTGCTGTTCAGATGAAATATATTAAATCAAGAATTTTAATCTAAAAAGTTTATGCAATAACATAAAAAGAAAAAATACCATAAATTACTTTATTTTGGATTGTAGCACTAACATAAAACAAAGATATTTTACTAAATGTTATTAAATATTTGTATATAACCACTTACCGACTTTTTTATGTCTACCGGTTTCGAGACGTACGCGTCTCTTCGTCATGACACCAATTAAACCAGCATAAAGTAAAATGTTTAACCGGAAAGTTAATGCTTTAAATATTTAAGAGATTTTATTTATAAATACCATAAATTGTTCAAATATAGGCATGGTGAAGGCATTAATGTCTGTTAAAAAGTTTAAAAATTATTTGATTTTGCCATTTTAAAACGCCGTTTTAATAAATTAAATTCAAAACAACCAAACAAATCATCACACCGTTAACTCTTTAGGGTAGGCAGATGTAATTGAACGCCATGTCACTATATCTTTGCATACAGATCTCGATTTCTTACATTCATACATTTTATCATTCACACGCGCCAATCGTTCCGACTTTTCCGAAAAATTGCTTGTCGCCGAACGAGGAAAGCTGCCCAAAGAAGCTCTTTGTAATCTGGAAGACATAGCGTCTTTGTGTTGAATGAACGTAATCCAGAAGTACATAATATGCACTTTATTGTATTGAGAAAGGAAGGAAGTTAATTCTTCAGTGAATGAGATTCAATTGATTGGACATGATCTATTCGTTGGAATGATAACACAACTTTTTAAAAGCCTTGAAATTCTTTTTGGAATCCACCAGACCTACATATACGACAATTTTTACGATAGGGACACGGATAGTAGCGAGAATCTCCATTCGGTTATCATAAAGAGGGGAAAAGAGACATGACCACAGGATGTGTTCAGAAGATTGATTAGGACATCCGCAGCAGCACGAAGGAAAATCAACAATATTAAAAACAACTAATTTGTCAGTCATTTCATTACAATCGAAAGGATCAATATAATGAAAGATTAAATTGTATTCTCTAAAAAAGCGCACAACGGGAAAGTTCTGGGCATAGTTTGTACTAAAGGATGATATATGTAATAAACAGCCATATGTGGGATTAGTAAGGTAGCCTGGGCTGATATTCTAAACGGAGAGATCGCTCAGTTATTGTGTATTTAGTACGTAAATACGCGTTAAAAATCCGTTCTCTATGCGCGCTTTTGCGTTCAGAATACCACTCCAAGAGTGTTAAAGGCTAATTTTAAGACTAGAGTTGAGCTATACATCTCAAAGAACGCCCATATCCAGTATTAGACGACAATAATTAACTTTTAACAAATACACATTTAACAAATAAACATGGATTTCAACTAAACTATTAAAACTAACTAATTTTTCCTTATGTTTGTATTTTTTTTAAAACCGAATTTGATGTAATTTTAGGCAAAATAATTCATATCGACATAGAAAATATCACATTTTGTACACTAGAAATAAAAAAATAAAAAACGTTTTTTTCGGAATTCTTAACTGAACTTGTTATAATATTGTGTATGCACATAGTTTTATATTTGAAGTAATAACTCGGTGGTTATTCATTATAATGAAATAAACTCTTATAAATAAACAACTACAACAGCGTATAATAATATTGATGTCTTTTGTTGATATTTATTGATAAAATTAATTATCTAAGTTAATTAATTATCCATTAACAATGTATAATCTAAGTATGTATCTTAAAATATTTCGTCATTTATCTATAGGTATGTAAACTTCCCTGTCAAAAATGAAGTATTATGCTCACTTTATCTGTTAAAATGTGTATTTCCCACTCTGTTGTATTTTGCCATGTGTTCCTTTCCCACAATTTAAATAATTAAAGCTTAATCCCAATTTCGGTCCAAAAACTCCCAAAAACGAACTGTTTAGCAAACTAGTTGTAAATATTTATGTTTCTGTTCCCTGTCAAAATACTTATTTGATCTTATATCCATAATTTGTTAAGAATAGTTTAATAACTGTAAATGTTGTAAACAATTCACCAGTCTTGAAGATGCCTACTCAGGCGAAAGCGCTCGTTGGTCACAATATAAAAAGTAAAACTAAACCAAGAAGTTTCATTGATAAGTTTATTTATAATTTTATCATTTACAACAGTGTAAGTCACTCGCCAAGCACAAGAGTTAGTCTCTTTTTTTGGAGAGTTACAGTGATAACATTGACCAGATGTATAAAAGTAGATCTGGATAGAATTTTTTTAAAACATGTAGCTTTTATGAAATGTATTAATAAAAAAACCTATGAAGTTGTTTTATATTTCTGAACTCCTATCTCGAGAAATATTTCTACCGAACAATTATGAATGCTTTTTTTCTTCTTTAATAAGTAGTTGTCGTGTTTTTAGTTGTGTTTACTTGTTCGAGTTCCCTAATATTTCCTTCTTTTATCTTCTCCCATCTGGTCCTATTTATCCCGAAGTGGATTCGACCTGAAACTGTCTGGGGTCCGTCCAATTTCCCGTAGAAATAGTGTCTTCCTGTATGGGCCTATAACGGTGGCCCGCTAAACCATCCGACCCTGTTCCTGAAGGAAATAGGGTCGATGATTTGTTTCTCTTTGTTTCCACTACAACCCCAAAACTGGTCTTCACGCTTAACCCTTTTAGTACCCATAAAATTTATGAAAAAAGTCAAAGACGAGTGTTACTTAAATGCACAAATTCAAGTCATTGAACTTAGGACCTCGAAAATGATAGACAAATGCGCCAACCACCAAACACCGAGGCGACCTTACCTCCACTAGGTTCCCTTATTCGGGATGTTTATCTAAGCGCAGCCATCGAATCGGAAACACTCGTCCTGTGTTCTGGTTTAAAACTGTATTCTTCATCCGCCTGAACACTGAAATCAGGTAACGAAAATGACCAAGGTACGCCGCTAAAACACACTATTCTTTTTACACTTTTTATTTTATGCTTTTATTATTATTTACTGGCGTCAAAAAGGTGAACAAGTTTAAGTACCTCGGCAGCATTCTAAAAAAGACCCTTGACCCAAAAGTTGAAATTCAATGCAGAATTGAGGTAGCAAGAGCTGCTTTTGATACAATGAAACTGCAATGCTAATATGTACTTAGAAATAAGGTTAAGAGTTATGTAAGTATATTTTGTTGGATGGCTGTGAGACTTTGACTCTGAAGGTGAATACCATAAACAGTCTGGAATCTTTTGAGATGTGGTTACATCGCCAAATGCTTTCTATGTCTTGGACAGACCTGATAACGCACTCAGAAGTCTCGATTCCGACCTACTAGAATATCATTAGAGCTCGTAAAATTTCATATAATGCGTGAAGAAAGAAATACCTTGCTACATTATTTGATTTTGTAGCGCGGGATTGAGGGTCGCTGAGGGGCTGGAGGAAGACATATGTCCTGGCTGCTTAATATTCGAGATTGGACTTGTTTTATTTCTCTGGAGCAGACTTACTTTTTCCAGCAGCACAGGACAGAGAGACCTCGCCAGGGTGATTGCCAACCTTCGGTATACCTGACAGGACACATGAAGGAGATGCGGAAATGGAATAATAAATAATAATAAAATTAAAGAGCATTCTGGTTATCCAATCGACCAGTTTTGCGATACATTTAAATTCCGGGCTCGAAGAGGTTAAAATGCCCTTTAGTACCACAAAAACCCTTCTCGAGGGAACATTGCAGTGTTTGGTTAAATGAATCTGGAATAGATGGAGCCTGTTTTATCAATTAGATGGGCTCTTTGTTCGCCAAAATGTGTGTCTATTTTTTGTCTCTCAACGTTTTCATTTAACTTGAGATGTTTTTTTCAGGTACTACTGAATGAGTAGAAAATGAAGGTATATATCACTTCACACTCTGTGTGCATAGGGCTCTACATTGGAACATCAGACTAACCGGGATCTGGTCCCGCGTTGCGGGCTCGCGGATCAGAGGTCTATGGTTCGAACTCCGCTTTCTATAACTTTTTTCTTATTTTTTAATACTAAGTTATTAACAACCCGTAAGAAATACTTACATCAATTTAATTATCTTGGTAAATCATAAGAAAACAAATACGTAAAAAAAAATCGCTACGATCATTTATTGACTTTTTTGAGAAAACACGGTCCAACATTTCTTCATACAAACTTATTTCCTTTTTTCCCCTGGATTATGGCACTTGAGCCGTGATCATTTTTACGTACTGTACCTAGATATTTACCATTGGAGTGTCTCTATCGATTCGTTTTTTAGATCAATGGTTTTTTAGGGGAGCTAAGACCATCCAAAAACCCAAAAAAGCGCCCAGTTTTACTATTAATATTTAAATGTCTTAATTTATTTTTTTTGCACCACAACAGGCCAGGAGGCCCAATTAAAGTGGTGAATAACATCACAAAACACCCAGGCGTGTTCTCACCGGGAATCGTATCCGGAACCTTCCGTTTGTGAGTCAAGCGTCTTAACCACTACATCACGGAGGCCGCCAATTTTTAATATTTGATATTTGAATACGCTTTATTTTAACAATGTTTGATTTTGTCCAAATGCTTGCAGACTGGCTGGATTTCCTCCCTAGGGAGTTATTTATATTTGAATTTATTTCAACAGAGAGGTAAAACAAAGTGGCCACTCAAATCAGCTAATGATATGGCATGAAGTCTGTAAATGCCTAGACTTCCATATTCCCTTCTCAAAAATGTTTTCCTCTCCGTTAAAATTAATTTAAACGCTCTATTTTGATAATGCGTCGTTTTTTTCGGTTCACCTCTTTATTAATAAAGTCAGTGTATCGAGCGTTTACTCTCTGACATGAATAGTGCTCCCATTTATACCCTGCTGCAGAACAGCACGAAGCTCACCGGATGTGGGCGGACAACTTCCTATCGGGGAACTATTTCCTGCCCCGACCGGAACAATGGACGAGAAGGCTTTATATGTCATCGGTGTGTTTGTGCGCAGCCTACGTCAAAACCTTACCGCACGGTGTTGTGCAAAAATCAGACAACCCACAAGAAACTTGGAATCTACCTATTTGTAATCCTACCAAGGTTGAGCAGTGATTTTCAAGTCACTTAGAAAGAGGTAGGTAAGGTTTAAAGTTTTGCAAATCTTTCTCAATTTGCTTTGAATGAGATAGCTAAAGCTTAAAAAAAATCTAATCCTGATAACGTTACATAATAATTCTAAAATCTCTTGAAATTAGATAGAAAAACATAAGCCATCGCTTATTCTTCTCAAATATCTTGAAATTCGATAGCTTGGGTCCATTAGACTGGTCACATGACCTTCCATGTAACAAAGAAGATCCACAAATTCTAAAATTAGAATGCTAACGAAGGGCCCTATGCACCATTATTTGCGGATAAGGGTATAATGATGATGATAATATCTTCAATCATTTGGAATGAGAATGCTGTTTAGACTATTGAAAGTTTGAAAACCCTTCAGAAGTTTCGACTGAGAAAATCATGATTTTTTTAAATAAAAACTTTATAATGTCTACTAACTTATCTACTCATGAATGTCAGAGACGCCCCCTTCTTTATTTATATTCATACCACGTATGAAATGTTTTTTCCTAAATATTTTAGTTTTTCCTTCCTCTTCTCTTCCCTCTTTACCCACTCCTCTTAATAGTATAGTGTAGATATTTAGTCTATTTCTACTTTTTTTAAAATATATAAACTGTAATAATAAAAATACTTCATAGTTTTATTCCACTTATATATATATATAATTTTTTTTTATAAATTTTTTACCAGGGCCGCTGGATGGAACTACCAACCAGCGGCCCCTGTGATAGTTTTAATTAAATTTTAATACATGTAATTCAAATACACATTCATTATAAAACTTTTTAAAATTATATATTTTACACCAGTTTTTATTATACACATTCAAACAAAACTTATATTCTTATAATTATTATTACCTTATACTTAAATGATTTTAATTTAAATTCTTTTATTTACATAATTAAATAAAATCATGATTTACAACCCCTGCTTGCACTTGTATATAACATAGAAATTTGTTTAGTCTCCCACCAGACTGACGATGTCGGTCACGACGAAACCCGGTCACTCGTAAAAAAATTATCAAAAAAATATATATATAAATAAAAGATGAATAAAACTATATAGTATTTTTATTATTATAATTAAAATGCATTTCCACCAAGAAATGTCAGTAGAAAAAATTCAATATATGTTTATCAATATTTCGTTCTATAATGAAATTATTAATAAACCAACAGTATGTTCGTATACCACTGATTTTCTCAAATTGAACGGTTTTGATAGGTAGGAAGAATTTGCCTTAAGGCAATATGCCCGCCCTAATGCGTATGTGTGTAAACTGCATATGTATATAAATTGTTAAAATAAATAAATGTCTGAATCGGGTTGTGGTCCCGTGGCTAGCGTCGTAGATTCATAGTAGAGTAGGGTTCGAACCCCATTTTCTTATACCGAGTTATTTACAACTCGTTGAAAAAGGACCCCACAATAGAGGCATCAACGTACATTTTAAGAACGCATATATTTTCATTTTTGCTAGAAAAATAAAACGCGTACGCTACTCTTAATTAGTCAGATTCTAGGAAGAGTGGTTTTAGACTGCAATGTGTGAATACTGTCGTAAGAGTTATCACCTCACCTTCATACAAGAGATGATCGATATACGCAGAATTTTATGTTCAAATGTCGTGTTTTTTGCCGCAAATTTTGGTAAGAGAACGGGGATAAATATTCGATATAATCAATTTACCGCGTTCGATTTATTTTGCAATTAAAACCACCTCAAATGCATATTGTCAAATCTTAATAGGAAAATTTCACGTACTACGAATACCGATAAAAATATATGTAATGGATTTAGAGTACTCAATTGTATTTTCAAAATCAATACGGATATTGTGGAGAAATGTTTTCATATATAACTTTAAAAAAGAAAATAGAAAAAAACATGTCACCAGAAAAACGAAACATTGGCATTGATAGTTGTGATGTCAAGACTCGTGACGATGTTCTATAAATAAAATCCTGGTTTGGAACAAAGTTGAAAATAAACATGAATCGTGATGAATTAGGGGCATGTCTAATGCAATGACTGTTTCTGCTGGAATTTAAAATTACAAGTTTAAAAATAATTTTTATGCTACTAAAAAGTAGCGAAATAAGAATAAAGACAGCAAGAGCTGCTTTTAACAAAATGAAATCCCTCTTCTGCAATGATAATCTGAACTTACTGAAAACTGAAAAATTAGGCAAAGATTGGTAAAGTGTTTCGTTTGGTCTTTATTGTTGTATGGCTGTAAAACTTAGACTCCGAAGGTGAATACTATAAACAGGCTGTAGGCTTTTGAGATCTGGTTGCATCTCAAAATGCTTAAGATATCTTGGACATACCTGATAGCGACCTCAGAAGTCTTAAGTCGAGCTAAAACTTACAGAGAACTCTTATACACCATAAAAGTTCGTAAAATTTCGTATCTGCATTATAATGCGTGGAGAAAAGTATCTCTTGCTTCGTTTAATTTTGAAGGGCAAGATTGAGGGTGACTGAGTGGCTGGAAAAAGAGAGTTGTCCTTGCTGCGTAATATACGAGACTGGACTTGCTTCAGGACTGTGGAGCAGATTTTCCAGACAGCACAGGACAGAGAGACTTTCGCCAGAGTGATTGCCAGCGTTGGGAATACCTGGCAGGGCACTAAGAGAAGAAGAAGAAACATAAAAAATTTACTATTTTTTCTAGACAGCATTTCAAATAACCTCATTACTTTAAAATGAATTTTAAAAAAGTGATATTTCCCTATTACCTTCAGAGTTTGTGGGTTGATTGTTTTTTCCGTAACACTATATATCTAAAACACCCCTCCCCCCACACCCCATGGTGCCCTCCCGAGAGACGTTCAGCAAAGTGGCTTTTGACTAAAATGATAAACTTATCATTTTTATGGAGTATTTTCTTTTTCAGCTACAAAAATTAATGACCCCACTTTCCTTTATTTAAAATGTTTTTTTTGCACCATAAACGAGAAAATTTCTGATCATAAAAGGTTGTAAAACACACCGTAGAAAACTTATTCTCAAATTATGGTACTATACATGTTTTTCAAATATTGCCAATTTTTAACTTCACTTTATTTTACTAGGTAATTCAGCAAAGATGTATACATAAAAAAAACATAAAAAACAATTTGTAGATATTCTTTGATAAGATTCAAAATCAATTTGAATGTTTGACACAACATAAGTCTTCAACATAATTTTGAAAATGATATTATTGATTTATTTATGCTTTATTTACTTAGTTCACAACATCTTAAGAATTTATATAAACTTTTGATAACAGTTTTTTAAATTTCAGAAAAATTTTTTTTTTTTTTTTTACTATAGTTCTCAAGGATATATATTTTTTAATTATTTTGTAATATTTTGATGCTTTCTATTTCTTCAGGTAACTAAGTGTACAACTTCAATCCCTTGTTCAATAATTTTTGAGACTGTGTTTTTCTCCTCATTGATAAACTCATCTTTTTTTATTCCTAGATTCATATATATATATATATATATTTGTGAAAATAGCTTCAAGGGCGCTGTAAAATAAATAAATATCCCACCACGTCTTGCAGCTACAGAGCGCATGGACGGTTGGGATTCTAGTTCCTCGTTTCCAAATTAGATCAATCAAAAATTATAACAGATAGGAGCTAGATTTGAGGACGTCTTGCAGCTACAGAGCGCATAGACAGTTTGAAAATTTAGCCACTATTTACACATTTTAAAAATTGACAAATAAATTTAGTGTATTAATGATATTAAAAAAAATAAAAATACGAATAATAAAAAGGAGTAAGATTACGACACGTCTTGCAGCTACTAAGCGCATAGACGATTGAAATTCTAGACCCCATTTACAAAATTAAGGTATTTTAAAGTTGATATATGAAAGCTATATAACCAATCATCGTGCAGTTACAAAGCGCATGGACGAGTGGAATTCAAGTAAAGTTAAAATGATATCAATAAATTTACAAAAAATAGAGCATAGTAGTAAATTTATGTCAAACAATGTTGGTTAAATTTAATTTAATTTATTATCCCTTAATTATTCCATGTATAAAATTTGCTACATTTATTTTTATTAGTTGCTTTACTGTGAGCAAGCTTTACAAACAAAAAAAAGTAAAATCCATAAAGTTTTTAGGTTAACGTAAACCGCCTCCCTTAACCCTCAGTTCCTATATTCGAGTCAACTAATTTGCTAACTGTCAGACAGCTTTATATGAGGGCAGTTCTAACTAACGTCGGGTTTTAAATCAAAAATAGTACCCAACAAAATGCTAGAGGTCAACTACAGTATCTCTAAAAACTAACATTTTGGGAGAAACAAACAATGCTTTTGCATATTTGAAACATTTCGTATTTTCCAATGAAAGGTTTTGAAGTAAATTTATTTTCTACAATAAATCGATACGCACTACAAAATACATTTTTGTTGTTGTGAATACTGTATGTTTTCTTACTCTCCTCAACCTATAATTTAGTGTGGAGTTTCAATTTTAATAAAAGTTACCCGTGCCATAAAAGAAATGAGAAGTTAAATTCTATCGAAATGCGATCCCTCAAGCGAATATGTGGTAAAATTATGTATGGTGGGTGTACGAATATCAAGATCCGTAAACTATGTAAGGCTGAGACATGCATTATCGAAATAATCAAGAAAGGGGTGCTGCGTTGGTTTGGACATGTAGAACGAATGGACAGCGAAACAATTGCTCAAATTACGATGCGAATTTCGATAGATGCAGAAAACGAGGAATACCGAGAAAGATTTGGTACGATCAATTCCATCAAATACTTGAAGATGGACATGTCAAGAGTAGAATCGGCGATAGAAATCGGCGTGCGTGCATGAGAAGATGTATAGAAGAAGCGAGGTCTGTGATATGGCGTTCTTCCCTCTCTGCCTACCCTTACGGAGAAACGGCGTTAAGGGTTGTTTGTTTGTTTAGGAGTTAATGCTATCTACCATGTTATAGAGGATGAAAATTTTAATTTCGACGTAGTTGTTAAGTAAATAACCGCATTTATCGATACTATTCCTAGCCGATTACCTTACTTTCCCATCCTTCCCTTGACTTATCCTTATGGTACCTACCTAACATCAAGATGGAAAAAATTAAAAACTCGAAGATTTGGATTGAGAATAAAATCAAAACAACCTTTTTAGACTTAACATAAAATTGCATAAAACGTGGTTGGATTCGTCGCGCGTCGTTGAAAACATTGTTACATTTTATAGTTCATTTTGTCATCCAGTGCCAGAAATTGAACAACATTCACATCATATTAAAGGTAGATATCCATTCCATGTTCCTATTCTTTTTTTAAATATTTCCCTATCACAAAACTGAATGAAATTCGTTTTTCATTTACAGTCCGCCTTTTCGTCAACATAGTAATAACTCAATTTTATCATATTTGTAGTTACCGTAGTTTACCTCTCGCATACAGATGGAAAAACACGATGTGCAACGAGCGTTAACTTGAGGGTACCTCAATGTATTTAGAACTGTCTTTTGTCGAAGGCATTTTATAATATTTATCTCCAGGTTTTTCAGCATGTTGAACCCTGACATAAAAACGTTTGCCAGTTGCAGTTTGCAATGCATATAAGAGCACGATGAGCAGGTGGATAAAATGCGGACCTTTAATAACCTTTTAATGTTTTTTTTTTCACATGATATTTTGTCTGTTTTTTTTATTTTATTTTATTCAAAAAACATACAGTCATACATAATAAGTATTAAAAACAAAAAAAATGACATAAAAAGACCAATTAAGTTTTCATAAATTATGCAAAAGATATGAACATTAAATGTGACAAAAAATAAACAAATTAGAATTTCAAGTGAGAAAAGAATAATTGTTAACATTTGCGTTTTCCGTGGAGGTAATAAATTAAAATAAATAAAAATACCGAATGTACACTACGAGCCATCCACGCACACATGAACGCACATATAAAACATACACAAACATAAACATTACATGCGGCACACATACATAGCATAAACCACTCAAGATGCACATTCAGCAACTATCCCAAATAATCGAACCCATGAAGAAATTTTCTGTGCAAATGCAACGTGCAGTTAAAAATGTCTCCATCAATACGGTGTCCATTATAATTTCTACAGGGTAATCTAATTAATGAATTTGAGATATAATTGTTTTTACAAGTTGGTACATAAAAAAGGGAATTTAATCTCTTTATTTTAAATAAATGTTGTGTAATTCGTATTGTGTTTAGTATCGATTTTAATTGTTTCGTCATCCACTGAAAACACGCATGTAACGAATATGAACCTGCCCCAACACAGGCAATTCCTAGCAAGTCGCCGTCTGAAATAAAATACCTCTGTTCGTTCAAAAAACATTGAAATAAATAAATAAAAGTAAATAATTTATTTTTTCTCGCTGCTTTTATTCTGCTCGTACAGTTTTCTGTACGAAACAATCCTCACATTGCAGTACTAGAGGGAGCGTGGATATAAAGGTGTAGATGATAGAAATTCGGAGGAGTTTATGGTGTAGAATGATAGTAGTTGCAACGATAAAATGAGTTTGCATCTTTCCAAGATCTAAGTAATGCTCATATTCTTTCCATGAAAACAAAAAAGTAACTGACATTTCTTTGAATACTAAAACAATCGAAATACTAAACTCCATCGCTGTTTTAATTTATGTCAATCTTGATAACTCCCTAGGGATTGAAATCCAGCACCTGTCTATAAACATTCGGACATGTTATATAACTATATATAAACATTTTCTGCATTCCATTTTTTGACATGTAAATTTTTTTTTTTATTCATAAATTTCCTAAAACGTACATGTTTTAAAAAAATTATATACAGATCTACTTTTATACATCAAGTAAATGTATTCACTGTAACACTCCAAAAAAAGAGACGAACTCTTGTGCTTGGAGAGTAACTTACTCTGCTGTAGTTGTTTATTTATAAGAGTTTATATAATTTTGAATATACGAGTATATGAGAAGAAAAAAAAAACATGAAATATATAAAGAAAAAAATATAAAATAATCGTACATTCATACTTATTAACATTTAATGCAGTTTTTACACGTGTTCAAAAAATTTCTTTAGATTTACTTTAAATTTAATTATTGATATATTAAAATTAAAAAATTATTTTAGTTCACTGGGGAGATTATTGTTATTTTTTACACCTTTGAAAACAAAGATATTTTGACCATGACTTGTGTGGAATTTAGGAATTTTAATATTTTTAATATCTTAATATTTTTCTATTATTATTTTGTAAATTGTTTATGGACATAAAAAAATTACAATAGTGTTCTATGATAAAATTGTGTGTTTTGTGCATTAAATAAATAAATAAAATACACAAATAACTTTTTTTCTTCGTAAATGTAACGAGGCCGACAAATCCACACTCTTTTTGAAACGTTTTGAAGTATTTTACTTAATTAAATAGCCGCGGAATGTTTTTTTAAATATATACAAAAGAATATAACATGTGTCAGTCCTTTCTTAATTTACCTGACACGTCTGAAAGCGCCATTCGCACATTTATTTATGTGTTCGTTAAATTATTAGAAAAGACTTTTTTTTATGTTGTGCGCAAAACATTGTTAAATAGTTTGAATTATAATGAAACCTTCAATTAAACATTTTATTATATAGATTAAATAATATATTTATAAAGTTATTTGTAATTATGTAATAACTTATATTTACATATAAGTTATGAATTCAAAAATTACTTGGTACACTTCCACTTATTTATTTTGACCAATTAGCGCTTTCACCCTCTAATGGGCATCTTCAGACCAGTCTGTCAATCAATATCAAATATTTGTTTATAACCATTTCCTTACTTTTCTATGTTTACCGGTTTCCAAATGAACCCGTCTCTTCGTCAGGATATCATACACCTTTACCATAGTTGTTGCACAAAAATATAAAACCAATACGACATGCATTTTTATAAGCACATGCACTTATTAGGACAAACGTGCACTGATTCGGTTATGAAAATATTTTATGTTATGGGAGAAAAGATTTTTCAAAAAACGGAGGGGATGAAGGGCGGGGCGTGAGTTTAATAGATTTCGAGCGACCATTACAATGGAATATCATATTATGGGCTATATTGAAAGGTTGTCTGATTATTGATCAAAGTAACATTATTTTTTAAACCTTTCCTTATGTGAAATATTTCCATATTATTAATGTTTATCCTTTATTTTTTACATGTAAGATTTTAAGTCCGGCATCTTTATTTAAGTCACGATTAAAATTAATTAGGTAATTTGTGAATTTGGAGAAATTGTTATTGTGAAGACACCTCAACTCATGTGTTGTTTAAAACGAATATCAAAACTCCTTTATGTTCTTTCAACGTAAACTGAATGAGAAGGATTGCATTTTAATACCTGACGAAGTAATGAATACTTCTAGAAACCGTTAGACATAGACAACTCGGTAAAAAGTTATAATCAAATATTAAATAGCCTTACGTTAAAAGTTTGACTGTGTTTTGATGCTGTGAATAAAAAATATGTTCAACAATGTTTTAAGTATGTCCAAATGCTTGCAGTTTGGCTAGATTTTCTCCCTAGGGAGTTGTTCATATTTAAATTTGTTGCAACAGAGAGGGAAAACATTTTTGACAAGGAAACATGGGAGTCCTGACCTGTCATTGGCTGGTTTAAGTGGCCACTTTACACACTGTGTAACATTCACCATTCTGTCCATGATTGAACTTGTACATATCCTCAACCATGTTCCCTTCTCAAAAATGTTTTCCGTCTCTGTTGCAACAAATTGAAAAAGAAATGTTGCTTATACTTTGGCGGTATAAAAATATATACTGTCATTTCAAGTAAATGGCGAGCTTTACGATGAAGTTGGCTGTAGTATTGCCCGATTTAAAAAGGCTAAGATCACATCATCTGCTGGAAACAGCGAAAATTTCCACTTTTCAAAGAAAACATGTATCATTTAAAATCAAATTTAATTTTTAAAAGTACCTATTATAGTATGTATTGTGATAGATTACATTATTTCGCTCTACGTGCATATTTCGTTTTCTAAAACATTTGTTTTAATCTCATCAAAATTATCTGTTCAAGCTCCGAAAAACAAGCAGCAATCAAAGACATTTTTTCTTCGTGTGAAGTGGCGACTAATTTTCATTTCGCCATCGCGTTTGTCAAAATTCCTGTCCGAACGAAAGCGCCCCCTTTTTTATTTAATTTTTTTGCTTTACGAGCTTAATTCCTCCCATTTTCTTGGTCCCTAACACCCTTACTCTCCTCCCTGACAGAATCGTGAGAGTATTCGGAACTGAACCCTTAAATTTATCGTTTTTAATTGTCGCCATGAAAAGTTCCTTTACGCGCCGGTAGAAAAGAAAGGTTCTTGAACATTTTAAATTTCTTATTCAATCTACGAGAAACGATCAGATAAAAAAATAACTAAGGTTTTGCGAGAAATTTTCACTCTGTATACCAACATATACAGGTACAATATTTTAGACGGTTTTCACTTAAAATTTGTTTATTATTTCATAATCAGCCGGAGCTGAAGAAAACATAATAAATGTGGTTAAAATACGATTTATAAAATACGCCAAAAGCGAATTTTCTTACGAAAAATGGAATATTCGTGTCATAATTTTTTTAACATCTTAAATTAATAAATTGAGTTTTTCTACTGACATTTCTTGGTGGAACTGCATTTTAATTAAAATACGTTTATAGTATTATTCCACTTTTATTTATATATTTTTTTTTACCAGTAACCGGGTTTCGTCGTCACCAGTCTGACGATGTCGGTCACGAAGAAACCCAGTCACAGGTAAAAAAAATATATATATATAAAAAACTATAAATAAAAGTGAAATAACACTTTATACGTATTTTTATTATTATAATCTTAAAATAACTTTGCTGATTGAGATATTTAAATTCTCATACGAATATGCACACTTTTGTTTGAAAAAATCGATTTCATTTTAATGACAGTTAAAGATAATTCTGGTAAATTTCCCATTGTAATCGGGCCTAATTGCGAATTCAGAACTAATTTTGTCAACAATATAAAGTATAATAATATTGGAAAATGTTTGGAATGGATATATAATAGAAAAGTTGTACTGTGGGAAGAGTAATTATAACTGTGCCTGCAACACGAAAAAACGTCATTCTCACAGAAATCAAATCAAAATCAAATCTTAAATCTAGTCCTATCAAAATGTTGCCGAAAAAGTCTAAATTCATTGTGCTTTTAGAGAAAATGAAATATCTTAGATCTTATCATTTGCCCAAATATTTTAATTTTGAGACCATTCTCATAACATGCGCAAAAAAAAGTCCTCTCTTGTGGTAGTGAGATTTCAACCTCAGAACTTTTATGCTTGATTCCGAAATTCGATCACGGGACCACAATTTGGTTCAATTTTTTTTTTTTAATGTTTCATACAGTGTTTCTCATAAACGTGTGATTATCCTAAACTTAAGTTAAAAAAACATTTTCCCTAATTTAGTCAATTTTTATTACACCCTCATTTTTTAATAAATGCATGTTTTCAAATTTACAAACATAAACGTTTATTATAATAACGTTGTTGATAGGGTGGCATTTATTGATGAAACGTTTGGGAATATTGTCGATATTTTTAACACAAGTGATTCACAAATCAAAATATGTCTCGTACTAGATTTTTTACCTTAAATTTGAAATTTATCTTTATTTTTTCTCCACGTGTTATTATCATCATTCCCTTTCAGCACCTAAAGATGCTTAGGGCACTGTATTGGTACACCAATCGCAGCGTATCTTGATCATTTTCGTTACTTTCATGTAAGATGATCAGTTTTACGCTGCAGGTACCAGTCCAGGGACTATAAAATATTTTTGTGTAAAAACACCCTTTCGAATCAATTCGCATTTACGTGCAGGTATATGTATCTAACCATGAATATGTCTATGAACTGCTTCTACTACTCAGCTCTTTCTCTTACTTACTGTCGTTTTTTATGTTGTAATTTCACCAACAAGCTACAAAAAGTGGCTTGGTGGGATTTTAGTTTTAGTAAAAATATAACAAGTGAAATGTTTTTTAAAATGTAAAAATGTATAATTATGCTATTAAATAAATAAGTTATCATTTAATTTAAGTGAAAATTGTACATTAATTTATCTTTAAATTTATTTCAACAGAGATGGAAAACAAAAATTTATAGGTCTTGTGACCCGTCATTTGCTGGTTGATGTGGCCACTATACACACTGTGTAACATTCACCATTCCGCCCATGTTTGAACATCCACATTTCCTCAACTCTTCCATCTGTTGACTTTTGTGAAGTAAAAGAGCTGAAACCTTTATCACGTGGGTGGGACTCATCCGGCAGAACCAAATCACCTACTAGGCAACGCCCGAAAACAATTTTCCAATTTTTATACTTCTTCTTTTACCAGGTAGTTGATTCAACAATGTTTGAGCATGTCCAAATGCTTGCAGACTGGCTGAATGCATAATAGGCAGAATGGTGAATGTTACACTGTGTGTAAAGTGGCCACTGACGGGTCGTAAGCCCTGTAAATGCCTGAACTTCCATACTCCCTTCTCAAAAATATTTTCCCTCTCTGTTGAAATAAATTTAAATATGAATAACTTCCTAGGGAGGAAATCCAGCCAGTCTGCAAGCATTTGGACATACTCAAACATTGTTGTATTAATTTATCATTTGTTTTTTTTTCTTTTTTCATCTTAATTTTGATTTGTATAATTGTGTTTTATGTGTATACTGTTTAATATTTACTTATTAACATGACATTATATTTTGTAAAAGGCTGTAAACCATGCGTTATTTAATAAAAACTTTAAAAAATTGCGATATCCATACCGCAATGCGAAAACCTCTTAAGACATTAAAAAAAAAACTTACACCTTCATGTATTTATTTTTGTAGATACGATAGCAATATTCTTGAATTGACGTAATTCATTGAACCCTCGCTATCTCAAAACTCAGATTGAATTTTTTTCATGCCGCCTACCATTTTGTATTTTAAAAATAACTTGTTAATTAAGATTTTCTATCATTTTCCTTTGTTTACCAAAATACCTTCGCTGCAGAGATGGTATAAACCCCTTCACAGTAATGCTGCGTTTTTTCCCGTTTAATAAATTAAATATGAATTGTACTCATTCGCCCGCTGCGTAAAGACGAAAATTTATGAGATTTGAATGTGTTTTATTATTATTAACGTAAAATTTACTACGATTGCCTGTCCAATCGCGTGACAGGCTACAATATTGTTCGAAATTTGAAAGTTTTCCTACCAAAATATGATACCACGCACGAAAGCCAGAGTCTCAGGATAAAATCCTGTAAATTGATTAAAGCGGTCCATAAACAATCCGTTATCAAATTATGCCGGTTCGTGTGTTTCGTGTATTCCGTTTTTTTCAGGATTAAGTTCTCATTCTAGTGTGACTAATTTACTCGGGCATTTGTGGATAAATTTACATTACTGTATTCAAGTTTCAATAAGCCTAACATCACGCAATTTTTTTTAATTAAAAAAAATATATATTAGCGTTTTTATAATTTACCCAAATATTTAAATTTAGGTGACCATTCTCAACGAGTTGTAAAAAACTCACGATTAGAAAATGGAAATCAAATTTGGGTAGAGTAGGTTTCAAACCTCGGACCTCTGTTTTTTTTTTATTTATTTTTTTAAATATAATATAAAGTTACATGTTAACAAAAAGAAATACATAATAAAGCAAAAGTATAAAAAAAAAAAACGAAACGGAATACCACACCAAAAAAGAAGCAACCTCTTGTGCTTGCTGTGGAATTACAATATTAATAATTTAAGTACAAAATACACTTATATTTACAAAAATATATGAAGGTATATAAAACATTTTTTCTTAAATAAGTGCATATACATATGCATGCAAATGAGCATGCGTGCGCACGCATGTATAATTACACAAACATATAAGCTCACGAAACTCACTCACACGCACATACACATTCACCCACATACATAATATAACATGGTGAATGTAACTCGGATTCGTGAGTCCGCAACACTACCCAACATCTAACATCTACCAATACTACTCCACCAAATTCGCAAGCAGCGAAATAATTCATCAACCGGTTAAGTGCTATAAGCGCGTTGACGCGCTCTCCGTTTCCGTGCTCATAGAGCTGATCATACAAAAATAGAGCAAAAAGACTAGTGCCTTTGTACGCGCTGAACGCGTCTTAGTATTCTGAACGATTTTTTATATCATATACTCGGAGACACCTATTATAAGCTTGCACTAGGACACGTAAACTTATTAAAATTATCGACATGACAGCGGTTCAAATGAGAGTTTCTAAAAATTGCTTAAAATTTCGTGGACTCCTGGGAATTGCCATAGTACCTAGCGGCATTGAAGGGATCCTTAAGCCCAACATCCACCCGCAGCTGTTATAGAGTCCTGGGGAACCCTCTGTCAGCTGCGCATATAAGAAAGTTATTAAAAAATATTCCTGAGGAATACAAACGCTGCGCGCTGTGCAGATTTGTGCAAATGTTAGAGGGCCGGCAGCTGGCTTGTGTAGAGGAGCCCAATAGTCCGCGACGGTGGCATGCTTCTCGGCTAAGTATCTGCACAGTACCTTTGTGTATTTTATTACTGCTATTGTGTTTTTTATAGCTTTTCCTATTATTGATTTTACTGTTTATTTATATATGTATGTGTACATCTATGCCCACATTTATGTATGTGTATGTATGCGCATATAATATTATTAATATTAACTACTGTAACTACAACATTGTACAAAAATAATGTTAATTAGTGCCTCGACACGGGTCGTGCCCAGTGAGGTGTACATATATAAATAAAAAGTTACATGAAAAATAAAATTATAAAAATCCTCATAATAATATTACTCCCATTCTTCTTCAGATTAAGGAGGGGGTAGAAGGGTGTATGTAGAGGGCAACACGTCGTTGTTATCCCCAATGCTCAGGATCCCCACAATGCCTCGGTTTTTTTCATTTATTAAAAAATGAAGTATCAACAAAATTTACAAGCAATACAGCAAACACAAATAAACGTGTGCAAACATACTGACTTAAAACTTTTGTGACACAGAACAAATTAAAAATATGTTTAATCATTAAATATATGCATAAAGAAAAACAAATGTTAACAAAGTAATATGTTAAAAAAAAAAATAATTGGAATATCGTTTGATAAATTTTATTTTCAAGTTTTGTACATACGCACTTCTATCTATCCTTATTTTTAAAGCCTAGCCAAATGCAGTCACACGAAGTTGAAGGTAATTTCAAAGTAAATAATTGTACTCCAAGGGACGAAGGCGAAATGTTTATGGCATATGATATTTATTTAGCCCTCCTGTAGCACGAGATATTCCATTTACTCTGCCTAGCCGAAATATAGTCTGGGGTGTCTTTAATTAAAAGTACTTCCTCGTTTACTACCTCGCTCTTTTTTTTTCAGGAGATAAAACGCATCCTTAAAGCCTTAAGTGTTAGCGATAAAGTAGATAAGTATGCATTACTCTCTTTTTGTGAAGGAATCGTTATTTTTAGTGAAAATTATCTTTCAGGAAGCGCATTTAATTGATTTTTAATGTTTAAATAAATAGAATACAACAACGGGAATGTAATTTAAGTATTTCATTTTAATTTTGAGTTACGGTCACGGGTATTGTATTTTAAATTGATAAAAAATTAGCTATGTCTGATGTTAATTTTTAGAAGGTGAGAAAAAAATATTATTGTGTTGAAAAACAACCTTTGATTGCAAAACCAAATTTTATGTTTATTTTTTAAAACTAGCTTTGTATTTAACCTATTACATATTTTTGACCGACGCGTTTTAAAATTGATTTTTTTTAATATAATTTACTTAATTTATTTGAATTGTGAAATTTAAAAAAAATATTTACACTTTAGTCTCAAAATTTAAAATCATGCTGAATTGTAGCCAGCAGAATTAGAAATATTGTTTTGTTTAGAATTTTTTTTTAAAACATTACATAGTTTACCATATTTTATTGTATTATTACAAATCAAAACTATCATTAATACAAAAAAAATAATCCATTTGCAATACAAACACATCCTTATTTAAATATATACATATACACATATATATATATACATATATATATATTTATAAATGTATACATATATATACATATATATTTATAAATGTATACATTTATATACATATATATATGTATAAATATATATATATATATATATTTATGTGTGTTCATATATTTTTGGATGAACCATAATTTAATATGTATGATTTTGATTTAGAAACTTCGTTGGTCTGTCTTTTTTAAACCTTATCTTAATTTTGTAATTTAATCATTGTTGACTGTAGATATGTTTCTGTAAATTAAATAATACGTGTCACACCTGTATAAAACTCACTATTCTTAATATTGTTTGGCAACATGTTACATTCAAAATATTTTCAAAAATTAATTATGATATCTTATGGTTAACCCAAATATTTCATTTTGAGGGCCATTTTCAACGAGTTGTAAATAACTCACAATCAAAAAATGGGAATCAAGTTGGGGTAGAGTGGGATCCGAACCACGGACTTTCGGTCCGTGGTTTGATTTTAGGTATATTGTATTGCAGTGTCAGTGTTTTTTTTAAATATTTTTTTTAATATTTTAAAATCCAAAGGTGTACAAAACATATAGTTTTCCTATAAGTAAGCAAACTCATTTCGGGATAGGAACAATTAAAGATAACCAGATAACAATACATTTAGTTAAACATAATTAAAACAAAAATGGACAAATCTCGGAAACCCATATGAAAACAAATTATAAAATATTATTTATTAAAGAGGAATTAAAGTAAAAACATTATAGAAATCATTTCCATATGAAAATAATACAATTTTCTAATAACGATATACTCGTATTATACAATTGTATATTTAACATGTTTTTTTCTGATAATGATTCCAAATGTATATTATGAACCACGATGGGATCAATTGATTAGTTTTCTTTTATTTCACTTTGTCTAATTATTATTTTTTTTTTTTTTTTGAAAAGAAATATTTGCGTTCTTATGATTTACCCAAATATTTAATTTTGAGGGCCATTTTCAACGAGTTGTAAATAACTCACTATTAGAAAATGGAATCGAGTTGGGGTAGAGTAGGATTCGAACCACGGACCTTTGGTCCGTGAGTCCAAGACACTAGCCACAGGACCACAACCCGACCATTTAAACCTCCATTTTTAATATTCCTTTTCTTTTTCCACATTCGCTTCTGCGTGGAGCATGTGGACATCCAGCAGACGCCTCCGAGAGACCCTTCGCCCTCTCGCCTCCTCCTCCGTCAATCCCGCGCCCCTAAATTCTGTTGAATAAAGCTGAATTAATTCAATTAAATATTTACTTTTAGCTTAATTTAAGCACTATTAGACGTGGTAGAGATCCGTGCAGCAAATTACCTCCCTCGTTTTATTAAATCACTTGCTTTTTTAATTACCTCCTATTAATCAACTTCCCTGATCGTTTCCGCTTAATATTTTTAATTCAGAAAATCTTAATCCACCTTTTTGCATTTTCCTCAAAATATTCCTAAATTTCCGTACAACGATGATAAATAAAACTTATCCCAACTAAGCCCGTGCTACCACGTTATCGCAAGATCCAATCATTTGATGAACCAATATATTTTTTCTTCTGGTAGCTCGGTCTATTTTCATTAATTGTCCCTATTTTATCCGACCTGTTTTCCGGCACATCCCTTCTAACCCTTTGGCCTACTACCTCGGCAGATTATGAGAGGGTGGATTCTTGAGCGTAATTTTACAAGTGAGGAATTCTGGGTATAAATTGCTGGCAGTCATGCCAACACAACGTGGAAATGAAATTGTGATGAGTTCAGACAGAAATGTGTCGCAAGTCGCAAGATATTCTGTAGGCTGTTCCAAGCCACATACCATCGTTCATTTCACCTGCGGTTTAAGTAATAAAAATACCAGTCTTGAAGATGTCGCACAAACGATATGATCACAATTCCGCAACATTTATAATAATTTTTTCACCTTTTTTTATTTCCATAATCAACCATAGAACTTTTTTTATTTATAAATAATTCTACGCATTACTGTAACACGAGGCTCGACTATAATACTATTCAAAATATCTTCGTATGAATTAGTGTCCGTGTTTTTATAAAGTTAGAAATGTTATTTATTTTCTTGTTTTTTCAACCCTAATATTCATAATCATGAAAAGTTACTTACAACAAGTACGTAGGTGCATGTAGTTTGTATATGTTTCTATGCATTTTAAAATTTAGGTAGGCACCTCAAATACTTTTTTCTGCCTAATTGATTTATCATAATGAATTTTTATCGTTTTTATATTCATGTCCCGGCTCTTTAAAAATAAAATCTGAATTATGTCAGTACTTACATATAAAATATTATAATTATATAAACCGTGAAACCGGTAAAACAACCGAACATGATGGAGATAATTCAAATGAATCCATAAATTTAATCACTCAATAAATCATTCAAATGTTGATATAATCCTATGCATTATAAAACGCACCTTGATTACCGTTCTAAATATGTAACAAAGATGAAAAATGTTACAGTAGATACAAAAACTTAACATTTCTTAAAAATATGAAAAAAACGTGTTCAGATATTTGCATTTTGCTACAAAAAATGTGAGTTCTATTTTAAATCCCTCTGTTTTCATTAAAATATGCCCGTCAGCTTTTTCGTAGAGCAACCCAAATTGTTTACTTAAAATAGCAAATTTTAAAAACCTCCGTTGAACTGTGTGAAATTCCTAATTTGTATTCATATATTCCAACCACACGATATTTTTATTCATCAGCGTCCATTACTTACAATTTATAACAATTCTCGATTTATTCATGGTTTACAATATTTTATATTAGAAAGCAAAATTTGAAATATGCTGATTATTCAATAAAGGAGTGTTTTGTACTCATTTTCCTAGTTTTTTTTTTTTTGGAGAGTTATTTATTTTTGCATTTTTTAAAGATGTTTTTTATACCCACATTATTTTATTTGTATTTTTTATTTTATTCATAAATCATATAACACAAAATATAAAACATATTAATTACCTTCCCAGAAGTTACAAAAACTCAATTCGGGACTTAAATAATATTAATATATAAAAAAAAACACATATTGATAACAACAAAGAAACAAATTAAGTTTAGCACTTTTATAACTGAATATTGCACTACAGGTTCGTAAAAATTACCAATTAGTAATTCTCATAAAATGCTTGGATATAATTCTATATCTTAGAGGCTTTAACACAGGAGTCCACTTTTTATCGTGCTTAGGTTTAAAATGCAAAATTTATTGAAAAAATGTTTATACCTGAATTTTCCTCGAATTCCACTTTTGTCATGAAAACGTTGTTTTTTTTAGTTGAAATAAAAATCTCTGGTCCATTTTGTTTAAATGCAAAAAACATCGGTTGCTCTGATACGTTAATTTATTTTTAATTTTTACTATCAATTAATTATTATTTTACATTTAAATTTCATTATAGATTTAAATTATTTCATTTGGTTAAAAAATCTTTTTCTAGACATCGCACTATCACAAAATCTGTGGCTCCTGTGGCTTATCTTTTAAGACACATAATCGTATACAACCACTGAACGATGTTTCCATGTGTACCAGTTTCGAGACGTTCCCGTCTTTTCGTCAGGACACTAATAACACCTGAATGTAAATCCCACTATTCACCTTCACCGTCGTAGTGCAGTCACGTGTAACTATTGTGGTTTAGATGTATTGTGGGATTTTTATGTTAGTTTAATTAGTGCCCTGACGAAGAGACGGGTACTTATCGAACCCTGTAGACATAGATAAGTCGGTAAGTTATTAGGTGTATACAATGATTAACTATCATTTAATAAAACGTTTAACTACAAGGTTAATGCAAAATCAATAATAATTACATCTTACTTGATATGTTTATTAAAGTATGTATAATCCTATTTTATTTTGTTTTTATTTTTTGACAAAACACACATACAACCATTTATATCATAAGAAACGAGGACGACCAAGGAAGACGTGGCATGATCAGATAAACCAAAATCTTAAGTCTGGTCATGTCAAAAGCAGACAGAACCGAAGGGCATGTATGACAAGATGTATGAATGTGGAAGAGGCTAGGAGTGTATGCCAGGATAGACGTGTGTGGCGGTCCATTCTCTCTGCCTACTTCTACGGGGAAATGGCGTGATGGTAGTAGTAGTAGTAACTAAACTCGAATTCACCCTATTTTATTGTTTATACTCGCATATTTAAAAATTATATGTAATTGAATTAGAATTTATTTGTGTATGTATATAGTAATTAGTACCGTATTTGAAAAATGTGATTTTTTAAATTGGCATGCAATAAAAAGTAATAAAAACAAATAAAAAAATATGCAAACCTTGCTCGTATACTAATTGTATATGCTTAGTTTTAATTGAATTCATTTTTCGTATTTTTCGAACCATAAGACCCTTTTTTTACTCTGAAAATGTATCTACATCTTATAGTCCTATACGTCTTATCGTTTAAAAAATATTTTCTTTCTTAAAATTGAAAGATAATTTTAAAGGTACGTCTATTGATCCGATGGGTCTTATGTCCGCAAATACGGTAAATAATTTTAAAGAATTGACGTACCATTTTCGTTATTACGATTTTATTGTTTTTTTTTTACGAATTCTTAAATTTTATAGAGTTTATTTCAAAATAACACGCTGACTGCGATTATCTTTTTAACCCTCAAAATTTTGTTTTATTCTGGTTCTTGTGAAAATGGCTTGATAACAGTGTGACCTGTGTTATATTTATCGTTTGGTGTGGGAGTTTAGAATCATACTAGCCGCAGCCCACGAAAAAATACAAAGAAAAAATAATCAGTAAAAATAACTGTATTTTCGTTTTTCTTTACAAATATGCTAGACCACGCTTAAACAAATGTAACGTGAGGAATTGTGCGAGTTTATTTTTAGTTAGCTCATATTTTATTATTTTTATGTATTTGGTATTTAAGTGTTGAAAATATATTAAATGTCTCAGTCATTATTATTTTTCATAAAAATGTCAATTGGAGATTTGCACGTGCATGTACATTAGAGTGGGCCGATGATGTATAAGGTTTTTTATTTTTTTACACTTCAAAGTGAAAGGGGTCTAAAAAGTTGCATTTTGGATCACATTGAACTTAAAAATTAATTTAAAAAATATTTTATACTACTTTTGGCCCTCAACCGAGATTTGAAGTTTATCAGTGTCTGAACATTTTGTTCATTATTTTTATTGATAAAATTATTTTGTGTTAGTAAAGAAATAACTTAATCACACTACGAATTCGAACGCGCTTTAAAACTACCGAAATGGAAAAAGTTTACACTCCGCAGAACTAATTCCGTCGAGCGCCTGGCTAATATTGACGAAAACAATGGCCTATCAAAACAATGCTACCCATTTATTACAAAACAAAGTGCAACTCACGCCCTTAGATGCTTATTTAATAAAATTTAATGCACATTATAACATTTGATTAGACTGATGATTCTTACTTAAATACGAAATGACAGCCGGTTTACTAAAAAAAATCGGCTTTTTCGAAAACTTCAAGCTCTGGTTGAGGGCCAAAAGTAGTATCGAATATTTTTTTTGATAATTTTTGCATTCTGAGTAATCCAAAAGGCAACTTTTTAGACCCCTTTCATTTCAAAATTCGGAAAAAAAGATTATCGACCCACCCCAATGTATATTGTTTATACAGTATTAATTCATCCAGATGTAGTGTTTTTTACCAGTATAATTAATAATAAAAAACTACCTTAAACCCTCTCTTTCGGTACCTTTTAGGGTTGATTTCAGGAGAGAACGGGGCTTTATGTTTTGTTGTAGATTAGGAGAGCCTTTTAATTTTTTCTGTCCCTTGGCAGGGGTGGCCCAGGCCGGCAGGGGAGGAGGCGAAATGTTTATTTATTACAGGGGGCGTAATGAGCATTAGGACACGCTTACCTGACATTTGGCGGACATTTTATATTCTACCTTTCTTCTCAGCTTTTTTTGGAAATTCGGTCTAGTTTTTCAATGCAACCATTTAATGTAAATGTGGAATAAAAAAGGCGTTTTTCAATTTTTTAAAACAAATTATTATTCTTTTGTAAAAGGGGTCTCTTATTAATAATTTGAAAAGTATTTTTCACAACTAAATAATGAAAACAATTGACATAATTCACGTATTTTTTAACGTTTAGCGATAAGTTAGAGAATGCCAAGCAGAATTAAGTGTGCTGTTATTTGTAATACAGTGTTAACTTGTAATAAAACAGGGTATACCTTTGTATTTATAAAAATTAAAAGCAACTTTTATCTGTTGTGAAAACGAGTGTTTTTTTATTTAATATTGTTTGCATTAAATCCTTAAAACTTTGTTTTTAAACAGATTGATTGAAATTTAAAATTTCATGTCTTCCTTAAAAAAGTTAATGAAAAATAATAAGACGAAAATTATTTGTTAAATTGAAAAACGGAGCGCCTAGCGGAGATTACGTCTTAAGATTATCCTACGTAGACGGTTTAGTTTAATTGAATTCCGCTAGAGGTCCCCATTCTTTTTCCTTGTACTTTCTTATTGTTACTCGTTCTCTCTTTATGTTTAACAATCAGGTGGAACTATTTAAATGGGAACGTTTTTTTACATTGTCTTACACCTTTTTATTATTTACGATTAATTTTCGCGTTGCTGGTTACGTGAACCACCTGTAATGTTTGAGTTTAACACGCGTGGGCATCTCACATCGTAAAATGTATGTA
Organism: Micrasema longulum; assembly: GCF_059751315.1. Lineage (NCBI taxonomy): Eukaryota > Metazoa > Arthropoda > Insecta > Trichoptera > Brachycentridae > Micrasema > Micrasema longulum. The sequence continues at coordinate 111,835 of NW_028277304.1, forward strand.
TTTTTCTAATCTGTCTCTCGGTGTTTTGTTTTTGTTGAGGCTTCACATTTCAACTAATTTTTAGTAGACACGGTTGGGATGTTCTTCTATGACTAGAACGAAGCATGGCTTTATATTTAATGTAAATCATTTGAGGGTGAAAGCGTCTAATTGGTAAAACAATAATATGTAGATAACTACTGATTTTTTTCATTTATTTATATTTTTTTAAGGAAAAACAACAGTTGCTATATAAGAATACAAAATGTAAAAAATACATCCAGTTAAATATTTTCACAAATACAATGAGAGAACATGTAACACAGTAAAGAGAAAAATAATATATTTATTATATAAGACATGAGAAAAAAAAAGAGCTCTTGAGAAGGTTAAGGGATAAGGAAATAAAGTGGAAGAGTGGAGGAGAGGGATTTTCATAATATAGTTGACCAATTCAAAATTTTGATATTATAATAAAATAAACATTATTAAAGGAACATAAACTTATTACACACTGACAAATGTTTTATTTTACAGTGTTTCAAAAAGTATTTTTTGAAGTCACAAAATTTTGTATTAAAATCTTCCTTTTTCGCATCCGCTCGAAAGTGGAGCATGTGGACATTAATTAGTCGACGCCGACGCCTCCAAGGTCCGTATTTTAATGGAATGTTAAAATTTATTTTCAATTTTATATATATACAACGTGACATTTAATTTAAGGTTTCAAAAATATAACATGATTACTTTTTTTTTCTAAACATATTCAAATACGGGTTACCGACGACGAATATTTGAATTTTCATACAAATATGCACATTTTTGTACATAAATATCGATTTTACTCAATACCGCCTCGACACGTACCGATGAAAATAGCGTTTATAATCGCGGCTAAAAAGACCCCGTCGCTAGCATACACTCTTTACCAATTTTGATTATCTCGAGGCATCAGGTTTTCAAAGTCTCGGATGTCTGCTGATGACCGCTCGTCGGCAGTTTATGTCAGAACTGCGGAACGCGAACTTGACTTGGGAGGATGCACAGGGGCTGGCAGCCGATAGAGATGCATGGAGGCTCTTTGTGGACGCCATATGCTCCAACTAGAGAGCAGGGAAAAGAAAAGTGCTAAGTACAAGAAATTTTAGTTTGGACAATTTAACTCCAAATGTATTCAACGAGCATGTCGTACCATTTGCACTCACCAGAACACTAATTTTTCATCTCTTCCTTAATCGTTGTTGCATATTTATAATTATTAACAGGCAAGCAACGACAAGAAAACAACTTGTCAGACTTTTAACTGCACTCGTAGAAAATTTCCAATTCTTTTATATGAACGGTTTTCTTATATATTACCAAAATTATATATCTGTAGCAAAAATATGCCTTAGCATAATAAATCATGCTAACGTATAATATGCATGTATAAAATTACGATCCGATTACAATTAATTTTTTTACATTAAACATTTTTTTATTATCATCATCATCATTCCTTTTCCGCATCTAATGGTGCATAGGGCACTGCATTGGTACACCAATTTCAGCGTATCTTTATCATTTTTTGTTACATGAAGGTAAGCTGATCAGTCTTACGCTTCAGGTACCAGTCCAGGAAATATGAATTATTCCAGTGTGAAAACACCCTTTAAAAAAATAATTATATCTACTATGTCGGTAATCGAACCCGAAACCTCTTGCATGGTACGCAAACGCGCTGACCATTACACCACGAGGCCGACAAAGAAAGAATATTTTTTTCAAAACGCATTATTATTACTGTTATGGATGATTTATATAGCGTCATGTTCGTAATATTGTCGGGATAATATCTGCTCGAAAATTTGGTTATTTAGTAGTATTTAGGTTATGTGTATCGATTGATACGCGATGAAGATCGCTCGAATGAGATTTATTTTTCACTGAGTTTTTGACGGTAAGAAAAATTAATTTATAATCAAGAGCTTAGAGATTTCAATGTCACATATTCGTTGGGAGGCTGTCGGCTCGGCAAAGAGAGCTATCTGTTTTGAGTTCTTTGTTTTATGGAATTTTGACATTGCCTCCTGTTGGCCGGCCTTACATTCTGGCGTTTCAGACCATCGTGATATATTTTCAACCGGGGTGTTCATTCAAATATACACAAATGTAAAGTTTGTTTTACACTCGTAGCTACCGAAATTAAAAAACGGCGAGTTTATTTTTTCAATAAAGAGACATCTTTGCAAGATGTACGTACGAGGTTTTCCCTGCGCACAAAGTATGTCATACTCAAAACCCGTACGACTTTTGCTCAGAGACATTTCTCTTTTATCGCACCGAGAGTGTTCAATATTTTGGAAGAGCCTATTAAGCTCTCAAGGAAAAAAATCATTTTCAAGAAAGAAGTTGCGGACTGGGTATGTCTCTTTTTTTGTATTTATTTATTCATATTTTTTGCTTACAAACTATAGTTAATAATAAAATTAATGTGACCTCACTGGGATTTCCTGTGCCGAGGACACTTAACAATATATTTTTAACAATTACATTTGAGAATAAACAAAGAAGACTAACTTAAAAAAACGAAGATAATTAACAAATATTTAGACAGTTTTAAAAACAAGGTATTTATGTACATCTATATTATTTATATTACAAATCACACACTGAAAATTAGAAAAACCTAACATAAGCTGTACACTTGTGGAACAGTTGGTTCAATATTGGTATGGGCGAATGAGACAATCCATTTTACTTCTACCTAGCTCCACTATCCATTTTTTATAGCCTTTTTAATCATTTTCTCGTTACTAATTGTTTTAATAGATAGTGGAACTAGGTTATAGATTTTAATTGAATAATACTCAAAATCCCTTTGTCCGAAAGTGGTTTTAGTTTGTATTTGTTTAAGATGTCTATGTGTTGAGGATCTAGTGATTATATTATTTGTATATGTCGGTAATCAGCATCACACGGAAAATTTATATTTAACTTTGACAGATGGCTTCTGTCTTCTTTATAAACGATAGTCAAGTCAAGTCTTCAAGTCTCAAGATAGGCAAGTCTTAAACATATTTTAGTAAAATTAATTTACTCTAATTAATTAAACATGAACATACACGGATTTTGAATTATTTTGTCGGTTGACTATAAGTTAGTAAAAAATGAGCATTAAATAATTTCTAATGTATAAAAGAAAAGCAGAAATACATTAAAAATATTTTTTAAAAAACCTAAAATCCTTTGGTTGTCACAGAATTACAAATATTGTTAATGTCCACAGGAATTAATTCAGGTTTGAAGGTGTTAACGTGTTTAAACCCTTGTAATTGTTTCCCAGAAAAAAAACACTCAAAACTGATTACATTGTCAATCGTTTTTACCTTCCTGCTCCGTTTTTCATTATAAAACAGGTATATCTTATTCAAAAGACACCTTCAGTTATCATTTATTTTAAGCGCCTCATTCTCCGCGAGGCGACTTTTTCAAAACCTAATTAAATAAAGCTGTCTTTAAATACTGTTTTGAATTTGGCGTCATAATTACTTAAGGAAATGCCCCACCTTTAAATACCGTGTTTTCCGTTCAGGCGTTTGACCGTCGACCTGCAGTGATTGAAGTGAAAGTTTCATGCGCTAACAGTCCGTTAAATCTGACAGGACATTAGACAGGTGTTGTTGAGTATAATGAGATTTCTCTTCTTACGTTCACTGAAAGTAATAATTTGTTCAGGGAGAGCTTCGAGTAATTTTCGCTTTTTGTTGCATTTCTTTTATACAAATTACATTGCGTTTTAGTATAGAAATAATATACTAGTGAAATCTTTAATATTATTCAGTCAGGATACATTTTTTACTTGCAGTATGAATATTAAATATACAAAATCTACTTGTATAAATAATTATGTATTTTAATGCTGTCCCTCTCCAAAATAAAGGCAAGTTCTTATGCTTGAAAAGGGACTTGCTCTAAATATAATCATTAATAAAATCTTTTTTTTTAATTATTTATTGGGGATATCAACAGTAATACATGTAGCAAAAATATAACCAATTAAATTTACAGAGAATAAAACCAATGACAGATATCCACAGAAGTACATTAAATACACGTACAATACATACTAGTGTGTTTGTCTGAGTGCAAGTGTGTGAGAGGGTAGGTGAGTGGGTCATTGGAATTAGGGTAGACATGTGTGTAAGTATTATTGCACAAGTGTCAAAAATATAAATATACTTATTAAATATTAAGAATTAGAGATTAAATAAAATAAAATAAGATAAAATAAGACTTTATTATTGAAACCAAGTATAAGACAAAAAAGTATGTTTTAAGACGCGCATTTTAAATGCTATTTTTTTACAATCAAATATTTTTTTATTATAATAATAAAACTAGCGGACCCAACAGACGTTGTCTGCCTGAACGTTGGCTTGCTTGCTTATTTATTTATTTAACTTTTTGTACATTATGTTATTTGTAAATTGGCGGGTATTATTACCTTGGAAAAAGATTTTTCATTGATAAGTAGGTACCTAGGTACTAACTTGTTTATGGTTGAATTTCAAAATACAAAATATATGTCATTTTCAAATGAAGAAGTCTTTTTGCAAATTTCAAACTCAGCTCTTCTCACCAACAGGGGTGCACTTAATTCATGAATGCAATTTTCAAAATGTATTGAATGTTAGTTAATATTATTTTAGCGTTACCAAAAATCCAGTTAAAAGAAATAAATGGGAAGAAATTATAAGGAATGTTAAGAAAGAATCTGATTTTGATCAAGAAAAAGCGATGTAAACATTCCAAAACAATCATTTTTAAACACAAAAAACCACCATCTTTCAATATTTTTTTGTATATAAATTCTCGTCGTATGCAATCCTGGTATGTCGATGAAAAGAGATTCATGTTTCTAACGTTTTTTTGAACACGTGCAACGCAAAGACCTACATTTTGATGAAAACCGCATGTAAATTGGTTTAGCAGTTTAGGAGGAGTTCAGTGACATCACAAGTACAGAGTAATGATAAAAATAGCAAACACCATATCCTTAAAAAATTGATAAATAGGTTTTCGAACGTTATTTTCCTGTCACTGTCTTGCAGATGCCTACCTGAGACTGTGTGAAAAAGACAACTGCTTGTCAGACCTTTTGTTACAATAGACAAAATCGACGTTTCGGGTTCCCGTTTTCCGCACCTAAATACTGAAACGATTTTATTGTTTTTTTAGACAGTATCAGAATTTTTTTTTTTTATTCAACTCGTTTTGCTTTTTGAAAAATAGTTATATGTATTTATATACCGTGTGCCCAAAGACTGTGGTTCTTGTTCCCATAACAAACAATTTTTCAAAAACAAAACAATAGGGACACGTTAACGGTTAATATCTATAGTGTATAAAAAAATATTTTTAGTGTGTTTTCAATACTTTCACTTAACCGTCACTACGAAAAGACGAACATTTTGTACTGTATACACGGTTTTCAGGGCCAGACCGCGAAACTTAAGAAGAACATTCGTCATGGTAAGCTTTAAAAAAATCGTAATAAAATGTTTCCAAAACGTCATTAAAAAAAATATATATATATATTTAATACTTAATTTTTCGGACAAGCAGTCCCTCCACAAACCCCTACCCCTCTCCTACCCAGTCGCTTCCCTTGTCCGCGTCTGGTGCGTATCGCTTCGTTGGTCAAATACGTTTTTATCGCAATTTATTTTCGTCGGGGACAAGTAGGGGATTGTGGAACGGATTCTAGTCCGAGGAATTAAAAAATTATTCCATATTTTTTAAATGGCTTTTTGGAAAATTTTAATTGGAATTTTTTTAAAAGCTTACCATGAGAAATGTTATTCTGAAGTTTCGCGGTCTGGACCTGAAAAACGTGTATACACTTCGTAGAATTTTGTATTTAAGGATAGTGCTGATTTCCAATTCAATTACTAATTAATTATAAAGTATCATTTAATATGGTTCATCTTCACGTAATTAATTACTTGCTGTTCTTCCTCCTTAGTAATATTATGTGGTGCAACTACGGAGCTTGTACTCGTGTAACAATGTTGACACGTGGAGTCCTTATGCACTCAGACTACTACGCAAATTGAACATGTCAAGACATAAGCCTTCTTAAGCTCTCTGCTCCTTGTGTGACGTCATTATCGTCCCATCAGTTTAATGGTCCTTATAATTTCAGGACCATGTACTATGTTCATACGAACAATATTCATGAAATATGATAAATTAATATTCCATTTAAAAAGGTTCAAAAATTAAATTGATCAAATATTGAAAAAAAAACATTCTAAAATAAATTTTATATTTGAAGCAATAACTTAGTGGTTATTCATTGTAATAAAATAAATAAAACAACTTTTTTTCATAAACAAACCATCACGTCGTTTCCCCGTAGGGGTAGGCAGAGAGGATAGAACGCCATATCACTCTATCTTGGCATACAGATCTCGCTTCCTGTATATTCGTACATCTTCTCATGCACGCACGCCGATTATTCCTACTTTTGACATGTCCATCTTCAAGTATTTGATGGAATTGATCGTGCCATGTCTTTCTCGATCTTCCTCGGTCTCCCTCGTTTTCTGCATCCATCAACATTCGCATCGTAGATTCTTTCAGCCGTTCTTTCGCTGTCCATTCGCTCTACATGTCCAAACCATCGCAGCACCCCTTTCTTGATTATGTCGATAATGCATGTCTTAACTTTACACACTTCACGGATTTCGACATTTTTGTTCCTATTATTCATCGTTTTAAACCATCATTAACAGATTTAGGTATGACAAAAAATAAATGAAAGTGGGCAATACAATTTACTTCCATTAAAACTAATTGATTATCGATTTTATTCATTTCATTGTGTAATCGCGTTAAGTTTTCTTAGTTACTTAAAGTTTGTATTCAATTTAATAAGCCGATAATAGATTCCATATCTTCGAAACTCCCGCGTCCTACTTACGCCCATTAAAATATATATAAGTTTGTTTGCGTTTGTAAGCGCAAGATGGCGCCTGATTACTTTACCGCCTGGACGGAAGTGATTGATTTTTCTTTGGATATGACGTTTTCAATTTTCCCGCCCGAGAAGCCATTAATTAAAGGAAAACTGAGAGGCGTCTATCTGTCAGGCGTCTTACGTAGCGACATCCGGTTCCGCCAGGAAGATGTTTTTGCCGAACGACAAAGTTTAAAATTGACTTTTAGCCCTCGCTTTATCGATAAATTTTATGGATGTCATTGTTTTATTCCGATTCTTTATCTTTTCGCAGCTAATAACTATACAGAATTTTATTTAGCTTTGTTGTTCGTGCATGGTGTTAACGAAATGGCGGACTGTAAATGAAAAACGAACTTCATTCAGTTTTATGATAGGAAAATATTTGAAGAATGGATAGGAACATGGAATGGACACCTACCTTTAATATGATGCGAATGTTCTTCAATTTCGGGCACTGGATGACAAAATGCACAATTAAATGTATCAATGTTTTCAACCACGCGCGACGAATTTAACCACTTTTTATGCAATTTTTATGTGAAGTCAAAAATGTTGTTTTGTTTTTGTTCTAAATCCGAATCTTCTAATTTCTTCTATCTTGATGTGGTCGGTACCATAAGGATGGGTTAAGGTAACGATGGGAAATAATGGTAATCGGCCAGGAATACTATCGATTAATGCTGTTATTTACTTAACACATGGATATGAGTCATATTTTTTTCTCGTGTTTCTGATTAACAAAAATATCTATTCTTCATAATTTTCCTATTCGCACTCAGAATTGCATTAGTACTCCTAAGCAGCGTATTTTTGTCACTTTGTACATAATAGAAAGGTGATCATTCTTACACTTCAAGTGCTAGTTCATTGACAGTGAAAAGTTGCAATGTACAATTTCTTTATAACATGTATTCCACATTTACGCAGTAAGGAATCAATCCGAGGACATAAAGCATGATAGGACAAGGTGCCACCACTACACTACAAGCGACTTTTCTCCAGCCAATTGCTTTTTTTAGGAAATTCATCTAAATTTGTTGCAACAGAGAGGGAAAACATTTTTGAGAATAGAATATGGAAGTCTAGGCATTTACAGGGCTTATGACCTATCATTAGCTGGTTTACGTGGCCACTTTAAACACTGTGCAACAATCACCATGCTGCCTATGTTTAAACATCCACATTTCCCCAACTCTTCCATCTGTTGACTTTTGTGAAGATAAAGAGCTAAAACCTTCATCATGTGGGTGAGATTCATCCGGGTGAACCAGTTCACCTACTAGGAAACGCCCGAAAACAGTTTTCCAATTTGTATACTTCTTCCTTCACTAGTTAGTTGATTTAGCAATGTTTTGAGTATGTCCAAATATTTTCAGACAGATTGGATTTCTTTCCTAGGGAGTTATTCAGATCGCCAATGACTGGTCATAAGCCCTGTAAATGCCTAGACTTCCATATTCTCTTCTCAAAAAAGTTTTCCCTCTCTTTTGCAACAAATTTAAATCTGAATAACTCCCTAGGGAGAAAATCCAGCCTGTCTGCAAACATTTGGACAAACTCAAAATATTGTCGACTATGTTTTATGTTTATTCCCTTAATTTAAAAAAAAACATATTTGTCTTAAATAATAACTGTGCATTCATTCGCATGTGTTATATATATATATATTTATTTACCATTTGCCATATCTTCGCATATAAAAAAAAAATTGTGCACAAAATAACACTGGGAAACATACAAGACGACGACATAATATTAGTCAAAAATGCTGACATACATAAATATAACACCAGACAACAAAAACACTATCATATTGAAAAAGCAAAGACAAACACAGGACAGTCAAAAATACTACATAATGGACTTAAACACTACAATGACCTACCTTACTACTTGAAAACTTTTAATGGAGACAAATTTAAAATCAATCTGAAAAAGCACATGATGACTGAACTAACTAGACTAGACGAGACATAAAATGACTAGACAGTATTAAATTTCTAATGTAACCCTAACGGGTTTTTTAAAATTGTAAATAAATAAAAAAAATAAAAAAAAATTAGATTGATTAAATGCTATGAAATATTTGTAAATAACCACTTACCGATTTTTTTATGTCTACCGGTTTAGAGACAAACCCTTCTCTTCCACAGGCCAGTAATTAAACCAACATGTATAACCCACTTTATACCTTCACAATAGTTGTTGGTTGCACAAACATATAAAACCAACACGACATGCATTTTAATAAGCACATGCACTGATTAGGAGAAACATTCACTTATGAATATATATTATATTGTTTGAGAAATAGTTGAAAAAAATGTGAGGGGATGAAGGGAGGGGCGTGAGTTTAATAGGTATAGGGTGACTATTACAATAGAGCATAGTATCACGGGCTATATTGAAAGGTTGTTTGATTATTGACCTTTGATTTGTTCTTATTTCCTAATGTGAAATATGTCCACATTATTTGCTTTTTCATTTTTTTTAAAGAAAACAATGTCTCTCAATGGAATCTTACTAAACAAGGCAGTAAAATATACGTTTTGAAAAAACGTATGGAAGAAGGAAAAAAATATAATTCTATGAAATATAATGTAATTTTTAAATAATGTATTGGTATACACATAAGGTGTCTTTTTTTTAATGAAGAGAACAAGAGGACGCAACAAAAAAAAGCAAATTAGTGAAAAATGTTTTCTCCTTCAATATTTTACAAAAATACACTCGATAATTGATAAATAATTCTATAAAATGCTGCGAACGCCCAGTTGCATTCCGCCGGCAACACTACAGACTAGTCCAACTCGTTAGCGTCCACGTCACAAACCCCGGGCTATAGGATCACACTTATAACGGTGTGATCGCAGCAGATAACGAGAGGATGAAAGGCGAGTTTTTGGCGCCTCTAAACCAAAACCAACCAGCTATGGGAAGGTAACCCCGACAGAAAATCAACAGAGAAGGCAACAAGAAACCACTCTGGTCATCTTTTCCCAGGAATCACTACAGCGAGTACATCAATAAGCAGTCGTCCTGGCTGCGAAATGTAAAATTAGCGCAGGACAGATAGTTGCGACACGCTGTAAATCGCTAACGTCGGGGGGACCCGGCAAAGCATTAGAAGAAGAAGTCTTCTTCGTAGAACACTGCGCAAATATCGCGAGCAGCTTTCACAATCTTATTACGTCGATTGATCGCAGACACAATGAGGTCTCGAAGACGGTCACTTTTGTCTACTTGACATTCTGTTTTGGCTTGTAGTATTTTTTTAAATTTATTATTTATTCATTCAAATGTACATATCACAAAAAATAATAACGTATCCCTTACTCTATGAGTCCAAAAGCCCGCGTTGAGTTGGGAAACAACATAAAATAAAGTTGATGCATGCATATTAATATTTAAGAATACTACCAACAAAAATGATTGCATAAACATATATTTTAACAGGCTGAACCATGTTATATGGAGACTATCCTAACCAGGAGACACTCCGTTTTCATTTTCTAATCTACTAGTTTTATAAAGATTCCCTGGTTTTAAATGTGTAAAGGTACTTATTTATGCAATAAATGTATAAAATAATTTAATATACATCTGTACAACACGCTTAATAATACTGAATCTTAATATATGCAATGTCCCGCAGCAGTATCCTGTGATGGTCCAAAATGTACGCTAAAAGCAAACACAACATCTTGTTGAGAAGAAAATTTTCTTTCCAATGATCTGGCGCTCATTTTTTAATTTGAAATAAAAACAAACAAAACGTATATTAACACCTAATATTAAATTATGTATATCAGAATATCCCGCATTTTTCACTGGGATCTTATAAAATTGGTTTTATTAAATAATGTGTTATGTTTAAGGTTTGGAAAGTATTAATTTTTTGTCATTAAAATGCAATTTCAACACATTATTCGTGCAACTTGTTATTGTTACGCTTGACGGTCGTTATTTGAATCTGAAATTCAATTAGACTTGGTTCATTTCATGTCTGCGCAAACTGCGCTCACTGTCGCCAGCCAATTTCAGTAAGTGCATGTTCTTTGACAACCTCTGGTTCCGACATTTTGTCATCTCCGTACCGCGCTGTACGACAGACATATATAGTTGCAATTACAAACGGGTCAAATTTCAAAGCAACACCAGCTTAAGTCAAAAAAACATCTTAAATTAATAAAAGCAATATAATTTAAAAAACTACTTGAGACTTGCCGATGGTAATAACAGTGCCATGCTTCCTCGGTAGTGTCGCGGACTTAAAAATCATACGTTTGAATCACAACTTGATTTTTTTCAATGTTATTGATAACATTTTATAAACGATCTCAAATATCGCATGCAACCACACTGGCTCAGTATCAGGTATAGAAGAAACATTCACATTATATCATTTCTTTACAATATATGAAATTATCCCACTTCGCCTGTTTATCTGAGAGAGCTCTTCCAATCTCTATTACAGCATGGGCTTACTCTTCGTCCTAGTAACGTGAGAACCCTTTCAATACCCATTCAGTGCTCTATTTTTTTGCTTCCTCTTTCACAGTAGTAGCTGCTCGATTGTGGAATAATCTACCCACTAAGGTTAGAGACGCCCCTTCTTTATTTATATTCAAATCACGTATGAAATGTCACTTCCTGAATATTTAAAATTTTCCTTTTTCCTCCCACTTTCCTTCCCTCTTTACCCCTTCGTCTCTTCATAGTATCGTGTAGATATTTAGTCAATTTTTACTTGATAAAAAAAATATATCAACCAAAGAAATTATTAATAAACGAACAATGTGTTCATATACCACTGATTTTCTCAGATTAAATGGTTTGAGCAGGTAGTGAGAAATTGCCCTAAGGCCCGACATTTGTATTTAAACTGTCAATGTATGTTAAGTGTCTGAATACATAATTAAATTGATAAAATTTCATTATTTATTTTTTATGCCTGCTTTGAAACTTAAAACTCAAGTAATTATAATTAACATAATAATAATATGGTAAAAAATAAATTAAATTACATATATTTTAGGATAAGGGTGGCCTGTATTTTTTTTAAATCATTTTAAATTGTATTATCATTTATCAAATATTTGAAATTTCACCGCTATTCAATTTATTTTTACGAAAGTTGGAATGAGACGGGAAAACACTATTTTTAATTTTATTTTCTAGTTTTTAACATTTTTACTCAGCAATATACAAGTACAATTTTCTAACTTATATCACATACGTTTTTTTCTCAAATTTTAGACACTCGTAATTAGCTTTCTTGTCATTTGATAACTTATAATTGTGACCTGTTTATGTATATAGGACACAGTATCTCAAAGGAAATCAACTGTTTTTTCACTTACACCGCTGTTACTGTAAACAGTTTGGACGAGACACAAAGCATTCATATACTAAAATGACTGAAGCAGTCACCTGGAGAGGAGAACAAACTGAATACAGTATTAGAACTGGCGGACGCGCTAAGTTAGCAATATTCAACAATGATTAAAATAACTTGTGATGTTTGCGAGTGGAAATGATTTTCAAAGTTTTTTTTCACTTAAGAATGCTCTCCTTAATTTACTAACTACCCAATATTTTCACCTAAATTCACAATAAAAAATTAAAATTCTAAAACAAGACAAGATCTGGACTTTTTTGGTTTAAGTTTACAACGATTTAAACGAGCACTAAATAAATAGTCCAGATCTTGTCTCGATGTCCCTTATGTTTGTCAATGCTTCTTTCTTTTTTTAAAATGTTTTAAACTATTCTTTTATTGTAATATTTAAACCTTATACATTGTATACATGGACAATGTCCGTTAATAAATAAATAAATAAAACAAAATAAAACTAACGTATTAATGTAAATATTTATTAATCCTGAAATAACCCTGATCAGCCTCTCTATAATAACGGACAGAGGATTGAGAAAGTTGACAGCTTTAAATACTTGGGATTACACATAACTGAGGATGGAAGCATGCACAAAGAGCTCGCAACCCGCCTAGGAATTTCTGGAGCAACTTTTGACATGATGCGGGTTGTCTGGAACTCTAGTCTATACTCTGTCAAAACGAAATGCCGATTATTCAACTTTTGTATAACGCCAGTTCTCTTATATGGGTGCGAATCTTGGCACCTTACCAAAGCTCAGAACACCAATTTTCTGAGTTTTGAGAGGAAGTGCTTGAGAAGAATATTAGGTATAAGGTGGTTCGATTTTATAACTGACATTAAAGTCCGAGAACGGACGCAGCGGCCTCCTATAACGAGCGTCTTGAGGATGCGGCGGTGGTCTTGGCTTGGACAAGTGCTGCGCATGCCTTGGGAGAACCTAAACTCAAGTTGCCTCTTCTTTAAACCTGCGGGATTACGCCGTCCTGGAAGGCCGTCAATGACGATCTTTAGACTTTATTCGGCGAAATTAGAGGGCGCTGAATTGACATGGGAAGAAGCGAGAGTGCTGGCTGGCGATAGGGTCTCCTGGAGGCAACTGGTGATGTCCACATGCTCCAATTAAGAGCGGATGTGGAAAAGAAGAAGAAGAAGATATTACGCAATTTATTCATCGTTCTCGGAAATAATTTAAATACTCACTACAAACTTTAAAATATCTTTTGTTCATATGAATTTAAATTTTTAAACAACTTTCATTTATGTTTTTCTTTTTCCTTCTCTTTTATACTATCATAATTAACCTTACATATAATTGCTGTATAATATGAAAACTTCACTGGTCCATTAGAATTAAGTCTAATTGTGTAAAATATTAAACTTTGTTACTGTACTGTATGTTTCCTAAATAAAAGAAAATAAAAAAAATAAAAAATTTAAATTTTTAAAAAAGTACCTATATTCCAAATCGTCAAATGAACTTGAAGTGTGAAAGTTGTTTTACCGGCAGGACATCGCAGAATTTAAAATACGCACCTTTGATCATCCATTTTGCCACATCGATTCCGCTATTCGGTCTCACTTAAATATCATTAATAAATTTTACTCAAATGAGTATTTGGAGGATTCATTTATTAAATTATCTTTATTCATGTCATAACATGTTGTGCTTTAATACGAATTTAATGTGTTTTTTATTTTATTAGTTTTTATCCAAACTACAATACATTACAATTTTCGCAAAATACAACAATCCTTTTAACAAAAAGTAACACGTTACAAAAAATACAGCTTCAAGCTACGGTCGTGGATTGTAATTTGAAAAAATGCTTACAAAGACTACAACGTCTGAGCGTGGCCCATTCGTTTTTTCATAACTCAATGTGCAATTGGAGACTTAAATTTAATATGTTGATATTTATACATAAATTTTTTCACGATAAATTACTAAAATATTTTAAGGATAAAGTTGTCTTAAACAAAAATTGTCATGAATATGCTACTAGACAAAAGGATAAAATAAGACTACCATTATTGAAAAGAGCTGAGTCGCAAAATTGTTTGATGTATAAGGGTTTAAAAATGTATGATTAGATGCCTGAATGTATGAAGAATGAAAAGTGTCTAAAAGAATTTAAAAATAAATGTATAAGTTACTGTAAGGAAATGTAAATATATATAGATGATGTAAATGTACATAATAGTTTATATTAGTTTTTTATATAAGCTAACTTAAGAAATAAATAAAATAAAAAAATAAAAATTGAATGTAGTTATGCAGAAAACTGCCATTCCACAATTAAAAAAAAAAAAAAAGAGTTATTTATATTATCGGATACAGTAGTCAATTCTATTTTCTGCTAAAAACAGCCAAAAAATTGTAATAATCAGATTATGAAAACAAAACGGCATTTTTATCTGCAGAAAACACTCAGATCACCAGAAAAGCTCCTCGGTATAAATGCTGATGGGAAAATTTATGCCTCCAGAAATCTAGTTCTCTTAAATAAATAAAATTGTATAAATATGCAAGCATTTTAATTTTAAAAATTCATTCAAATCAAAATACCTGTAGTAAAAAATACGTTCTTATACAGAATGTCACCTCTCACATTCAATGTTTGAATGACGTATCATTCCATATTAGCCCTGGCTGTTTTCTGGCATATTTCAGGTAACGTGGTCAGCCAGACAGCCAAAACACCAAAATTATTTTTATTATAATGTATTAATTAAGTGCTTCTTACAATTAAGTACACTAATATAAATATAAAATAATATGTTCAATACATAATGACACAACATACATTAGAGTTTTACTAGAGCTGGCTGTTTTCCGCAAAATGCACACCTTGGATTGTGTGGCCGGCCAAACTTCAAACCGTAAAAAAAAAGAATGTAAGCATTATTATGATTTGTCAAACTAAAAAATATTCCAACTGTTTCGTAGATTTAATTATTCACTCTTTTCTCAAATGTGCTTTTATCTCAGTTTCACTTTTCTATGACTGGCTGCTTTCTGCATAACTACATTCAATTATAGTACATACATATATACGACACTCATACGAGCCTACATAAAAATGAATTTAAAAAGAGATACATGGGATATTGTAGTTGATAGGCAAAAATTCGCCAAAATTATACAGAAAAAACGAAAAACGAAGGAAAACATCATCATCATTCCACGTCCGCTTCCTTGTTAGCATCTCTTTCGGCTGCCAGCTTCTGTGCATCCTCTCAAGTCAGGTTCGCGACCCGTAGTTCATGCACGAACTACAGACGAACATCCAGCAGAGGACGTCCAGGACGTCGATAACCCTTGTAAAATAATCAAGCGTGGTTAAAGCTAAGGAAACGGTCTGACGAAATAAGAGAACGGACGGAACAAACTCCGGCGACATCTCATCGTTTTTCTTCGTTTTTGTCCAACAGACCATTTTTAACGAAATCGAGTCAAGGGTACAGGAGTTCTCAGAAAGCCTAGATATATGAAATGAAAATGTTTTTCTTATTTTTTACTGTTTAAGGGGTTTTTAACAAATTTTGTATTAGATAAAAAAAAATCAAAGCTTTTTTTCTGCAGATTTGTCTATTATTCAAAAACTTGGCTTAATCATGTACCGCGGATGCCTTCTGAGAGCCTTAACCACGCTTGCCTAATAAGAAAAACAAGAACTGAAAAACTCATACATTACGCATTGAAGATCAAGAGTCAACGCTCGTGTGTTGACCTATGTTTTATGATTTTCTTTTACATTTCGTATTTTTGTATTATTGAAACTCGTATTCCCCACAAATTAACAATATTTTACCTTTTCTCCAACGGAAAAACAATCGGAAATTAAATCATTCGTATTTTGATTGCGATTTTTATCTTCTAACTAGGATGACTTGCATCGCCATTGCACCTGCCTGGCCATTAAGGAAATAGTCTCTCTCCGATAGTCCGCTGATAACTTTAATCTGGGGCAATAATTCAACCCCTAAAGCGAGTCGTTTGAGAAGGCTTTGCTTGGGGGGTCACAAAATCAACCCTCGAGGGGCACCCTAACAGCTGTGCCTTTTGTAAATCGCCGACCCCGCCCATAGATTTAGGCGTATACTCGTATTTTTTTCCATTATTTGGTCTCAAAAATACGTTTTGAAAATATTACTAGGCGAAAGATAACGTATAATGGCATATGACCCAAAAGTATTTTAAGATTCCTGTCTTAACGGGTGTAAAAATTGTGGGTCGATATTTTTTTTTTTGCACATCACAATACAAAACTAATCTAAAATAAAAGGTTTTTTTATCATATTATCTCATCGGGAATTATTCCGGAGAAAAACAATCTTCGAAATACTTCGGGACAATCCAACTCGCGAATGTATGCTGAAAATTATGATGAGTAAAGGAATATCGTATTTAATGAAAATTACAGATAGTTTATTTATTCATTTTGTCATATGACATTTTATAACCAAAATAATAACCACAATAATCTCTTGGTTGCTTTGACATATTAATACACAGACATGCCCTATAGAGTACAATATTTTTTAAAGTAGCGACCCGAAGTTACCCAGTTAGTTTATTTAAACCAGGGCTGCATTCAAAGAGCCTGCACATACTATCGACAATTGAGAATACTTGTTTTTGAAACGGAAAAAAGTTTGTATTTTAATGTTAACAATCAACATCAGTTTTTGGTGGATCCCAATCAGATTATTTCCTTAAATTCCTCATAATTTCGACCCATTTACTTATATTTACTGGATTTTGGGGAATGTAAAAATAATATTTACTAACGTTTATTATATTCTAAAAACGTTTTCTGATCAGTGCTGCCCTGTAACTAAGAAGAGCTTCGCAATTACGCCGCTAAGCATAGATTGACGTTTACAAAAAAAATATTCTTGTGTAAATAATTATTGTTTTACGCTTTGTTAATCACTCAATTTTGTTCAGTGATGAAGCACACTTTTAGTAAATGGCTAGGTCAATTAACAGAATGTCCGCATCTAGAGTGATGATAATCCACAAGCTGTTGTTGAAACACCAGATGATCCAGAAAAAGTCACCGCTTAGTGCGCTTTATGGGCCGGAGGAATCACTAGTCCATATGTCTTCAAAAATGATGATAGTCAGAACGTTACAGGCAACGGTGAGCGGTACAGAGACACAATTACTAATCATTTCGTGCCTCCATTGAAAGGCATTAATGATGCACACGTGTGGTCACAGCAGGACGGCGCCACATGCCACACAGCGCGCGATACAGTCAACTTACTGAAAGAAGCATTTGGCGAACGATTAATTTCACGAAATGGAACTGTTACCTGGCCACCTCGTTCGTGCGATTTGACGCCATTAGAATATTTTACCTGAGGATACATAAACTCGCATGTCTACGCAGATATACCGAAAACAATTGAGCTCTTGGAAGAAAACGTTCGACGCAGTATTGCCGAAACACAGCCTGATTAACTGCGAAGAGTGTGTGAAAATTGGACCACCAGATTACGCCATGTACTCGCCAGCCGCGGCGGCCACATGCCCGAAATTATATTCAAGCAATGTGTCATCAAATTATCTGTCAAATAAAGCTGATATCTTGGATATCAAAAACATTAACATATCCGTGTTTTATTTCAATTTAAAATTCTCCGCCTCTAAAAAAAACATCCTCTACATAAAACACTGAAAATTAAATCAATTTTAATTCTGTACCTTCCTAACATCCAGGGACAGTATTATAATGTTGTAAATAGTTTAAAAGGTCTCTTTGTATTTTGGATAAATGGCTTGGTAAAATGGATCTGAAATGACCAGGCCGTTTTTCACCATACGGTATTAAAGTGTCCGGTGTGTTTTTGCAGACTTGCACGCTTCTGGGAGTAAAATCGACTCTACGTGTTTCCCAAAAGGGCGCCTGAATGATAGTTTATCTTTCCCTATTAACTTCATTTATCGTGAGGGAGATCGCCCTTTAAATTAATGGAGCGATTTAAAAGAATCTCTACAATAGGCTATTTATAAAATGGAGTTCCCAAAAATGAAGAATAACATGAATTTTTACTTTTCATATCATTATCATCATCTCTCTTCCCGCACCTACTTGTGCATAGGGCACCGCATTGTTAAACAAAATGCAGAGTAGTTCGATTATTTGTTACATTAAGGTAAGGTAATCAGTCTTCGTCCAGAAACAATGAAATATTGCAGTTCCAAAACCTTTAAAATCAATATTTGTACGCCCACCCTGTTAAGAATCGAGCTCGAGACCTCGAGCGTGGTAGACAAACGTCATCCACTATACAAAAAGGCGGTTTATCTGCACTTTATTTCCTTATTTACGATTTTTACCAGAGCGCAGTCATCGAGTAGAAAACATTAGTTTTTTTTTGTTTCTCACATAGAACTGAAAATTTTCCATGTAGTTTTTTACTATGGAAATTAAGGACGTAAATAATCAATTCTGTAGGCGGATGAAAAATACGGTTCTATTTGCGAATATGACCAGAACCATTGACTTACGTTTTCGACTTGATAGCTACTCTCATGTAAAACTAGTGTAGATGTTTCCATATCTTCATGTCATGCTTGAGTTACCGAGTTCGATCCTGGCAGATTTGACGTGAAATTTTTGCAGGTGGTTTAACACTGCATTATTTAATTGACCGTGGAGTGGAACCTAAAGTGTAAGACTCGTCATCTTTATTTTTAAACTTACTGATGATCGAGATTCGTTTCATCATAGTTTCGATGTTATTTCCTATGCTGGTCATTAGTTATTCCAAATTTGTGGAGCAAATCACTCATCTTTTATTTCCAAAATAAAAGTATTTACTAAAAATTCGTCGTTAATCAAAGTTGTTGCACTTGCATAGTTTCATTACCGTAACTCAGCTTAAGTTGCATTGTACAAAAAATTGGTTCGCTTTTGGCATACGATCAGTGACGCTGAATTAGTGGAGCGCGCTACGTCTATCGCAAGCGACGCCGAAGCCGGCGGCAATTAACGTCACTGGTCGTCGCGGCGCCACCCGGATGTGGTTATGACTGGTTCGTATATAACTCATACACTACTTCCTGCCACGGCTCACCTCCAAATCTTTTCATAAATTATACGCTTTATTATTACATTTCCGGTTTCCTTATATCTTAATTATCCTCCTATCAAAATTCTTGGGAATGAACGATGAATATACTCTACTCTTTTTTTTAAATATATTTTTTATTCAGATACACAAAGTACACATTATTTCTACTTAATACGATTTTTATATAAATTTAATACATATATTTACATTAACGTTTCCAATTAGGTAAAAGAAAAAAACAATTCTTGTTTAGATAATGGGATGTGACGTCTTACAATAATTTAAATATTTTATTGTTTACTATCAATATTCTTAGGATAACTTATAAATTGCAAAAAAATTGGTTTGTTAAATCAGTGTTGCACGAAAAAGAATTATAAATGCAACTTTTCACTTCTTTCTTAAATATGTTGTATTCCTGACTGCATTTTTTATTTTCTTTGTTCATTTCACTAAAGAAAAATATTCCTCCCTAAGAAAAATATTATTCTGTAAGTAAAATGATATATATACCTATATAGGTGTTTTTTTTGCTTACCTGTTCTAATTTTTTTAGTGTTCTGGGTCTTAATCTTTTCGTTTATATGTCGTCGGTATACTGATACAACTCTCTAAATGCCTTGTTGACTATACTAAAAAAATCTATTTGAAAACTCAACAAATGTCTTTTTGACCCTTCCCTTACTATGCCAAAAAGATTCGCGTATTTCGGTGCTGTGTATTTATTACACTTGCAAAAAATGAGATATTTTTAATCGAAAATATGAAATATTCATAGGCAATTGCTTAAATTATTTATCGTTTATGTCAAAAGTAATAATAATGTTATTCTAATTACTTAAAACATGTAAAAACCATGAGCAAACCGTGAGCTCATGCTCGCAACGCGAACGAGAGATCCGACCCTATCGAAATTTGGAGAGCTACAAACGGGCGTCTGTCAGAAGTACTGGCGACATTGCCGCTTGCGCGCGCGATGCGTGAAATTGTCTCTTTCGTTCCCAAATATATCTGTAGTATCAAAAGTGAGACGTAAAGAGTGGGTGAGACTATTGTAAATTCGGTTCTCTTTTACGTCATACGCCGCGACGTGTGACACATAGGTAAACTTTTTGTTGTTTATGGGATTTGTCTGCGATTCCTCATAAAATACGTTTTCTGTTCTTTATAAGTATTCACTATTTAATCAAAATATATTTTAACCGATATGTAAATGTATAAAGGAGGAATGTCAAAAATTTCAACTCAGTATTTACTATATTTATAGAGATATTCAAGTTTTTAGATGTAATGTTTACGAGCTACACATCACCGGGAAGGGAGAATTAACGTATTTTGGACATAATGCATACTCATAAAACCATCTTAGTTCCCTTAAATAGTTTTTTTTTTAAGATGCAGTTTCACATAACAGTTTAATTTCACAAATGAGTATGTAGAATACATAATCATTTATGTTAGAATTTCTCCATATAGATTTTTGATTCACTACACGTTGTCGAATCATATTCAAGCCCCATAGTAAAAATGGACTTGACTGGGCATACATAAAAAATAATCGAGTATGACATCTTGCCCCGTCTTCGGTATTTAACAAATCCGTACACGTGTCGCGCCGCGGGAACATAAATAGAGTATTTATCATGTCGGCAACACCGTTCCATTTTCAAACAAAACCGGTGGGCTCATTATCCCTGCGCTTTATGCTCCGATGACTTACGGATTACCTCTTTTCATGCCGCCATAACTCACACACTCTTTTCTTTCTGTTACAGATTCTAAAATGGTCACATCCTTTGGTGCACACCGCGTGATGGACGGACGCTCGGCTTGTGTCTCCGTCTCCCGCCAAAAGTGTCCGCCATTGCGCCTGTTTCCCGCCAAAAGGGCAGTTAATATACCCGCCGCCACCTGGAGGCGGATCTGACAAACTACTCGCGTAGTGATGTTACAAAATGAAAATTTAAATCGTTTTATGTTCGGATGTGGTAGCAGCTGTGATTTGTGAATCTCCCGTAAGATTTTCTGCAATAGTGTTGTGATTTGTGATATGGAAAAAGATTTTTCGATTTTCGTTATTTTTACGAGCGTATTTTAAAATGACCGTTATTATTTTATTACTTACGTAAGTTATAACGACATTCAGATAGTTTTGTTACAACCACGCGTTGATAACACCATATTATGAAATCTTCTTGATGTTACATATTAATATTCTCCCCTCGTGTTCAAATTCTATTTACCGTCAAGTGTTTTTCTCTTAAAAGCATTATTTACTCTCTCCCCACAAATTGGATCATATGATTCTGTTAGGAAAGGAACACGATTCAATTCTTCTTCCGGAAAACCAATAAGACCTCTATGTAATCAATTGAAAGCCGTTTTGTAAATAAAATTCTCGAGATCCTTTCATTTCGAGTCTTAGTAACAAGGTAGTATGGAATTCGATTTGTCGTTTTTTGTTACGGCCTAAAAATAACAATTTAAAACCTGATCATTGAATTTTACTTCTACATAACGTTATATAATTAGTTTAATAAGATTCTTTAACGGTTTTCCTTAAACTTGTCAAAATATTAAGGAAAGTTATCAAAATGCTCAATGAAGTGAAATCATTAGATTGTTTATCTTCCAACAAATCTATCGATATTTTAATAAGTCGGACTTGACGTTTAGCACATTGCTATATTTGTGTTTTTTTTTCTGTGCTGTTAGTGCGTGTGCGATGTTTTTAAATTTCTCGCGTTCGTTTGTTTAAAACAGTGTTGTGCGGAATATTTCAATCAGCCGACAAGATGGCGGACGAACGCGCCCGAAGGCTTTCGCAAATATTCGACCCTTTGTCTCGCCTGACAGAACTGACTGCGGGACAATCTGCTTCTACTCCTAACAGTCCTATGCTGCTTCCCCGAAGGCCAAGGGAAGGAGCCCCGATCCCACCCCCAAGGTAAAATACTCTTGCTGTATGCAAACTTTTTGCTTATAATCCACAATAAAAATACTTTCAGCAGTCGTTGACAATCATTTAATGTAGTTATAATGTCTTTATTTTTATGTTAATTTTGTTTCAAATCCCTAAAATAAATTTATTATCCTAACCGGTCCCGGAACAAGTTTACACCTTTGTGAAGGCGTAGAAATACATTTAAATCTTTTTTTTCATAAGAAAAAAAACAAAGCCGGTTCGTGGTCCCGTGGCTAGTGTTGTGAACTCACGGATCAGATGTCCGAGGATCGAACCCCACTCTACCCCAACTTGATTTCTATTTTATAATAGTGAGTTATTTACAACTCGTTGAAAATGGCCAGCAAAATTGAAATATTTGGGTGAATTATAAGAACGCTAATATTTTTTTTAAATGTTTATTCAAAAACTTTATTCCAATCCACAATTTTGGAACAATAACTTACCAATTTCATCGTTTTCGTGACATATATTATTTTTGAACTTTTTTGTTGAAAAATTTGCCTAGCTTACAAGAATACACCGCCCGTTTATAAAATTATTTACACGTTAAATTATTGTGTATTTTTTTTTTTTTTTTTTTAATATATGTAACTAAAATAAATCGTCTGTTTTTCTAAACTTCTCTGAATTTTATAATAAGACATTTTCAAAATGTTCCTTTTCTGGGCAGTTAGTAAAAATAAGCTCACTATCTGTTTTTCTTAGTTTATCTAAGAAATACATATCATCTCTGAAATAAATTGGCTACCTTTTTGTACAGGGATTTGCCTATTTCGGGATATTTTCTATTTTCAAAATTAAACCTTCCATCTAAACAGTGAATCCTTATGGAAAAAGATAAGAATAATTTACCCATGAGAAAAATGGTTTTTATATTGAACAAAACTTATATGGGCCGATCCACATATGTGTGCCAAAAACAAACAATAAGATTTTTTTTTTTTTTATTTATTTAACAAACAATAAAATAATATGAAACAGTTTGACATAATCATAGATCATACCTATAACGAAGCTAATAATGAAAATACTTTTATTTTTTTGATGGACTACCCAAAAATTTAGCCTTTATACTAAAGATTTTTGTGACCTGAGTTAATTTTTTTTCTCTAAAAATTTGTATTTATATCCTTTCGTTTTTTTTAATTTTTTTTTTCTGTTGTTTAATACTTATATTTCCTAGATCCTCTATTTTTTTAAATTATAACTTTATATAATTTATGACTGTACTCTCTTTCATTTTATCATATTTAAACCAGGACCTTACTTATAAACATGGTATATTATATTTATATTTATTATATTAGTAGAATAAGGATTGTATTCCCATCCTAATTTTACCACTATGCCCATAGTACAATGTCCATAGCACCCAACAACCAACTGTTCGTACTGCATTTTATCGGTACTTTTTTTGTCATATTGTTTATCACACTTTCGACAAATTATTTGAATTGTTAAAACGTATACTGCAAGATTTCCTCTTGAAAAAAAAATTTTTTACTCAAATAAAAGAAAAAAACACAGTTTTATTTTTACAAGTGACGAATATCGCCAGATTGATGGAAAACTAATATTATTTTTATGTTTTAAAATATCTTGTCCTTATCCCGCCTAATTTACAATAGCTAACTGTTCTTTAAAAAATATTTTTAAAATCTTTGATTATTGAAAAATATTAACGAGAACATAAAAAAAACATTTTTATATTTGTAAACTTGTAGGTATTTATTTAATATGTAATATATTTTCTTAACTAACTTTGTATACTTTGTGGAAATCTGTTATTATTTCTGAGTTCATACACTATATCTGTTTGTTTACTATAAATATGTATGTAGAACTGTTGATTTCTAAAACAAAATAAAATAAATACAAGTGAAAGCTGGGGAAGTCAGTCATGCTGTTACAAGTATGTAATTTTGTGAATTAACCAGTTTAAGTCAGACATTTTTTTAAAGATTATCTAATAAAATTTATGAGAATTCAAGTATTGTTTGAAATTATATAATAAAACCGGATGCAATTTTTTTAATGATTTTTTTTTTTGTATTTTAGGAACATTTTTCTTCCTCTTTTAATTTCACAAAACAGAATCTTATAATTGTTTGATATATAATGAGATCCCTGAATGTATAAATTAACATGAAAAGTGACATGTTTTCTGTAATAATTTAGATATTTTATATATGAATATATCGTATAAATATATTATATTTATATATTTATAATGTAAATATTTATTTGTATGTATTTGTCTGTAGTCATGTACTAAACCTGAACTCAATCAGTAATTTAAATGTCGGTATCCACTCTAAACTTATAACATCACACTTTTGTTTCTTATTAATAACATTATTATTAATAATTAGTACCTAGAACTTTAAATTTATTACCAAAAGAACATAAATTTAACTCAAATAAGAGATTGGCTACTCGATCAAGAGTTTATATATGAATAGTAGCTTAGGTGTAAATATTTTATTTTTTCATATATTTTCTTGTATTTAAAAAATAAATTTATATATTATTATTTGTATAAACATGTTTATTGATCTTTCCGGCTGTTAATTTTTATATGTTATTCATTGTTTTTATAAATGTAAATAATATTATTAAGTCAGTATAAATATAATCTTCACCAACAAGCTACAAAAAGTGGCTTGGTGGGATTTTAGTTTTAGTAAAAATATAAAATGTGAAATTTTTTTAAATTGTAAAAATGTACAATTATGCTATTAAATCAAATAAATAATTATTAAGTGGGTTTAAAGGGCTCTCTTCAATTTAATGCAGATGATACTGTTATATTCTACCATAGTCGTAACCTGAAACAACTCGAAAAGATAATGGAGACAGACGTCAATAGTCTGGCAGGTTGAATGAGATTAAATAAATTGAATGTTAAGAAAACATCCTATGTGATTCTTAGAAACAAACAGGACTTAAATATCAATATTTCTCTCGGAACTGGCTATACTGAAAAGACTAATGTTACTAAATACTTATCACTTTTGATTGGCTCCAAACTTTCATGGAGGTACGAATGTTAAATCAAAATTAACACTTATAACTGACCTTTTGCATAGACTTCGTCGCTTGTTTCATCATCCCGCTTTATTTGCCGTCTACTTCGCTTTGATACATTCTCACCTATCCTATCTTTCATGTAAATGGGGTTTCGCTAGCAAAAATCAGATCTCGGAGACACAAGTTCTTCAGAAAAGAGCTCTGAGAAACATTCCCGTGTCGAGGATATTTACCGACAGACAAAAATACTTCCTCTCAAGGTTAGGCCACTGCATGACATCACCGACCATTTTGAACATCATAAACTTTTTTGCTCACACAAATTTAAAATGCGCATTTAATCGTGATATTCACAGCCACAATACACGAAACTCTTAAAATCTTCTTGTATCTAAATTTCGCTCAATGAAGTTCGGAAGTCTATGGAAAATATTGGCCGTTCCCAATTTGACAAACGATAAACTTAAATACGAAAAGTCGAGTAGCAAATCTTAAAAATTTTATAGAATTTTTTTCATAGTGATAGTTGTTAATATAATTTACATAGATAGTGTTATAATATTTGTGTTTTGTTTCTGATATTGTGTTTTCTTACTATTTTGGATTGTATTGACTAATTTTATGTATTGTCAAAAAAAATATTTCTTTTTGTGTGCCGTCCCAAATGAGTTTTTTTAATAACCCCGGGAAGTATAATATCTTGTGAATGTATTATATATTTTATTAGTAATAAAAAAAAAAGTATAATCTTTTTTTCCTACATGTTTTTGGTAAACGATTTGCAGTTTTCGTTTCAAACCGATTTGTAGGCCTTACTTTGGAATGTGTCATATATGAAATAAAAAATTAGGGTATCACTACCATTGGCCTTCGTAGGGTTTTCTTTCATCCTTCTGTTTTATTAAATTTCCTAGTAACTCCGAAATGAAACGGATGGGAAAATAAATGTTCGAAACGTGAACACCCTGACAGTTAGGGATGTAGGTGGGTTTCTCGGTAATACTCTATTAATAAAAAGGAAATTGAATGAACAAATATAATTTGAAAAAACAACAAAGGAAACAAAAAGATTTCCAAGAATATAAAGGTAAATCCAACACAATTTATTTATCTAAATTGAATAACGGTATTGTATTATTAAATTATATTTTATTTATAATACACTTGTAATTTCTTTATTAATTTATTATTAAGAAAAGTCTTGGTTTGTACAATTCACGTTAATCGGGATTTTTCAAAGATTGAGTTAATAAAATAAAATAAAAATAACTAATCTTATTTTTTGTTTTGTACACCATTTTGTGAAAAGGGCCTAAATTAAATTGTTTCCGCAAACCAACTTTTGTACAATTTCCATTGAAAATAAACGTAAAAATTGCATTTTTCAATAAAAAATTTTAAAAAGTGGCAAATATGAATAATCAAATAGTTTCATATTTTTGTTAAGAATCACCTTGAAAATGTTTTGTATTCTTAGTAGGTTCATACTGAATGTGTGCTTAAAGTAATGCTGTTAAATAATAAAATCTCACCCCCATAAATAAAGGTTTCAGCTCTTTAACTTCACAAACATCAACGGATGAAAGAGTTGAAGGGATATCGATGTTCAATTTAAGTGTCACACTGATCAAGCACATAATAATTGCACAAAAAGCTTTAATAAAAATGATCTTTTGAGTCCCGATCATAACTAGCTCCCTCGGTATATTTGAAAATCTTAATGTCAAATCTATAAAACAACTTTATGTAAAAGCTTTGTTACTATACGCACGTAAACATTATTCTCTACCTTCCGTTACAAATACAAGAGTTTCTAGATACTCCACCCTGATGCTGCAAAAAAATAAATACAACCTTAGGTCAAAGAAGATTGGCCTACTACTCGGTTAATGTGTACAATCTACTTCCATTATATATAAGGACAATTAGTAAGTTCTCACAATATAAAATTGCTATTAAGAAATGGATACTGGAAGTGGGTTGCACACGGATCGATGAGTGGATCAAGCCAAATAGGTAAAATGTGTGTACTGTTTATGAAATTTGTTCTATTGGTCTATGTAAATTGGTTATGTTTTTTATGATTATTTTATTTTTTTATTGTTTATAATGTTAATGATAAATTAGGTTTATTGAATAATTCACGTTATTATTATGTTTACTTTGTTAAATACATAGCTTATCTTAAGCATGTTTCACATTTTGTAAAATGTTTCCCTCGGCACGGGACACCCCAGTGAGGGAACATTATTATGTATAAAATAAAGAAAACAAATAATTTAAAAGTATAAATAAATAATATGGGCAGAATGGTGAATGTTATACAGTGTGTAAAGTGGCCACTTAAACCAACTATTGACAGGTCATTAGCCCTGTAGATGCCTAGACTCCCATGTTCCCTTGTCAAAAATGTTTCCCCTCTCTGTTGCAACAAATTTAAATATGAACAACTCCCTAGGGAGAAAATCTAGCCAAACTGCAAGCATTTGGACATACATAAAACATTGTTGAACATATTTTTATTTTTATTTATTACCAACAATATTTTGAGTTTGTCCAATTTTTTGTAAACAAGGACTGGATTCAACTCCCTGGGGAGCTGTTTATATTAACATATTACAACAGAAATGAAGAACATTTAAGAGAAGGTAGTTTAGAAGTCTAAGCATCTACAGGGATTATGACCTGTCAATGGCTGGTTAGAGTGGCCACTTTACACACTGTGTAAAATTCACCATTCTGCCTATATTTGAACATCTATATTACTTCAATTCTTTCATCTGTTGATGTTTGTGAAGTTAAAGAGCTTAAACCTTTATTAATGCGGGTGAGATTCATCTAATTGAATTATTGACTTCTATATTACCTTCTTTAAAATGTTCTTCATCTCTGTTTTAATATGTTAATGTTAACAGCTCTCCGGGGAGTTGAATCCAGTCCTTGTCTACAAAAATTTAGACAAACTCAAAATGTTGTTGAACTTTCATTTGTGTTTTTTTTTCCTTCTCTCTTTTATACTTTCATAATTAACCTTACATATAATTGCTTTATAATATGGAAACTTCACTGCTCCATTAGAGTTAAGTCTAATTGTGTAAAATATTAAACTTTGTAACTGTACTGTATGTTTCTTAAATAAAAGAAAATTTAAAAAATTAAAAAAAATTAAAATAATGAACACCAAATCAATCATTAAATACAAGATACAGAGCGCTTCATATATTTTTGTTCCTCAGGCCTTCGCACGGGCTGCTGGGGGCCCTCGGCCCGGGGGTGGGTGCTGGGGCGGCCGGCCGGGGGACGGGAGACCAAGAATCAGAGCCCCCGCCCAACTGGCAGGAGAAATGTCTCTCCCTACAGCTAGAACTCCACAGGTCCAGGGCCCACTCCTCTCGGGTCAGAGATATGCTTAGAGATAAGGTAAGTGCTGATTTCGAAATAAACATTTAAATAATTATTAATGAAATGCTGCTTTAATTTTAAGAGCACTCAAAAGTTTATTTAAATATTTCTGAATGAATATTTTCCATCGCCATTTTAAAATATAAACTAAATCAGGATTAACACACAAATTGCTTAGAAACTTACACAATGAAAGAACATGGCGTGTTCTTTTTTGCAACATTTTTTTCTGAATTCAGGTATCTCACCATAAAAACGAATCTCAATTCCTTTAAATGTTAACTTTTACGATCAGTTAGAGATAAGGAATTATAATCAATAACCAGTCTGAAGATGCCCGTCTGTAGGTGAAAACACTTATTGGTCAAATTAATAGGTAGAAAAGTACCAAGTATTTAAATGTTTAACTTAAATGCAAATATATGTCAAATTAAAATAAAACAGGTTTATCAACAATATTTTAAGTGTATCCAAATTTTTGTAGACAAGGACTAGATTCAACTCCCTTGGAAGCTGTTTATATTAACATATTGCAACCGAGATGAATAACGTTTTAGAGAAGGTAATATAGAAGTCTAGGCATCTACAGCGCAACCTAAGTGCCAGCCAATGACAGGTTATAAGCTCTGAAGATGCCTAGACTTCTATATTATCTTCTCTTAAATGTTTTTTATCTCTTTTGTAATTTGTTAATAAAATAGTTTTATTTATAACTCTCAAAGAGCTATGCTAAAAAAATCATCTGTAAACGCTGCTGTAAGTAACGTCGTAACATTAAAAAAAAGACGGAATTCTAATGTGCAGACATTCGAAAAATAATAAAACGTAGATACGTACTATTAAATTATTTGATTCCATACTTTAAAAAAATAATTAAGCCAGTTATAACAAAATAAATTGAAAATTAACAAGCATACGCTCCCGCGTATAATCAATCACCGACCTTTCCGCTCTGCGATTCAATATTTTTGATCAAAGTTGTAGACCAAAACATCTTTGAAGAAATGTACAATAATTTATATCTGGTTATTCAAAAATGGTGAATTTAAATGTCACACGAATGTTAGCCGATGTTTGATTTAAATCCCGATTTATTTTTTTTTCATTTGCAAGCAAAAATATTTATAAATGAACATATTGAGACTTGATTTATTTCTGTTTATGTTAGTGATTTGAGTAATTATGTATTTAATTATGTGCTGTAATTATGGTACTGTATTGCGCTATTCAGAGAGTAACATGAAATGGTGCTTAGTATAATTCAATTATCATTATTCATATATGGTAACGCAAATATTTGAATTGATGGAGGAGTCTAAATAGTTAACGTTGTGATAATAACAGTTTCCCGGTTAAAGGATGTTAATTATCCCTCCTACGAAATAATATTAATATTCAACGAAAATGAATCAGATGTTCTTAAATTTAATGCTAAAATAATTTGCTTTGATTTCAATAACAAAATTATTGTTAATTTATCGTTTTGTGGTAAATATGATATTTTTGAGTAATATCAAATGGTAAAAAATATGGCATTTCTATTTGGTTGTATCTATTTTTTTATGAAGGTTTTGTGGCTTTTGAATTATTGTGTTCTTTAAATGACTCGGGTTGTGGTCCCGTGGCAAGTGTTGCGGGCTCATGGATCAGAATTTCGAGGTTCCAACCTCACTCTTCCCGAACTTAATTACCATTTTTTGATTCTGAGTTATTTACAAATCGTTGAGAATGGCCCCGAAAATGGAAATGTTTGGATAAATCTTGCAAACGCAAAGATTTACTTTTTTATCAAAAAAATTAAATAAATCTGAATTTTCATTTTAAGAAGATATGTGCGATAGAGCGATTTAATGAATATGTATTTAATATACCTTTTTGTCACTCTCTCGCAGAAGCCTCCCCGAATACTGTGCGGAAAAGACAACTGCACATAGCGATCGGAGTGATTATGCCTGACTCAAATCTACAAAATATAAACCTTTTTTTTGTGCTGAAAAGATATCAGTTAGAATGTTTCCGTGTCGGCACGTTTTGCTTTTTTTTCAAAAATACTCGTCATATTTGTATTTGTATTCCGTGCGTTCAAAGAAGGCGTATGAAACTAGGCGCTTTTGAGAGTTTTTTCGGGTGCTGGTTCTAGATTATTTAAAAAACAATGAAAAAATAAAACACACTTCAGGGGCACACACGCTAATAGTGGATGTCTATTATGTGTAAAATCATTTCTCTAGTGCCATAATTCAGGGAGAAAACACGAGAAAACATCTGTGCGAAGAATATTCAGACCTTAGTCGTAAGGTTGATAAATTGCGCTTGTGTTTAGGATAAAAAATAAAACTGTTTTATTGAACTACTTTTTAAATTATTAAAATTTAGTGTCAATAGTAAAAAAAAGGCGTTTCGATTATTTAAAAAGATCAAAAGTAACACTTACCGTTTCACAAAATGTTTTTTTTTTATGAATCGGTTTCCAAATAAACGTTTATATACCGTATAAAGAAAATCTTGTACAAGTAACTGCTGAAACAGTTTCATAAAAATAAATAACTTGTAACACAAAACTAGTCAGGATATGTGAAACTGTTTCTTAAATAACCTTTTGAATTAGTAACTTTTTGCCACGTTTTTCTATTGAACCTGAGATCTCTTGCATGGTAGGCTGCATCGGTCTACCCGTGCAGCCCCTTATGCATCATTGTGTGAGGGAATGATGATTATGATGTTGAGGTTTTCTATATAGTAACAGTTTCATTTTTTTGTGAAACCGCTTCAGCTGTAATAAGAGAGTGACTGTTCATTTTTTTTACCACCTCTAGACAGTAGCCAGCCATGTTCGCATCTTTTTGTAATGGTTAACTTTGATTTTTAGTTAACTAGTGATTTGGAATTTGGCCGTTCGTGCAGTCTTGGGTTTGATTCCCGAGAAAATCTTAATGTTTTAAAAGATTTATTTTTTAAATCATAATACGCTGCAAATGGTGTATTGCTACAATACCAGGTGCACTATTTACATAATCTTAACCTCACGAAAATCAACACATGAAATAATTTAATAAACATTGGATGTTCAAACATATGCAGAATGGTGAATGTTACACAGTGTGTAAAGTGGCACTAAGTATAAATTGTCAAACCCTCTCAATGATGCCCTCTTTCAAATGTTGTTCATCTCTGTTGTTATATGTTATGCGTGATAATCTTGTTCAAAACCAATGAACATAAAATGATTAGTTTAGTATGCTATGTTTAGGAATCAGTGTATTTTGTTAAGCCTTTACTTTAGAGAATACTGTTCGATTGCTAATCCTATAAATTGTACCAGTTTTATCAATAAATCTGTATTATCGTAACTCTCGTAGAACCTGCCGAGTAAACCTCTAAAGTGCATACAGAACAATGTGTACACGTGTCTACGTGTATCGTGCGCACGTGCATTACACTTGTTTGTACCGTGTCGCAGTGCTATGGATTAATCGGGTCCGCATTTAGGCTTAAAACGCCGAAGAGTGTTTATAAATAAAAATTTCATCCTTGCAATTTTTATTGCCGTCCACATAAGTATCCTCAAAAAAGTTAGAGAACAACAAGATGTTTTTTTATAAAAAGTGTTTGGCTGTTTACGTCACAAGGACATTTTTAACAATTTAAAACAGTGTGGGCATAACCAGTAAACAGTATAAAAATTATGTAAACATTTATAAAAATATTGATAAAAAATATAATTTGGTAATAGAAATATTTTGTACCCGTAAATAAAAACCAAGAAAAAAATACATATCAATTAAAAAATAAAACAGTTTGAATAACACTTAAATTTATATTTTATTTATATATATAGGTTTATTATTATTAAAAAACGTATTACTTCAATTCATATAAAAATATATAGTCTGATTTAAAAAATATATAAAAATAAACAATTTGTACCTGTGTATCAGCTTCGGACGCACTGTTTTTTTTCGATATTTCGAGATTTTTTGGAAAATTCGAAGACAGGATATGAACCTAAACATTGGCCTAGAAATAGACGGGCAGACTTTTTACTTTTTTATTTATTTGATTTATATATTCATATAACGATACATATGACAAAAAAACGTATCTCTAACAGAGCATGGAGTATAATATGTATTTTTCGTATTATAAGTTTTAATTATAATAAAATAAATATTTTTTTTATTTTTTTTATTAAAATGTGAGAATGAAAATAAATATTCTTTCCAAAGATGTTAATTCCAAATCCAGCCCCTTCGGAGAGTAAAACTCTCCAAACCTCTGATGCACGATACTTGCATATTAAGTTGTTAGCATATGTTGTGCATGCAATTAGGGTTGCGCACTTGAACAAACGTTGGTAAATACAACCTTTTATTTTTTATAGCTTCTTTCGATCCTTTGCGTTGGTTTACATCGTAAACTAACATTGAAAATCATAATAACTGCCTACCCTTGTGT
This sequence comes from Micrasema longulum, assembly GCF_059751315.1. NCBI lineage: Eukaryota > Metazoa > Arthropoda > Insecta > Trichoptera > Brachycentridae > Micrasema > Micrasema longulum. The sequence goes on from NW_028277304.1 coordinate 145,163, forward strand.
TCTAAAACATAAAATTAGTATACCTCATTACTTTAAAAGGTAGCGTATCAATTTATTATCCTCAAATTTAAATACCTAAATCTGTATTCATTCTTATTATTTTTCCAACTACGTTTATTTGGTTTCCTACTATTTTTTGTTGAAATAATCCATATTCATTATTTTATGTATTAAACTTTTAAATGTTTGTATTTTTTTTGGAATTTAAATATTTGCGTTCTTATGGTTTACCCAAATCTTTCAATTTTAGGGTCATTTTCAAAGAGTTGTAAATAGCTCACTATTAGAAAATGGGAACCAAGTTGTGGTAGAGCAGAGTGCGAACGCTGCGAACCTCGGGCCTCTGATCTGTGAGTCTGCGACACTAGCCGCAAGACCACAATCAAATTAATATTAATTGTACATATGCGGGCTTATTGCCAAATGGGAATTTGTTTCAACATACCAATAACATAAAAGTTTCGTTTTCGTAATTCGAGATGCAAAACAGAAAATAAAAATAAAAAAGCATAAGATATACGAAAATATAAATAATTGTTATGAAATAAATTAAACAACTTTTTAATCACTATTTTTTTTTTCCGTCGACCGGTTTCAAAGCAAACAAGCTTCTTCGTCAAGGTTTACGTAACTTCTGAATTAATTCCTATTTTATTTTTATCATGTTAACTAAATACTAGACGTAGACCCAATAATATTCGTATACAAATTACGTTCAATCAATATTATTAATCAATGGGATAAAGGAATAAAGAGGAAATGGGAAAGGAGAAGTGATTAAGGAAGAGAAAGGAGATATTTCTTCAGATGTGATTTAAATAGAGATACTGTAGTAACATCTCTGATAGTGAATGGGAGATGATCCAACAGTCGAGACGCGTGAGTGAGTAAGAGAAGAAAGACGAATAATTGTGGATGGGTGCTTCGAGAATGAGAACGAAGAGGTGATCCATGCACTGATACGTATTGAAATTTTTCACGGAGGTATATATAAGCGTTAGGACGATGAAGTAATGTTAACAGATGTGAAAGGGAGTGATAGTCTCAAATAAGCCATTTCAGTTGCTTACGATAATCAGAAATGTGCTCATATTTCCCAAGACCAAAAATATACCTTATGCATGTATTCTGAAGTCGTTCAAGTTTATATACTTGCTCACAACTTAAATGAGTCTTGGAAACATCAGCGTAATCTAGAATGGGTAGTAGTAATGCTTGTACCAGAGTGCATTTATTATTAATGGGGAAGAATTTTTGCAACCTTCTAAGTGAGTGTATACTGAAAAATATTTTGCGGCTTAGTTAAATTAATAACAGTATGAGCTCGCCAACATTGGTGTTCATCCATTAGTTCTCCTAGATATTTTAACGGATTTCCTGTATCGGATATTGGTACCATTGACATTAAGAGGTTTAAGAGAAGATACGTCTAACTTAAAAAGCAATCTTTGACTACCCGCTAACATAATTTATACTTTAGATGGGTTTACAAGTAAACCATACGCTTTTGTCCATGTTGACGGACTATTTAGTATGTTAGACCTTGATTCTATTGCTTTGCTGGTGCTGCGGGTCAGCAATGAAGATATAGTTGTAAATCATCTGCATGGAGTAGATATGAACAATTGAACGTAGTTATGCAGAAAGCAGCCCGCCATAGAAAAATGAAACTGAGATAACAGCACTTTCGTGAAAAGACTGAATAATCAAGTCCACACAACAGTTGGATTTTTTTTTACTTTAACAAATTATTAACAATGAAAAAATTTGTTTTTTTATATGACAAAATTTTAATTATGTATTTGACCAGTTTCAATGATTTTTAAAGAACCGTTAGATTTTTCTAATGCTGTGGGTGTTTTTGGCAAATTAAAAAATGTCGTTTTTGTAATCGACACCATTTTCTGGAGGCGATTAATACAGTTTTTGTATGAAAGCGGTCTGGCTGTTTGTAGCAAAACATAGAATTGACCTTACTGCAGCTGATAACATTAATATCTAAATTTTTCAAAATTGTGGACTGGCTGCTTTCTGCATAACTACGTTCAATTGAGACATTCTGCTATCGGATTGATAAACAGCGAAAATAGAAATGGTGATAAAACTCTTTAGCTACGTATATTATAAATACTTAGCCACTAATATTAATCACAATGAAATCACTTTTTTTTCCTGTAATTATATGTAAAGTCTTTAAAAAATAACACGATATTGTTAATATTTTATTAGAAAACCCTTCTTCTCTTTTTTTTATTTTTTAAATGTTATTTTTATCAAAAATGTATAAAATCGACTTTTTGGTAATACCTTTTAATCACTTCCTATGTTTCCTAATATTTTTTGGTTTAATCTACATTTATTTATGTGAATATGTTTATTTGACAATATATTTGACATGTAGTTTTTATTCTATAATCTATACTTTTTCTGCCTGAAAATTCAAAATATTTTCGCTTTTTTCGAGTCACGTAAAATATCACTCAGCTTCCATCATTATGATAAAACACTCGAATTTCCCGAACAACACTTTACCAAGCCATAATGTTATATTTTCCCTGTTTATACTCGTATATCGGTGTGTTATCAACATCAGATTTTTACACAGCCTATCTAAATATTCCGAGTTGCAATCTTCCGCAATCACGGCATACTAACATTAGGAGCTGAAGAGGTAGTGTACTTTTTTAATGTTACAAACCAGGGATGAAAAAAATTGCCTCTCCGAGTGTAGAATTTCACCATTGAAAAATTATATTTCTCTTTTAAACTTACTCCATAATAAATTGATAATCATCTGCGATTTACATTAAACGGGTTAAAAATAGTGAATTTTCAATCATCAAATTGAAACAGTGCTCAAAACTTGCATAATTGGCTTTCTTATCTATGGAATAATTCTGCATTGTATCATTTTTAGCGCAAAGGGCCAAAAGTTTTTAAAAAAATATTTAAAAATGCAGATTTTTGATCAATTTAACGCTCTAAATATATGGGTAACATTTTAAAACGTTTAATTGCATCTAAGTATTATTCATATTTAAAGCTAACTTTGTGGTCAAACATTTTACTGTAATTTATTGAATATTTGTATTCATCCACTTACCGACTTTTCTATGTCTACCGGTTTCGAGACGTACCCGTCTCTTCGTCAGGACACCAATTAAACCAAGATCGGGTTGTGGTCCCGTGGCTAGTATTTCAGACTCACGGGCCAGAGGTCCGAAGCCAATGACAGGTCATAAGCCATGTAAATGCCTAGACTTCCATATTCTCTTCTCAAAAATGTTTTCCCTCTCTGTTGAAATAAATTTTAATATTTACAACTCGTTGAAAATGGCCACCAAAATTTAAATTTTTGGGTAAATTATAAGAACGCTAATATTTCTTTAAAAAAAAACACGCAAAACCCACTATGCACCTTCACCATAATTGTTGTACAAAAATATAAAACCAACCCGACATGCATTTTAACAAGCACATGTACTGGTTTTGCATGTTGGTTTCATTGGTGTCCTGCCGAAGAGACAGGTACGTCTCGAAACCGGTAGATATAGAAAAGTCGGTAAGTGGTTTATACAAATATTTTACTACATTTAGTATCTAAGTAATACATTTTATTTGCCTGATAATATATCATATATAAAGACGTCTTGAGTGTGCGCAAAAGGATAAATACAGAGTGTTCATTAAACCCTGTCACATCCGGAACCACGATGATGATTATTATGAGCAAGAAGACATATTGACGCATTAAAATATTTTTTTATAACAAATAAAATTTTGAAAAATTAAATATCAAATAAAGCCAATGGTTGTTTACTTCTGCAGGGGAGAAACGAAGAGGGAGAGAGGGGAGTCTGATACTCTGACAACCGCGAGGCTGCGCTACCCTCGCTTCTCCCCTGCAGAAGTAAACAACCATTTGTTTTTTCAAGTAATTTATTTAAAAAAAAATCATTGTTCTAAATATTTGTTTTAAATATGCTTATATATCTTCTTGCCCATACTGATCATCGTGGTTTCGGATGTGACAGGGTTTAAAGAACACTCTGTAAGTTACATTTCCCATTTAACTTTTCTTTAAATGAAATGACCAAGAACTCACCAAGAGAAGGTGGCTGCAATTCAAATTCTAGCCACACTCACCTAATCAACCCATAAATTAAGGTGTATTTTATATATAATAATGTATTATGTAGGTATGGACGTCGTCTTAAAATCAAATTTGTCATTTATCCCTAAAATCAAATGTCTTCGTACATGAATAACAGCCTTAAAAATGAATTTACTGGGCTTGTGACAAATCAACGTTTTGTTCATTCCCAATATTGCAAGTTCATCTTTCACCTTTCTGCCTGTTCTTAAATTTTGTAACACATTATTTTTTTATGTACGTCTGTTTATATGAAATTCTTATTGTTTTATGTTTTATTCGACTCTAAAGATTTAGATACACTTAAAGTAATGCGATTTTAGTTTTGATATTTGTGTCACAAATGCGTGCCAACAAAGCAAATGTAATAACCCAAATACCTGTTTTTCTAATAAATTTTTTTTTCGTTCGTTTTAAAAGCAAAATTTTTACTTCAACGAATTGCATTTCCAGTGCACTTTTAGAAGGGTTTATTCCTCTATGCAAATTGGCTAAAAAGATAAAATTTATCCGAGTTATTCAAACACTGAATGTTTCTTTAATACTCCAACGTCTGAAAGAAACTAAACTTTAAGGTCTGCGTTGCAATGGAAACGCTGTGTATACTTAATCTGGCTGCATTATATATAACACCCATTTGAATTAATTTTATGTAAAAGCAATTGAAGTGAGCCAACTACAGCAATATTTCTCGACAGATCCTGGGGAAGTTTCCCATTTCTATATTGTAAAAGGAACTTCATTTAAAGACATTAGTATTCAAAATAATTCCGTTCCGTTCATAAAACATAAATATGTAAAAACGTATCCATTAAACTGTATAATTTCATGCTCAGATTCTACGTTGGCAAACATTAATAAAAACCATCGGATTGAATCGTTACGCTTTTCACTTTCCACGAATTTTTAAAATAAAAATGTTTATTAAATGGTATGTATTAATAATGAAATTTATATTTGAAGCACTTTCTTTGCGATTTTCCATGGTAAATTATATTACTACCCAACAATTTTTGAGTAAGTCCAAATGCTTGCGGACTGGCTGGATTTCCTCCCTAGGGAGTTATTCATATTTACATTTATTTCAACAGAGAGGGAAAACATTTTTGAGAAGGGATATTTATTTATTTAAATCTTAAAGTAGGGCACACATATCATACATATTGTTATGTGTGTTCTAGTAATAACATTGCAAATATATTTAATTTATAAATTGTTTATCACATATGTCTTGACCATTTTTTTAAATTTTGATATGTTTTTTTCTTCATAAATATTTTTTTCCATTTCGTAATACTTTTTAATTGCTGTAAATAAAATTGAATTTTGTGACTTTGCCTTTTTCCTAAATGGAAGTCTAATTTTGTTCTTTTCTCTAGTACTGTGATCGTGTTCATGCTGGTTCGATCATGCATGCGATCATTTTTTTTCCAAAACTCTGTTTTTTTATTAGAGTTTATAATTTTATGAACAAATATCATGGAAGTCTAGACATTTAAATGGCTTTAAAACTGTCATTGGCTGGTTTAAGTGGCTACTTTACACACTGTGTAACCCTTTTCAAAAATGTTTTCCCTCTTTGTTGAAATCAATTTAAATATATTACTACCTATGCCTATACCTGTATATAATATAACTATAATAAATTAAATATGCCTAGTAGTTTCAGAACATGACCATAATTTTGTCAAGGCTCAATGATTTATATTTATACATTATTTATTTTTAAGCCTCAACTAACGAACAGTCATATTCTGAATCTGCTTGGAATATTAAAATTATTTTAGGGATTTTACATACGTAGTTATAAACAAAAATATCAGCTTTTTAACTTCTCTAATTCAACAGATGGAATATTTTAAGAAATGTGGATGTTTAAACATAGGCAAAATGGTGAATGTTACACAGTGTGTAAAGTGGCCATAGCGTATGGTATCGGTAGGGTATTGCGTTTGTATGCAACCTAGCAAGAAGCAACAGCAAGGCTATCCACGATCAATCGCTCAAATATTTTTACATTCTCTCGAATGACAAAAGACCACTTCTCTATCACCACCCCTAATCTCCCAGAAGTACGATAATATTTAAAAAATATGTTTAATAGACATATAAATTAACAGTAACGAATAAATATAAGCAGATTAATAGTTTTGCACAAACTAGATGCAACATTATAAATTACAAAACAGTGATTTAATAATCTGTGAGGGTCATAGTCCATAACCGATTTCCTCATACGTTCTAAAACGTTTTACCTGGAATAGTGCGATGACCGAAGAAAGCAATATCATTATTTTCTATAGAATCCAATACAACATATAATGCAACTCTAACAGTATTGCACATAAAATCGGGCGCATCCTTCTGCAGTACATTTACATCGTCTCTACCATAAAGAAATGAACTTCATAGGAACGTGGTCTACAAAGAGATTATAGGACGCAATCAACGTCAGTCAGCCCAAAAAGTTCTGTTCAGTCAGTCAGTCCAGCTCAACAAAGTCACTCAGTTCCAGCATGTAGTTCAAGTGCAGTTACTTCAACTCCCAATCGCCCTTACACTCGTCCAATATAATTCATTATTTATTCGCCTTGTAATAAATATCTATCAAACAGCAACCTCGTGTCTTCTGTCAATCTCTAACTGGGGTAGGAGCTCCAACCCTCAATTACCAAAATCCTACATATATTCATACGCACGAAGAAACATCACAATTGATTTATATTTTAAGTATTTCCCTTGATATCCGTCATTGGTTATAATTCTTTGTATATTTTGTTTTAATATAAAATATAAATAATAAAATTTAAAAAGTGGTATGGTACCTATTAAGAAAAATAAAATAACGCACTACTACTACTACTACTACCATTACGCCATTTTCCCACAGGGGTAGGCAGAGTGAATGGACTGCCACACACGTCTATCCTGGCATATATTCCTAGCTTCTTCTACATTCTTGTCATACATGCCCTTCGGTTCTGTCTGCTTTTGACATGACCGGACTTATGATTTTGGTTTATCTAATCATGCCACGTCTTCCTTGGTCGTCCTTGTCTCTCGTTACCGTTCATTTTCGCCATGTATACTTGTTTTATCATTCTTTCGTCGTCCATTCGTTCTACGTGACCAAACCATCTCGGAGACCCTTTCTTAATCTTATCAATAATCTTTGACTCAGATTTACACTGTCGCCTGATTTCATCATTTGTTTCCCTATCATACATTGATTTCCCACAAAAAGAGATTTCGTCTAAGAGATCGCATTTCATCCGCGCTCAATCGGCTTTCATCCTTCCTCTGCCAGTTCCATGTTTCACTTCAATACAAAAGTGTTGGGGCTAAAATTCCGTTTTGCACTGCCAGATTAGCTTTGATTGACATATTTTTATTAGCAATTGCTGTGCTTAGTGCTCCGTTTATTTTGTTGCCCGCATTCACTCTCCTTTCAACATCTTTTTCTACTCTTCCATCTCTTGAAAACATGCCTCCCAGATACACAAATTCTTCTACATGTTCAAGACATTCGTTGTAACGCAGGTGTGTGAAAATACTAAGCATAAAAAGAAATAACTTGACGTGGGCGTTAACATTATAGTCTTAATGGAAGTTTTAAAATTCATTTGAGAGTTTGAGTTTGTAACAATTTTCCGTGGGACCTTGTTTTTCTACCCAAGATGCACCGCAGAAGTGCACTCAGCACTGTAATGCAGGCTAATGCAGTTGCGCTTGGTGTCATGGTTCTTGTACGAGAACGTTTCCTTTTTTTATAACTGTTCGGTTTTTTATTCCCTCAACATTCTGGAGAGTGCGGAATATTGTATAATGAAATTATGATTCCTGTGGAGTACCGCAGGGCTCTGACTTTCCGAACTCGCTTTTTTGTTTTACTATTTAGTAAATTTTTGCTGTGTGATGTTGTACTAACATGCTTGAGATATTACACCATTTTAATATGTTTAGTTTCAACTTAAAGAAAAATCAGGGTTACTAAATTACTTATTTTATTATAAGTATTTGCATTGTACCTTTCCCCATTTGCGTGACAAGAAATAAATATTTATTCCATCTGCCAGTCTGTAGCACTAACTATGCACAACACACTTTCCTCTATCGTTCTTACTCAAACTATAATGCTTTTTTTCATCTATTGACGTAATTAAAATGCCCCTTATTCATTTTTAAATAAATTAAGACCCTTTCTTTCTGGCTGCGATATGCTCTCACTTAATTTTTAATAATGCTAATGCTTACACACACCTGAACACTTATTCCCACACAAATACACATCTTATCATCCAAAAACACACAAACACATCCTTTTGTTGTACCGCAATTTAACATGTATGATTTTTATTTAGAAACTTCGCTGGTCTGTCTTTAAACTGTATCGTTTTTATGTATATTATTGTTGACTGTTTGTTTCTGTTAAATATATAAATAAATAATGATTCTAGTCTATATTTATTCGTTCAACATTATATCTAATACGTTTCGGAACTACACTGGCTACGTTTTCCACAAAGGGTCGAATACAAACTCTGTTGGCTTATGTATAAGTCACTGCACAACTCGGCTCCGGAATATCTAAGGGAACTATGCATTCCAGATGAACTAGCTGACAGGCGTCTCACGCTTAGATCAGCTACGTCTACGGCGAGAGGAAAAGTTATTATACCTCTACGCAAACAGCGCACTAAATTTGGTGAGCGCGCATTTGCGGTCGCAGGCCCTATGGCATGGAATGCTCTCCCAGCAGAGGTGCGAGGCTGTGAAAGTGAAGTGATGTTTCGGAAAAAACTTAAAACCCACTTGTTCTCTAAATCATTTGAATAAATCTGTAGCACGTGACAACAAAATAAATTATTTTAATTAAATTACAAATTTAAAAGCTTCAATTAAATTAACTTAACAATAGAATCATAATGTAAAGCGCCCTTGAGGTATTTTATTACGAAAATGGCGCTATATAAGTTATCCACAATAAATAAATAAATAAATGATAAGTAGATCTTTGTTTACTATTTATTGATGTTTAAGCCCTAAAAAAATACTAATAATGACGCCAGAAGCTTTTATAGCACTGACCCCACCCTTAATATTAAGATTAAGAATATTACTTAATTTTCTTTAAAAAAATATGTTTTTAACCACAAAATTATAATAATTACTTCTAATATTTCCTTCCTTTCACTAATTCTTATAGCTTGCGTTGTCAAGATTATAAACAACCAAAAGTAGTTTAACAAAATTTTAGTGACCTTGTTCCATTAAAAACCTTCCAAATATTAAAAATGTAATTTAAAAGATATAAGGAAAAATTGACGAATATAATTTATTCAAAAAACATTATTGAATTATTTTGTTATAACCTACGAAACACTAATATCGGTTTTTTTTCGCCTTTAAAATTTCATATTGCCATCTCTTAATATTTTTTTTTTGGTTATTGACTTTTGGCTGATTGGCAACAATATGTAGTGTAAAAGCAACCCCAATATCTATCTTCTGGACGAGAAATTTTTCTGTTGAATGACATACTTAACCATTTTGTTTTACTTTTGGTGCACGTTTTTTAATTTGGAACAAACCGGACATGACTCATGGTAATCTTTAAATATACAATTCTTCTGTGCGCGTGATGTCACTGAACTCTTAAACGGCTTAACCGATTTACGTGCGGTTTTCAGCGATATGTAGATCTTAGCGCTGCGCGTGTTCTTAGATATTTTTTTTTTTAATCGAATCTGTAAAAAAAAGTAATAAGCTTAATTTTTTTTCGTTTGACGAGAATGCATTTACAAAAAAATAGAAGAATGTTGTTTTTTTTTTGGGTTTAAAAAAAGTTTGTTTTTGAGTGTTAACAAACATTCGCTTTCTTATGGATCCCAATCAGATTATTTTCTTACATTCATTATAATTTCTTCCCATTTCTTTATTTTAACTAGATTATTGGTACTATTTAGACATTTTTGAAAATCGCATTCACGAATAAAGTGCACCCCTGTTGGTGAGAAGACCTGAGTTTGACTTTTGCAAAAAAAAATGTTTATTTTAAAATCATTTTTTTTATATTTTGGAATTCGACCATTAACATGTACCTAGGTACCTACTTAAATACAATATTTGAGTATTAAAAAAAAAGTTTTGAAATTCAATCGTTAAAGAGTACCTAGGTACCAACTTATCAATTAAAAGTATTTTTCCAAACTAATAGCAGGCAAGCCAACGTTCGGGCAGGACGTCTGTCGGGTCCGCTTATATCTCATATATAGTAAACAAATGAAAATGAAAGAATAGTGTTTTAATAAGGTATTTCGAAAACGTGTTGTTAATGGGGAAGTCTTTCCTTCTAGAAAGTTCTTTATTCTGGAACCGTGGAAAACTTTCTTCGTTAGATTTAATTATTTAAAACAATGAATGTCGACTGGTGAAAAACTTTCCCTTGAAGCGGATTGCAACTGTTTCCTAATTAGGGGATACTTCCGTCTAACTCGAGCAAATGTCTCTGAGGAACGGAGAAAATCTAATATAAATTTTGTTTGACAAACACTGCAAAAGTATTCAAGCGAACTAATAAGGACTTACATAATTAAAACACCGCCTCAAAAGAAAATCGATCCCTAAATGGTTTGTTTTTCTCTGCTTTAAGTCCAGGGCGCCAATGTTACGGAAATAAACATTTAACAAGGGATAACATAACCAATTTTCCATGTCCAGGCGGATGAAAAATACAGTGCGGTGTGTAATAGAACCAGGACCTGTGTTACAAATTAGCTTTTTATTATATTTATTTAAAAGGAAATTAATAACAATATTTTTAATTTGTCCAAATTTTTGTAGACAAGGACTGGATTATGTATTATTGGTTGGGGAGGTTCCTACACAATTATTATAAACTCAGTAAAAATAGTTCAAAGATTGATAATTAAAGTGATTTTTAAAAAAATATCAACATTCCCAACAAAAGAACTATTTCAAATTTTTAATGTTCCATCAATTGACAAAATATATTTGAAAAAAACAAGTTTACGAATCTATAAAGAGAATAAAAAAATCTTTACATTAAGTTATTCACGTAGACCCCAATATTATATTAATAAGTCAAAATTTAATACTAAATATTTTTTAAAAAGTTGTGTATTTCAGGGAATAAATTTCCATAACAATTTGCCCGACGAAAGAAAAATTATCAATGTCCTTACAAAATTCAAACCAAAGGTAAAAATATTTTTCATACATTTTTTTTTTATTTGCTTAGTTTAATATTAATAATTAACAAATACAAAATATAGAAAATCATCCGAACTGCCTCATTGCGTTTAAATGCAAATATCAATATTGGGAGCGTACTTAATTTGGAGTCCATACCGAGTGCATACTGCATCGCCGTTAAGAGAATTGGTGTTCCAATTAGTTCCAAGATGGATGTCAAGCCGTATTGCAGTCTCTATTGAGAGTTCAGCTGTATCCAGGCAATAACCATCGAGGAAAGTAACACTCCATATTCCCGGCACGGAGATTATCTGAATTTCAATTGCACAAACTGGCTCTGTGTGAGAAATGTGGATGCAGCGCAATTATCCGATCCCGTACTCTGGACGCACTCCCAGCTATCTGCCTTAAATGAGAAACATTGGCCTTACAAATGTACATCTTTACTTATACGGGGGCAGCTCAATTAAATAGAATAACTCTTTTCAATTGTTCCAAGTATAATACAAGACAAATATACTGTTTTCAATGTTTAAAATATTTATTTAAGAACCAAAATTTATTCACAAGTAATTCAAATAGATCAAGTCAAAGAAGAAATCGCGTGTTAGAAATACCACATTGTAAAACGAGGCTCGCACAGAGACATGCATATTTTATAGGCCCAAAATTTTTTAATTCTTTTTTAACTGATTATATTTCATTGATTTCAAACTTTCAAAATATTCCTTCTTTTAAAAAACATGCACTATCCTGGATTCAAACTAAAGATATGAACTCCCCTTTTTTATGATTTATTTTGTTGCCCTTTAATAATAAGGAATATTTTTGTGTTTTTTTTTTAAATTTTATTTCCTTTTTAAATTACTATAACAAAACTTTGTAATTATCTTTTACAGAATATTTTATTTTTTCTTTCTTATGTTTTTCAAAAATATTATAACTGTCCATTATTTACTATAGGAGCAAAAATTCATTAACATTTTCTTGTATACCCACGAACAGGCCATGCCTTTGTAGGATGTTTTGTTTACTATTTTTCTATTATTATGTATTTCATTGATATGTAATTATGCTTTATTTTTTTTAATACTCTGTTTTATTATCATGTTTATTGTAAAAAAAGACAAAAAAAAAATGTGGCGTTGCTTATAAGGAGGATGTGAACAAAGATTCAAATCGGGTTGTGATTCCGTGGCTAGTGTCGCGGACTGAGTTTTTTACAATTCTTTGAAAATGGACTCCAAATTGAAATATTTCAATAAATCATGTAATTCTTAAAATTTGTTTTTTAAAAAAATATTAATTTATTTATTTATACTTTTACAATGTTTGTTTTCTTTTTTTATACAGAATAATATTCCCTCACTGGGTCCCGTGCCGAGGGAAACATTTTACAAAATGTGAAACATGCCTAAGATTAGCTATTTAACAAAGTTTAGCACAATAATAAAACGTAATTAATACGATTAACCCAATTGTCATTAACATAATAAACAATAAAAAACAAAAATATTCATAAAAAACATAACCAATTTATATAGACCAATTAAAAAAAAAACATAAACAGTGCATACATTTTACCTATTTGGCTTGATCCACTCTTCGATCCGTGCGCAACCCACCTCCACTATCCATTTCTTAATACCAATTTTATATTGTGAGAACTTACTTATTGTTCTTATGGATAATGGAAGTAGATTGTACACTTTAACCGAGTAGTAGGTCAATCCTCTTTGACCGAAGGTTGTATTTATTTTTTTGCAGCATCAGGGTGGAGTATCTAGTTACTCTTGTATTTGTAACAAAAGGTAGATAATAATGTTTAAATAAATATAAACAATGTATTTGATTCACTTTGAAATAAATAATAATAAACTCAAAACACAAAATTTCTGAGTTTTGAGAGTAAGTGCATAAGGAGAATATTAGGCATAAGGCGGCTCGATTATAACCAACATTTTTTTATTTATTTGTTCATACAAATGAATACAGAAATCAGCTTTTGCTAATAATCTCTTTGGAATAAATCTTATTTAATATTACACACGTACAACTGACTTTTTTTGCATTGTATCCTGTATAATTTTTTTTATTTATATAAATATATTATATCTTAATATTTAAATCTATTTTGTGTCATTCTATAATTAAAGATATATATGCATATAAAATTGTATCTACGAATACTGTATGTTTTCAAATTGTATGTTTTCTCGGCCTTGTGGTGTAATGGTCAGCGTGTTTGCCTACCATGCAAGAGGTCTCGGGTTCGATTCCGGACATGGTTGATATGAAATATTTATTTAAAGGGTGTTTTCACACTTGAATATTTCACAGTCCCTGGACTGGTACCTGAATCGATGGACTGATCACCTTGCCTTAATGTAACAAAATTGTTCGAGATATGCTGCGATTGGTGTACCAATCATGTGCCCTATGCACCATTAGGTGCGGAAAATAAATGATGATGATGATGTTTTCTAGTATGTATCTTTGTTGAATTACCTACTAAAAGAAAATAACTATACAAAATATATTTCAATTAACATCTGGACAAGACGCTAAATAGTACATCAATCTATGCAATATCTCACAGCAATCTTTTGCAATGATCTCTTCCCTTAGACAAAATCTAAACTTGTACACTTAAATGGCTTTCGTTTTAGAAAACTAAATAAGTTTAATAATATTTAATATGTTAACTCACAATTGAAGTCCGAGAACGGACGCAGCAGCCTTCTATATCAAGCATTTGAGGATGCGGCAGTAAACCTAACATGACACGTGCTGCGCACGTCTCAGGAGAACCCAAACCCAAGTCGTCTCTTCATAACACCTGCGGACTCCTGCCGTCCTGGTCTGGTATTATGAAAGCATTTATAACGCTGTAGCGCTATTAACGTTTTTAAGACGCACTATAAATGCGTTCATAATACCAGCTCTGGACAGTCGTCGATGGAGATCTTTCGGCTTTATTTGGCGGAACTAAGTGACGCGGGATCGACGTGGAAGCAGGCGAGAGTGCTGACTGGCGATAGGATCTCATGAAGGCGTCTGGTGATGCCCATATGCCCCACTTTGGAGCGGATGTGGAAAAGAAGAAGAAGAATAATAATAATTGATATTATTATTTTTTATGTTTCTGATCTTATATTTGTAGTGATATACTCATGTAATTGCTCGTCTTATATCAATACAGGACTTTTAGTCCCATGAAATTGGGACTCAAATAATGTAAGTACAATAACACTTATTTGTTTATAAATAAGTACAATAAACTTATGTATGTAAATTAATACAAAAACAATTTTATGCCAAACTGTAAATCAAATAATAATAAGTACTTATTAATGGCTATGCATCAACTCCCATAGTTGCAAGCTCAGGCGTACCACAAGGTTCCAATTTGGGACCTTTGTTGTTTTTAATATTCATAAACGACCTTAGTTCGATACTAAAATGCAATTATGGTTTGTTTGCTAATGATTTGAAAATATATCGCAAAATTGAATTTGAATCTGATCAAACACTCTTGCGAAATGACTTGGATACACTGAGTGACTGGTGTAATCAGAATGATATGTTTTTGAACATTGATAAATGTTATGCTATACAGTTTACTAAAAATCGAAAAGAAAAAGAATTTTCGTAAGATATAGATAATGTTATGTTAAAAAATGTGAATACAATCCATGATTTAGGAATAACCTTAGATTCAAAATTTATGTTTGATAGTCACGTCACATAACTGATATAAAAAATAAATCATTAAAGATGTTGGGATTCATCCATAGGACAACAAAACCATCAATCTTTAATAAAATTATACAACTTTCTAGTTAGAATCATTTGGAATCCACATTTCAATAAGTATATATCGTGGGAATACAAGCGAAATTGACCAAGTGACAAAATCAATAATGTTCAGGGGAGCCATTTTAGTGTTTTTCTAGAGTTCAATTGCTTCTTAAATATCAGATTTTTTAAGTAGGTGGTTGGTAATTTTACATTATATGTACGGTATTTTCAACTCAACTAAAAAACAATATTTTGAGTTTGTATAAATTTTTGTTGACAAGGACTGGATTCAACTCCCTGGGGAGCTTTTTATATTAACATATTACAATAGAGCAAGAAAAATAAAGGTTTCAGCTCTTTAACTTCACAAACATCAACAGATGAAAGAATTGAAGGAATATAGATGTTCAAATATAGGCAGAATGGTGAATGTTACACAGTGTGTAAAGTGGCCATTGACAGGTCATAAGCCCTGTAGATGCCCGGACTTCTATATTACCTTCTCTTCAAAGTTCTTCATCTCTATTGTAATATAAAAATAAAAAAAAATTTAAAACTCATTCAATTTTACCTGTAAAATTGGACATGAAAGTTTGCAGATAATAATTTTTGTTTCGTTCATTGAGGGAGGTAGTATTTTATTTTATACCTATATATTATGTTCTTGGGATTTCTTATTTCAATAATCCATCTTTTTATATTTATGAAGGTTAAATAAACACAGAAATACAAAATAAATTAAAAAGAACAAATAATTAAGAAGTGTTACGTAATAATCTAAAGAATAAATTTTATTATTTTTTTTTTTTTTTTAAATCGTAACTGTCAAATACAAAACGTATACTTATTTACTAAGTACTAACTACTAACTCTAACTAACTCTTTACTGGTGACATCGCCTACAAGTAAAATTAACTTACTGTAACATTGGTCAATTCTTTGGATCTTAAATTTACTCATAAAAATGACTGTGTGTGTTGGTCAGTCTTACTTGTCAAAAATCTGTGAGCCTCTATCAAATGGTTACATACTTTGCAATTTTTTTTTTTTGGAGTGTCGGATCGACTTGGCATTTTTACCAGTCAAAAATTATGCTAATATGATGTCAAAAAAATAATAATCTCAATTTCGTCATTTTTGCAAATGGTCACTTTTACTTGTATAACCACGATATGTGTTGTTGAATCTGTACAAAAAAAACCTCAGACTTTTATCACAAAAATGTCGATTGGATTCTACACTAAATAGTTATGAAAAGAGACTCCAACACTTTAGATTCAAAACTTTAGAAACTAGAAGAAAGGTAAATGACTTGCTATATTTATATAAGATTGTAAATGGTAGATTGGAAAGTTCAAGCTGTTAAAGTACGATAAAAATATGTGTTCCTAATGGTCATACCTCAAGGAACCCAACAACATTCCACATAGATTAATTTAAGAATAATGTGTCCTTCTTCAATCCAGTGTCAAGAATGTGCAGATTATACAACACCATTGAAAACGTAGAGATCGACATTTTTGACGCTGGATTGTTTAGGTTTTAGAAGTGTATACAAAATGCGTTTTTATATTGATATTTTAATTTTTTACATTTAATTTTGATCGATTACATTGCTGGTTTTGTTTCGATGCATATTTTGTTTATTGTTTTCATTAGTATTTTATGAATTGTTTTTACAAGTTTTATATTAATGAATGATTTTTTTAAATAATTTAATTTTGATAATTTGTTTTGTTAATTTTACCAAAATACTTTTTTATTTATGTTTATTGAATTATTATTTCGTACAATTATTGCAATTTCATTAAAATTTTTACAATAATTCAATTCAATTCAATTCAATTTAATCATTTATTTTGCTCATTTTATATAAATATGTATTTAGTTAGTGTTTACGTGTAATTGATGAAAAACAAGTAGTGTCTAATTTTTTTTATTGTTTTAATATTTGTGTGTATTATGTATTATTTTTTCATTGTTTGTAAACCGAATAAATATATTTTTTCAAATTTATTTCTTAAGTTAACTTATATTACATTGTATATGCACTCACTGTGTACAACACTCTTTCCTCTATCGCTCTTGCGCTAACTATAATGCTTTTATTTCATCTTTTTATATATTTAACATGCCCCTTAATTTATTTAAAATAAATTAAGACTCATTCTTTCTGGCTGCGATACGATCCCACTTGCTGTTTAATGATGCTCACACTTACACACACCTGAACACTTACTCCTACACAAATACACATAAACACACTTCTACACTCACTCATACAAATACACATAAACACACCCTTTTGTTGTACCACAATTTAATATGTATATTTTTTTAATTAATTACAACAGAGAGGGAAAAACATAATTGAGAAGGGAATATGGAAGTCTAGGCATTTACAGGGTTATGATCTGTCGTTGGCTAGTCTAAGTTTTTTCTCTAGCACTTCATTTTTTTTTTTAATTCCCGTCATTAGCTAAAAATAATACTTTTGAGCAGTAATCCATGTGGAATAATTATATATTTATGTATGAGCTCTGCATTATTTCTATCTAATTTAATTCTCAATCTACCGAGAATTTTTTTTTGATAGTTTTTTTAAAACATGCTCAATATTCAACGCATTCATGGTTAATTTCGAGTCTAATATACGAGTATGTACCTTAAAGCTGAAATGCTGGAAGTCACGTTTGGTAAATTGTTTAGGAGAGCGCTTTGAAGTTGTAAAACTCTTTCAAATGTATCTCTTGAAGTAAAAACACAATTCATTGCTTTTTTTATTTATAGTTTTTCGATAAGAATATTTAACAAAAACATTTTAAATATGGACTCTCAAATAACTGTGGGACTTCAATGTTCTAACTGCCCGCCCCCTAATTCCTCCTGGGACGTTAGTATGAAAAGTCATGTAGAATATTGAATGAAAAACAATGTATTAAAAAGCTTTCTTTAGACAAAAACATTAAATTACGTGCCATTAATTAAAACATTCATTATCTCTAAAAATTACACGTAAATATAAATTTAATAATATGATATTATTAGCAATAAAACAGTATGTGAAAAATAGCAAAGTAAAATAATGAAATTAGCAGCATAAGAAATGACATAATGGTTTATTACGATTGATTATGACAGTAATACCCGTATGCAGAGACAAACCTTAAGGTGAGGAAAGTACATTCTATTGTCTTCACCTTCGGATTATTCTCTGAATTTAAAATTAGAATGTACTTTCCTCACCTTAAGTTTTGTCTCTGCATATGGGTATAAGACTTAATTTTGTGCAAATCCCTCGCTGCGTCAGGAGTAGTTTGTTATTGAAATTGTGAAATTTATTCGGTATCCAATGTTTTAATACCAGCAAACCGTTGAATTTTGTGAAAGGCATGAGTATTATTACTGCACTTCTAGTGTTTTAAAACTAACTTTTTCAGTTGTGGTATACCGGAGGACTCCAATGTTTTTAGCATTAATAGAATCTGAATATATAAACAAAATAACTCAATTTTGCAAAAAATGTGATTCCCAGCCTTTCAGCTTTAAGGTACAGATATTATACCCAAATACTTCATTTCATCCACTTTCTCAATACATTCTTAATTAAATAATAATTAAATAATGCACCTTTAAATATCGATAGTGATTTTAAGCATAATGGTGAATCAAATAACAAGAAATTAAAACAATTTTTAATATCAGTAATAATTTAAAGCAAAACTGTGAATTTACAAAACGGTGTACGAAAGCGAAGCCAGCTGTTCATAAAACCAGGAGTCGAAAACGGCTTGCCGCAAAAGCTCCAGAAATAAAATAATAAAACTAATTAAGTGTAGGTAATTCCTGCCTCGATGCAAGGTTACGCAGTGAGCCAGGTAATCAGAAAAAAAAATATTTTGTAAAAAATATTCGTAATATAGTGATCAGAATAAAGATACAATACAGGACCAATATATTACTTGATACGAATGTAATAACGTCTTATGACGCCTGAATCATTCTTATGTGTATTTTTTATTGAATTTATTGAAATCTTATCGACACCGACGCGACGATAAAAACGTAGTCCACCTACCTGTGATCATGAATAAATTCTGAAATGTAAATTTTGAATTCTATCCCTTAATTAGCATATTTCCAGCCACCCAAAGACCCTTTGCCTACCCTTTCACTGCAGCACCTGAGAAAATATTTATTTAGTTTAAAATACCCGCTGCCTTCTTTCTAGGTTTTCCATTAAACCAACAGTGCCAGCGGGTTACTTTGAATACAAACATTCATACCCAGTCAGGGCCAGACTGTTCGAGACTCAAATAATTTATATACAGGTTATACTTTCAGTTTTTGTTACTAGTTTTGTTTCGTTTCCAACATTATAGTAATAGTTGTCTTTGAACGAATTTAAGTACCCAAACATCATAAGCATAGCCTTTGTAGTGGAAGACAGAATAAGCTCCTTGTGCTTCTTTGAGAATTGAACGTTGGTTCTTTATCGTCTTGTTAAATGTTTTTTGTACGTAAGTACCTATTATGAATACATTTAAACACGTTATTATTACCTGCAATATATTTCCTTGGTCTATGTACGTAAACAATGATTCTTATTGAGTTTTTTAACTAGTCATAAAAAAATCTTTTTTTTTTTTAGCCAATCAACAGGTTTTTGTTACCCCTAATAGATTGGCATTAATATATATATAAAATTTGGCATTATATATATATATATATAAATTAATATAAACACTCGCGAGTCAGGACTGACAACACCGCTTGCTTCTCGAATGCTTGCCCTTGCTGTAGGAACATATCGACAGTACCGTTTAATGAGATTCCGTTCGCTGTTCTGATAATTCTCGGGAGAGGGGAAAATAATCCGATGTTAGTTTTATAATTTCCCACAGCAAAGACAGGATTGGTTCGCAAGTTACGGCGGGGTACATTAAGGTTTATCTGAGCAAGGATATCATGGGCATCTATACAGTTAGATATTAGTTTGTGCAAGAATATCAAACCAGCCAAAATCCTTCTGAATTTCAAACTAAAGATAAGAAAGTACTAAACGATCATATTAGTTAATTTAGAACGTATTTGATTCAATTCTAAATATTAACGATTTAAAAAATTTACTTTGCACCGATTTAATCCGCATAATATGAACATTATAATTAGGAGACCATATTATGGAATTAAATTTAAGCAAACTTCGAACTAATTATTTATACAATGTTATTGCAATTTTTGGGCTTTTTAATTTATTTGTTTTATTTGTTTATTTTTACATACATATTTTATTTACACAGAAATATAATTACAAAAATACACTTTATAAAGATACATCTTAAAATTAACTATAACATGAATTGGAAGAAATGCCCACAAAGACTACAGCGTCTGAGCGTGGGCCATTCTTTTATTCATTTAAAAAAGTTTATAGCACATATATACGGTATGACATAACCATGAAAAGAAACAAAAAGAAAAATTAATGGAAAACCAAATGAACGAATGTTGATATTACGAAAATATGATTTATTTGCAGCATGCATTTTTTTTTTTCAGAATGTGTCTATCTGCTCCTTACATGCTAATCCAAGACCCCCAACCTACTTTAAACTGTACCAGTGATTAAATGTTTTGTAGTTCCTTGGTTAGAAGATTGAAGGATCTTGGACCAACATGTAAGGAGTGCCTCTGTGCGAACTTAGTTTTGTATCCTGAAACTGACGGTACACTATCGGATGGCTTAGATATTCGCAAAATAAATCCACAGATTTTTTACGCTTTCTTGGAAATGTGATCAATGTGATGGTTGAATTTAATTCTGTTATCAAAAAGTATCACAAGATCTCTAATTGTCTCGACGTTCATTAAAATAATTGTAGATTGAATAATTAAAAACGATTCTATTTATTTTTCTTGTAAATTTAATAGTGTTAGAAAAGGTGTAATAAGTCGGGCTAGAACGAGGTTCAAACCTTGAACTCTGATCAGGAAGTCCACGATACTACCTCCATCTGTCTTCCTAATAATTTTAAAAACGTGCCGTTATTTTGTGAACTTATTGTCAAAGGAAACGAAATTAACAGTTCACATTGGATTTGTGGTACCAATTTTGATAGTGAATTTGGGAACGCAAAGTTGGCTGAATGCCGTCAAAATACGATATTTTTTACGAATTTGCAATAAAACAATACATAAAAGGTGCGTGGTTCACAAATACGGTGCTTATGTTGATGAATGCAGACAACGAGTAAGAATGGGAAACATATGGCTTTACAAATACTTGGAAGATGGAATGGCAATAGTTTGAATGATAGGTATGCCCTAAAAATTATGAATAAAGGGAATTTATTTATATATGATTTTATAAGTTTTTATGATTAAGTTATGTATATATGAGTGATATTACGTTCTATGCCTACCCCCTACGGAGAAACGGCGTAGGTAATATTAGGTTCTTTTTTTAAAAAAATAACATTCATAAAATTTTCACATTAAAAAAAAAATATATATTTTCAATAAAATAAGAAAAGCAATAAAAACATATATTTATGCTGCCTTCAGAAATATATAGATATATTTGTTTTATTTATTTTCCTTCTTTTTATTTTTACTTCTGTTTTTTTAGTCTGTAATTATCGTTTAAATCTCGTTTTAGGTTTATAAATTTAGATTGTAAGTTTCTTAATTTTATATTTATTATTTTTCATTCGAATTTTTTTTTGTTGCAATATTGTCATATTCTCAATATAAATTCATATGATGTAGCTTCAGAACAAGTATATGTGTATCAAGTGATGATGCTATGAATATATTTCCTTGAAATTTTACATGTCACGCACTTAGTTTTTGTTCAATTATTTTATTTGTACTGCAAGAATATAAAATACTATGGCATTTTTTTTGCGAATAAACGTCGTATTTGTCACAAAAATTTAACTATACACCAGTACACCACACCCTCCTTCATTTTTATAAAAATAATCAATTAAAAGGCTCAGTATAGAAACTATCAAAGTTGGTCATAATATTTAGAATTATTCAGAAGAAAATTATTAAATTTGTTAATAATATTATGATTTTACTTATTTAAGTTTTTCACAAGCAACCGAAAGAACAATTTTGTAATTATTCAACGAAGAAAATTGTTTCATTACTTTAATGTGTTTTTGATTACAGTTGTTTTGTTTATTTCAAAATAATGCTATTCAACTTTTCTGCTTATTTTTACTAAGGGGGTTCGTCAATTTTCCAAATTATTCCCAAAACCCCTAAAGTCTTCTCTTTCTTGGGAATAATTTAATTCCGTTGTATCCGATCAATGGTAAATTTAAGTCACGGCTCAAGTTTTTCACTGTGAATTTTCCATGCCATGTTGATCTTGTAAAATACTACGAATTTAAATGTCGGTGAGGAATAAATTTCTAGCATCGTGTTTTTCCATTTTCACTGTATACAGGATGATCACTTCACTACCCAGTTCTTATCAAGTTATGATGAATTTGATAAAAATGATTTGTTTTTAAAATTATTATTTTCACTTTGTGCTACTGTTAATATCGTAATTAATCAATCTTCTGAACGTATCTTGCGGTCTTGTCTCTTTACTTACATATCTCTGTAAATACCAAATTAAGCTTATAGTCCTGTAGAATATACGGATCTGGTGGCTTCTAAAATTAATTTCTAGGTTTTTACAAAATTTGGTAATCATTTCGGCAAGTTGATCATGTCCGATCAATTTAATTTCAACCTCTGAAGAATTCTCTGACAAACTGTTTTCCACACAAAACTGTATTTCCTCTTTCGCCCAAACTCGGGAAGAATTGGATGTGCGAGAACTTATAGTAAGTCTCAATTTCATTTATGTGTTATATACATCTCCTGTTAAGTAACTGGTGTTATGGAACATTTAGGTAAACATTTTCCTGTATAGTATTGCGAAGTTAGGTTTCTAGATTCGTTGGTTGGTTAGTGGCTACTTGCTTCTCACATTATTGTAACAATTTCAAAGTCTCCAATTGGCTTTGTAATTTAAGTCATGGACGCGATTCTGTGTTAGGAAAGTTCACAGTTATAATAGCTTAAATCATTTTTTTAAGAAGAAAAAATATGATGACTGCATTTATCTTTTTAGAATCGCTCTCTTCCGTTTACTTATTTCAAAGACTTCTAAATATTTGAAAATTCATGCAAAAGTTTACTTATTTTAGCAGTTTTTGAGCATTTTGTGTGATTACAGTCACAAAATATCTAATTCTCCTCGTTGCTTAAACCAACATTAGTAACGTGGATGACAGAATCTCACGTATTTTTCTTAATAGGCTTTTTCTAAATAGAACGGGGCGATGAGAGAAGTATTAACAATGAGAGAGTGAGTGGTCAATAAACTATAATAAAATTTATGTTCAATTAACTTGAATTTATTGTTTGTAAAGTAAATCATCTTGTGTATCACTTTCGTTAATTTAGAAAATTAAAAGCCGACTCCTCCCAATTGACACGTTGAAAGGTATTAGGCGCAACAATGATCAAACGAGAAGTGGAGACGATTTCAGGCTTCCTAAGATAATAATGACTTGAGGTGATTCTTAACGAAAATATCACACTTATTATTCATAGATGACGCTTTTTTAATTGTTTAGTGAAAAATGAAATTTTTACGTTCATTTTCAATGGAAGTCTTATAAAACTTGGTTTGCGAAAACTTTACACTCTATTGATTGTAGCAAATACAATAACAATGTAATTTAGGTCTTTTTCACAAAATGATGTCCAAAACAAAAAACTACTTAATAAAATAAAACAACTTTGTTTTTAACCACCTATTTTTATTTTTCACCGACCGGTTTCAAAGCAAACAAGCTTCTTGGTCAAGGTTTACGTAACTAATGAATTGATTCCTTTTTATTTTATTTCTATCATGTTCACTAAATACTACACGTGGACACAATAAATCAAATGTTTTTTTTTTCCCTTACACGGGTGGTAATCTGATATCATTATTTTCGGAGTAAGACAGGAGTGACAGGAGGAGGACTTTAAAACTGGTCGGTGAAAAATAAAAATTAGTGGTTAAAAATAAAGTTGTTTTATTTATTTTATTATAATGAATAACCACAAAGTTAGTGCTTCAAATATAAACTTTATATAAAAAACTACTTATCTTATTTTTTGTTGTGACATTAAAATTAATTCATCCTTAACATAAAAAATTGGAAAAACTTGTTTCGTGTTCATTCTGTTGCTATCACATATGCGTCTAACCAATTTAATTTTACGTCGTCGCCACCCTGCGGTACCGTCCCGGCGGTCAAATTTACGTTTTGAATTTACGTTCAGAATTTATGTCCGTAGACCACTCGCGGTTTAATTAACTCGCGGCCAGTATGGCAGTGTTCGCCACGGAGCCGTGCCGACCGGCCAACCGGGCGACCTCTACCCTCTACACTCTACAGCTTCTCTGCTCCTAGCCAAACCGAGCGAGACCTCTATAATCATGTGTATTTGTATTTAATGCAGTAAGTTATGGATACCGTGGCTAAAAGATAATATTGATATTTTAACAGAAACGAACGAATTATTGGGGAGTATAATTATCTAGGCATTTATAGAAAACGCGGTCCAACACTTCGTACATACTTATTTTCTTGACACAAGAGCGTTGATTGTTTCTACACTCTAAAATCACCCAGTTTTATCTGCCGTTTTCGGGTGTACGATAGACATACATAATATATTATTTTGTAAATATGAAGGAAGATATTTGGTGCTGTCAACCAAAACGGAGTATGGAGGAGACGGTTTAATCATGAATTAGAGGCACTGTATGGCGAACCCAACATTGCGCAATTCATCAAAATAAGAAGATTACAGTGGTTGCGCCATGTGCACGGAATGAATGATAACCGTACCCCAAAAAAGATTCTTTATACCACTCTGGAAGGCTTACGAAGCTGAGGCAGGCCAAAATTAAGATGGCTGGATAATGTGGAAAGTAACATTAGAGCGATTGGCCTGACAAACTGGAGAGGAGCCGCAGGGTGCAGTGATGAATGGAGACAACTTCTGGAGGAGCTAGGGCCCACAACGGGCTGTAGAGCCACTGATGATGATGATATAATGTTAAAAAACAAAAAAGGTACAGACCCAGAAAATTTTATTGTGATACTCTTTAAAGAAAAAAACATAATTCGTTTTAATGGTGTAATAACTTATATTTACATAAAAGTTATATTTAAGTAAGTAAGTAAGTTATATTTAATAAGTTAAATTTTTGGTTCAAAGGCGAAAAAATTTCCGGTGTCTATTAAGTGTTCCGCTATTGCAGATTTGTCAGGATGCCCAAGTTTACACTGTGCGCCCTGTTTGTCCTATGTACACTTTATCACATCCTTGGCAACTTAGTTTACTTAGGCCTACCGCTGACTGCGACACGGTACAAATTACTAGTAATTAAACCTACACTTTTTGTCTACTAAACACTCGGCTTACCCTGAAGATGGCTCCTGCAATGGTTGCCGAAACGTCGGAACAAATCCAACACACATGGTATCACCCAAAAAAGAAACATATTGATAACAGTGACCGATAAAACCTTCGCACCTATTTAACTAGTTATATATTCAGAAGCGAGGTTTGTTACATTTGACGTACGTTCGTTGTTTTTTTCTAATAATGGTATGTTTGTTTAAAATTTAAAAATCTTTACGTTTTTGTAATTGATCAAAACATTTTTTGTCACAAATTAGGTAGCAAAACGAATACCGACGCAATTCTCAGAAGTTTCTACCATATATGTGCTGCAAAATTATTTTCTTTCAGTAATTTTCAAATTCTAGGAAGTCTTTTGCATGACCTGTTTAGAAATTCTCATGAGGGGTAGTACTCATCATTCAACATATTCCGGGAATCTAGTGGTGATTTAGGCTTACTTTTAGAGAGTGCCTTTTCTTCCTAAAACAGCTCAACCTAACATAAGTCCCATAAGAACCTCTTTTAACCCTACTTAAGATCCCAACACTTGAGAAATCCTTTTAAGAAAGTGAACCCATGGTCTATTTTTCAGAAAATTCCGCTGTTTTCATACATTTTTACTGATTATGTACGGTCCATCATATGGAAAGATAAAGCACCCTTAACAATTCCTCGAAATCCGTGAAATTTTTTCATAAAATCTGTTTTCTCTGCATTTTTTTCATATAAACAGTCTGCTTATTATTGATTTAATACTAAAAATATTATAATTATCTTAATGTTACCCGATGGAGCCTTATTCAAATATTTTATTTAATATCCAAAACATTTAAGTTTGTAAGTGAAATTCCTTGATGGAAGTCCTTTGTAATTTATTATATAAATAAAAGACGAGTGATTTCGTATAACTTTGAATTATCTATCCTTACCTCTGTTTTGTATAAATACATTGAACTCTTTAATAAAGATACCAGTCTCGAAGATGTCGCGAAAGCGATGAAACCGGTCACTGGATATTCCAAATTTGTGGATTAAAGTATTACTCGTCTTTTAGTTATATAATAAATTTAATATTCTGTTTGGAATCTCTTTTCGACAATACTTTAAAACATATTGATTAATTTATTTATGAGAAGAGCGAAAAGATGCTATTTGGCATCGCTCTTCTCTCTCTTTTACACGTTGAATAACACTGATGGAAAATCTCGCTACGAGTTGGCGCGGCGAGCGGTACTCCAAGAATTGAGAGCGTGAATGTATGTAAAGTGGATATGACAAAATCCGAATTTTCGTGGTTACAGCTGGAAATTTTCGCCCAAAATATTTTAATACTTTTGATATATTCTTGATATTATTATTTTTTATTAATTTATTGGGGATATCAACAGTAAAACATGTAAAAAAATATAACAAATAAAATATGCAGAGAATAAAACCAATGACAGAATCTGTCTAAATTGTATTAAAGCATATTATTTTATAGCCAATTTGTCATTTTTATAAATTTATCGTTTCGAAATCAGTAGACGGACATAATTTATTTGGTTTTGTGTTTTTTTTATTTATATTCTATAATCTTAACTATATAAATATCGAAAGTTGTATCATGATAATAAAAACTTTATTCACACGCCATTTCTGCCATTTACATAACATTTTATAAAAAGGTGTTTTTGAAACATAAATTCAAAAGGATATAATAATGCACTTATAATTTAAACACATACCCCCTAATAAATGTTCAAAAATTAATTCTTAGAGCGATGTTCTAAGAATAATTATGCTGTGGATGAACATAGTAAGTTCTCCAAAACGAAAGTCTTTTTAAGAAGTATAGATGTTTAGATTTTGTCTAAGGGAAAAGACCATTGCAGGAGACTGCTGCCAGATATTGCTTAGATTTATATACTTTTAAGCGTGTTGCCCTGATGTTTATTAAATTTTATGTTAATGTAATAATTTTTATTTTTAGTATTCTTTAATAATATGCATGCTTTCATTAGATTATATCCCAACTCAACACAGGGCTCGTAGCCTCATAGAATTGGGGATGTAAAAAATACATACATAATAATCTTAATGCGTTTGAATGTATTATCAAAACACTAACGCATTTATTTATTTATGTAACTTAATCCCCTTTAAAAAAAGCAACAAATCTCAACTCACTTTTCAGGCTTTTTCAAAATCTTATTTACTTTCTTGAATCAAATATCTTACCCGCCATTATACTTAGAGGAGTTGTATAGAAAAGCCTACAGGATAAACTTAAGGGTGGAGTTTTAAAAGGAGCTTAAATGAGTTCTAAGAGTTGGAAAAGCCTTGAAATATTACAAATTAAATTGAAAAAATATGTTCTTGAGAAACTTTTATATGAAATTGTAACGGTATTTTAAGTTTATATTTGTTTTTTTTTGTTTTA
Source organism: Micrasema longulum (assembly GCF_059751315.1). Lineage (NCBI taxonomy): Eukaryota > Metazoa > Arthropoda > Insecta > Trichoptera > Brachycentridae > Micrasema > Micrasema longulum. The sequence continues at coordinate 173,233 of NW_028277304.1, forward strand.
TAAATTTAAGAATAATAGGAATAATACAAAGTAATCTATATAAAACTAGTGAATTAGAAAATGAATACGGGGCGTCCTCTGGTTAGGAAAGTCTCCATCTAACATGGCTCAGTCGGTTTTAAGATCGAATTTTTTTTTACATTTTAAAGTATGAGTAGTTTTATACTAATATAACGACGACAAGAAGAAAAAATTAAAACTACTTATTTATAAATGCATAGCTTATTAAATATAAGAATTCATTAATCATTATTTAAAAAATATAAAGTATGTAATGTATATAAGTTATTTATTTATTTATTATATATACGGCTTAAGCCAATTACAACAGTTACAGAAAGCAACATATGAAAATGATTAAAAGAAACTGAACAAAAAAAATCAAAACTATATAACAAAAACACACAAGGGTAATAAAATAATTTTATACAATATATCCAAAACACTATAAATTTATTAGACTTCGAGTTAAACCATGTCAATCCATCTTCATCCCACACTGTTTTAGTGACGAAGAGATCTATGAAAAGCGGGAAAATCTTTCCCATAGAATTCTAAGTTTTTTTGTACAAATTGGCTGATCTACAGATTGGGGCATAAAAATAAAAGTTGCTCTCAGAATTTATATTTATTTTTGGTGACATGGTTGGAAACGTGAAAAGAAATTGATAAGCTATAGCTAATATTAGTTCGTAAGATGTTATGAACTCACTTTATAAAACATAAATAGATAATTCATGTTTATTTTTAACATGATACACTAAATAGTATAAAAATTGGCGGCCTCCGTGGTGTAGTGGTCAAGACGCTTGACTCGCATACGGAAGGTTCCGGGTAAGATTCCCGATGAGAACACACAAATTTAATGTGATTTTCCCAAACTTGGGTGTTCTGTGATGTAACTATCAGCTCGTTTCGATAAAAAAAAAAAAACATTTTTGGCCAAAGCCAAGAAAAGCAGTCGCCATAGTAATTGAATTTTAATATTCACTTTTTTGTAGTAGATACTCCTTACTATTTTGCAAATGCAGTTTTATTTTTTATAGTAAACGCCGAATTTTTACCAGTGAACTGTATTTTTTTACGAGGAAAACAAAAACAAACCGACAAGAGCGTTGACTTAGAGATTACACACGCGTTGACTTATGGCTGCGATCATTTAAGCATGTTCATCAGGATTGGCCTACTACTCAGTTAAAAAAAGTACAATCTACTTCTATTATCCATAAAGACAATTAGTAAGTACTTACAATATAAAATTGCTATTAAGAAATAGATAGTGGAGGTGGGTTGCACACGGATCGATGAGTGGATCAAGCTAAATAGGTAAAATGTGTGTACTGTTTGTACTGTTTATGAAATTTGGTCTGTTGTTGTATTTAAATTGGTTATGTTTTTTATGATCATTTTAGTTTATATTGTTTATTATGTTAATGATAATTATGTTTGTTAAATAATTACGTATTTTTCTTATTATTATAATGTAAGCTTTGTTAAATAACTTATTTAAAGCATGTTTCACATTTTGTAAAATGTTTCCCTCGGCACGGGACACCCCAGTGAGGGAACATTATTCTGTTTAAAAAAAAGAATACAAACAATGTAAAAGTATAAATAAATGAATAAAAAATGCTTTCTATGTTTTTAAGCACGTCGATAGTTATTTGTGATTGAGTTATTGGGAGTTTCGATAAAAATATAATAATATGTCATAGTCCCTGAACTGGCAACGGAGGTTTAAGACTTATTATCTAACCTTCGTTCTTACCAACAAAAAGTAATCACGATCCGCTGCGGTTGGTGTACTAATGCAGTTCCCTACGCACTACAAGATGCGGAAAGGCACACGGTACAATAACCCAGAAAAACTCAGCGTTCACGCTTTTCTCTTTATAAATATGTAAGCTGCCGTAGCTTCCCTCTTGCGAGTTTCCCTTCTGATTTTCGTAAACAGATTGATTAGCATCCATCAGTTGAAGTGAAAACATACATTAGTCTTCCTATAAAGGTAAAAGGTAGGGGGTTCAAAAAAGTGCCTCCGCTGTTGTTTCGTGGAATATGGGTTGTTAGCGTGAATAAAATGCATTTTTTTTCTACCATTACCCACGCGGAACTTATTGTATATACATTACTAGCTTTCATTCGCGGCTTCGTCCGCGTAGTATTAGGGATTTATGATTTAGATATATGATTTTTGTGTCCTTTATCAATTAGAGTTTTTGTTTATTACTAAGAATTTTCTCGATGGAATGATATATTTTATCGGCATTGAAAGCAGATTGGTCTTCCAAAAGGGAAATATCACATACTACGAATACTGATAAAAATATATTAAATGGATTTAGAATAATTTTGTGTTTTCAAAATCAATATGGATATTGTGGAGAAATGTTTTGATACATAAAACACTTAAATTTCATGATAAATTAAGTGAGGTCAAAAGAACCCAAAAAAATATAAACACTCGTTCAGAAGCACAAATTAACTGTTTTGTCCCATCTGTATCAACCGCCTTTGGTAAAAACAATATAATATAATTGCTCCAAAAATATTTAATGATTTATTGCTAAATATAAAAGACTCAAAATGTAAAGCACATTTATAAAAAAAATTAGGTCATACCTATGCACCTGCAAGGATTATTTTTCTGTTTTCAACCCAATTGTTCAACCCTTTCCTCGGTGTGCCAAAAACATCCTCGCGTTCGGGCGCTGCGATGTCAATATTTATGCAAAACTGAGTGATTTTAAATCTAAAAAATGAATATATATAGGCAATTGCTTTAATTATTTAAAATTGATGTCAAAACTGATAATATTTTAAAACAGGAGGATGACGAATAACGATATTCATCTCCAAATCCGTCTGGCAAAATAATTTAAACGTGCATTAAGAAGCTTCTCAAGTATTTTGAATACATTAAAAATGTGTATGGATGGAGTTATTACGCTTATGAACTGACATTGGCTGGTTTTAGTTGCTAATTTACTGTGTAACATTCACGATTCTGCCATTGTTTAAACATGCATATTTCTTAAATTCTTCTGTCTGTTGATTTTTGTGAAGTTAAAAAACTGAACCTTTTATGATCATATTCAATGTATATCTGCATAAGTAATTGAAAATACTGCTAACATGTGTTTTTTCCACTCCCTAATGTGTTTGTTTTACAAAATATTTTAAAATTCTATCCGCGTGTATTTGTGATGTTTTATTTTGACGGGACATTCATTTTTAATAACCTAATCGAAAAGACTATTTTTCGGTGTAAAATGATAGCATTTCACATTTGTAATGTAGTTTCTCGCGTGACAGAAACACCATGACTCTTGTCCCAGAACGAACACAAATTAACTAAGATCATGCTGATATGAAAAAATTGCATAAAAATTAACAGAAAACTGTTATATTTTATCTTCTTTTTATTTTCGACTGCTTGATTCTAAAATCTACTAAACACTGACCCACAGACGTAAAACGATATAATATTCAAATCACATATTATATTGTATGCTTTATATATATATTGTTATTATACGTCATATAATGTACATAATATGGACATGTACGTAAACTTTTGACCGTATTATTTTTTTACCTACCCCTTTACCAAAATGCGGTGATTTTCCAATTAATAAACGTGTTAAATATCTAGATTAAAACATAAATACTTTTTTAACGCGTGCTTTGAGATATATTTAAGAATATCCCATTTTAAAAATACCATTTTTTTATTTCACATTATATTAACTGCATTTTTTATCTCTTTACCACACTGTTATTTCTTAAAAACGCTTTGTAATTACAAAAAATTAACACTTTTTTATAGCCTGTACAACTTTTTTATCATATTACTTCAAGTTTGTTACACTATTAAAATCGACAACAGGTTTATATGATTTCTTAAGACGAAACTAAACATAATTTATTTATTGTAAGTCGCAAATCCTTATTTAATGTCATAATTATTGTCTCTGATCATTGCACGAAATGCAAAACCCGTTAACAGAGGGCGCTGTCAAAACGTTTCTAGAGGACACTAGAGAGATCGCTCTTTTTTCCATGCCAACAGCCTCCGAACGAATGCGTGACGTTTTCTCTAAAGCTCTTGATAATAAAATTATTCTTGCCATTTTAAACTCAACGAAAAATAAATCGCATATACCTAAAATTCGTCACGTATCATAAATTCAACGCACGTCCTACACAATTATAAATAGCTATAATTTAATAATTTCAAATTTAATTTTTAAAGGATTGTATCGCAACAGTCGAATTTTTTTTAGATATTTGGCACATCTATTTCTAAAGTGACACAATAAAAAAATGGTGTTTTCGGGTTATCATTATGTAGAAGATTAGAAAATATTCCTTTAGTAATCAAAATGCTTAGTAATTTACCTTCAAAAAATAAATTAAGCACTTTTGTTGATGTGTTGTTAGTGTTTTGAACTGTATTATTTTGACTAATGTCATTTTATGTTTTATAGCGATTATATGAAGAAACGTCAAATATTTTATGTTATATTTAGAGATAAGACATTTTTGTTTCTTTTTGTGTCAATCAAGCCGATCAAGTTTAGTAGAAAGTTGATTATTGTTTCGAGTTTAGTCACTTTACAAATTTTCAAAATTAAAAGAGAACATCTGAGGCTCAAGATTGTTTTCAAAATATGTTTTTTTATTATTTCTTAGCGCCAATTACCTACAATATTTCCTTTGGTTTTGTAGATATTTTTTATCAAGCTCGCGAACAGATTTTCGACTTTTTCCCAAAGTGTCTTTTTTTTTATTCCGTCACTTTAGAAATAGATGTGCACTGTATTAAGCGTGTCAACTAATGTATTAATGGATTGCGATATAAATCTCATGATTTAAAGTTTTTTTTAATCGGGATTGTCAATCCACGAATCGTGAACAATATCGAACGTCCAGAAATAATTTACCACTAAGATTCGCCTTAGGTCCGTAAGGTTTAAACTAATAAAAAATAAAAAAAACTTTGTTTAACCAACTTTTTTTTTTCATAGTCATTATTCAATCAATTATACACATTATTTCAATAGTAATACATTATAAAGAAAACGAAGTATAAAAATTTATTTTGTAGTTGTTTGTGAAGTTAAAGAGCTGAAACCTTTATTTATGCGGGTGAGATTCATATAATTGAATTATTTCACCTACATACTAGGCAACGCCTGAAAATATTATTTTTTCAATTTCTATACTTCTTCATGGACCAGGTAATTTATCAACAATATTTTGAGTTCGTCCAAACTTCCGCAGACAAGGACTGGATATAACTCCCTGGGGAGCCGTCAACACATCAACATCAACAGATGAAAGAATTGAAGGAATATAAATGTTCAAATATAGGCAGAATGGTGAATGTTACACAGTGTGTAAAGTGGCCACTTAAACCAGCCATTGACAGGTCATAAGCCCTGTAGATGCCTAGACTTCTATATTACCTTCTCTTGAATGTTCTTCATCTCTGTTGTAGTATGTGAACATAAAATAAATTAAAATAATGAACAGATAAAAAAAGCTTAAAGATTTAATTTTTTTTTTCTTTTTTTAACTAAGAAAATAGAGTTAAATAATACAATTAAAATTAAAGAATAGCAATTTACTAAAATATCTTTTAAATATAATAAAAAAATTAAGCACATATATAAATAGAGTGTGCTTATAAATGTAATCGAAACAAGATAAAAAAATAAAAATTATAAGAAAATTAAAACCACTTATTTAACTTTTTTTAACCAAATAACCAATCACACTTTTTTACAATTTCCTTCATATTTTAAAATAATTTTATGAAAGGGAACGTTTTTTGAAAAGACTCGTATTACGAGTATTTAATAATGTCACTATTTTATGAAATAATGGGGTCATCACAGAGTGACCTATGTGGTTTAGTCCGGGCTTAAATAATAAATGTTCCAAGAGAGTCCCTCCGGCCAAGGGTTAATTATGACAGTACTGATTAATGCAGCAACTTTTACCAAAGGCACATGCAAAGTTACACAGACATTATATATATTTTTAATGCGGTTTAAAACCCTCATTTGAAAGGCACGTTATGTCTAAAAAATGTACTGTGTCACGAACAAATCCATTTTTATTAATTATAGTATTTTATGGTAAACGCAAAAACCGACATAACACAAATGTAGATGCTCGTACAATGTACAGTGGGATTTGTTTATTGGTATAATTTGGGTTTTGTATTTTTGTATAATTTGGGTTTTGTATATTTGTAGAATTCGGTAGTCAGATGATCAGATCAGAGAATAAGAATCATGATGAAGAGACGAGTACGTCTCGAAACCGGCTGACAGAAAAGTCGGTCAGTAATTATATACAATTAATCACTAACATTTATTAAAATTTTTGATCACAGAGTTAATGCTTTCAATATTTATTGTTTTTTACTTGCAAATATTTTTTGAATTATATTTATTTTTGATCCTTTCTCGCTCTATATCGACTTATTTTTTATTTGAAAATATCCTTATACAAACAACAATCAAAAAATTCATCAATTCATATGCAAGTACGTACCTTAAATAAATCAATTCATATCTAATCGTGTTAGATATTTACTTTTAAATAATCACAGTATCTACCAGGGACGATCCGTGTATAGAAGCGATTATGCGCAGCTTACTATTATATTTGACTATCCATAATAATGTTTTACGGTAACTTTATTTACAGAAAAACAAATAAGTAATTATTATTTCTTATAAATCATTGCATTGTATTTTTCTCCAAATATAAATTATAATATTTATAAAGCGCGCCCAGCACCAGAAATAAGCCAAGGAACTAGCCGATTACTCTAGCTTATTTCTTCATACAAATAAATGTACTATATTTTTAACATAATATTAAACCCAGTGGCGAGATTTTTTTCTAGAATAAACTTGCAGATTACACAAATTCTTTGAAGATTCTCGATTTGGAAAACAGTATTTCAAACATTTTTTCTTAAGGATATTTTTTCTTTGAGATGATACTTTTGACATATGACTCGTAACACATGTGGCGCTCGACGCGGCCGTTTTTGGCATTATTTATTTCTAGAACAGATCGGTCAGTTGACATTTCAAATTTCAATCGTAATGAGAATACCTTATACTAACTGAATTCATTGTGCTAATTTTTATAAACTTTTATAAAAGTTGTGTGTTAAACTAATGGATAAATAAGCTACACAATATATTACCAAGTTACTTCGTTTGAGTTGATTTCATATATGAGTATCTCACATAAGCACAGAAAAAATAGCAATTTATAGTATTATATCACTTACATTATATTGTGTACCTACTATGATTTTTTAAATAGTTAGTAGGCAGGCACACTAGAATATTTTATTTGAATAGGCAATACCTGTATGCTTTACAAAATAAACACTATTTTTTTTTTCAAAGGAATAACTCGCTAAGCCTCTATTTTGAGGCGTGTCAGCTAATAGGATAGAGGGGATTTCCAAGAAAGTAATGAAAAATACACCGCAACACCCAGACCAATTGAGAAAAAAATATTTCTTGGATTTTTATTCTTGCAACTGGCGGGAATCGAACCCGCGACGCCAATTTCAGTTAGTAAAACAAATGCATCGTATTTTGATCACCTGAAGGTAATATGATCGTCTTATGCTTCAGGTACCAGTCCAGGAGCCATGAAGTATTGCAGTTTAAACTACTTTAAAAATAAATATCTCACCCCCACCAAGGAATCGATCCCAGGACCTGAAGAATATAAGGTGTCAACCACTACTCAACGAGGCGGACTTAACGCCACTCGATTTTCTATCCAGGATTTTCATCTAAGAGTAGCCATCGAGAACTTTATCTTTCCCTCTGGGGTCAGAGTTTTAAAAATATTTTTACGATGTGTAAATTACCTTATAGTGTAATATCACGTTTTTCGAGTAATAAGGGTCTATGAAATACTGCCAGGTAAAAAAAAATATTTTTGCCACTTATTAGTAGCATAAAAAATATTTTTAAATTCGTAATTTTGAATTACCGCAAAAACGGTCATTGCATTGGCCACGCCCCTGACAAGTCACGATGGATGTTTATTTACAACTTGGTTCTTAACCGTTTAATTTTTTATAGAATATCGTCACGGATCTTGACGTCACAATAATCAATGTCGCGTTTTTTTAGTGACATATTTTCTTTATCCATTTCATATATTTTGATCGGTATTCGTAGTATGTGATATTTCCCTATCAGGCGACCTCCGTGGTGTAATAGCTAAGATACTTGATCCACGCACGGAAGGTTTCGGGTGCGATTCCCGGTGAGAACAAATTAGCCTGGGCGTTCTGTGCTGTAATTCATCACTGTAATTTGGTCTCCTGGCCTATTGTAGTGCAAAAAACCCGTGTTTGTAATGCTCATGTTACTTTGACTCTTGCAAATATTCATGTTCGATTTAGTAAATTACATTTGCGGATTATTGTTTCACTTTAAGAAAAAAATGTCGGTTTCTCTATGGCAGAAGTGGGGTAAAATATTCGCTTATGTCGCATACACGAATAAAAACGCAATTATTTTCCAAAACTCGCTTTCGATTGTATGTTTCCCTTGTCGGAGCCGAGGATCAAACTTATTACGGGCCCGCGAGATAGGGCGCCATTAATGCCACCGCCATTTTACGCAAACCGCGGGAAAAATTAAACAGAAAATGGCATCGCAAAAATGTTTTCAAATGCCGAATAAAAAAACAAAGGCGAAACGTTCCAGAGAAAATAACAACAGCGGTTGTAATTCCTGTTACAGATTTTTGTTACAAGATTGGGATTTTGCAAAAAGGTTTTATCTGTTATTTTTACGGAAAACGGTTTGAAATGGTTGTCAGCTTAACTTCTGAAAAAAAATATGACTGGATGTGGTGAAGGCGATTTGGAAACCGGCAATTATTTAAATATTTTAATTTGTTTGCTTTTATTTAAAGCAATTTCACTATTGTTGTTTTTAAATCCAGAATCCCCCGTGAAAAATCTTTATTCTTTTGTTTGTTGGTTACAATAATTCACGTTCTTATTTATTACTATGTATAAATACAATAGAACTTCGTTCATCCGCACTCTGGTCATCCGGATTGCTAAATATCAGGATCATTTTCACGAAATAAATAATAATGGAGATGTTATAATAACAAATAGCAATTAACTCTTCTGCGCATATTTATTGTACATATTGTGTATACCGTATATTATATAAGGTGAATATTACACATTTTTTAACGTTATCACTTAAACCAGGAAATGATAGGTCATTATCATCATCATTCCCTTTCCGCACCTATGGTGCATAGGACCCTGGATTGGTACGCCAATCGCAGCATATCTCGATCAATTTTGTAACATGAAGGTAAGGAGATCAGTCTTGCGCCTCAGGTACCAGTCCAGGGACTATGAAATATTATATTAACAAATTACAACATCTTAATGACCCCCGAGGGGGTGAAATCCAGTCTTTTGTCTATGAGCATTTGGACAAACTCAAATATTGTAATAAATATTATATTGTGAAAACAACCTTTTAAATAAACATTTCATATCAACCATGTCCTTAATCGAACCCGAGACCTCCTGCGTGGTAGGCAAACGCGCTGATCGTTACACCACGAGACCGACAAATGGTAGGTCATGAGCCCTGTAAACGCCTGCAATTCCGTATTCGCCTTTCTGGAGTGTTTAATTTCTGTTGAAATAGGGTCAAAGCACCAGTAAATGACCATTGGTTAATAAAACCAATTTAAAATGAATTGCTACATGTGTCTAGTCAAAAAACTTTTAACACTAGAAACTATGACAAAAGCAGTAGGCAGAGACATCTTTTGCTAAGAAACAAATCTTATCAGTTTTGAACTGTGAGTTGTCAAAGGGTAATAGTGCGTCTTCCCGTTATTGTTCTGAGATTGATAGTGCTTTTATAAGGAAAGGTGTGGTAAGTGTTTTGTTTGATGCTATTTCTTATGCGATTCTTTGAATATATCCAGATTATAATGTGTTAGGGTGTTTTATAATGTTATGATGTAACTAAATCTGAGTATTATTTTAACTGGGGTAGTAGTGGTCATTTACTGGTGATTCTGCTATTTTTTTAGAGTAATATTAATAACAAGTGTAAAACTCCTTTTTCAATAAAAAAGTAAAAGTACTTTAAAAAATGAATTTGTTTTTTATTGTTTTCTTTTATTTTGTTCGCTGACAGCGAAAGAACGGCTAAAAGGATCAACGATGCAGATGTTGATGGATGCAGAAAACGAGGAAAACCGAGAAAGACATGACACGATCAATTCCATCAAATACGTGAAGATAGACATGTCAAAAGTAGGAATAATCGGCGTGCGTGCATGGGAAGATGTATGAATGTAGAGGAAGCGAGGTCTGCATGCCAAGATAGAGTGTCGGGGGAACGGCGTGATGGTTTGTTTTTGTTTTCTACAATGAGCCAAATTATTTGCAAATGAGTAGACGGCAAGGCCGGATGTCAAAAATAATTAATTCTTTGGATTTCTATTGCTGACCTGATTTATCTATCATGGGTTGAGTTTGCTTTTCGTTTTGGTTTTGTCGTCGAATTTCGGATTTGTGAACATAATTACGATGCTGCGTCACCAGTGACTAACGAATAGCCTTTTTTTCACAGGGATCGTTAGAGGACCAGCAATCGATGCAAGCTACTGTCTATTTAAAAAATTATATTCTTCCATCAGGAAAATTCTTATTGATAAACAACAAAACTAATTTCTCCCTCATAACATGCGAGTGAAGCCGCGGGTAAAAGCTAGTAATATCCTCTCACCGACTTATTTTGAATTATCTTGCGTAATAATTTTGTTTGTTTTGATAATAATATCATGTAAGCTCACGGTTCGGTACTTTAATTTATATAATGAATATTGTTTTCATAGGCATAATGAGCTTGTGGCGAAACAACAATTCAGGGGGGGGTAAATAAAGTTGGGGGTTGTTTAGTAAATTTCTTGTGTTCTCGTGAAGCTAACTGCCGAACGAATAAATGCCCTGGGTTAATTGCCAGGAAAATAGGTTTTTCGGCTAATTTTACGGTGCGTTATACCTAATACTCGCATGAAGCTTAATGCTTTGCAGTACTCTTTTTGCGTATATGAACATGCTAATTTGACTGTTAGTATATTTTTTTATGCACGAAAAGTCCAAACACCATACACTGGAACCTCTTTTTACACGGGGCATACATTTCACGCAGTACCGAGTAAAATAAAAAAAATCTCATATAAATAAATAATGTGTCCTTGATTGTATTCTCCAAATTAATTCCGTATAAAAAAGAATGGTTTGCTATCACAGCTTTTAATTTCATTATTGTACGTATTAGAAAACAATTATCATACACAATGAAGAAACAAAACTGAGGCAAAAAAAATAATTATTTTTTTAATTAATTTATTTTTGTTTACTAATAATAAACAACACAATAACAGATAGGTAAAAAAATATTTCTTCTTTAACGATCAAGCCATGCAGTTTCAAGTTAACATTTGATATATAACACATGAATTATTTTATGAATTTTTACCCGAATATTTCATATTATATATATATAATATATAATCAAATCGTGATAGTGTAGGGATATACACTACATTTCGTGTACCTTTGCAGTGCCTTATTCATTATCGTGCGGAAAGGGGTATGATTATGAGAATTGCTAAATGCGCCATGGCTAATTAACTTATTTTATTACATAACAGATAAAAACAGACAAAAAAAATATTCGTCGAATTCAGTTATTTTATGCTTAAAACTAAAAATTGTTATCAGATGCAAATTGTACTGTAAAAATTAAGGGAAGGGTATAATAAAACATATTTACACTTAGGTTTTTCAAGGTTTTTGAATACGCGACCCCTTTACGAGTAATCTGACGACCCCCCAGAACCTTTATTTTATTATCTACTTGCATATCAAAGAAATAAATATAAATTTCAGACACATGATCTTAACTTTGCTACACCATGTTTAATTAAATAACTTATCTGTATTGTATTTTTATGCATAATTTTTTTTTTTTTTGTATATTAGTGTGTCAAAATATTTTTCAATATATTGATTTTAGTATAGAAGAGTCCCGACTTAACACTGAATTTTCTGACAAGTCGGGAAGTAAAAATTATGATTATGCTACAGCAAAATTGTGTATTTTGTCCATAAAATTATAATAAAAAAATAACAGTAATTTTAACAGGAGCAGGCGAAACTGGTCGTCAGCGTCAGCATCAATATCTATTGGATTTTAAGCATAATAATGGCATTTCTAAAATGGAATTTAATTTGCATAAGATTAACTCTTTTGGATGAAAAGAAAAGAACCCAGAGTTGACAGGGGAAACATTGAAATTATTAGTATTTTAGCCACATCCTATGTTTGTTATTTGCATCACCAGAATAGAACCACGATTCGACAAATTGCTAAAAACAAGATAGGCACAACTTTATCTCTAAAATTGACGTATTTTGTTGTAGCGTAGGAAAATATATTTTTTAATTCTTTTACCTTGCTTAAGGCTGCTTGGAATCGCGACTCGCAAGTTTAAAAAGACTGCGTTACTCAATTTACAGAATATTCTGAAACATAACAGGCAATAGTAAATACCCACGCGTTTTGCTGGTACTGAATCTCATTTGCAAGTTAATATTTTGTGTTTAATCAAAGTGGGATTTTTGAAGTAGACTCAAAACGTAATATTTGGAAGCATCTTTCCATCCCACCGAGTTCATAATCAGCTTACAGTTGAATTTCCTTTGTGTGGAACCATTTTCTGGAACAGGCACTCTGAATCCCGCTTCGCAAATGAAATCTTTCTCCCGAAGCAATGGCCTGTGATGATGATGCGCTGCAAATGTACTGAGACTAAATTTTCAAAGGTATTCGCGGGTTTTGATAATATTTTCTATGGATTTAAGACACGTTTTCAAATTACGATCTACGGAGTATGTCTCGGTTACTTGTGACGAACTAGGATACCTTTATACGTAAATTAAATTAAATATGTTTTTATAACTCAGCAGTTTACACACAGTCTACGGTAAAATCACCATTTCGTATTTCATCTCACCAGTAGTTGTTTACGTAGATTGTAATATTCTTGGAACATTGTTGATTTAATCATTCACATTCTGTCATTAGGTGATTTAGATATTCCCTGAAATTGTCGAGAGGTTCACGATTTTCCAGAGATTCGTGGAGATTTTCGAACTATTCACAAATAAGAAAATTGATAACAATGATTTCAATACTCTAGTCGATAAATGCATGGCTAAAAGGACTAGAAAGGAAACTGAGGAATATGTTTCATATGTCAGAGTCTAATCATGTACATTAAGGGTTTTATTTTTTTCTTTTTATATGATTTTTAATTCCATTTTTTTATTTCTTAAAAAAAATAATTTACTTGACACTCCGGAACGTGCCTGTGGGGGGCAGTGGTGTGGCTACTTCCACAAATAAATTATTTTTTAATGTTATTTTCATATGTTATTTCGTATACTTTTTGTTGGATAATTGAAATAAATTAATAAATAAGATTTTCTAGAGATTCTCGAAGGTTTATGAGAGGTTCACAAAAAAATATAAAATATTTACGGAAGTTTTCGAAAAATTCACTATTTTTTTATGGAATTCATACAGCTTTCGGGAACTATAAAACGTTCGAATCCACTAAATTTGTAAATATTTATTTTAACCGAATTGTGGTCATGTGGCTACTGTCGCGGACTCACGGATCAGAGGTCCGAGGTTCAAACCCCCCCTATTCACAACTTGATTCCTATTTTATAATAGTAAGTTAAGACAGGCGCCTTGGCGTAGCTGGTAAAATTTGCGTCGCGAGTTCGATTCCCGCTAGTTCTAAAAACAAAATCCAAGAAAGGTTTTCTCTCAAAACATCTAAAATAGAAGCTTCGCGGGTTATTTTTCGAAAAAAAAAATCATTTAAACTGAACCACAACTTAAACTATTTCGGTAAATCATAAGAACGCGAAAATTTCCTATTTATTTCGAAAAGAAATAAATATATATGTGTTGAGATATCAATCGTTTTCAAAAGTGTAATTAAAATAAAGCTTAAAAATTGTACTGCCAATAACAGTATTTATAAATATACAATTAATATAAAAAAAAACAATCGTGCGTTTTGTGTCTGTGTAAATCTAATTACGATTTAATAAAATTTTAGTATACAGTTTTTAATGTCGATTTACCCTATTTGTATGTGTCGATTTGCACTTTATATGTGTAATTTTCTATATTTTTTTTATAAGTCATTATACTCCGTAAAACTGATCATGAATAATTGCAACTATTTTAATTTAGATAAATTACCCCAAGCAAAACTCTACTACCCTTACTTTAAAATGAAAATCTGGTTTGTCTCGCTTTGTATTATCTTTATTCTTCTTAAAATCATCCTTTCATGCTGTAGCTTATTATATGTATTGAGATGTTTTTGTGCTTTTGTGTAAACCGCACTTATGCTCTCAGAGCTTTTTAATCTTAAAAATGCAAACAGGAGTTTGTATATTCAGTGATTAATTTCGCCAAGTTCGTTTCACGAATAAAAAACTAGATTAAAAGCATATTACTATCGCAGACACAACATTGTGTGTTCCGTGTATCCATTTTGCGTAGTTTTATTTAGTCTAGCGTAGCTCCGCTGTTTGTGCTCGCAAACGTGAATCTGATTTTTTTAACACTGGGTTTATTTTGAATTAAATGATTTATACCTTTCGCATTTGAATATGTCTCGACATTAATAAAAGAAAATGAAGTATTATTTTATTTTGCAATTGCAAGTAATATATTCTTAGACATATTTTCACATACCTTCTTGATTAATGTATTTACAAATGCCATTTTAAAAAAATATATAATAATCAAACATTAGTCAATAGAATAATCAATCATAATTATAATTTTTAATTCAATATGGGATTGCCCTGAACTATTATCTGTCATCAACTTCCGGGTGCCTGGAAAAATGACTAGACAGGTGCCACCGTTTTGTAGCAACAATTCACGGACAGTGTATACTTGTAATGCCGTTTTAAATAGACTTCATGAATTCGGCAATAGTTATTCCTCGTATCTGATATATTTAGTGTGGGGAATTAATCCTATAGAACAAACCTTTTGAACTTTTTCAAAGATGGTGAATGGTCATTATATTTATTTATTCATGCATTTCATAATATATATATACAGTTTTTTGTTCACTTTGCTTAGCTGTGTGAAACAGTACTTATGATTTTCCTGTTGTATTACTGTAGAACGTTTTATTATTTAAACTTTCTACTGAATATGCTGTATAATTTTTAGGTCAATTTTTAAATATAAATCTTGTATAATTTTTCGGTTTAATTTTTTTCAATAAATCTTGGGTATAAGGAAATTCATATTTTAAAAAAAATATATATAAATATTAAGCCAAATATTTTAGTATTGTAAATGTTTGTAAAAGGCAGATTTGCCGTTTATGTTAATTAAATAACATAAAATAAAAATAAAATAAGTCAATAGAAAAATAAAACATTGAGGTTAACCAGTAGGTTTGTATAGTAGTAACGAAGAGTTACGATAAAATATTTGCCAAATATGTGATTGATACTGAATATGACCACATGTCTGATATGATGATGAGCGGAGAGACTTTCCCGTCCTCTTACTCTAGTTCACTGTACTTTATGGTTCTAACGCTCCTATAAACAACGTTAACAATTTCAACGCTTATCAGTTCATGGTTAACTTCTTCATTCTAATTCTCAAAGCACCATTAAAATACCCATCCACAATTCCTCTTTCTTCTCTAAATCATATAGTGCCCATGCGGCTCGGCTGTAGAATCATCTCCCATCCACTATCAAAGCTGTTTCTACGGTATGCCTGTTAACGAGTAAATCTCGCCTGAAAAAACATGTTCTCTTCCTTAAACTCTCCTCTATCCTTATTTTGTAACTCCCTATTCCCATTGAAGGCTATTATCGATATGCATTCAATAATATTCATAACATATTGCAAGTTCTATTTTTGCATCTCTTTTTTTCTCGAGTATATTTTGAAACTTAAATAAATAACATCTTTTATTTTATTAGTTGGCCAGAAGAATTTTCCATTTAGAAATTCGCCTACAAATGTACGAATATGTTTGTTGACGAAGTTAAATAAGAGTCAATGTTTTAACACATCAACCTTTTCCTTAATTTTCTTATCTGCACCTAATGGTTCGTAGAGTTTTTTTTTGCATTTGTGCTCTAGTCAGAAAGATGCAACAAATACTTTCACAAGCATTAAATGAGGATTGGAGACGATTTCAGGCTTCCGGTTGTGACTGACTGGAAATAACAACATAAATTTATGAATTTAAATTGACGAAGGAACGAGATAAAAAATACTGGAATGATGCTTTGTTCGTATAGTATAATGAGAAATAATAACTGTCTCAAACAATATCAGTAACACAATATGTCATTCAAAGCCCAACAAAAACAAATATGACGAAAATAATAAAATACGTATTTTTCTAGTGACCCCATACGTATGATCGATTATATTTATGATTTGAGATTTAATAAATCATTTTGTTTTTATTGTTGTATTGTTAAAAAATGTTTAAAGTTCTAATAATAATTATTATCTTTATCGGTTTATTGTTTGTAACATGAATTTGATTCTAATATTGCGATACGTGGTTAACATTAAAAAGGCATCACTTGACTATTTATTACGGTTCGTATTTACTGGGCTTCTGAATTTTATTACATGGTGTTTTTGTTCTGCGTATTACAAAGAAGTATTTGAGACATATTTTTAATTTTTTTTTAAAATTAATTTATTGCAAAAAAATAGTATGCATACTTAATTACAGGGAATCTATATAAAACTAGTTAATGTAAAATGAAAACGGAGTGTTTTCTGTTTATGATAGTCTCCATCTAACATGGCTCAGCCTCTTCTAAGGTGGAGATTTTTTATCTTAGAGCATAAGTGGAGTATTGGCAAATACGCATTTCATAAATACATATTTTTATTTCTTCTTTTTTCGCAATAATATTTTATGCTTGTTTGTTTATTTATTTATCTTAAATTTGTCTTTCTTGCTTACCGTAACACTTTATTTACTGTGTTTGCTTTACAGAATTTATTTTATAAGCTTAAATCTTTGCATTTTTGTTTATATGCTCACTGTTTTTTCTTGCATACCTTTGTTACTATTGTTTTTTTTTTTTACTTTATAAAACTTTTTATCATATCCTTTCTAACTAATTTTACATATTTTTTCTGTATAATTTAGTATGTTATCATGTATTTAATTTTTATTTTTTGTAAATGCCTTTTGTGCGTTTATGAACAAAATAAATAAATAAGTAGTCCTATACTAATAAAACAATAACATAAAACGAAAAACTAAAACTACTTAATTATAAATGCCTAGCTAATAATATGTAAGAAATTAAAAATCATTTTTATACAACTTGGCTATTGTTGTATCAGTAATATACTTGAATATTTTTTTATATTTTAACATTACTTTTGTTTCCAAGTGATAACTTTCACTCTGGACTGGATTTTTTTGATAATTTTTACCCTGTACTGGATTTTTTAGGTATTTAACTTATTTTTTATTCACGAATCTATTTATTGATTAATATACGCTGCAAATGGACAACTAAAACAAAGTTGTGTATGTTTATACCACCAGAATCACGGATAGAATAAATAAAAAATCACACCCACCCTTCTAAAATTACATCATCATTATCATTCCTTTTCGCACCTTATGGAATAGGGCACTGCATTGGTACACCAATCGCAGCGTATCTTGATCATTTTTGTTACATGAAGGTAAGGTATCAGTGTTACGCTGCAGGTTCCAATCTAGGAACTATGAAATATTCTAGTGTAAAAATACCCTTTGAAATAATATTTTACATCAACCATGTCGGGAATCGAACCCGAGACCTCTTATTTAAATTACAGTACCGAGTAAATTCTGTTGCACTTCAGGTTATGCCTTAAAATAAAAAAAAGATAAAAAATCTCCATCTAAGAACAGGCTGTGCCATGTTAGATGGAGACTATCATAAACAGAGAACACTCCGTTTTCATTTTACATGAATTATTTTTAAATAGATTCCCTTTAATTATGTTTATTATTTTTTTGCAATAAATTTATAAATAAATAAACAAATAATAAATAAAATGTAATTGAAACACATTGTGTAGGTTTATATTTTTGGTATATTTTAAAACTTGTATTTACTATTAAATGGGCATTGTTTTTTATTGGAAAATAATATGAATTAATCAATTGTATATACAATCAAAGAAAATTATATTGAGTTTACATTGTGATCAAAGCTCACAACTTATTTCAAAAGTTCTAAAACGATCATTTTTGACTACCGGAAAAAAGGAAACATTTGAGTAAAACATGATTACGCAAACGTTTTTTTTTATTCGTTTATCATGTTCAATTGATTGACTTATTTCATTTATAATATGCTCTTTAGAGCATGCGTTTATTACTGATATATTAATGTTCTATACATATTGTTGAATGTGCTATTGCTTCACGTGTTAATATTTTTAAAACAACATTGTAAAATCCTTTCTCACTTCCTCGAGTACTCGTGTGAACTGTGTACTGCGCACCATCCTCCCTTATCATGTTCCAACCCCCGTGAGAGGTATTATAGGTGACGACCGCATCTGTAAGAAAACTCCTCGAGTTAAACAGAGTTCATTCCTGATAAATTAATTTCACTCCTGCTTTCAGTACCTGAAACCTTACTGAAAACAAACCTGGAAAATTACCTTGTTCGAATACTTCTATTAATTTGTAAATTATTTAATTATTTTCCTTTTAATTCAAGGCTTCGGTATAATTATATAAAATTCGTTATTTGTATTTTAACGGAGTCGTCGAACCCTTTTAATTAAAGTATATTAATTTAATTAAGTTGGCCTGTAGATAGACCTTATTTTTTCAAAAATATATATTATTTTAGTATAGTTATTCCCACGTATGTGATATATTGAACAAACCTTTTGAACTTTTTTAAAGATGGTGAATAGTAATTATATTTATTTATTCGTGCATTTCATAATATATACAGTTTTTTGTTCACTTTGCCCAGCTGTATAAAACAGTACAGTACTTATGATTTGTTGTATTACTGTAGAATATTTTAATATATAAACTTTCTGCTGAATATGCTGTATAATTTTTAAGTTTTTTTTTTTTAATACAAGTCTTGTATATTTTTTAGGTTTCATTTATTTAAATAATTCTATAGTATTAGGAAATTTATGTTTTTAAAAAAAAATATTTACTAAGCCAAATATGTTAGTATTATAAATGTTTGTAAAAGGCAGATTTGCTGTTTATGTTAATAAAATAAAAAAATAAAATAATAATGTACAGCGCCCTTGAAGTGATTACTCACGAAAACGGCGCTGTAAAAAATGTCGAAATTTATTTATATTATTTATTGCCATTGACAAGAATTTTTTTTTCTCACTTTGTCAGGATTAAGCCCTGTAATTTCTTTCACAAGAATGTTTTGGTTTTTTTTAGCGTCGGTCCCGCAGAATGATGAACTAAAATATTCTGAAAATAAATGTAAAATGTTCTAATTATACTCATTATACGTTTAAATAATATCTCAAAATAAAGTAGAACTTTTCTTTACACTTGATTTTTTAGTAAATAATAAATTTATTTTTAAAAACGAATTATGTTTGCAACTATAAAATACTTCATAAATAAGTAAAAACTTTGTTTGTATATAAAGAACCTCAAGTTCATTGATAAAGATTGCTTTGTTTTTTTTGCACTACAACAGGCCAGGAGGTCTAATTACAGTGGTGAATTACAGCGCTAAAAACCCAGGCTTTAGAAAAATATTTTTTTTTTTTGTGTTCTCACTAGGAATCGAACCCGGAATCTTTCGTGCGTGAGTAAAGCGTTTGGACCACTACACCACCAGACCGCTGTTAATTATTTAATTTTTTTTTTTAAATATTTAACCCTGTAACCGGTCACTGTTCATTTACTTACGCCAAACATATTTCTGTTTTTTTTTAATATCCCAATTTATTTTTTTGATTACCTGCCTTACTAGGTTACTTTGTGTTGAGGCAGAAATCAAACTTTTTCTTTGTTAAGTCATTGGGCATATTACTCTCAATATAAATGATAAATCATTTATATTGAGAGTAATATTTTAAAGTTAAGATTTATCGTGAATTTTAATTCACCAACTGCTTCGATCAATTATTTCATTTCAATTTTTTTTTTTTATTTCCCTGTACTTCTCCGGCAAGTTGTTAAAACTTTTGCTACTGTAAGCAAGTGCTTATTTATATTATGTTCATTTTTAAAAATCTGAATTCGTACCTTAAAAAATGTTAGCTTCTCCTATTCTGGCAACTTACTGATAATAATTTATTATTAGGTTTAATTGATTCTTATTTATTTATTTTTTTTCAATTTATTTAATCAATTTTTTTTATTGTAAAATAATTTCAAAAACGCTCAAATTATCAAAAATTCGGAAATTCTCAGATGAACTTAGGAAAATACAATCAACTTACCTTTTCTTTGTTTTATTACTTTACTTTCAGTGTTGTTTCCTTCTCTCCCTCTGTCGAAACCACCCCAAGTCTCTCCATCCCTCGCCGACATTAGATACAGCGGAGCGGTGATGATAAAAGACACTCACTCAATAATAGAAACATTTGGGTCAAACAATCGAAGCGTTTATTTCCCCCATTCCCGAGAAGTTGTCCCGATTTGGTAGCTCGTGCGGTTCCCTCGGGAATATTCCTGCATCAAATATTCAGCAAGCGGCCGCCGAGGCGCGTTCCTCACTTCCTCGAGGAAACAAAACAGTAATGATTTTTGTATCACTCTTCTGCAATTTACTTGTAGATGATTCTCCGTGATTTCCGTACTAATCCTATTCAAATATTTACAGCGGTTTTTTTCTCAGACCTATTTATTTCTTATCCCAAAAGCCGGGATATATGTACGTATTTCAATTGAAAGTAGTTATGCAGAAAGCAGCCTGTCTAGAGTTTTGAAAAAATCAGATATTAGTGTTATCGAGTTCAGGAAGGTCAATCCTATGTTCTGCTTAAAACAGCCAGACCGCTTTCTTGCAAAAAACTATAAAAATCGATCTTCTGAAAATTTCACATAATAAATGCCTTGAAAATGAATGTCACCTTATACATTTAAAGTTTGTATGCGGTTTAACATAATATTAGATCTGGCTGTTTTCTGTAAAATGCATATTTTAGGTTTTGTGGTCAGCCAGACTAAAAATATCATCAAAGATTCTTTACATACTAATTTTATTATTTTGTAAGTTATTGTAACAAATTAGTTATACTATTTATTTCAATTAATTTATTTATAATAAATTAAATAAAAACACCACTATTTTTAACCACTTATTTTTATTTTTTCTACCGACCGGTTTTAAAGCTATGTATATAATAACATGATCAATACATAATGATGTAACATACATCATCGTTTTCTAGGGCTGGCTGTTTTCTGCAAAATCCACACCATTGCTTGTGTGGTCTGCCAGACTTTAAAAATCATTAAATCTGGTCATATACATTTTTTTGTATAATAAAATAACAAATGCATGCATTATCTATCATTTGTCAAATTAAACAATATTACAATTGTCGTGTAGATTTAATTATTCACTTTTTTCACAACAATGCTATTATTTCAGTTTCACTTTGCCATGGCTGGGTGCTTTCTGCATAACTACATTCAATTAGACTTTAGAAGGTTTAAGCTGGGGTCACACGAGGACAATACAATAGACAAGGCGATATTGTCTTGTTACAGCTCAGTGAACTTCCTCGACCGCGCAGTAAAGGACAATGGAACAATACAACAATTTTGCCGTAGTTCGCACGCGGAACTCTGTGAAAATAAATACTCAACGGCGTCCGTTACGAGCGGGAAAAATATTATTTATTTTATAGAGAGACTTTCATTCCCTCTCACTTCTGTTCAATGTACTCCATAGTCCTAACGCTCATATATACCTCCGCGCAAAATTTCAACGCTCATCAGTTCATGGTTTACCTCTTCGTTCTAATTCTTAAAGCACTCTCTTAATACCCATCCACAATTCCTCTTTCTTCTCTTACTCATATGGTGTCCGTGCGGCTTGACTGTGCAATCATCTCCCATCCACCATCAATTATGTTATTATGGTATCTCTGTTCAAATCACGTCTGAAGAAACATCTTCTTAATTTTCCTTAATCTTTCCTCCTTTCCTCTTTCCTCTGTATTCCTTCTTCCCATTTAATATTATTATTGATTAAGAGAAATTTATATGTAAATACGGGTATTTCTGTTTTTATATATCTTTCTTCTTCTTCTTTGTATGGTTCCTCTCCCTGATGGAGGTTGGAAATCATCGTTGTGATTCTTACTTTATTGGCAGCTGCCCTGAACAAGGACTGAGTGATGCAATGGAACCAGTCGCGCAAGTTCTTAAGCCAAGAGATGCGCCTTCTACCTGCACTGCGCCTTCCTTCAATCATTCCCTGTAGAATGACTTATAAAATTTTATATTTTTTGCCTCTCATTACATGCCCAAATTACTCGAGTTTTCTTTTCTTTATGGTCTTCAGTTCTTCTTTTTCTTTTTCCATCCGTCGGAGAACATCATCGTTTCGGACTCTATCCACCCAGGAGATTATTGATATCCTCCTGTAGCACCACATTTCAAATGCTTCGATCTTTTTTTAAGTGTTTTGGGTGAGTGTCCACGTTTCGACGCTGTAAAAAAGTATTAAGAAGATGTAACATCGAGCAATGCGCATTCGGAGGTCTAAATAAAAGTCTCTACTGCAAAGAAGGTCACGCATCCTGAAAAAGCAGTCTCGCGCCATCTCTATTCTGACTTTGATCTCTCACGAGTGATCCCATTTATCATTCAGCCAGCATCCTAAATTCTTATATTTTTTTTTATTTTTTTTTTATTTATTTACTTAAGTTAGTTAATGTTACATTGTATATTAACTAATATATTTACAATTATAACAAATACTTATTAAATATTTCTTACATAACTACATTATTACAATAAACATAACATTTTTTTTTTAATCCGTAAGTTTCCTTTCATTCTTCATACTTTCAGGCATCTCATCATACAGTTTTAACCCTTTATACATCAAGCTATTTTGTGATTTTGTTTTTTTCTTAAGTGGTAGTCTTATCCTATTTCTATTTCTTGTCCTATATTTATGTACATTTCTATGTAATATAACTTCACTTATAAAATACTTTGGCATGAGATTATTAAACACTTTATATATAAATACAAATACATTATACAATAGTCTTTTCTTTATTCCTATCCAGTTCAATTGTTTTCTTATTTTTTCAACACTATTATATTTGCTTTTTTTCAGTATAATTCTCATTGCTCTATTTTGTAGTATTTCAAACTTGTTTATGTCTCCCTCGTTAGCTAAATATAATATAGTAGAGCAATAGTCCCAATGAGGGGCAATTATTGTTTTGTATATAAGTTCTGCACTCTTTTTATTTATTTTTTTTCGAATTCTTCCTAGGAAGAAAATCTTTTTTGAAATTTTTTTATGTATATATTCAAAGTGTGATGTTAAATTTAATCTGGAGTCAAGAATAATTCCTAAGTATTTCATTTCATCAACCCTTTTAATAATTTTACCATCAATATTTACATTCATTGTTATGCCATGTGCTTTATTACCTATTTCCATATATTTTGTTTTACTAACATTTAATTTCAATTTATTTATTTTTAGCCATGACGATATGTTCTGTAGATCTTCATTCAATTTATTAATTGAGTCTTCATAGTTTTCTCCCGCTATATATATAAGGGTATCATCTGCGAATAGTCGTACTTTGCAGTGCTTGAACTATGAACTTGCTCAATAACCTGCGCTCCAAGTTTTAAAGTCATTGGGAAAATTCGTGCCTTTTTCCGAATAACCATACTTTTAGAATTGGAAATATATATATATATTTATATATATATATATATAAATATATCTTTAATATTTTGTTGGTCTATTGAATATGTTTTGTAACTTGAATTATAAAAATAAAACTTTTATTTTATAGGTTGTTTGGAAGAAATTGCCATTTGGCAATAAGGGCGCCAATGTACAATTTATATTATGTAAAAAAATTCAATGAATAAAATTGATGTAGGAGTAAAACGGCATTTTTACTGATGACATTTTCGGCCGAAAAAATGCGCGAAAGCGACACGCGTGGTAAAAAAAAGATGACATTTCCCTATTGTATTGCGCTCTTATTCCCGATACATACGATACGAACAAACTTACGAAACGAAACACTGACAGAATAAGGGCTCAGGTCTGGTACATATTATATTCAGTTTTGTCAGATCCATTGATCAATTTGCATTCGGTACAAAAATTGCATTTTCTTTTCCTGAGGGAATTTTATTCATGAAGATGAATGACGTGTATGAGTAAGTACAAAATGCAGCAAATGTCTTATTCCCATGTCATGTCTATAGAACTGGTATTCGCTACTGTCAGTCGATTTCCCATAAGAATTCCAAATTGTATTGTAAAGCTCCCTTTAAACGTCATCATAATTGGAATATGTACCTTACAACTTTAATAATTTACGATTATTGATAACGATCAGCCATTATTTTTATTTGAAATTTATTTGTTTATAAACATTGGTTAATGCTCTTGAATTAGCATTGAAGGAACAGATAGACACCTTTTAAATAAAAAATAAAAAAATGCATACTGCAAATAAATTATTTTTTCATAATATCATCATTTGTTAATCTTCTTTTTCTTTTCTTTTTTTTTCTGTCCATGGTCATCTCATGCTATATTTATGCTATAAACTTATTAATAATTAAAAAAGAAATGGCCCACACTCAGACGCTGAAGTCTTTGTGGGCATTTTTTCCAATTTATGTTATAGCTTAATTGTATTTTTGTAATTCAAATTCTACTTAAATATATGTATGAAAAAATAAATGAATAAAAAATAAATAAAATCCAAAAAAATGACATTTATTTAACAATAAAATAACAATAATCGGGTTGTGGTCCTGTGGCTAGTGTCTCGGACTCACAGACCAAAGGTCCGTGGTTCGAATCCCACTCTACCCCAACTCGATTCTATTTTCAAATAGTGAGTCATTTACAACTCGTTGAAAATGGCCCTCAAAATTAAATATTTGGGTAAATCATAAGAACGCAAATATTCCTTTTTTTTAAAATTTTTTATCTTTTTGTTTGTTAAATTCGTATTATATTGTTAATGATAACATTTAAACATCTTTTGTTTCTGAGTCTTCTGTTTAGTTTTGTCTCGTAGTTTATTGTATGAATTCAGTCTCTGGTTTATTAGTCTCGACTGTCCTTGTCTCGTTTTAGAACTTTGTATATGATATTGTTCCGATATTCTCGTATTGTGTTCATGTTTACTTCATTTTATTTCAAGTTTTAGTTCTTCGTCTACAATTACATCAGTGGCTTATTTATGAATAAATTTGAAGGATTCTAGTGGAAAGAGTTCATCTATATTTAATAGTTTAGTTTGTTTAAAGAGTTATTTAGTTGCTTTTAGATAATAGAGGCCATGTATTTAATAATTAAAACCATTTACTTTATAAGTTCTAAAATATGTAATTTTGCTTGAATATTTTATTTTAATTTTAATTTTATTTGGGAAATCAACAGTTCTACATACATATTTTAGTAAACAAACAGATATAGTGTATAAACTCAGACCTAATAACAGATTTCCACATAGTATACAAAGTAGGTAAAGAAAATATATTACATATCAAATAAATACATACAATTTATACATATAAATATGTTATTTTCATGTACTCAATAATCAAAGATTTTAATAATATCTTATTTAAATACGATTTTTTATTTTATTTTTTATAGTTTCAGTTTTTCTACTAACATTGGTCGTGGAATTGCATTTTAATTATAATAATAAAAATGCGTCAAAAATGTCTCGTTTATGTCGAAATGTTTGTGGACAGGCTGGATTTCCTCCCTAGGGGGTCGATCAAATCTAAATTTGGCAAGAAAGTCAACAGATGGAAGAGTTGAGCAAATATGGATGTCAAAACATAAGCAGAGTGGTAATGTTACGCAGTATGTAAAGTGGTCACTTAAACCATCCTGAAGGTTATGACCCTTGCGAATACTTAGACTTCCATATTTCCTTTTCAAAATATTTTTCTTCTCTATTGCAACAAATTTGGATATAAATGCTAATTAATTTTATTCCCACTTTTATTCATATGATAATTATCACTAGTGTCCGGATTTCGTTGTGACTGATACTAGTGGTGAAAGTTATCAATAAGAGTGGAATTATTCCACTCTTATATTCTTATATTATTTGACTAATTAGCGCTTTTAGCCTCTAACGAGCATCATAAAAGCAGTCTAGAAAAATATACTCCAGTCTTCTAAAAATTAAGTAAATTTTTCGATGTTTAATAGAAAGCCTATTCGATTTTTTTCTATTTTATGTCCATTTAATTATACAATAATTATTATTATAGGTAACATTAAAAAAGAATCACTTAGATGTTTTTTTAATTTTTATTAAACAATATATTTTCGTAAATGGTACAGGTTTTTTATTCTAATACATATCTACGTTTATAAATCGGGTTGTGGTCCTGTGGCTAGTGTCTCGGACTCACGGACCAAAGGTCCGTGGTTCGAATCCTACTCTACCCCAACTCGATTCCATTTTCTAATAGTGAGTTATTTACAACTCGTTGAAAATGGCCCTCAAAATTAAATATTTGGGTAAATCATAAGAACACAAATATTTCTTTTTCCAAAAAAAAAAAAAAATCTAGTAAATGTTATAACTGTAAAAAAGAGACTAGCTCTTTTGCTTGGAGTGTAACTTACACTGTTATAGTTATTTATTTAATAGAATTTATTTAATTTGGAATATTCGTGTACATTAGAAGAAAAAAACTTATAGGAAATAAAAAGTAAAACAGAAAAGAATAAAACATTAATACTTATTAAAATACAATGCAGTTTTTACACAGGTTCCAAATTTTTTTTTAAATTTACCATGAATTTATTTATTGATATATCAGTTTTAATAGTATTAGTTCATTAGAAGATTATTGTAATTTTTGATATCTTTGAAGAAAAAGCTATTTTGACCATGACTTGTGTGGAATATAGGAATTTAATTATTATTTTGATATCTACTCGAATTCGCTTCATTAGTATGGTCCCCTCAATATAATGTATATATTAATCAAATTGAAAACATTCAAAAGAAATTTATAAGGAGCCTGGAATATCGTTTTGGTAACATTGAAAATGATTACAGCGCATCTTTGATCAATTTTAATATAGAATCACTACAAAAAAGGCGCCTTAGATATGATTTAATTTTTCTTTTCAAAATTCTCAATAACATAGTTGATTCGCCGTATCTTTTACAAAATATTGGTTTCCGTTGTCCTCTTCGCTATACTAGATTAAATTCCCTTTTTTATGTACCAACTTGTAAAAACAATTATACCTCGAATTCATTCATTAGACGCACCTGTAGAAATTATAACGGACTCAGTATTGATGTAGACATTTTTAACTGCACGTTGCATTTGTACAGAAAATTTCTTCATGGGGTCGATTATTTGGGATAGTTGCTGAATGTACATCTTGAGTGGTTTATGCTATGCATATGTGCCGCATGTAATGTATATGTTTGTGTATGTTTTATATGTGCGTTCATGTGTGTGCGTGGATGGCTCGGAGTGTACATTCGGTATTTTTATTTATTTTTATTTATTACCTCCATGGAAAACGCAAATGTCAACAATTATCTTTTTTTCACTTAAAATTCTTATTTATTTTTTATTTTTTGTCACATTTAATGTTTATATCTTTTTAATTTATGAAAACTTAATTGGTCTTTTTATGTTAAAAAATTGTTGTTTTTAATACTGATTTTGTATGACTGTATGTTTTCTAAATAAAATTAAAAAAAAATAATAAAAAAAAAATTTAAAAAAAATCTAAGTGATTTATTCATCGTCGTATTTTTTCTTCTTTATAAAATTTTATAATGTAATTTATTTTATAAATAGTGTCTACTGTATGACCTTAAAATAATTTACATAGTTTTATTTGTTTGAAACAAATGGATCACAAAGGTATGATTGAATGGAAGATGTGGAATGACCAGATAAACCAAAATCTCAAGTCTCGGCACCGATTACGATGGAATGTTTACAGAGTTATCTTCGACTATCTTTAGAGAAAAATCGATATTCGTGTACGAAAATGAGTATATTTACAAGAACATTTCATGTGTTTTCATTGGTAACCTATAATTAAACATGTTTATAAGAAATTAAATGAATGCATATTCTGCTCTTCATACAGAAAACTTAATTTTACTTCGTAGATGATATTTCAGATAAATGTTAACTTCCCATTGTAATCGGGGCCCTGGTCGTGTAAAAAGCAGACTCAATCGAAAGACATGCATGCATGACATAATGTATCAATGTGGAAGACTCATGTGGCGTTACATCCTCATTTCTTACCCCCACGACAAAATAGCGTAATATTAATATTTATTTAACTCAGCAATACGCCCAAGGGGCATTTACGAAAATAATACTGGTAAGTAAACAAAGTATATAATGATTGAAACAAAAAAACAATATATTTTTTAAATATTTTTTATAATCAAAAAGCATGCAGCAACACAAACAAAAGTAAAACCTAGGTAACAAAAAAAATTAAGACATATACAAAAAAATACATGATTTAAAAAACATTGTAAAAATTTTAAAGTACGAAACGAAAAGTACATTGGAAATACATTTTTTTAATGTTGGTTTTGACACATATTGAAAACAAAAATAATAATTTAATGGTGTCAGTTAGAACCCAACAGCCATTCCTTATGAGATATGGTAGTTTGAAGACAGATTTATTTATTACTTATGCCTGTCAACTAACACTCTTTCCTTGGGTAGGGATGAGAAGGTGGGGTAGATAATAAGGGATGTCTCATTTTAATAATTGTCGCCAGAGGTGCGGTAAAGTTAATGGAAGAAAATCTGAACCTCACCACATTTATTATCCCTTTTAGACCCAGCTCATTTTGTAAATTATGTTTATTTTAAAAACGTTTTTTAATGTTTCGGCCGACGAAGTCAGGTAGTTTTCATGTCAATATTAATGTATATTAAAGATTTTATTTAATTGTTTTTTTATGTAATGTATGTTTTGGCAATTTTTTCATGCCTGGCCAATCAGCATAAGGTTCAATATATATATATATCGCGTGTATAAAAATGGTCTTCTTTGCTCATGTTCGCAGTTTGCTCGAGTACGCCTCTTCTGTTTGGTCTCCACAATATGTCACACATAAAGAAAAGTTCGAGAAAATTCAATGGACATTTCTTAGACATCTTAACTGGAGATGCAGGTATACCGATCTCAATTATATGTCTTCCTGCAAAAAACACCACTTGCTTACTTTAGAAGATCGCCGTCTACTGTTGGACATGGGGGTGCTTCATGACATACTTAGTGGACGCCTTGATAGTCCGGCTCTTTTGTCGGAGTTATCATTAATTGTCCCCGGCTACCGCACCCGTCACACGTCGAGCTCTCTATTTCATCTGCCAGCAGTTCGTACGAACTATGCCCAGAACTCTCCACTTATACGTTTTGTTAGTGAATATAATTTGAACTTTCCCCTTATTGATCCATTTGATTGTAAAAAAATAACATTTAAAATGCGCGTCTTAAAACATACTTTTTTGGCTTATACTTAGTTTCAATAATAAAGTCTTATTTTATCTTATCTTATTTTATTTTATTTTATTATATTTTATCTCTAATTCTTAATATTTTAAATATATTTGTATTTTCGACACTTGACACTTGTGCAATATTTACACACATGTCCACCCTCATTCCAATATAACACCCACTCACCCACCCTCTCACTCACTTACACTCACACAAACACACTAGTATGTATTGTACGTGTATTTAATTTATTTCCGTGGATATCTGTCATTGGTTTTATTCTCTGTATATTTTATTTGTTGTATTTTTGTTACATGTATTACTGTTGATATCCCCAATAAATAAAATAAAAATAATATACATTATTAATGACGATATACATTCATAAGATAAGCAATCTTTTTTTTTTATATATAATTAAAAGATCAATGTCGATAAACGTATAAATTACCTATGCACATATTACGTTTATACACACAGAGTTGTAACTAACTATAATTCCTGATATGGTTGACATGAAATATTTATTTAATAAGGTGTTTTCACACTAGAATATTTCATTGTCCCTGGAATGGTACCTGAAGCGTAAGACTGATTATCATACCTTCATGTAACAAAAATTATCAAGATACACTGCGATTGATGGAACAATGCAGTGGCCTCTGTACCATTAGACTGGCCAACAGAGGACGCTATCAAAACTTTATGAAACATGAACGCAACGAAGATCGCTCGCTTTTCGACGCCGACGGCCTCCCAACGAATACATGTCGTTTAAAATTCACTGCTTTTGATTATAAATTATTCAAACCATTGTAAACTCAGTGAAAAATAAATCTTGTATAAGTTATCTTCATCGCGTATTATTTACTAATCATGACTTAATTAAAAATAGCAATGGATCTTATCCCAACAGGGTAAAGTGGTTGGATTTTAAAATTAGGAAATTACATGGGTATGACCAACGGAAGAATACTTTGACGGTTGTAGCGCAATATTTCGTAGCAAATGCCTTTTGGTTTGCCAGGAACACCGAAGTGCACGAGCATTTACACGTGCCTCAAGTAAAAAATGAGATCAGAAAATTTAGTGTCGTGTACCAGCAAAAGCCACATCAATAGTCTGGCCAGCAGCTCACTAGATGCAAGTGAAGATGTTAGGTGTCTTAATCGCTTAAGCGTTCTGGATTTCCCAAATAGGTAGCCTACCAGTTTAATAAAAGATATGTCAGAGACCACCTGATGACTCCTCTTTCTTACTCAATAAATCATTCGAAAAATGTACATATGTATTACAACCGTAGATTGGAGAAAAAAAAGTCAATATGTGGCAACCCGCATTTATCTCATTTTACAGGTGAGGGTAAAAGCGTTTTCTTCGTTATCTTAATTAGTCAATGGCTCTGATTTAATTATTGTTATCATTGATTAGCATTGTTTTTGTAATTAATTAGTAAAATAACATTTATCATTACCGATGTTGAAACATACGGTTTTTATGAGAGATATTGCGTCGTTATTTTTTATTTATTTATTTTTATTGGGGATAAAAACAACAGTGTTTACATATACTGTATACAGAAAATAAGAATACATATAAACGAAAATTGTGAAAACAGTCAATAAACATTTTCCACAGTGGTGTAAGCTATTGATTAAGTGCATTATCGGTATCAAAAGTAAAAGCAATTAACAATTGTTAGGCATTTAGAAGTTGCAAATAAAATATTAATACATATACTTATATACAGTTATAAAAATAAAGTAAATAGAAACAAGATAAATTTAAATTTAAAGCATTATAAAAGATGACAGTTATATAAAAATAATGTAAAAGGTACAAAAATATAATAATGAACATACAATACATTCATAATTACTGACATCGTTCATTGGAGCACAGATCTTATAACGAATTGCTTTCATGTCAAAGACTTGTTTTGGGCTATGGCATTTTGCCTGTATCCGAAAAATACATTTTTATGCTCCTCCGCATACCTAAGTCACTTTCTTATTTTATAACCGTCGATTTGCAACATGCATGGGGTTTTTAAGTTAGGTTTGTTATTTTATCTGTTACGTCATATAATAAAGCGGTTACCCTGTCTCTTTTTTTATTTTCTCCGTTATATTTGTCGCAATAAAACACGTGTCACATTTCGCACGAATGAATAAATAACGTTCATTAGCGTTCCCGATATGGCGACGTGCGCGCAGTAAATAAAGATATACTCCGGGGTTGAATGAGTTAAGCGGATTCACGTTGTAAGTAAAACGTATTCGGGACATTCAGGACTACCTTTCTCTTTAAAAAATAAACAGGACGCGTACGTTTTACGATTATTGCCACACTTGTGAATATAAATCGCTCCAGTAAGGACGATGCGGAAAAAATTCATTCTGATTTCGCTCAACTCCGTACTACGAGACGCCACCGACGGTGATTCGTTTTAATTATTCAATACCTGCGAGAAATAACTTTAATGCGTTCAGAATTATGTGGGAATTTCGTGGTTTATGCCACTCAAAAAATACACAAAGGTGCTTTAAACGCTCTTAAAAAGTTACACCTAAACCGCTGCCTGCAAAAAGTGCTCACGGCTTACGATACACGGCTTAACAGCCCATAAAAATGTCAGGACATCATTATGTGTATATGATATCCATTTCGTGTTTACAAATTATGTTATTTTTTGTTTATAATTTTGATGTCTCTTTTTTGCAGGTAAGGTAATTATTAAACATTATCCATTATCTTTCTTCAAAGTCGAGCCAAATTTAGCACCCAACGGTAAGGCTTTTCAAAATTCTTGTTATATCTTAGTAAGATAAATTTCATGGCTATAGCTTCCTGTAAGAGAGCGTGTCATGAAATCGATATTAAAAAAGCTGTGTTTGAGTTTTAACCGCATATTGTTATTTGTTTTTAGGTAAGAAATGTATGTAAATATTGTAAAAAAAATAAGGCGGTATTTTTTTTAAACCCGTTCCGGAACTAAGCTTAAAGCGATAAAGATTTAAAAATTATATTGTCCAAAAACATATCAATATACTTTTAGTTGTAATAATTTTAAAAAACATTTTTTAATTAGCAATGGGACTGGAAAACGACTAAAGGCCAGTTGTAGCAAAAAAAATTAAATTAAAAAATGTTGTAAGTGAAAATTATTTTATTTCATGTGACACTTTTTTTTCCATTTCGGCAAAAAGCAGCAATTATTATTGTCTTACTGAACTTTTTTTTCGTGACCCTTTAGCCAGAAATTTTAGGTTTTCAACACAAAATGTTTTATTACCAGCTGATTTTTTGTACATGTGTTTTAAATGTGGTACTGTTTTATAACCAGCTGATTGTGGTGTTCGGTGGTATATAACATACTAACAGTTATAATCACTTCGAATCGCAACTTGATGGAATAATTCGAAGTATGGCATTTTAATCATAAAATAACGGTTTTCTTTGTTACATGAAAACATTGGTGTAAATAGCTTCGTTCTTTCGCTATCGAGGCATCATTAAAATACGATTTGTCTCCTTCCAATCTCTGGAGCCTTATCGCAGTTTGACTGTTATTTCTTTTGAACGCAAGCAGCTAGAAACACTTGAAGTATGGCACTGAAGTAACAGAAGTTGCATATTTATAAATTATAAATTATTTTTATACTTTGGATGAATGAGCGGCGTGCTTTCGCTATCAGCGGTTGACATTTGTGGATTTTTCAACACCTTATCAATTCCGCGCTAGACCTTTTCATCGGACGCAGATAATACAGATGAAGCTTGACTTCGGCGATGACTGTTTACGGCTGTTTTTGATGCCTCTTATCTGTCAACTCAATTTTGCATTTATTTTTCTCAAGACACGTAACTTATTCCGCAAATATTGTAACTTTTACGTAGCACCGTCTCGCCGTCGCAGTAAACAAAAATCGAGTTTTAATTACGTCTTGACAGCGAAACCACGCCGCTTTTTCAACCAATGTTTTCATGTAATATCCAAATTCTTCTAGCTGCTTGCGCTTAAAAGTTATAACGGTTTTAAGTATGTTTTATATCACCTGATACCAAGTATCATGAAATATCTCAAGACGCAAGCGGGGAGGGGTAAGGAGTTTTGTGTAATTATTATGGCTGTAATTTGGTAAAACGTTCGCTTATTGAGATCCCAAATACCTAAGTTTAGTGTAAATTTGAAATGGCGTAATCTGCCGGTCTAAAAATAATTATATTTTAGTAACTTAAAAAATTTACATTTTTTAACAGAAATACATTTTTTTTTAAATTGTTTTTATCTAATTTTTGTTTTTTTTTTTTTTTTTCGCGATTAAAAGAAAAACCTTCATTTTAAAATGGCAAAATTGTATGATTTCCTTATGATGTGTGCGTTTTACTAGACTACAGCCTTAAGTTCAACACCTAGAACACATGTACAAAAAATCAGCTGGTTATGAAACATTTTGTTTTTATGGCTATTTTTGTTCTAATATTCTTGGGCTACAATTTGTTCTTTCATATAAGTTTTTTCGCCACATCTTGCGGCAAATAATGTTTAGTTTTACTACAGTTCTTACCGACAACTAATAAATAAAAGAATTTAAATTGTATACTGCGGGTTTGACGTTCAGTCGACACTCGTTCACTATGAATATAGTCAGTAGGAGATTAGTTCTCAGTACAAACTACGAACGCGACCCACAAATACATTGTTTTGCAGTATGCAAATGAAGGTCTGCCACGATGTCTTAATGTTACTAAATACTAGACCTTTCGTGGTTCGGTCTAGTATATTATTGTAGAACCTCCAGTATCGCTTGTACCAACTTAAAATATGGCAGCCATGTTAGTACTTTCTTAATCTTGAAATGAAACACCTCGTAATGGCCGATTTATGTATAACACGACAACAGTTTCAAAGGTTGTAGCTCTTTTCATATAATAAGACAATAAATTTATGTTAACATTGTTTTAATGTTGACGGCCTTTGATTGAACGTTTAATTATGGAGCGCATGATATTTTTTTCACTTAAACTTGATTTCTACGTATTATATACCTACGTTTTAAGCCCTTATAAAGCGAAAGCAACACTTCTCACAAGTTAAAAAAACAGTTGCACAATCGTAATGTTTTTTTTTTTTTGCTTGTTGATCCAGGAGCTCCTACACCACGTGTAGATGACAGTAGAAAATCTACGCTGATGCTTCGATCTGTATTTATTTATTAAATCAATAACGGAGCTATCCGAACTGATGAGCTGAACTCAACTTAACTACACCGCTGATGGGCAGTGGGCATTTGTTTTCGAAGAGTCCCACTGAATTATAAATACATAACGCCCAATGAGAACTGTGGGGTGTTGGGTAAAAATCCACAGTTTATAGATTCGATCATTTAAAGAAACTTCATTATCGATTTAAATATTTATGTTTTAGAAAATCTGGCATAACCTATGGGTTTGAGTTTTCTCTATCTTTTAGACTAATCCACCAATAATATTTATCATATAAATACACTAGTACATTATGTCCTAGTAATACAGTCAAGCACTAAACCTCTTCAGCTATTTTTATAATACTTTCTTCTCTTCTTCTTCATGTTTTCCACATCCGCTCCTAAGTGGAGCATGTGGACATCACCAGTTGCCTCCAGGAGATCCTATTGCCAGCCAGCATTTTTGCTTCTTCCCACGTCAATCCAGTGCCCCTTAATTCCGCCGAATAAAGTCTAAAGATCGTCATTGACGGCCTTCCAGAACGGCGTAAGCCCGCAGGCTTAATGAAGAGGCAACTTGGGTTTAGGTTCTCCCGAGGCGTGTGCAGCACGTGGCCAAGCCAGGTCCACCGCCGCATTCTCAAGACGCTCGTTATTGGTGGCTTCTGCGTCCGTTCTCAGACTGCAATGTTAGTTATAAAATCGAACCACCTTATACCTAATATTCTTCTCAAGCACTTACTCTCAAAACTCAGAAGTTCGGTGTTTTAAGCTTTGGTAAGGCGCCAAGATTCGCACCCATATAGGAGTACTGGCATTATACAAGAGTTGAATAATCGGCATTTCGTTTTGACCGAGTATAGACTAGAGTTACAGACAACACGCACATTGTTAAAAGTTGCTCCAGCAATTCTTAGGCGGGTTGCGAGCTCTTGGTTCATGCTTCCATCATCAGTTATGGAACTTCCAAGTATTTAAAGCTGTCAACTTTCTCAATCCTCTGTCCATTATTATAAAGAGGCTGATCAGGGTCAAGACAGGATTTGTCGCACATAATCTGAGTCTTTTTGTATAATACTTTACTATAGTTAAGTTTTTACACTAAGCGGTAAAATTTTGAATAACTGTAGTAAAGTTATAAAATAGATCAAAATAACTGAACAAAACAGTACACTTATCTCAAAAAAATTTTTTTTTGTACTTAATACACTTAAGTTTTCATGGTGCGACATGTATCTGTTTTTTTATTTCATTGAAGAATTATGTATTTTTTCTTGCGATAAAGCAATATTGATTATTACCATTCCTTTCTTTATGAGCTATCTTGTGACGTCATTCAAAGTAAAAAAAATACTTTCAATGACGTCACGAGTTGTAATAGAATTCCGGTACACGGGAAGCCAATGAGGAACTTCAGCCCTACGGAAAATTGGATACAAAAAAAAAAATCTTACGCGCTGTAAAAAATTAAAGCATTACATTGTACAGCAGTTTCTTGAAAATTTACAAAAAAAAACTACTTGAAACGACTATCTTTAGTTCGTATGAATCAACCAATGATAAGAGAGTTGTGGAAGATTTCCGGTTTACTAACCGTCAATGGACAATCGGCAGAACTGACCGAGAAGAAGCGGAAGAGAACTTGAGACGTCACACGCAGAGTAATTTGACGTCACAGGTGGAGTAATTTTAAAATTACAAAACTTTAAAAAACCATAAATAATAATAATGCTTAAGGTAAAAATATTTTTCTGAAATTTTAACCTTTTAATTTTTTTTTCTATAAAAAAACCACTTAACTTCCTTATTCTAGATACTTATGTAATAAATAAACGTATTTTGTTCAGCATGTACAATAATTATATAATTATGTGAAAAACTAATAGTTAAGGGTAAGGCCAGGTGGTTACGTAATAATCGGGAATTATGTTATTTATATTTACGTTTTAATTTATTTTTTAATATAAAAAAAATGAAGTAAGCGTTTATTAAGATATGTATTATGAAAATAATTAATGGAGCTTTAGATAATTAATGTGGTTGGTAATTGATTGGTATTGAGTGTTTTGATAGTATAACAATTATTCAGACCGTTTTATGATTTTAGTACGCGATTTTTTTTTAAAAAAGAATTGAATAAAATAATGAAGATTTGTGTAAACATAAATTTATGTTAAAATGTTTTCTAAAATTATGTTTTCAAAACGCGTCATGCAAGCATATAAATAAAGTGAAATAATTTGTATTTTAAAAAATATTTGACAATGGTGAAGATATTACGTTTGTTTGCTTATTTATGATAAAAATAACAAATTGAAAAAAAAATTGCTCTATAAAAACGGGAAAGCTATCTCTAGTCAAGTATTTTAATGTATCACAAGCAAAAACCAAAAATATGTGTGTATTCTTTTATTTATTTATTTATTAACGGACATTTTCCATGTATACAATTTATAAGGTTTAAATATTACCGTAAAATAATAGTTTAAAACATTGAAAAAAAGAAAAGAAGCATTGGCAAACATAAGGGACATCGAGACAAGATCTGGACTATTTATTTAGTGCTAGTTTAAATCGTTGTAAACTTAAACCAAAAAAGTCCAGATCTTGTCTTGAGTTAACAATACGACAAAGGCGGGTCATTGGAGAATTCAGGCCATAGTTTGTTATATGCTGATCGATGAACAGTACTTCATTGACTCTCAATCTACGAGTCGGAATATTGAATTTTACTTGTCCCAGTAATGATGGAACATCGATTATACATTTAGTATGCCGAACATATATATGGAGTCAATATTAGTTCTACGTTTTTGTAGAACTATTTAACATGAAACTAGAAATATTTAACATTGACTCTATTTCAGCATAAGAATTATTATCTCTCTCTAGTCCGAGCATCCACGCTATTTTTCGAACTCTTTTAGTACTCATCAAAGCTATTGTATACGTAACTTTTTGTATACATTATCCATTTTTGTATCCATCATTATTCCTAGCAGGGATACTGGATTACAACATCCTCGAATCTCGTCATCAATTGTTTCTTGGTAAACATTTCTGCAAGCTGATTAGTGGGAGTATAAGACAACTTAAACAAATACAAAGTAATACCACTTTCGGAAAAAGGGATTTTGAGTATTATTCAATTAAAATCTACAACCTACACCCACTATCTATTAAAACAATGAGTAACGAGGAAATGTTCAAAAAGGGCAAAAAAAATGGATAGCGGAGCTAGGTAGAAGTAAAAGGAATTGTCTCATTCGCCCAAACCAACATTGAATCAACTGCTCCATAAGTGTATAGCTTATGTTAGGTTTTAGTTCTTTCATTGTGCGTTTTGTGATATAAATAATATAGATGTACATAAAAAACGTAGTGTTTAAAACTTTCTGGACATTTTGTTAATTATCTCTGTTTATTAAGTTAGTCTTTTTTGTTTATTCTCAAATGTAAACATATTAAACAATATATACATATTGTTTAGAGTCCTCGTCACTGGTTACCCCAGGGTGGCCACATTATTTTTTATTATTAATTATAGTTCTGTAAAAGAATAAATATGAATGAATAAATAAATATATAATCCAAATATACCAAAAGAGATCAGTTTGTATGTTCCCAATACTTATACTAGAGCGAAATCTCATGCACTGTTTTAGACGCCTTGGAGCCGTACAAATGCTAGTCAAAATTATTCATCCACTAATAGAGAAATTCGCTTACTGAATTTGGCTTCTGCGAATAATATGGATCTGTTTTTCTGTACATATTGGCAGTTTAGCAGCCATGTGTTTTCTATTCGTTCACTTCGTATTTATATTTTCAGTCTGCGTGATGGGTTAAACAGCCCGTAAAGAAATGCAAACTACAAATGTCGAATAAATAAATAACTCATCAGTCTTTATGTTTCAAATATAGGTGCAAGATGTTGTATCCGAATTTTACGTTATGTCTAGAACAAAGATACCGCTTTCAAAACTTAAAAAAAAAAAAAAAGATGATTTTGGAAGAAATAATGCTTCAAAAAAAAAGTTTGCGATTACCTCGAAACTTGTTTTAATGACTTAATGCATTCTGTCAGTAAAGCCTCGATATGTAGCTATGAATTGATTAGAAATAACTTAATATTTATTTTTAAGTTTGAGTTGTTTAGATATTTATTAATTTTCAATTGCTCTAGTATATTAAGTTTCCACCCTTTGTTTTTTTTAAGATATGTCTACGATTCCAGTAAAAAAAATGTTTTTTATCTTTGTGATTCGTTTTCTGGAAAACAAGCTTGAGTTATAGTGAAAATTAGGAAAATAATATTATTTAAAATTATACACTTGAATCGCGTTGTTTTATAATGTAAAATGAACCGTTTTAAAATAAAAAACAGTGTATTTTCAGATGAAAGCCTCTATGTGATATAACCCTTTTCGCCATGGCGAAACTTCGGCCGTAAATCCGTACCCTTAAATGATTATCAGTCACCCCGTACGGTTAGGGGTTGGAGCTGGGGCCATATTTAATCGGTTGAGTGTGTCCTTGCATTAATGAGTCAACCCCTCTTATTTAACTCAATATGAGGAAATTCCACTAGAGTTTATAGCGAATACGCAAGCAGTTTGGAGCTACCGTGGAAGTCAATTTTCACTAATAAAAATGCAAATTCTACATAAATGATGTCATCCTCACGCCCTCTAGTTTAAGTTATTTGAAAGTGAAATTTGCTATGTATAAGAGAGGGAAAAGTATTTATTTATTCAAAAAAATTTTTTTTTCGAAAACTTCCATTGAAAAATACAGCACCTTTTTGTCGCGATGACCTGCCATATAGGTACTTTCTTTGCTTTTGCAATTTTACATAATTTCTTGTTTTCTTCGCTGCCACTATCACTTTCCGCGCTTTTTTCTTTTATAACTTGCTACTCTCATAAATACGTAAATACCTCACCGATATCTCGACTATACCGGCTATTATTATTATTATGGATAACTTATTTAGCGCCATTTTCGTAGTATAATACCTCAAGGGCGCTTTACAAAGTGATTATATAAAGATATAATTTTAATTTTAACTTTTTAATTTTTCAATTTAAAAAAAAACATGTACTTTGTCACCACATGCTAAGGATTCATTCAAACTATTTCGAGAACAAGTGGGTTTTAAGTTTTTTCCGAAACATCACTTCACTCTCACAGTTTCGCACCTCTGCTGGGAGAGCATTCCATGCCGTATGGCCTGCGGCCGCAAATGCGCGTCCGGCGAATTAAGTGCGCTGTTTGCGTAGAGGTATAATAACTTTTCCTTTCGACGTAGATGTAGCTGATCTAAGCGTAAGACGTATGTCAGCTTGTTCATCTGGAATGCAGAGTTCCCTTAGATATTCTAGAGCAGAGTTGTGCAGTGACTTATACATAAGTAAACAGCATTTGCATTCCACTCCCTGTGGAAAACGTATTTAGTGTAATTCTCGAAGTAGTGGAGTGATATGACTGAACTTAGAAATTTCATAAAAAAGTCTCGCTGCGCCATTCAATACAGACTGTAGGCGAGTCATTTAAGCGAGGCTAAGTAACGAGCATGGTAAAATTGATATATTTTGTTTGTCTTTATATAATCATATGATAAAAAGGCTAATCTTTATTAATTTTTAAAAATAAAATAAAAAAAATTCTTCATTTACTAAATTCTGCTCAGTGTTTCTTTTTTTTTTGATATGTCTATAACAATACATGTTTTTTTATGTGTATTTAAATGTATATGCATATATGTGTGTGTATGTTTGTTTGTATATGCATATGTATGTGTGTGTATATATTTATATATGTAAATATATTCAATATCTTATTGTATATTGTATACCCATTGGGGTAAATTTCCTTATTTCAACTTATTATTGTTCCTTTTAGTCTTTCTTTTGTCATTCTTACTTTTAACTCCATTTATATACTTATGTTACACTGTTGCACTTGAATGTTTGTCTAGTAAATGTAAAACCCCATATGCCGTATAAAAAATATTGAAAATAAATGAATAAATAAATAACTTAATATGTACAGGCGGGGTAAGAGGTGCCGGTGGAGCAAAAACTCCCGCTCCCGCATCTAACACCCGATGGGCAAAACCCTTTTTTGATGCTGGTGATATTCTGACCAAATTCATTTACCTACATACTAGGCAACGCCGGAAATTATTTTTTTTTCTTCTTCTTGGATCAGCTGGTTTTACCAACAATATTTTGAGTTTGTCAATTTTTTTCTGGACAAAACTTGAAGGAACTGAGGAGTTATTTAAATAAGTATACGAGTATTATGACAGAGCTGAAAAACATTTTAAAGAATGGAGTATAAAAGTCTACATATTTATATGGGTCATTGGCTGGTTTGAGTTGCCACTTTACACACTGTAAAACATTCACTGTTCTGGAACACCTATATCCCTTCAATCCTTCCATTCTTAAATCTGTTGATCTTTGTGAAGTTAATGAGCTGAAACCTTTTTCGATGCTAGTGATGTTATTTAAAATGTTTTTCCTCTCTGTTGTAATATATTGATTAAAACTCTTGTTTCACTATCCTTTCTTCAAGTTCGAGGTTACGGGGGTAAAATTACTAAAAGGATTCGAATCACCAAATGAAAAATAACACTTAAATAAATCATACAAAAAGTTGACCTTTTGCATCATTCGTTTGTGGCTGAATAATTATTATCAATCAAAACATAATTATCAATTTCATTTTAGCATCTGGAAAACCAGCAGCACGTACCTCTATGTGTGCATCACTTTACGATTTAATAAATAAGTTTATGCAATGTTTCGCAGCAATCTAGACATTTACCCAAGCGTCAACCACAACCATAATACAAGATACTCTAATAGAGATCTGATACTAAGTGAAGGGGTCAACACTGTTCTAGCATCGAGACAACACTATAACGTAGGCAAAAAGGTCCATAACCTTTTGCCAGAATCGTGGAAAGACGGGAGTGTTGTCAAGTTACGGAAGGTGTTGACCTCGCTCTTTCATGACATTGGTCGTAGGGAGTCAGAAAAGTTGATGCATGCCACGGATTGGAGAACCTTACTGGATGTCAAAAATATAATATAAAAAATAAGGAATAATTTAAAAAATATATATTTATAGATGACAACCATGAAGTTTCGCATAAATAAATTGTCTATGTTTTTATGAATGTATGTATGTGTATGCGCATGGGTGTATGTACGTGTGTGTGTATGTACATGTGTATATATGTGTATATTTATATATACATGTGTGTATATATGTGTATGTCTGTATGTATATGAATCAAAATGTGTATCCGAATAAGTTTATATTTTGTTTGTCTGTGCTCTATATTAATTTGTTAAGTATTATAATATATTAAAATGTAATTGCCTAGCTTGGAACGGGGTATGTACCCTTGTTAGCTGGGCAAAGTGAATATGGAATTGTATTTTGATAAAGAGTGTGAATAAATAAATAAATAAATAAATAAATCTCTTACAAATT
Source organism: Micrasema longulum (assembly GCF_059751315.1). Lineage (NCBI taxonomy): Eukaryota > Metazoa > Arthropoda > Insecta > Trichoptera > Brachycentridae > Micrasema > Micrasema longulum. The sequence continues at coordinate 215,896 of NW_028277304.1, forward strand.
TGAGGAACATCAATTTGTTACTTATTTCAACATTTTCTTATTTCTGCCTCGTTCCTCTTCTAACCTTGTATCCGTCAACATATCACTCTCATTGAATCGTACTCAGGGGGTAGTCTGGGGATATCGCCTATCGCGGGGTAAATCGTCAAACACCTAAACCACGTTACAACCGTGTCTCTGAATACAAATGTCCTATCTTAACCTCTCCTATCCCTGCAGTATCTTAAATTCGTATTCATTAAATTCCCACTCAACTCCGACCCTAGTCGACGAATCAACCCCTAGATTTCAACGGGTACCAACTGTTTCCTTTACCCAAAAATTAAGCCGTATATTTACCCCGCTCTTTTGGTTCGAGACCTAGAAATTTTCTAGATGTTTGATTGTGAATACTGAATTCGCTATCGCCGTGTAACGTATGCACGCCCGTACTACGTTTATCGACGATCTAAATTTACACACGGTGTTTGAATGTCTAATGTAATTTAGGGAGCGGTTCGCCTGAAATATTGTTTTATTTAACTTTTAAATAAATAAAATCTCCCCTCTGGAGTGTAATGAGATTCGAGCTGGTTCATATTAAATTATTCTTATTATTTTTGGTCAGACTGGAGTCTGCTTTTTCATCGGCATTTTTTATATTAATAATGTCGTCTCTTCACTGCTAAATTTTGACTGAAGAAAACTTTTCTTCTTGTAAAATAATATGTTTTTTGTTGTTTTTTTTTTCACTTTGTGAAATTTGTTATGCTGTTTACATATGCGATGTTTTATAATAATGATTCTTAAAACACTTAAAGAATTCGTTTCGGGCTTTACAAATGCCGAGCTTAAAGTTTCCTTTGATATTATTTAACCTGAGACTGTAATACAAAGCAGCACCTTTTGAATTGGACGTGAAAACGTAATTGGATGGTTAGGACATTTCACTTAGAAGTTTCCTTTGAAACTGGAAGCCAAATCTTTGTCTCTTCATTCCATAATTACTTCTTGGCTCCTCTTCAATTCGATCCTTAGTGTTTGAATGGATGGTATTTCTAAAAGCATTGGGTGATTCGAAAACCGTCACAAAATAACCGTTATTTATTTTACGTTTTATGTATAAATTTAAGTAGTGATACTCAACATTCTGACTAATCTGCTTTCCTTCAATACTTTTTTATGCTTTTTAAATATCTTGATATTTTTTTATGTTTTTTCTCTACGTATTTTTGTATTATTTAATTTAGTACTCACTGTTATTGGGCATATTATTTTCTTCTCTCATTTCTTACTACAGTAAAGAGTAAGTTTCTAGAAATCATATCTCAATGATCATTTTAATTTATTTTTTTTGTTTTTGATTTCAATGATACCTTTGTTTTGTATAATTGATTTTGTGTGAATCTAAATCTGTATAATTTGTATTTTAATATTTAAATATGTTTTTTTTTTACATTGTCTTTATTGGAGTTTTATTATTTATTATTTATATTTCGTTTTTCTGAATTGTTTTTTTATTGCATCACATGTCATTATGATTAAATAATTTAATTAATTAATTTTACTATGTATTAAAAAAAAAATATTATGGCTTGATACGGGCACAGCCTAAAAAGCCTTAATAAGTTAATTTATATTTAAACGATTGTTATTTTGAATGAATAAATAAATATCCGTCAAAACTATTATGTTTTGCATCTTTAAGAAAATCTGTTTTTGATGTATTTATGGACGCCAACGTATTGTTTTACGCCGTACAATTTTTAAAAAAAGTGTTTTCACAATATTCAACCGATAATTCTTGTTTGTGCAGATGCAGTTTGAATTTTTTTTAAATGAAAAATGTATTTTATTTTAAATTATCTTTTAATTAATCTCCCGAAAAAATAAATTGAAATGCAGTTAAAATAATTTTGCATCCAGCCAACGATATATTTTATATCGCCCATGTCAGGAATTGAACCCTAGAACTCCTCGTGGTCAAATGGTCAGCGTATTTGCTTACTATGTATCGTATAAAAACAAAAATAGAAGCTCGATTATTTAATTAAGTCTATCTAAAATTAAATCGGTTTTTAGTTTTTTATACATAATTTATTTTCCAATTTTTATGATCATACTTTCAACTTCAACTTTACATGAGACTGTTTTTTTTTTGAATGGTCACTATTCAATAATTACAAAACTATATCCTTTAATTCTTGGAATTATTATACATGTATTTTTCAGACCTGGGCCGCGATTACGAACGTTTTCTTCATCGGTACATATCCTGACGGTACAAAATAAAATCTTTATTTATCTACGGAATAGTGTAAATTTCCTCGTGATCGTAGAATAATGAGGCATGTGGTTATCTTTAACTTAACATGAAATCGGTTTATTTTTTTACTGACACTTTATTCTACAACATGATAAGTACAAAAGTATATCATTTGATATCTGGGTTTATTTTATGTATTTTATTTCTCAAATCAAATATAAAAAAAAGTCAATGTCACATTTTTCACACATCCGTCGTTGTTCTACGAGCACGTCACATTTAAATTTTCATATGGTTTTGTATGAAAATTTTAAGTTTCTTTGTCGGCAACCTGTAATTGAACGTGTTAAGAAAAAAAATGGTACACATATATCGTGTATTTTATGCAAAATAATAATTTTACTTTGTATCTTAAATTTAAAATAAAAAAGTTGACTTTCCACTGTAATACGGGCCCTGGAATATTAAGCATTTATAAACGTTTTCAATATCAAATTTAAAACAATGTAACTTTCGCATTTTTTGCACATCCATCGTTGTTCTACAATCACGACGATATATTCATAGGATTTTTTTTAATTCCGTCATATACGAGTGTTATGGTGCACTCGGTACAGAGTTGTTCCTTAGCTTGTATTTCACGCGAGCTTTGTCCTTTTGTGTTGGTCACAGGAGCGCTCCTTGAGCGTCCTTTTAATCCTTTGAAATGCTAAGCAGATAAGAAGTGTGGAGCTTTGTACATTTAACTCCTTTCACGTAATCGTACATATCATTTATTATTCACATGTACATATCTTTAAATAAAATATATATATATATATATAATTCTTCTGTACGTGTGATGTCACCGTGCTCCTCCTAAATGGCTTAACCGATTTGCGAGCGGTTTTCAGAGAAATACAGATCTTTGCGCTGTGCGTGTTCGTTGATATAAAAATCCAATATGTTAAAAATAAGTTAGGAGTTTATTCATCGATCTACCAGGGTTGCATTCGAGAAGAATGCATTTGCAAAAAAATGGAAAAATGTTGTTTTTTTATGTATAAAAAAATATTTTTTTAATGTTTACAAACAGCATTTGTTTTTGTGGATCTCAATCAGATTCTTTCCTCAAATTCCTTATAATTTCTACCCATTTATTTATTTTTATTGGATTTTTGGTAAAACTAAAATAATATTAAATTCAATACATTAAAAAAATCGTATTCCTACATAAGTACACCCCTTTGTTAGTGAGACGACCGGAGTTTGCAAAAAGAATGCCATATTAAAAAAAATATTTATTTTAGGTTTTGGAATTCAACCATAAACATGTACCTAGGTACCTATTTAAATTCAATATTATCAATTTTTAGTTTTGGAATTTTATCACAAACAAGTACCTAGGTACCTACTTATCAATGAAAAGTCTTATGCCAACGTTCGGGCAGGACAAAGTCTGTCGGGTCCGCTAGTATATATATATAACTTTATATTATATGTATCAGAGTACATGCGAAGGTTTTTAAATATAAAAAAAATCGGTCACAGTGAGGGAAACCATTTTTTAGAAAATAATGTGAAAGTTTATGCATTTACAGAACTTATAAGTTGTTAATAATAAATTCTAATTTTAGTAATTTTACATATTTTTTCTGTATATTTATTTTGAAGTCTGTTTTTTTCCTAATTTTTGTAAATGCCTGATAGGCGTTATTAAACAAAATGAATTTATAAAATAAATTATTTTTTTGTTAAAGCCACTCGTATTTTAAATATTATTTCTGTGTTATGTATCAAATTACTTTATCTTTTATGTAACCATGTTTTGTCCCGAAATAAGTTGTACGTAAATCCTGAGAGTACAGTATTTTGTATGATTAACAATTAAATGCAAAAAAGTTAATAAATTTAAAATAAGTAATTCAGTCCCTACAGTACTCAGTATTTTTTTCTTCAAATAAGTATTTATTTTTATTAAATATTTAAATATAAATAATACACGTATGGCGAAAAGTACGAATGGTGAACAACGAAACCATAATAACAATAAAGTGAATTATTTTTTAAATTTATTTTCTTTTTGTTCTTATTTTATTTACATATATAAGATCTTAATTTTAATTAGTACTTTTAATATTTTTGTAGAAATGAATTTTAAATCTTGAATTATTTTTCTTTGTCTTGTTTGGGTTGCAGTCATGGGCACCCACTATTTTTTTCCTCAATTTTCAATTATATTCAAGTAAGCAAGAACAGGCTGAGCCGTGTTAGATGGAGACTATCATAAACAGAGAACACTCCGTTTTCATTTTATATTAATTAGTTTTACATAGAATCTCCGTTATTAAATATGTATACTAAGTTTATTCCATAAATTTATAAAATAAAAAAAATATTTAAAAAATATGTTTTTTTTAAATTTAACTAATTTTTATATATTAATTTTTGTAACAGTATAAATCTCTACCAACAAGCCATTGAAAGTGGCTTGGTGGGATTTTAGTAACTGTTTAAAAAAATGAATGTTGAAAGTGTAAAAATGTATTAATTATTTTTTTTTTCTCTTTTTTTTCCTCTTTTTTTCTACTTTAAAAAAATATTTTTAACATTTGATCTGATTCTGGTGTTGATTTTTTTTTCTATTTTTTTGTTTTCAAAGCATCAAAAACAAAATGAGCAACCACAACACAATATTATTTAATAGTTTAAAACGACAAATTTGTTTTAATGCTTTTTGTTTTTTTTAATAATGTATTCGTATTGTAATAACGTGTGTATGTTATGGAATAACGACTACCTATATGATAATAATACTCAATAATAATCTCATATTACTATTTCCTCTTAAAGCAATATTTCATATCTTAGTTTATTCCATATATCAATAAGATTTAGTTCGTCCACTTATCTCCACTTTATGAGTTATCAAATACAGAACCCGCTGACAATCTTTTATGTTATTACCCCTCGCATTTTTATTCTTTTCGACCATTTTTTTCTTTCGCAATGATTGGGTTGTCTTTTATAAGTAATCTCATCTTATTTCCTCCTCAATATATCAACCACACAAATCCCCCTAACTCGTATTTTGTTTGATGGCCAATCACATAATGGACAAACATTTAGACTTAGCGAACCTTTTTGTTTGAGTATATTTACAACATTCTTAGATTCACATCCCTATCTGATTTATTTGTACGGCTTTCAGATTAACATAATGAGGAATTCCACTGTTTTCTAATTTATTTATTTTCTATTGGCGTACTATTTAACTAAGCAAAAATATATTTATTTTTTTGTGCGCTATTTACAAAGATATGATTTCTAAAGTTACATTTATCAAATACCGCGCCAAATGACTGTAATCAGTGTCTCACTTTTCAGTAGTGACGTCATGAAACGGTTGGCGTTCTTACTTTCACTGACCTGACAAGAATCTATGGAATATTGCTTTGATTACTTCATTTAGTTGATCGTAATTTGCTCATTTCTATGTTATGGTTGTTTTTACGAACGTTCCTATTTAGAAAAACCTAGAAAGTTGACATAATCTCTGGTTGAAATGTCAAATTATACTCTTTTTTTTCTATTGTGAAAACGTTCCTTACAAGGTGCAGGGGGTTTAAAGTGGAAACAAGAAATAATACACGTAGATATAAGGAGTGACGTCATTATTTACGATTTTAAAATGAATACTATTTTTAACATTTTTTATTTATTTTTGCGTGCGTTTTTGAGATATTTCATCCTACTCCAAAATTTTTCAATATTCACGTGTACACGAAAACATTTTTAAAATTTTATTCCGGGTCGGGCTGTAATTCCTCATTGAAAGTTGAAATGAATATTATTTGGTCCGTCTACTGAAATGATTAATTTTATGTTCGTAAAAATGAATTCTATAAAATAAATCAAACGACACCTAAATTTTAATAACACAACTTATTCCTAGCACACATATTTGCATTATCATAAATATTCCGTGATTTGATATTAATTTACGTTTTTTTTTTTAAATTTTCTCTTAAGTTAGCTTTTACTTTAATTAGTATATAAACTAATATTTACATTAACTTTAATGATTTATCTTTTACATCATTCTGCAGTAAACAAAATATTTATTTTTAAATTCTTTCAATTATTTTCATTCTTCACACAATTTTTAAACCTTTATACGTAATTATAGTACAAAAAATATATGGTTTCGTTTTGAACATATTGTTATTATTATTATATAAATCTTCAAGTACTAATACTAATTAATTTTGCGAACTTATTGCTAAAAGCAATATCTTCTAGCCAACTAAAAAACAGACTGGTCAAAAGAAGAGTTGGTCAATAATTTGGACTGAAAAAACAACATACGAGTATATATCAAAAGATACATACATAATCTTGCTAAAAAAAAATTGCTGTTTTTTTTATGGGGAGATTAGGCTTGCACATATTAACGTAAATAAAAAAACGTTGTTTTATACTTCATTCAATTATAAGTAATGTGGAATCAGGCAATGAGTTTTTGAGGTAGAAAGAGGAACCAAGGTAAAAAAAGGAATATTAATATAAAAAAAGAAAAAACAGTTAAATGAAGTGAGGTTCGGTTAGGTTCTAAGGATTTTAGGATATATAGTTATGTTTCAGGCGAATGGTTAAATATATGTATAAATGGATTGCTAAAAAGACTAGACAGGAAGCTGAGGAATATGTTTCATATATAAGAATATAATTTTAGTTTATTGAAAATCCTTTTTCGGCTTATTAATGTAGGAATGTTTTTTTTTTTTTTATTTCGTTTGAATTTTTACACAATTGATGTGAAAGTATGTACAATTATGTATAAAATAAATAATACACTGACACTCTGGAACGTGCCTGTGGGCCAGTGGAGTAGCTACATCCATAAATAAAACAAAAAATATATTTAATGTACCGTACCTATTGTATAAACTTTTTGGTAACTGTGTATTTGTATTTTATTTTGGATTGAATAAAAAAAAAAATAGCGAGAATGAGCGGTAACGTAAGACGAGGACATCCAAGAAAGAAGTGGCATGACTTGGCAAACCTAAATCGTAAGTCTGGTCATGTCAAAACCAGACAGCAGCAGTAGGAAACTGGGCATTGATTTCCGGTTGAGTCTTATAGTTATGAATTTATCTTGCACATTTTTTTATTATTGCATCAATCATATTTTTTCTCAAGTCAGGGATGGCACCTGTTTGATGGTGCTTTAATCTTTATTCCCTTCCGTAATTCGTTAAAGTGCATTCAAATTGTATGTGATGCACGACGCAATTGCAAGATCAGGTTGATATATGAACCAGTTCATATTTGTAGGGTGTAATGTCATTATTTATTCACGAGAATGAGGACTTTGGGGTGAGGTAGTTTCAGAGTATTCTATCATCATTACCACCAAATTGTGGGTATTATTTGGGTAATTCTAGATATTGAATATGGAAGCGTAGACTTGATGTTCGCATTATTTATGAATGACTTTTAGGTTTACTTGCTGATGAATTATAGACTGTCTTAACATCATCGCAGTACGACAAAAAATACTGGAAGTATTTTTTATTTATTCGTTGTGTAGAGAAACCCACTAAAAATATTTTTTATAAATAATATTGTACACGACTAATTGTACTATCCGGAAGGTTTCAAAATATGTCTCACTTTACTCAAAGCTCTGTATCGTTTTTATGTCGTTAATAAAAAATATGAACATTTAACGATTGAGATGGAGAACATTTGAGAGAAGGTAATATGGAGGTCTAGGCATTTACCGGACTTAAACCTCGAAATTTACTCACTGTCTAACATTCATATCTCTTCAAGTTTTCCTTCTGTTAATTTGTAGATGAGATTCGACTGAGTTATTTCTTCTACATACTAGGCAAAGCACAAAAATCAGATAAAATAATTGAATAAACATATATTTCAAATATTGACCGAATGGGAATATAACACAGTGTGTAATGTGGGCATTTACGACAGCCAATGACTAGTCATAAGTCTTAGATTAGTAAATGCTTAGACTTCCATATTCCCTTCTTTTAAATGTTTTTTTTTTCATTTCCCTAGCGGGTTGAAACCCATATTTTTTATTAAATTAAGAATCCTTTAACGCACTGTACTAGATAATTTGAAATAATATTTTATTTTACATAAAATGAGCAATGCTCAACAAATTAATTGATTTTAGAAGTACTTGTGCTTAACGTGTTCACGGCCTGCCTAAAATATTGTTATATCGAACTTGTTTTACTATTATATTGGCTCATAGATCAAATAATACAAAAATAAAAATAGGGGAAAATAATATGTATATTTTTTTGTAGAAAAACAAGACTTTTTGATACAATGATAAATTGATTAGGGTCTATGAAATACTGTCTTAAAAATAAAAAATATTTGATCTTATTAGTAGCATAAAAAATATTAAGAATTTTAAATCCCCCCGAATACGTCACGATTTGGTTAAAATTTAAACTTTGTTCGTGACCGTTTAAATTTAAAAAGAACATCGTCATGAATCTTGGCCTCACAATCGTCAAGGCATATTTTTAACAATTTAATTTTCAAAGTTAGGTTATAAAACATTTCTCCACATTGAATTTCCACATTTATCCGTATTAATTTTGAAAATATAATTGTTTTATCTAAATCTATATCCCAAATTTTTATTGGTATTTTAAGTATGTGATAATTCCTTATGGGCGGAGTTGGCGGTGAATCTGTTAAATATTCATAATAAGAAGTCAAACAGTCAATAATGTACTCTCCTTATTTGTTTTTTTCCTTTATTCCATCGATTGAACGCAAACAGAAGAAGATGTCGAAGGCTCACAAACATCATCGTTCAATACGATGAAATTTGTGTATAATATTATTAATTTTTGAAAATAAAATATCAATGCCATCATTAAAATGAGCGCAATACCAGAGAAAATGTTAAAATCAGACTCCCATTTAGAAAAAAAGGCAAAATCACAAAATTCAATTTTATAAAAGGCAGTAAAAAAATATCATGATATTTGAAAAAACATTTATAAAGAAATCAAAATTCAAACAGAATGCTAAGAAACTGAGCCTTACGCCCGCAATACTAACCACGGGACAACAACCCGATTCTCCTTATATAATTCATGTTTTTTACAGCAATCATTATTTTATCAAATAGTAGATAAGGTGCCTCACTGATACACCAAATGTAAGGTATTTTGATAAATGTTTCCGGACATTTACATACAAATTCATAAATCTCAAAAGTGGAGAAATATGAATCTTGAAACAAAGGTAGAATAGGTTTTTTTATTTTCTTAACACAATGATTTTTACCTGTTGTTTTCTTTGTATTTTTTTTGCACCACAACAGGCTAGGAGGCCCAATTAAAGTGGTGAATTACATCACAGAATGCCCAGGCTTGAGAAAAATCACATTTTAATTTTTGTGTTCTCATCGGGAATCGAACCCGGAACCTTCCGTGCGTGAGTCAAGCGCCTTGACCACTACACTACAGAGGCCGCCATGATTAGTAATAAATAAAACACTTTACGAATGAAATATATGTAGAACATTGTTATTATTAGAGCACACACTAGCATATGTTTGCCTTATTTCAGTATTCAAAATATAAATATATAAAATATAAGAAGCAAATATAATATCTTGTAGAGCAAAAAAAAATTATTTCGAACGTCGTTTAACCTTCATCGTTTTCTTTTGCTTTTGGTGCTAATTTTTAAATTTAAAAAAAAAACGAATGCAGCGAATGTTAACACCGAATACCCATAATACAACTAATATTGTACTATTGGCAAAACCGCAACCGTTTAAGCAACAGCCGTGCATTAAATTACCTCAACGTGTATAGATATTCCGTTGTCTGGCTCGATCCATCACCTTCAGCCCTCTGCATACAGGCAGTATGGGGTACCCCGTTGGCCGGCCCCATTCTGCACGCCGGGGTACCGAGATACTGATAGATGTGACAGGACACGGGAATAACGTGTCCGTGATGAATGCGATCTTTATCCTGTAGATAGGGTTTACGGCAAATAATGCAGATAGTGTTTACAAACACATAGAGCTAGGCGGAAAAAGTGCGGTTAATAGCCGCGCGGTTCTTATTTACTTAAGCGTTTTTATATTCCTCCACACTTGCCCTCGATTTGGAGATCGTGCTTTTGCCGTTGCCGGCCCCTCTGCTTTAAACCAATTGCCTTAAAACTTACGAATCATCAACAGTCCCAGTCAATTCAGATCCCTACTAAAATCTCACTTCTTTAGATTACAATGAAAGCATCCACCCCTTTCCCGAAACTGTTCATAAAGACTTGAGTCTTTCTTCAGTTTCGCATATCAATATCATTTTTTTTAAACTAATTAAGCGAAAATTTAATATATCTTTACAATCAAACCGCGAAAATAACAAAACTAATAAACTTTAAAAACTTTCATTGTACCCCTCACTGCAGTATTGTCAGTTTGTGATCAATCAAATACACATGGTCAGCACAATCACCTTTTTCTAATTTCCCAGTATGGCAGTGGAGGAATACAGTGTTAGTTCCGAATTGAGACCGCGGCCGCACGCTCCAGATCCCGCATCGGAAAGGAAGAAGAACGTAGTAATTCAAACAAATCAATCAACGACAAAAAAAAACATGGACTTCTCATAAATCCAACAAAAACCCAAATTGTACTTGTTGGTAGTAAACAAATGTATTCAAAAGTGAATTTTTCCACACTTCCTCTTTTCAAAATAGATGGTACAGAAATTCCATTCATGACTTCAGTCAAAAACTTAGGTATTATCATTCATAAGCATTTAGAGTGGCACGATCAGGTTAACGAAGTTAGTCGTAAACTTTATAGCAGTTTGCACTCACTTAAAAGATTACAGAATTTCTTGCCAATTAATGTTAAGCAAACATTAGTCCAGAGCTTACTTCTTCCACTTCTTGACTACGCGGATGTATGTTATTCAGATGCTAACTCTGAATTGCTTGATAAGTTAGAACGATTGCAGAATATTTGTATTCGTTATATCTTTAATCTTCGCAAATTTGACCACATAACCGAGTATCGCACGCAACTACACTGGCTCAGTATCAGGCATAGAAGAAACATTCACATTCTATCACTTCTTCACAATATTTTAAATAATCCCACTTCGCCTGTTTATCTGAGAGAGCTCATCCAACCTCTTTCACAACACGGACTATCTCTTCGTTCTAGTAACGAGAGAACCCTTTTAATACCCTGTCATCGCTCTAATTTTTTTGCCTCCTCTTTCACAGTAGTAGCCGCTCGATTGTGGAATAATCTACCCACTAATGTAAGAGACGCCCCTTCTTTATTTACATTTAAGTCGAGATTGAAATGTCACCATCTAAATATTTAAATTGTTCCTTTATCCTTTTTCTTTCCTTCCCATCCCCTCTCCTCTCTTCATAGTTAAGTGTTATTTTTTTTTATACATATATTTTATTTTTTTTAATCTTTGCTTTTAATTTTTGTATAAAATTGTAAGATTCAATATGTCCATGTATTTATAATTTTCTCAAACTGAACGGTTTGGGTAGGTAGGAAGAAATTGCCTTAAGGCAATATGCCCGCCCTTATATGTATATTTATTGTATATGTATATAAAGTGTCAATAAATAAAATAAATAAATAAAACGACACGAAACCTAAATACATATAGGAAACATTAGAATAATTTGCCCTATACAACTTCTTTAGATTATCATACCCTCAATTTCAAATCAGAAAATATAATATGTCACTTTAGTTTAGTTAGAATGTAAGTTTAAGTATACAATTTTCAAGCGCCCTTGAGGTAATTTTTCACAAAAATGACGCTATATAAATCAGCCAAATATTTTTTTTTTTTATTGTCGAACCTGACAATATAAAAATTTGTCGAAATGAAAATGGTGGTCCACGATAGTGCATCTTAACATACACTGATAGTACTTCTGTACTTCTGGCTGCAAAAAAACATACCCGTTACTTATCCTGTATTACGGAATATAGCGAGGAAATTTTTAATTTCCTTTCCATCGTCATACCTAGTGGAAAGGGCGTTCAGCGCTGTTACCAATCTCCTAACGAAAAAAAACAGACTGGACATCATTGGCCGAGGAGATTTAAGATTAAACCTGACAAAATTGACGCCAAATGTTGATAATTTATTGTTAAAGCATCAGGTTCATCCTTCCCACGAAAAACATTTAATTATTGCTTAGTTTATTTTATGTTACGTTTATTTTATATAACAGATACAAAATTTTATTTTGGGTAGTTTTAATTTAAATTCAATTAATAAATGTATAAAACTTAATATTTCTTTTTACACTTAACTTCACTACAGTGAGAAATTTATGAAAAATCAATATCAGGTAAGTAGGGGGTCTACCAAAAACAGAAAAACATGGCAAGGGGTCTACGACACAAAACAGTTTGGAAACCTCTGCTAACCCAACTAGTTTTCCATTTTCTAATAGTAAGTTATTTACAACTCGTTTAAAATGGTCACCAAAATTGAAATATTTGGGTAAATTAAATAAACGCTTATATATTTTTTTCAGAATGGCTCCAAACTTTAAATATGTGGCTAATTCAATTTCTTTTTTTTTTTTTTAAATCGTTGATATAAAATCAACAAACCAGATTCATCGGCTTCTGCTGTACCAATCATAGAAATATAAATACAGACTAAAGTTAATCGTCTATTCAACTGCATCTATTCAGTTTCAGTGCTGAATGAGATCGTTAGTTTTCACCCCCCTCACAAAGCACTCCCCTCGCTGACCAATACGGGCTGAATAATGACTGTAAAGGGAGAATCTAATCATCTTTATCATCAACCATCATTAGCAATCCAAGTGGATCCGTGTTCCGGTCCAGACATTAGTAGTCCCTTGATTAATTTGGATAGGAAATCTGAAATTAATGCAAACCGTTCAATTTTTTTTATCCCGAATGGAAACATTTGAACAATATATTTTTTCACATCTAAATTTGTGTCTAACATCTAAAAAAAATACTAATTACAAAATATTCTAAGTTTCACGATGGTTACTGAAAGGGAAAAATTGTGGTTGAATATTTTAATAAATTCAAGTAAATTCAACAATGTTTGAGTATGTCCAATTGCTTGCAGACTGGCTGGATTTGGACATACTCAAACATTGTTAAATTAACTACCTCGTAAAAGAAGTAGTATAAAAAATAGAAAACTGTTTTCAGGCGTTACCTAGAAAGTGAGTTGGTTCAGCCGGATGAATCTCATCAACGTGATAAAGGTTTCAGCTCTTTTACTTCACACACAAGTCAACAGATGGAAGAGTTGAGGAAATGTGGATGTGCAAACATGGGCAGAATAGTAAATGTTACACAGTGGGTAAAGTGGCCACTTAAACCAGCCAACGACAGCTCATAAGCCCTGTAAATGCCTAGACTTCCATATGCCCTTCTCAAAAATGTTTTCCCACTCTGTTGAAATTAATTTAAAAATGCGAGTAAATATTAGTTTACAACCTCTTACAGACTCTTATCTCTATACCTACCTGTTTCGAGACGTACCCGTCTTATCCTCAGGACACCAATTACACTAACGTGCAAATTCTACTATGTATTTTCAGCAAAATAGTTCCACTATAATATTTTATTTATTTAATGCACACAATGTAATTAGTATCCTGGCGAAGAGACAGGCACGTCTAAAAACCGGTAGACATAGAAAGGTCGGTAAGTGGTTGTTTACAAATATTTACTTACATTTATCAAAATGTTTGACAGCAAAGTTAATGCTTTTTATATTGACAATCCGGATTTTAGAATCGCGGATAAAGTTATCAATCGTTTATTGTTAACATAAACAGTCAGTCCCAAAACCATTTATTTAAAGGTGATTCGCATAATAGTGTGATCAAACTTGGTATACTTAAAATAAGTATGTGAAAATTCTTGGAAATTTCTACAAATAATCTTATTGTTCAATCCTGTCTACGAACTGCTACTTAATTCAGAAAAGGCTAACAACCGGTAATTAACTTTACAAAATTTAAGTTTTTTTATAATTGTTAGTAAGGTGTCGTCTTCATACGATATGCGCGTATGAGCCAAAAAAATCCAAATACGTTATATGGTGTTTTCAGTTAAATGGAAAAAATAGCACTTTTGTATTTGAATTTCGAAATTGACCAATAGACTGCTTGCATTCGATTAAATTCAGTACCGGGAATAAATCCTCCGTACTAAAGAAAAAAACAATACCGCGTATATCAAAGCCAATACAGCAGATGAGACGTACTCGATTTGCGTAAAGGCAATACAGCGAATTAGCGTAACTGCCATTTTAACTGCCACAATCAACAATTTAGTATGTACAAACGCGATTGTAAAAATAGTTTTTTTAATTTAAATCAACAACACAAAATAAACTGCATTTAATTATTTTTTTACAAAATTTAAAGGTTTTTTTACCCCTCCAAAACATTTTGAAAAAAATGTTCACCCGCGGTAATGAACTTACGTTGACGATATTATATTTATTTATTTATTTATTTATTTATTTATTAACGGACATTGTCCATGTTTACAATTTATAAGGTTTAAATATTACAATAAAAGAGTAGTTTAAAACATTTAAAGAAAAAAGAAAGAAGCATTGACAAACATAAGGGACATCGAGACAAGATCTGGACTATTTATTTAGTGCTCGTTTAAATCGTTGTAAACTTAAACCAAAAAAGTCCAGATCCTGTCTTGAGTTAACAATACGACAAAGGCGGGTCATTGGAGAATTTAGGCCATAGTTTGTTCTATGCTGATCGATGAACAGTACTTCATTGTTTCTCAATCTACGAGTCGGAATATTGAATTTTACTTGTCCCAGTAATGATGGAACATCGATTATACCATTTAGTATGCCGAACATATATGTGGAGTCAATATTAGTTCTACGTTTTTGTAGACTAGAAATATTTAACATCGACTCTATTTCAGCATAAGAATAATTATTTCTCTCTAGTCCAAGCATCCACGCTATTTTTCGAAGCAAGCGATGTTGGACTGATTCAATGTGATTTATGCGATTGACATAGAATGGAGACCAGACCACTGAGGCATATTCAAGAAGAGGGCGAACAGTTGAGCAATAAAGAGTTTTGATTGTTCGGACATTAGTAAAATCAGAGGATATTCTGTTAATGAAGCCAAGTAATTTCAGTGATTTATTTACTGTATTATCTATATGCTCGTTATATATTGTTTTTTTGTGACGATAATAGTAATATCTTTTTAACTTTTACCTAACTCTTGTGTGGCTTTGATGTCAAATGTCACACTAGTCTACATACAAAACAGACTGATTTAAAAAAAATATATATATATATATTGTAGACCCCCGTATTTAGTAGCCTTACGTGTCATGTACAAGGCTAAGGTACTCGGAAAAATCGTTTTTGTTTGTCCTGGAAATTGTATGTTCGATCACTGATTTTGGTTTATTTTGTTAATTGTTGCAGTGTGGATATCTGTTAAGGACATTCCACCTTTCCTGCATTCTGCTTCAAGATTATGGCGTTGTAAACTGAAAAATGGGCACTGAAATAACAGATGTTCAATACCCTGTGAAGAAATATCATCGCATGGACAATAGTCATCATTCCTTAATTTAAATCCATATAGGTAACTTCTCATAGCTCCGTGTCCGGTAAAAATTTGGGTCTTTTCGAAAATACAGGGCTGATATGTGTCTTATTTTTTAAAATTATGATGTATTTTTTGCAATCTTCAAATGTAAATTTTCACACTGGATTTGGAAAGTCAAATTTGTATCACTATGCTGGCTTTTAATACAAAAAAATTTTACTCTTGCTACGTGAAGAATTAATGTTTTTTTTAACGTAATTACCCGGTAAACCTCTATTTAGAGGCTTGTCCGCAGGTTGGAAAGAGGGGATATGGAAGGAGGTAATGAAATATACACTACAACACCCGACCATTGAAAAAAAATATTTCTTGGATTTTTTGCTCTCGCAACTGGCGGGAATCGAACCCGCGACGCCTGTTTCACAGTTAGCTGTCTAACCAACTGCGCCACAGCGCCTGTCAGCAATAAATGACGCCCTTACAATAACACAATGTAACGCCAATGCAGAAATAAATCTGTATAAGATAGAGCTCGAAGGTAATACTCATAACAAGAAATACAAAGACGCCGTTTTGTGGCCGGTGTTGGTTTGAAAGACATTCAGTCGGTTATTGACAGTGATAGGGGATGGACGAATGTAGAAGAAGACCGGCCTCTTTACGATTTTTAATTTATTTTGCTACATCAGGGCTAAACGTTTGTTCCTATAAATTATAAAAAAATAATTATTAAACTGCATGTCTCGGTGTTTTTTTTAAATGTCTTGCTTATAATATACAAGGTTTATATTTCAAAAAGTGGATTTTTCTGCAATTAAATATCTTAAAATTTATCTAAACTATTGGGATCAGGAGGGATATATTAATGTGGACTAATCAGAAACTTCTCAGCATTTGCTCACGTGGAGAGGAAACCACTTTAAGCTCTTCAGGAGAAGCCGGCCTGTTGGCAGTAGTCAACAGGCCTTCCGTTCCACTAGAGGAGTGTTCAGCATTTTGTTCCCTACTTTGGTTTATTTTACCAATTTCCTGCCCTATATTTATCATGTATGATACTACCTGTCGTGTGAGTTCTTTTTTACCTATCACCGATGGGATGTCGCATAGATCTTCACCCAGGCCTCTGCATCGCGCCTCCAGCTATTGTCTTTGAAAGCTGAAAAAGGGGCAGTGCATCAACAGGTGAGGGACATCTTGAGGAGTTTCATCGTCGCATGGGCAGCTGTCGATCTTTGAGAGCTTGAAGCGATGCAGGTAGCTCATAAACCCACCATGACCCGTAAGCATCTGGGTGAGCTCGTAGCCAGCATTCTGCATTTTTCTGAAATCATAGGCATGAAAAATTGTAGGGAAAAACATTTTAGTTACACTTCCGGTTGTCTCACTCAAATAGCGATCGTTCCAGAGTTGAAGGGTCCTGCTTCTTATTTTTCTTTTGTCAAAACTTAGCGGAAAATTGGTGAAATCAGGGGCTGTTTTCTTAAGCGTAGCCTCCCGAGCCTTTTCGTCAGCCTTTTCGTTGCCAAGGATTCCGCAGTGTCCTCGTATCCAGCTGATGTACACGTCCTGGTGTCTGCATCGTAGATTCTGGATATTTGTTCTTATGTCCATTACAATAGGGTTGACCGAACTTCGGTCAGTTATTGCATGGACTCCAGATTTGCAATCTGTCAGGATCGTTATTGATCGATCCGTCTTGTGCTTGAGTAACACTATTTAAAATTTTAAAAATAATATATATATTTGACCCCTGTATTTAGTAAGCCTTACGTGTCATGTACAAGGCTAAGATATTAGGAAACAATCGTTAATTATGCGATGTTTGATCACTGATCTTTGTTTATTACTTTTATGAGTCCAATCACCAATTGTTCCAATGTCCAAGAACAATGATAACTGCAGTACACGATTATGTCATTGTATGTTTAGAGTTAATGTTATCAACCAGTTATTATTATAAACAAATTACCAGCGGGTTCCACATACAAATAAAGTTTTTTTATATAAATTGATCGTTTTGTTTAAATTTACTTTATAAAAAATTCACATTAGTATGTATTGCGAAGCTAAAAAACAAGTTCAGCACACGAATAAATCACCGAAATAACAAATAAAATAGCTGGAAATTTTCCCCAAGTCATGTACGCATGTAAAGGAGAACTTACGCATATATCATCATCCCGTTGAAGGCAATGGCGATGCTCCCATCGAAAATAATATGATCAAATCCTTTTTGAGAAGTTTGACAGGTTGAATTTATTTTTTGATTCCGGTATTCTGCACTGAACATTTCTCTTCTTTAGATATCCCTCCTCTCGTAATTTCGAGTCTCGGGGCTTCCCTACCACCTCACCTGTAGTGATGCGCATAATCGAATGAATGAAACAAAGTAATATTTTGCGTCCAGTCTTTTATTCCGTATATTTGGTGATACAATCATTTACTGTTATTCCATTTTTTATTTTAATTGTTGTGTAGCTATTTATTTATTTTATTTATTTATCTTTTTGTACATAATGCTATTTGTATATTGGCGGGCTTATTGCCAGATGGCAATTTCTTTCAACCAACCTATAAAATTATAGTTTTATTTTTACAATTCAAGTTACAGAACATATTCAATAGAAAATAAAGAATGAAAAGCTTAAGATATGTAAAAATAGAAATAAACGTATTTGTTTGTATATTACCTTAAATCAAATTTATTTATCAATAGAAAAAAGGAAAAAAGGGGAAAGAGGATTGGAGATGTTTCTTCAGACGTGATTTCAGCTATGACACATTAGTATAGATAAAAAATGAGGCTTAATATCTATCTTGTTCTTTTTTTTAAATAATAAAGGCTTTTATAACCTCAGAGTAATAAAGAGAAGCCCTTTAGTTTTGTTGCGTGGAACAACAGCTTTCCAAATTTTTGGTTTGGTTTTCAGTTTAATGACAACCGTGTAACGGATGGTTTCGGTTTGCACTTGCAATACGGAAATAACACATACGAATACCAATAAAAATATATGAAAGGGATTAAGAATAATTTATTATATTTTTTAAATGTTTTCATACGTAAATCTAAACAAAAAATTTAATAAAAAACGTTGCCAGAAAAACGCGACGTGTTTGGCCTTGGTTGTTGTGACGTCAATATTTGTGATATTGTTCTGACTAAATGCAATAACCAGGAATAAATAAACATGAATTGTGACGTATTAGGGGCGTGGTCAATGGAATGACAGTTTTTGCTGGAATTCAAAATTACAAATTTTAAAGTTTTTTCTATGCTACTAATAATTAGCAAAAAAAAATATTTTTTACTGAATAGTATTTCACGAACTAATATTACTTTTAAAATGTTTTAATTAAAAGGGATATTTCCCTATCATCGACCTGAGTACATACTGCCCGTTATATTGCTGTCAATTGTAGAATTGTTTTTGTCCGTATGGGCGACTCTATTAGCCAGTCTTGTATTATTACTCTAAGGCTATAACAGGCCTGAATTACATATTTTTTTCGATTTACAGAAAATTCCTTATTGAACAGTTTTATGTGAATGTGTTATTTTTTTTCTTTTTTAATGCCTTTAATTAAAATATCTCTACTGCCTAATGAAACACGACGTTCAAACATCGTTTGCCGAAGGATTTTTTTAGCACAGTTTTTTAACAGTCAAGTATTAGTCGATACTCCTATAAAGACTTTTACCAAGAATAATTTACATTAACAAACATTAATATTTCCTTTACTCTCCCTTCCAATTGATGTGTAGCTAGTAGCTAGCTGTAAATTTAATAAATACTTTGTTAAAATTTTCGGTTTTCCTACGTTGTATACTTACTAATCGGTTTAAATAATTTATTCATTATTATATTAATAAGAAACAGAAAAATTCTTCAATTCTTCATGATTTTGCTGGTTTTTCTACGTTTTTAGTTATCTATTCCATCTGAACTTTAAATTGTTTTCCGACAACTTTTAAAACCCTTTAACCCTGCCTTTTTTTGTTTAACCCTCACATAAACCCGTTTTTTGGTAAATTTTCAGAACTGATTTTGAATATTTAAGTCGATTTTGGGTTTTCACAGAACGGTTTGATTTTTTACTACTAATTATTAAAACAATATTTTTAGACACTCTCAAATTTATTATTGAGTATACATTCAAATTATGATGTTATTAATGTAATCGGATGAATTTGTCGTAATAACCGCTTATTTACATCACTATTTACCTGTCATAACTCAGCCATCCCTCTTACAATTCACCTATGGATATAATATTGGAGTGATGACCCGTTTCCGCCTTCCACAGCCGGTTCTGATTTCCCAATCGCCACTTAATCAGAACGTGCTGGAAAATTATGCATCAAATCTGAATAACTTTAATATTTACAATATTAACCCATATTCCAGCTGTATATTTTATGTTATTAGTTTATCAGATGTAAGAAGCACCTTTTATTGATGTATAATTGAAAATTGAAAATAAATGTGGTTTTATGATTTCAACAACATCTTTAGTGTCGTAAAACCTCCATACTTCATATTTATTAACAGTTTCTGACTTAAGACACTGTTTAAATTATTAATTGAATTTTTATTAAAATCTCAATCATCAGGGATCGATTTTTCAAAACACGATACTCTCCCTATATTCGATTTATTTTTTTAAAATTAAAGCTAGTATCGAGACGCATCAATTACCTGAAAAATCTCACCACAACTCGTTAAAAATAGTCTTAAAAAATATCAAAGTCTTCCTGGTTTTTCAAAACACGGTATTTTATTGTGTATATTATAATCCCTAATTTCAATCATTTGTATTGGGTGTTATGAAATACTATAGAAAATAATAAATTATGCATTTATTTATTTATCAATTTTTTTCACATTGTAAACAATAATCAATAATAAAAATAATATGACCTCACTGAGTTACCCGAGCCGAGGACACTTAACAATATAGGTACTTTTTTTTAAAATCATAAATTAGATTACCTTCATGCTTAGTTGTAAGGTGTAATTTTAAAAAAAAATGTTCCCTTTCTCAAGTGTCCCATGCCAAGGCAAATATTCAACAATATTTTGATACATACCCAAATACATTTTGAACAAAATTTTACTGTTACGTGTATTTCACAGTATAAGAAACTATGCAAATAACAGATCTAAATTATCGCAATACAGAAGAAAAAAAAATTGAAAAGGGAATATGGAAGTCTAGGCATTTACGGGGCTTATGACCTGTCATTAGCTGATTTAAGTGGCCACTGTATAAACTGTGGACACACTTAAAATATTGTTGTCATACAAATAGCAACTATTTTTTACCTATTTAGCCTAGTCTAATTTTGAATCCGTGCCTACATTATCATTAACCACATCTTGATAGGAATTTTATAGTGTGAGTACTTTATTATTATTAATTAAAAAAAATACAAATTTTCCGTTTACATTTGGTACATTTTTTATTACATCCCCTGTATTAAATCCCCTCTCTCTGTAAACCAAATCATCGAATGGTTTAAGAGTTTCAAATACCTGGGAGTATATGATACAGAAAATGGCAGCTTTCAAAAAGAACTGGGAGTGCGGTTAGGAGTAGCAGGCGCCAAATTCAACAGGATGAGGGATGTCTGGAGATTGGATATTCATTCAGTGAAAACCGAATTCCGCCTTTATAACGCCTGCATAACACCTATTCTCCTCTACGGATGTGAATCGTGTCACCTCTCCAGGGGTTAAAATAGCAAAATTCTGAGTTTTGAGAATAGGTGTCTCAGAAGTTTGTTGGGCGTGCGGTGGTTTAACTTTGTGAGAAATGAGGTAGTGTCAGAACTTCGAGGAGAACCTGACTTAGGAGGACACAAAGGAGTTGGCGGCCTACAAAGATGCATGGAGGCTCTTTGTGGATACCATATGCTCCAGCTAGAGAGCGGACATGGAATGATGATGATAATGATGATATTTCATTGTACTTAGACTGGTACCTCAAGCGTAAGACCGAGCATCTTAACTTCATGTAAAAATATCAAAACAATATTATGATATAAATATGATATACGATCGGTGTATTAATGTAGTGCTCTATGAATAAAAGTGTTTTAAAGCGTCGTCTGTAATTTTTAAATTGGTTTTTTTTTCATGAAAATCTGAATACGTGTTATTTATTTTAGTACTACCTTACTATGTGAAAAAAAGACTACAATCTTTCGTACTTAAAATGCTTAACCGATCACTCTTGTTTATTGTCTAATCTAGATTGCAATAGTTATAAAATAAAGCTTTGGTACAAAGTTTTTTATATACAAATGGTTAAATTGAATTAACCATCACAACCACATCGAAAATTTTACTCAGTGATTTTTCAGGACACATTACCCATGAGTTAAAATGTTTTAACCCTTAGATCATACGAAAAACTGTGTTTTCTTAGGTGTATATCGTTTTCGCTGAGTTTACGTATTTTGCAAGAATGTTTATGACTTTGCTATGGCCAAGAAGATCGTAAAAATTATACTAATAGCAGCGTTTACGTGTACTTACAGTTTTTAAAACGTTACTCAAACGAAGTAATGACGTCATAAAGGCAAACACGAAATTGCGTCGTTGCATTTTTCGCCTTCTTATCAAAACCACGAGAAGGCAAGGACAACTTGAGGGTTGGTTATGTAAAATATTTTATGTAAACTCCAAAATTTATTTTCATTTTAACTAACGTGTTTTTGCATTTCAAAAAAAAATTATTCGTTCTTTGGCGTAATTTGTAAAAAGGAGTATTACTTATTTGAATACCCAATTTACTGTTCAAATACTATGTTTTAAAAAACTCTGCGAACGGCGTTTAAACTAGTGTTACATTCAGCAAAAAAGAGCTATTTTAAAATTCAGTTACCTATTTTTTTTTACTTCGTCTTAAAAAAATAGCGAAATTATAGACCACAAATGTCCTAAAATACAGATTTGGAACTGTTTAAAAATCAATTTAATTTATTTGCTTAGTTAAACACTTTATAAACATATACAGTTTACATACATATGCATAAGGCGGGCATATTGCCTAAGGCCATTTCTTTCTACCTACCCAAACCGTTTGTAGGTATATTATAGAATTTTTACTGTCAAATAAAACATGTACATGGATAATTTAAAAAAATCAAGATATCTACACTTTACTATGAAGAGAGGAGGGGGTAAAAAGGAGCAAGGAAAAACTCAAATATTCAGGAGTTGACATTCTCCAAGTCTCCAGTCTCTCAGTCACTCTCCAAGCACAAAATGTAGCTTCTTTTTTTTTGAAGAGTGACAGTTATAACATTTACTAGATATATAAAAGTAGATTTGTATTAGAATTCAAAAAACATGAACCACTCTATTTACATATAAGTTATTAATTTAAAAAATACTTGGTACACTTCCACTTATTTATTTTGACCAATTAACGCTTTCACCCTCTAATGGGCATCTTCAGACTGGTGAATATTATACAGTGTAAGGATAATTTATATAAAACTCAATATTATCTGAAGTGTAGGTACATTTATAAATAAGTATTTTTTTAAATTAATCACTTATATGTAAATATAAGTTATTACATCATCAAATGCCACAATTCAAGAATTTTATACTATGCTTTTTCAGTTGTTTTATGACTTTCAATAAAATTTTTTAAAAAACGTTTAGTGTACTGTATAGAAACCTTAAAAAATCATGAGTATATTTTATTAAATGTAAGTGTGACATTTGCCGTTTTTAGAAAATATTTGTATTTTAGTGGTTTTTAGTGTAAACTTAACAACACTTAACAAAACTCAGTATGAACAGTTGAAATAAAAATAGCGGTTTTTAATAAATTGTATAGTAGTTGAACTTTTCATGTATAGATTCAAAATATTCATTAAACACTGCCAAAAATCTAAATAAAAGAATATCCACAACTCCTTTTAATTTTCAAAAAATGATTTCTAATGGCGCTGTATAGTGGTAGAAATGATTATTTAAGAATAAATCAATGCTGGTACTGGTATAATGCATTATGTCATTAAAAGAACTTCCGGGATAATCGCATTTATTGCTGTTTATTTTTTCAACGCATTATTTCTCCCTAAAGCTTTGAAAGAGTAATCTTTATAGGCATAGCATAAAATTTAAAATCAACATCTTGCACCAATATTAAAAAATATTTGAAATAAGTATATGAAGACTGTTGACTTAATGCATTCTGTCAGTATATCCTCATTATTTTGTCCATTCGTACGAATCAATGTGGACAATTGCTATTTTCAGAAGAAAAAAACCCTATTTATACAGTTTTTTTTTATTTATCAATATTTAGAAAAAAGAACGACTGTATGAACGCATAGACCAACAATAATAATGTCCGATAATATCGTTTTGGAAAATTTTGGTCATTTGAAGTTTTTAGAATTTTTTTATCTATTATAAACATATAACAATAGACTGGGTCAAAAAAATGAAACCCTTATTGTTGTAAAGAGATTCATCTGATCGGTTTTTTTTCACATATTAGGCATCGCCTGAAAACAATTTTCCAATTGTTAAACTTCTTCTTGGACCAGTTAATATTTATGTCTAGATCTCTTCACAACAATAAAGGTTTCAGATCTTTAACTTCACTTAAATCATCACATGGAAAAATGGAAGAAATATGAGTGCTCAAACATAGGCAAAATGGTGAATGTTACACAATGTGTAAAGTGGCCGCGTAAACCAGTCAGTGACAGGTCATAAGCCGTGCAAATGCCTAGACTTCCATATTCCCTTCTCTAAAATGTTCTTCATCCCCGTTGTAATTTGTTAAATATTAACTTAATTGAAATTTATTTTCAAAGTTCAACATACGATTTTACTTACCTTAATATCTAATTGCAAGAAATATGTTTCGATTACTAATTTACTTAGCGGTCATTTTAAAGTTTAGTTTTAAAGGTTTACTTTTATTTTTTAAATTATTCTTTGTATCGAAATTTGAAGTATTAATTTAACATTTTCTAACGTAAAAAATGGATACATCGTTCGAACGCAAACTGTATTTTTCAGTTTTAAAATGAATTAGTGGTTTCGCTTCCGCTCTGTTAACGTTTATATTTGCTCACTGCGAAGCTTTGAAACTCTTTGAAAAACTGGCTTTCGTTTCCAATTTGCATACTACATCCATCGGTCATAAAAGTGCTTGAGTTTCAGTAGACTGTTATAAAGTATTTCTTGATAATATTTTGTGTTTGATTAAAAATCTGAAAAGACGTGAATAATTGCCATTTGCTACTGCAGCTATGATGTTATCTACTTGCTACATTAAAAAGTTTTATTTGTACATTTTTATGTACAATTTTAATTCTGAATTTCATTGATTTAGAAAACTTCATTAAAGAAAAGTTTTAGCAAGCAATGACCACTGGTTAAAAGCACTCAAGGTCTCTAGATTTTTTACTATAGTGACGGTGTTATCATATTTTCCGTGCGATGTCAAAAAAAAAATTCTACAATGGTTTAAAATACGGAAATTTTTAATTTCATTAAAACGAGTCGTATCATGCCCCATGGGACAATTGGCACGTATTACGTTACCACTCTATACTTGTACGCAATATTTGTTAAAAGCACAATCGGCGTGGATGGCGTGTGACGTCACAGTAACGTGACGCCAACTGCGAGCCGATTCATATGTGTTCGTTTTTAAACCCAATAATTATAAATGAAAACTTGTTTGTTATGTATTGATGGTTTTATGTATTTAGTTATTTGACAAATTGTAAACTGCATATTTGTCCAGCGGGCTTTTTCAAAATTTCCGATTCATTCCTAAAGTTATTATATTCGTCTAATCTTTTTTTTTATTACGTTGCTATATAAATAAATATGAATAATATAATAACTATAAAATATAATATAAAACTAGCTAAGTATTAGGCAAAAAATAAAAGAAACAATAGCTATTATTAGGTCAGTAAAATACAAAAAGTCAAAGTTATTTTTACAGCTTTCGAATAATCAAAGTTACTTTGATTGTATCGCTATTAGAATTTTTAATCTTAAAACTGACAATCAAAAACGATAATTTAATTTTTTTCCATAACCGTTTCCGAGCCGGTGTAGTCTGACGATTGGAGAATTTACGCAACAATTCTTGTGATTATAATTATGGTTACATTTTTGTGGCTACACGAGCAGATCACAGCAGAATGCTCGTACTATGGAATGCCGAAAACACGTACGACTTTCGCTCTGAGAAATTTCTCTTTTGTGGCCTTAAGAGTGTTCAATGTCCTGGATAAACATGTTGAGTTATCCAAAACGAAGGTCATTTTCAGGAGAAGTATACAAGTGTAGGTTTTGACTAAGGAAAAAGATCGTTGCTGCAGACTGCTGCGAGACATTACATAGATGTTTATATGATATTAAACGTGCTGTCCAGATGTATATTGAAATTTATGTTAATGTAAAATTTTTTATCTGTAGTGTTCTTTAATAATATGCATGCTTCCACTTACTATTTTGTTGTATTCCAACTCTTGGCTTCTTGAAGTTAGGTATACGTGATTTTTTTTCTTTAATATGTGTCTTTATATAAATAAATTAAATAAAAATAGAAAACATCTGGCTATCTGAAATCGGGTTGTGGTCCTGTGGCTAGCGTCTTGGACTCACGGAACAATGGCCCGTGATTCGAATCTCACTCTACTCCAACTTTATTTCCATTTTCTAATAGTGAGTTATTTACAACTAAACAATGTTTGAGTATGTCCAAATGCTTGCAGACTGGCAGGATTTCCTCCTTAGGGAGTTATTCATATTAAAATTTATTTCAACGGAGAGGGAAAACATTTTTGAGAAGGGAATATTGAAGTCTAGGCATTTACAGGGCTTATGACTTGTCATTGGCTGTGTGTAAGTGGTCACTTAAACTAGCCAACGACAGGTCATAAGCCCTGTAAATGCCTAGACTTCCATATTCCCTTCTCAAAAATGTTTTCTCTCTCTGTTGAAATAAATTTTAATATATACAACTCGTTGAAAATGGCCCTAAAAATTAAATATTTGGGTAAATCATAAAAACGCAAATATTTCGTTTTAAAACAAAAAATATATATATATTACAACAGAGATGAAGAACATTTAAAATAAGGTAATATGGAAGTCTAGGCATCTATAGGGCTTATGACCTTAAATGTTCTTCATCTCTGTTGTAATATGTTAATATAAACAGCTCCCCAGGGAGTTGAATCCAGTCCTTGTCTACAAAAATTTGGACAAACTCAAAATATTGTTTAAAAAAAAAAAATAATAACAGTCGTATCCTCCATTATCATTTTATTTAAAATAATATTGACCATTTCAGCGCTTTAAGTAATCTTGTTTTACTACGAACACCTTCCCTTCGTGGATATTAAAAATGTACTTATTTTAACTAAATCTTCTAGCTTCGTTTTTAACTATCAAAACGTCTTACTGTTTCATTAAATTCACGGCTCGAGTTTTGATTTATTGACTACCATGCGTACTAAACTTACTTTTTATGGGTCGGGTATTAAATTTTAATCTCAAGCGCCGCAAGACGTCCTCACCCTTTTTTTACAACTTTATTGCCCGGGTTCTTACTTGATATGAATTTTCGTGCTAAATTCATGCGTGTTCTTCCCTTGGCGTTTATTTAGAGCCTAGGTCGTTTGTTTACTAAACTACCCGCTTTCATCACAAATGAAATTAAGAAAAAGTGTAATCGTGCCAAGTATTTTAAATACACGTGCTAATTTTCTTTAATACAAATTTAACCTATTGGCCAGTTCTTCGATATTACTTGACTTGTTAATTTTTACGATTTATCTATTGTTACTTGCGGTGAAAGTACATCGTCCACATACCCAGAATCCGCTTTAAAGACCGCGACGATTCCGTTCATACAAAAGATTAATGTTTTTTTGTCAACAAACGAATTACTCTTAAATTTTTCAATTTCATATACGATTGAAATTAAATTTAACTCTAATACTTTAGCTGTGAGTATGGAAAATTATATAAAGGGCCTTTGTCGGATATTGTCATTTGTCCTCATGAGTATATTGCAAACACGAATGATAGCAAACATTGTGTTTACCATAGAATCTGTTTGATAGAAAAGTTTTTCTTATCAATAAAAAAACATATTAAAAAAAATGAATCATCAAAAGGTCTGTTTTATTAATATCCTCAACAATATTTAAATTCAAATTCATTTCAACAGAGAGGGAAATTTTTTTTGAGAAGGGAATATGGAAGTCTAGGCATTTACAGGGCTTATGACCTGTCATTGGCTCGTTTAAGTGGCCTTATCACGTGGGTGAGATTCATCCGGCTGAACCATTTTGTGAAGTAAACGAGCTGAAGGTTTCAGCTCTTTTACTTCACAAAAGTCAACAGATGGAAGAGTTGAGGAAATGTGGCTGTTCATACATGGGCAGAATGGTGAATGTTACACAGTGTGTAAAGTGGCCACTTAAACCAGCCAATGACAGGTCATAAGCCCTGTAAATGCCTAGACTTTCATATTCCCTTCTCAAAAATTTTTTCTCTCTCTGTTGAAATAAATTTAAATATGAACAAATCCCTAGAGAGGAAATCTAGCCAGTCTGCAAGCATTTGGACATCATCAAACATTTTTGAATATTTAAATTGTTTCTTATAGTCATAGAATTATTAAAGTTCAGAAACCGCGTACAAACATCAAACCAAAGCCGACAAAACTTATCATAAATTAGTAGATTCACGTTTTGGCCATTAGTCGCCTGGCGATTTAAATTCAATTACGCCGTGTTGTGTCGTTTTTAAGTGTCAAAATACTGCTGGGATTAAAAGAGAAGAGGGTGGGATCACATTTCATGTGTAAGGAGCGAATTCACGAATAATATTATTTAATAATTTAATTATTTTTCTGTCTGTCGGATTGTTATGGTCAAGAGTCAAGCGTCTTGTGACCACTACATCTAGAGAAGCCAGAAGAAAAGACCGCCTAGAGAAGCTGGTAATTAGAAAAAAACCAATTCATAAAATAAATGTTAAACAACTTTGTTTTAATCACTTATTTTTTATTGTTTTCCATCCGACCGGTTTCAAAGTTTCACGAGCTTCTTTATCAAGGTAGACTTAACTAATTGAAATTTGTCGGTAGAAAACAATAAAATATAAGTGGTTAAAAACATAGTTGTTTTAGCTGAATAACCAAAAAGTTTTAACTTCAAATACAAAAGTACAAAAACAATTGTTTGCACTTCGTCAAAAATGACCCCAAAAATTTAAATATTCAAATGCAAATGTTCCTTAAAAATACGAACATGAAATGCGCATTTTTCTTTCGATAGCAAGATTTGCGGTATTGTCTGGAAAATAGAAACCATACAGAGAACGTTTATGACACATACCAGACTTGAGGCATTTACATTCTAATGTACAGAACCTTCTTAAATGGATTTGTAAAATAGCAACTGTATGCTAAACAATACTGCCTCTGATGTTGTCTGCTTTTAAAACTACTGTAAAAATGTATGATATTTATTTACATTTAGTTTCATAAATATTTAATAAAAAAGATTCGTAAAAATATCTGAAATACCGCCGACTATGTTGATTAAAAAAATATGTATCTTTTTCAACAATATTTTTAGTCTATTCAAAATATTGTAAATAAGAACTGGATTCAACTCCCTTGGGAGTTATAAATATTCATAGATTACAATAGATATGAAGAACATTTTATGGAGGAGAATATAGGAATCTAGGCATTTACAGGGATTATAACCTGCCATTGGCTAGTTTAAGTGGTGACTTTGTTCACCAGTCAGCCTATGTATGATCATCTATATTCTTTCAATTCTTTATTAATTATCTGAAACCTTTATCGATGCAGGTTATATTCTGATCAAATTATTTCACCAAACTAAGAAGAGTGAAGGAATAAAGATATTTAAACATAGGCAGAATGGTTCATGTTACTCAGTATGTAAAGTATCCACTTTAACCATCAAACGATAGGTCATTAGTCCTGTAAACGCCTTGGCTTCTGTATTTTTTTTGTATAATATTTTTTATCTCTGTTGTAAAACAAAAGATTGGTGATAATAACTTGGCGACAAACATTACGATCATTTTACAAAAGAAAAAAACGACATGAATTTCTAGGAATAAAATATAAAGACATTAATTTTGGTACATTTTAAACATAATTAACATTTAACGATCTGATCTGTCAAAATATGCAAAATTTTTAATACAAATTAAAATTTCACTTTGGCGGGTTTCTTATAGTATGTACATATATATCAGTATATTAGTTTATTTAATATTAAGAACTGAAAGGGAGACGAAAAGGCGTCTTTTTTCCGAACCCCAGACGAAGACATCAAAAGCGAAGTAAGATGAGGGAATAAGATATTATTTTTGGCTGCCACGGAAGGCGGGGAACACAATGAGACGGAAGGATGTGCAATGGGCGAGAACGATAAAACATATGAATATTATACAAGGGGTTAGAACATCCCACCAACCGCCCCTTGAGACGTTCCCGTGTATGAAATACAACAGTAATTCCTCAAATTGTTCAATTTAATATGCTTAAAACATACTGTAAGACAAATTTAGTTACTCATCCGCTGTGCACACAGAACGGAAATTTGAACCGTGCTATTTATGGTTTAATGTACGCAATTTCATTTGAGGTTAAACCGCCACAGTATTTTTTAAAAAATAAATTATTTGCTATTACACCTGGCCGTTAAAGTATTTAAAATTTCCATTTAAAAAAAAAATAGAATAACCCGCTAAGCCTCTTCTCTAGAGGCTTGTCAGCAGGTGAGAAATAGGATATGGATGGAAGTTATGAAAAATGTACCAAAACACCCAGACCAATTGAGGAAAAATCTTTCTTGGATTTTTTTTCTTGCAACTAGCGGGAATCGAACCCTCGACGCTTGTTCCACAGTTAATTGTCTTACCAACTGCGCCATGGCGTCTGTATTTGCGGTATGCACGTAATTCAATGGTACGCCGGTATTGTTTTTTGCGATAAACATGCATTTCTAACACTCTTTACATATAAATACAATTAATACAAACAACTTTTTTTTAACACAGAAATATATCTATTCAGTGGTTTTTAACCACTTTTTTTTCTACCGACCGGTTTCAGAGAAACAAAAGCTTCTTTATCAGGGTATATTTTAGTGATGAATCTTATCCTATTTTATTTTTAATATCGATTTCTAAATATTATCGAATAAATATAAGATCGTATCCATCTCGCTTTACAAAACCCATTTTTACAAGAGCATATGTTTTGTTGAATATTTATTTGATAATAATTAGTAATCACTGTTTTAAATATAATTGAATAAAATTTGTTTGCTATGTTTACCTTGATTAAAAATCTTGTGTATCTTCAAAACCGGTCAGTAAAAAATAATGTTTTTAAAAACAAAGATGTTATAATATTTACCTTATTTAGTTTCTTGTCCATAACCCTAAGAATAGCTCTCAACTTTTACTTTCTAACTTACGAAATTTCAATTATTTCAATACGGAGTGCAAATCAAAGTCATTGATTCAATTTTGTTTTCTTGTACGACCTCTAAGCGCTATCCCTAAGCGCTATCCCTAAGCGTAACTTAGATAATTATAAACTGTTTGCAACAATTTTAGCATAAATACTAAATGAACAACATTTGCTTCTAGAAAATACTGGAATATTAATTAAATGTTTAAAAAACATTGTGTTTTTTGTATAAAAAATAACAATATGTATGAGACTGTTTTTAAAAAGTCTGCGACATTTTTATTCACTGTTATTTTCCCGTCGCAATTAATTTCCCTTTCTGCGTTTCCGTTTCCGGCCGTACCTCGTGCAGAAACAATGCGCTTTGCTCTCAGTAGTGTCACCTGCAGTTGGCTACTTACCAGCGGAGTGCATCTGACAACACTGCATTACTACTGTATATACCTACTGCTTCATAGCACATAATCCAACTGCACTTTTCCAAAAGATTATCTTACCAACGCTGCGTTCGCACCTTTCCTTTTATCGTTTTCATTTTGGTATCATAAAAAAAAAAAAAACATTTTTAAAATTGTAAAATTTAAGTAAGTCGCTTACAAAAAGTATCTTTCTGCTTTTATTTTATTGTGCATTTTTTTGTAATTTTCTTTTAAAACGTATCGATCAATGACTTGATGCCGCCACTATTTTTTCCAAATGGAAGAATTGAAGAAATATGGATGTTCAAACATAGGCAAAATGTTGAATGTTAAACAGTGTGTAAAGTGGCCACTTAAACCAGCCAAAGACAGGTCATAAGCCCTGTAAATGCCTAGACTTCCATATTCCCTTATTTAAGGTATTCTTCATCCCTGTTGTAATTTGTTAACCATCATCTTTGTTTTGGCCACATTGATGTTCAAGCCCATTACGCTAGGGTTTCCTAGGAGAGCGGTGCCCGTATTTTAACGGCCGTAGTGAACGGTGATGCAGTGGACAGCCGTCGTAACGTCGACTAGAGAGTGGTTGCCTAGGGAAACGGTGTAAAATGGTGTTGATAACACCGTTTTCATAGGAAACCACACTCTAGTCACCGTTACGACGGCTGTCCACTGCATCACCGTTCACTACGTCCGTTAAAATACGGGCACCGTTGTCCTAGGAAACCCTAGCTTAACTCTTCCAGCTTCGTCATTTTTTTAAAGAAGTTCCTGAAGGACACATGCGTTGTCAGCCAGGATAACTGTGTCGTCAGCATATCTAATTTAAAGCACTTAGTGAAAATTAATTTTCTGCGAATGTCACGCTTCAGCGTACTGTACAATAATACCTACAAGCGGCAACTGCCAGTGTACATAATACGCGGCTTGCGACTTCTAACGACCGCTGTTCGTGTAGAGTGGGCCGTGCATCCCCACTGTTATTATTTCACAATTACTGTTATTCCGACGGGTACCTCGATACGGCTCCCACTAATCCCCGCTTTTCGGAAATTATTTCAATAATACGTTCCCGTTCCCGGAAACGGTTCCGTGCATGCAAATGCAATAAACGGCATGACGTGTTGTGACGTGAACACATATTCATATCTTAACATTCCTGTTATTAATGATGCATGTAACAAATAAATAAATAAACCGTTCGCGTTTGCAAAACAACAATGAATTCAGTTCTTGATGTATCCGTACTTATTAAGTTGGCGTATATGTATCTTTTTACGTGGGTATTAGAAGCAAACTTTGAATGCTCCATTCTTTTTTTCATAGTCTTTATTCAATAAAATATACACATTATTACGATATAATTTTACTATTAAGAAAACAAAGTATTAAAATATATTTTGTCCTGATAAACTATCCAATGTTTTGTTTTTTTTTCATACATTTATTACTTAAATAGAAAAATATATCTTAAAATAAAGCAATAACATAAATTGGAAAAAATGCCCACAAGGACTTCAGCGTCTGAGCATGGGCCATTCCTTTTTTAATTATAAAAAGTTTATAGCATATAAATATGGTAAGACATGTCTATGAAAAGAAAAGAAAAGAAAAGAAAAGAAAAGAAAAGAAAAGAAAAGGAAGAGAAGAGAAGAGAAGAGAAGAGAAGAGAAGAGAAGAGAAGAGAAGAGAAGAGAAGAGAAGAGAAGAGAAGAGAAGAGAAGAGAAGAGAAGAGAAGAGAAGAGAAGAGAAGAGAAGAGAAGAGAAGAGAAGAGAAGAGAAAAGAAGAGAAAAGAAAAGAAAAGAAAAGAAAAGAAAATAAAAGAATAAAAAATAAAATAACAAATTAACTTATGCTGAAATTAGGAAAATATGATTTATTTGCAGTTTGCATTTATTTTTAATTTTAATAATATATATTTTTTTAAAGAATTTGTCTATCTGCTCCATGCTTATCCAAGACCAAATCCAATAGTTCGTCATCGAGTGCTCAGACATTTGTTTTAATCAATAATTAAATAAATAGAGTATATATGAGTAGATATTATTATATGTACTGTATACGTTTAAAATAATGAACAAAAATAAATTAAAATAATTAACAAATAAAAATAATTTTAAAAAATTTAATTTTTTAAAGTAAGAAAATAGAGTAAAATAATACAACTAGGGAGTCGTTCATATTTAAATTTGTTGTAGTTGCAACAAATTTGAATTAACTACCTGGTAAAAGAAGAATTCTAAAAAATTGAATTGGTTCAGCCGGATGAATCTCACCCACATGATAAAGGTTTCAGCTCCTTTACTTCACAAAAGTCAACAGATGGAAAAGTTGAAGAAATAAGGATGTTAAAACATAGGCATAATGGTGAATGTTACACAGTGTGTCAAGTGGCCACTTAAACCAGCCAATGACATATCATAAACCCCGTAAATGCCTAGACTCCCATATTCCCGTCTCAAAAATGTTTTCCCTCTCTGTTGCAATAAATTTGAAAAATATGCTTTCAAGATATAGCATTTTACTAACGGAAAGAAGCGGCTACTTGATCGACATCATATTTAAAAAATATATTTGTTTAAAGCCATTCACTCAATCAATGAAATTGAAATTATCATTTCGTCTTTCATAAAAAGTTATTTAAAAAAAAACGTCGGCCTAGAACATAAAACGCACCCTGTATGTAATACACCAATAACAAAGTTTATTTTATTTTAAGATTTTTTTATTTATTGTTTAGAATCGTTTGACTACAGTTATAAAACTGTCCGAATGGAGTAAGCCGCCTTCAGTACGTGTTCGAATGACCACTTCCCGTTTAAGCGCTGAGCTTTATAGCGTTCTGACACGAATCTAGATGTCCTGTGACAGTTTGTCACCTGTTACGAGTACCTTCATTCTTGGAACTTTACCGGGGCCCGGGGGAAGATAAAACATACATTTCATTGTTGCCCGTTTATTAAGAAGTAGGATTTAGACGGACTGAATTGTATAACAGCATGACTGAATGACATAACAGTACGACACAAGTTTTGTAAATATTATTTTTTCCATTAATTTTAAACACAACAAACTGGACTAACATTATATGAAAATGAGAATAAAGTTGGAGTAGAGTGGGGTTGAAACCTCGAACCTCTGATTCTTGAGTCTGCGATACTAGCCACGACACCACAACCCGGTTCGAATTCACACAACACATATTTTCTTCTTCTTCTACCGGTACCTTGTCAGGTTTCCACAACGTTGGCGTTCACTGCAATGAAAACATCACTTGCACCACTTGAACTGATCCTCACATCTCGTTGTTGAATGAACTCGCCATGGTGACTCCTTAAAAACGATTACAAGAGTGGTTTCTCGTTGCCTTTTCTGGTAGATTTTTCTGTTTGGGTTACCCTTCCTTAGCTGGTTGGTTAACAGACATAATTTACTAAATGTCAATAAATATTTTTATATAACCACTTACTGACTTTTCTATCTCTACCGGTTTTAAGACGTACCCATTTCTTCGCCAGGACACCAATTAAACCAACATGCAAACCAACATGCAAAACCCACTATACGCCTTCACCATAGTTGTTGCACACGTGTTGATATTCGTGTTAAAAAACATATGAGGTGTCTTGACAATAATAATTTCTCTGAATTCGCAAATCACCTAATTAATTATAATAATGACAAATAAAAATACAGGAATTAAAATCTTACATACAAATAATAAAGGGTTAAAGGTTAATAATATGGAAATGTTTCACATTAAAAAAGCTCTATAAAAGAATGTTTCTTTTATCAATAATCAAACAAACTTTCAATATAGTCCTTTATACGATGTTTTACTGTAATGGTCACCCTATGAAACCTATTAAGCTTACACCCTCCTTTAATTTTTTCATTTATTTCTCAAACAACAGAATATTTTCATTATTTCATCAGTGCATGTTTGTCCTATTTGCATGTGCTTATTTAAATGCATGTGGTGTTGGTTTTATATTTTTGTGCAACAACTATGGTGAAGGTGTATAGTGGGTTTTGCGTGTTGGTTTAATTCAATTCAATTCATTTACTTAAATATAACATATACATTACAAACATATATTAAATACGTACATACTATTAAAAAGAAAAAAAATACATGAAAAAGGCTCATGTCAAAGTAGTAAGAGAATCCTGCTCCGGAAAACCCCTTCGGATACATGGAACAAATCAATATCAATAATTGGTGTCCTGACGAAGAGACGGGGATGTCTCTTAACTGTTAGACATGGAAAAGTCGGTAAGTAGTTTTTTACAAATATTTATTAACATTTGTGAAATGTTTGACCACAAAGTTAATGCTTTAAATATTAATAAGACTTCATTTATATATTTTTAAATAAATTTTTCACTGAACAGTATTTCATAGACCTTTAT
Organism: Micrasema longulum; assembly: GCF_059751315.1. Taxonomy (NCBI): domain Eukaryota; kingdom Metazoa; phylum Arthropoda; class Insecta; order Trichoptera; family Brachycentridae; genus Micrasema; species Micrasema longulum. The sequence continues at coordinate 252,160 of NW_028277304.1, forward strand.
TACATTAAAAAATAAAAAAATATTTCTCTAATGCGTCAAATCTGGAAGCAGTAATAAGCCACGCCGTAATCAAATTAAACTCAAAACTTGTAGAAACCATACGAAAAAGGAGACATTTTGATAACATGTGATCATTTATTGTGTACAACGGGGCCTGTGTTGAATACGGCAATTGAGGACCGTTTTAACAAAGCGAAATATCTACAAAATGTTAATTTTTCAGGAGAAGGTTTTTTCATGTTAAAAATCAAACTATTACGATTTTAAATAAAATAAAAATAACATTTTATATATATATAAAATCCCTACACATGTACCAAAAATCAACAATGTAGAATCAGTAAAAGTATTCATAAATATGTTCTAAATTCACGAATTATCACAAAAAATAAATATCTACTTATTTTTGTGACAGAAATGTATGAAAAATAAATTTATGTTTGGAAATAAATAAGTTTACTTTTGCATAAAATGATTTTAAACTGATTTTTTGTAAAATTATATGCCTACTGACATATTTAAGTACCTATGCAAATATTTATTATGTATATTTTTTACAAACATAATAACACAAATAAAGTGATGGCAAAATATATTTCAAATAATATTATTTTATTATACTTCTTTTTTCTTGGCCGATATCATGTTTTGTTTGTGATTTTTTTTCTATTTTAAAAAACTAAAACACCTCAAAAAAATATGTCGATATTTCTTTTTGTGAAAACTCTATGTAGCGTTGTTATTTCGTTTTATGAAAATTCACGATATTTGAACTGTTTCAACTTTTCATACACATCGTTTTGTTAAAGTTTTATTTCACCAATCGATAGAGCTCACATGGAAGAACCCATTTCAATATAAAAACGCATTTGGTTTTTTTTGTAGATATTTCACATTGTCCTTTATTTGTATATAGATGAATCATTCGTGCAAACGTTACAAGCATACGTGTGAACAAATAAAGAAAGCGGGGGTCTAAAATCCGACTTACTCGGATTTATTGCTTATCATTAGAATTAGTTTCTAAATCTTATTTTTAATTATAAGTCTCTTTCCTTTTATTGTGTCACCTAATAATTAATTATTCAAAGCTCGTATCGCGCATTTTTAAATTGCACGCCAGTAATTTTCTCTTTTAATTTCTCGCGTTTCACTCAACAATTAATGTATGTGAATTACGGTTTGAAATAACCCTTATGGTCAGGAACGTTGAAATATTCTCGCAGTGGCAATATCCCGCAATCATCGGATAATTATTCACAAATGTTCTCTAAATTAAGCTGTTTAAAACGTGATTTTATTTATTGTTAATTTCATTGTTTTAGTAAATGTTCGCTGATTCGCACCGGAAAATGTAAAGGGTTGAATTAGAATATATTTTTTTATTATATACTAGTCTAAGCCACGACGAAACCTGGTTGCTGGTAAAAATCAAAATAATTGTATGAATTTTTTTATTTATTGTGTATGAAGACAATTGGTAGAATCCCATATTGAATTTGGTAATGTATCCAAAATATAACAAGTTTATTGTATTATAATTCTACTTTATTTTTATAAAATATACAAAGGGTATATTGTGACGCGTTTTGTCTTGTTAGGGCATTTAAAAAACACTAAAAATCAGTTTTTTTGAAAATGTTCTAACAAGACGAAACCCGTCACAATATCCCCATTGTATATTTATTGAAAATATAGTAGAATTATAATCCAATAAACTTGTTTTATTTTCGATACTTTACCGAATTGTATGAATGTTTTTTAGTTGTATAAAAAAAGTTTGTGTTTTAATGGTTTACAAACAATATTTTTTTTTTATGGATCCCAATGAGATCATTTCCTTGAATTCCTTCTAATTTCTACCCATTTATTTCTTTTACCTGGATTTTTGGTAAAACTTAAAATAATATTAACTGACATTCAAAACGTTTTTTAAAATCGCATTCCTAAATAAAGTTCACCGCTGTTGGTGAGAAAAGCAGAATTTGACATATGCAAAAATAATTCCATATTTGATAATCAATTATTTTATGTTTTGGAATTCAAACATAAGCAATTATTTAGGTACCTACTTAAATGCAATCATTAACAAGTACATAGGTGCCTCCTTGTCAACAAAAAGTTACACCATATTTTTCCTTTTCATCCGAATAGTTTTTGCACGCTTTCACGCACAATCAGGCATTAAGGTTTCAAATAAAATATTAAGATAACATCGAAACCGGCTGACGTTTAAAGAACGACTAAATACGCATTGGATATGACTGAGCGTTTAAACGTGAGTTAATAGTGAATTTAAGTTGAAGTTTAAGTAAGAGTAAATTTTAGAGGGCTTAGGATGCGTCTGAGTGTACTAATAGGTCAATGGTTTTATTTAAGAAAACCGAACATGTTTATTTTGTTACGTTAAAGCATTATAAAGCAAACTTTGTAATTATACTCAATAATGTTCTATCGTGAGAGGAAACGCGGTTTGAATTTTCTTCATACAAACGTATTCCCGTATTGTCACCCTTTGCTAGGCCACTATGAATAACCATCGGCGTGTTTCAATAGTCCAAAGAAGTAGAACCATCCTAAAACCCATAAAAATTTTCAGTTTGATAACTAATTTTGAACTCTTTTTTAAAAAAATAGCAAAATCATTTTGGTTGTAAGATGCGGAAAATAGGACAACAAAACACCGATTTTGTCTTTTTTAGCTAGGCAAAAAAAGGTGAGAGAAAAATAATGTTCAAATACCTATTTATCCAATTTTCCCATCACCGCATATCCTCACAATTGATGTAATCCGAAACACCATAATAATCATGTGTACAAATCAAATTTTAATTAAATACAATAATGATATCAAAATATCGATTGTGTTCATTTAATAAATATTTATTTAATTATTTTAAAGAAACAAACAGTCGACAGTGATATAGTAACATAAAAAAAACTACAGTTTAAAGATATACCAGCAAAGTTTCTAAATAGGAATCATACATATTATTAAAATTTTTAAGTTTATGTGTATTTGTATGAGAGTAAGTGTAGATGTGTGTTTATGTGTATAAGTGTAGGAGTTAGTGTTCAGGTATGTGTAAGTGTGAGCATCATTAAATAATTAGTGGGATTGTATCGCAGCCAATAATAATTAGTCTTAATTTATTTTTAAATAAATTAAAAGCCATGTAAACTTTATCAATAGATGAGAAAAAAGCATTATAGTTAGAGCAAGAACGATAGAGGAAAGAGTGTTGTGCAAACTGGCAGATGGAATAAATACTTATTTCTTGTCACGCGAAAGGGAACATTAAGATTAATTTTGGAGAGTAAATCAAAAGAGTCTAATTTAATAATTTATGTAAATAGCATAATTCAGATACAGTGCGTCTTTTTTCAAGGGTAAAAAATCCATTCTGTTTGGCAGATTGGCTGTAAGTACAAAGCGTTTTATTGTTTTTATAATCTAGGTATTTTAAAAACATTTTCAATCATTTCTTTGTTTGTTAGGTATTGTGGGCTCCACACAACGGATGCAAACTCCAAATTACTGCGTACAAAAGTGTTGTATATCCGAGAATGTACGAAAATCAAGTCAAACCAAAGCATTTTCGGGTTCAGCTCGTGTTTAATATTTCTGTTTCTATCAAACTGCATTTCACTTTTCATTAATTGTACCCTTTATCTTATTTCTTCTGTAAACTTTTTTCTCTTTAAATATTTATTTTCAATGCCTAGACTTTTAAAATCCTTACTAATAATGTTTTCCCTCTCTTTTGCGATTGATAACTCCCTACAGGTGGAATCCAGCCATTGTATACAAACATTTGAACACACTCAAAATATTGATAGAGAAATGACTCACTGTATTTTTTTGTATGATTCCTTTGTCATGCATTTCGTTGTTTCAACCATGAAGCAGTTTTTTGTTTCCACAGCACAGTAAGTATTCTAGGAATCCATGCTAGACCACTTGTAATTTCAGTTTAAGAATTCTAGTTTTGTCACGCATATTACCCCTGAAGGTTGTTCGTTACATTCCTTCAAAAACTATTTCACCCCTCATTATTCGGGTGGCGTCATTCGGAACTAGACCGAACGAACATCTTTCTAAAAAATACTGCAACTAAGCATTTCACTACTTTAAACCAAGAACTTAATTACTTATTTTATATTGCAAGATTAGTATTTCTTTGGCTATTTCATTTTCCTATCAAACTATTTAAAATGGACTCATCGTCTAATTTTGAGCGCGTTTGCACTATGCAAGAGGTCTCAGGTACAATTGACACCAAAAAATATTTATTTAAAATATAAGTTATTTACGACTCGTTGAAAATGGCCCTCAAAATTAAATATTTAGGTAAATCATAAGAACGCAAATATTTCTTTTTTAAAAAAAAATGTTTATTTAAAAAAGGCACTTTAATCAAGAATATTTCACAGTCCCTGCTTTGGAACCTGAAGAAAAAATATTTCTTACTTTCATGAAATAGAAATTATTGAGATACGCTGCAGTTAGTGTATAAATTCATGCCCTATGCACCGTTATGTACGCAACCGAAATGATAGTAGTGATTCCAATATTATTCTTACCTGCCAAAGGTGATGCGTTTATCAAATGTTAAACTTATACAAACGTTTAAAATGATGTAATAACTTATATTTACATATAAGCTATTAATTTAAAAATACTTGGTACACATCCACTTTTTTATTTGACCAACTAGCGCTTTCACCCCCTAATTAGAGGGTACAAGCGCTAATTGGTCAAATAAATAAGTGGAAGTGTACGAAGTATTTTAAAATTAATAACTTACATGTAAATATAAGTTATAACATCATAACAATGGAATTTCATCAAGAATTGTCAATAAATAGTTTAAATAAAATAAGTTAAAAAGATGTTAAAATATCTTTCTTTCATGGTTGTTCTATATTTGTGTTTTTTTTAATGTTATTACTATTCAAGTCGCGAATTGAGTTTTAGTGGAAATTTAATTCATACGTTATATACCTTTCACAAAACGTTGTGTTATGCGATTTATAAAATCAATAAAAAAATAAAAGATAACATTTTTTTTAGATGCGTTTTGACATTGATATTTTCACGACTCTAAGTGGTTTTTTGCTACAAGGTTCTCCTTCCTTTTTAACATTTTCTAAAGATAATATATGTAAAAGATGTTTTTTTTTCTACTTCTTTGCTTAGATTTTGACCTACGTATAATGTTATCGTGTTATGAGGAATCAAAAGTTCCCTAAATATTATGCATACTTGATAATCAAGTTGCCAATATTTGCAACTTATATCTCATATCATCAACAACCCTTAATTACTTTACCCCCTGCAGGCCTCTGGTTGTAAATTTTATAACTTGATAACAAGCGAAGGTCCCTGGGGACTGTTAATTATGCCTGTTTTCCTTTCAGGATATTATCAACCCCTAGGAAGCGATATCCACCCTCGCGACACTTTATTTCACCTTCGATCCTAAATTCTTTTATCTCAAAATTACTTCGGGAAAAATTCTTGCCTTCTTGGGTGTAATTTCACACTTTGAGGAATACTTCAAGTTTTTGTAATTTTTCCGTAGTGAAAATATTTATTGCCAGCCATCGCTTAAATTCGTTAAATTTCAGAACTTTTTTGGAACGAAAACAAAAAAGTTTTTTTTTCCTCAAGCTTTGCTGTCTTGAAACGTTTAAGATTTTATTATTCATACCGGTTTATCACTTTTCTTATACTCATTACATGCCTAAACTAAAATTTTCATGGTTTTAAAAATCAAACTCGTATTTTACACATATAAGTGAGTCTGAATAACAATGGCTTGTCATTGGCGAGTTCAAGATACATTGATTTATTAGAAATAAAAACAATTTAGTCTATACAATTTTCGTCTATAATCGTGCCAGTTTTTAAAACCAGTTAACTACATTGAATATTAGGAAATAATTATTGACAGAAATCTACTAGAGGTACAGGTCCTATCACTGGTTTCCAGATTAAGAAAACTGTGTCATGTATCCTGCGAAATGACTATTAACCTTGTTTTAGATGACTGGAAAGAGGAAACTGACAAAAATATGTTCGTAATTCCAGTTTTCTTGGACGTCAAAAGATCCTTCGAAACAATAGACTGATTTTTTTTTAATTGAAGACAAAAGGAATACAAGGAACAGCAATACAATGGTTCAAAGAGTATTTGAGTGACAGATTTTAAATAACAAAAGTATATGACGAAGTTTCAGAGCTACCAAAAAAAGGCATTAGGAGTACCACAAGGATCTGTCTTCGGATCAATTCTATTTATTTTTTTGCATTAATAATATTCTGAAGACACTTAAATATTTTAAAATAAGACTATTTGCAGACGATACCTTAATACATATATCCGAAGTGTACTGTACAAGTCACAGTTTGGACTGTATTCCACAATCCTGTAGCAAGGGGTAGGTGTTGGCCGTGTCTCGCTGCCGTCGTCGCTCTCGGGGTCGTAAATCCCGAAAGTTATGTAGTCTCGAAATTCCTCTCAAGTCCGGTGTCACTGCGTAGGTCGGTGGAAGATACTGGTTCGTAGTCCTGGGGTGAAGCGATGGTCAAGTCCAAGGTGTAGATCCAGTAGTAGAGCGGGAGGTCGGGCGGGGTGACGAAATGAAACGATCAGACTAACTTGATGTCTCGAGGCGAACTCAATATTTATTGTTGTAAATGTACACATTATATAGGGCGTGTTGCGGGCTCCCGCTACCTGCGTCCGAACCGGCGTTAGGCCAATACGGGAGTGGGGGGGGAAATACCGCTCCCACTATACCCGGCCGGCGCGCCTCCCCCAAAGTGCATATAGGGAGGTGCCGGCGCTCGGCCCGGTCACTTCGCTGGGAGCCGCCGCACGCGCCACATCAATTACAAATGCCTTTTTTAAGGCAGTCCTTAGTCTTTATACAAATACAAATATGCATGTTAGGGCAATAACGCGTCAAACGTCTAGATTCAGGCCCTTTTTAGGGCCTGTAACACAAATTCCTGCTCTATAGTACCCCGGTATCGCTAAAGTCAGACCCGAAAGTGGAATATTCATCCTTTATTGTGGGTCCAACATTTAGCCTACAGATACCGGGGGCCCTAACTATATTATTGCATTTTCATTTACATATTTAACCGTCCGTTACACTCCCCCCGATGCCACGCTGTTCGGCTGCGGGGGCATCTTCTTCTCTGGACGGTCCTCTAGTAGTAGTGGGATGAGCCGGATCGCTGGTCGGGCATATTCTCCGGCCGCCGTCTGAACTCGTGCGGTCCGCACCTGTCCATCGGCAGCCAGTCGTGTCTCCATGATCCTCCCTCTTGTCCACTGGTTGCGGGGTGATGACGGGTCGGCGATCACTACAAGATCGCCGACTTTCAATGGCTCCGATCTATCGAGCCACTTTTTCCTCTGTGCTAGTGTAGGCAGAAACTCGCCCAGCCAGCGTCGCCAAAATTTGTCGGCTAGTTGCTGGGCTATCCGCCACTGCTTTCTCAGGCAGATATTCTCCGTTTCTTTGGGGTAGAAGGCGAGATGTGTGCGTGCCCCGGCCGAACCAATTAGGAAGTGGTTCGGAGTCAATGGGGTTTCATCTGCGGGGTCCACCGCCACATGGCTAAGGGGACGGCTGTTTACCGAGAATTCGGCCTCGGCGAACGCCGTCAACAGGGTCTCCTCTCGTGGAGATTGTTCTTTGAGGATAGCGACTAGGGAGGTTTTAACTGATCTCACTAGTCGCTCCCACGCGCCACCCATATGCGGTGAGGATGGCGGTATATACTTCCATTCTACGCCTTTATTTGCAAGTTCTATTTGGAATGCGGCGTCATTATGGAGATCAGCAATTGATTCTCGCATTTCTCTGTCGGCGCCGTGGAAATTTGTTCCGTTATCGGAATGGATCACCCTCGGTTGGCCTCTTCTAGCGGTCATCCGTCTGATGGCTTGGATGGCCGCGTCACTTGTCAGGGATGATGCTAACTCGAGGTGTATGGCTCTGGTCGTCATACAGGTGAATAAGACACCGTATCGCTTCTCCCGGCGTCGCCCTATCGTAACATATAGGGGGCCAAAGTAGTCCAACCCACAGTGGGTGAATGGTCGTTGGTAGCTGGCCACTCGCGCCTCCGGTATCTGGCCCATTTGCGGTGTGCCGGCTCGTCCTCGCCGAACTCGGCAGATGGCGCATCTGTGACTTATATTTCTCAGCGTCCCTCGTAACTTGAGCACGTAGAAGTTACGTCTCACGTCACATAACACTCTCTCCGTCCCCGGATGCCCGGCTCGTCTGTGGTACTCCTCCAGGAGCAGGCGGGTATATCTATGGGCGCCATCCAATATTATAGGCGCCCTCAGTCCTTCTGATGTATCTGTGTTCCTCAAGCGTGTTCCCATTCGCACGGCACCCTTGTCGTCTATGTGCGGCGTCAGCCCGTATAGGCGGCTCCGCGTAGGGAGTCGCTCCCCCCGTCTCAGGGTAGGTATATCGCCGCCGAAAGCGTCCGCTTGCGACTGACGGACCCAATGGAGCTCAGCATTTTCTAGCTCCCCGGCCGTCAGTTCGCCAACTTTGCGGGCGCCGTCTCTTCGGCGGCTTTTTCTCACGAAGCGCAGTACCCACGCCGTTGTCCTTATCAAGCGATTCCACGACGAGAATCGCTGTGGCGTGGGTAGCGCCTCGCTGGTGGTTATCGCCAGTACCACTCGCTCTGCTTTCTTCTCCAGCATCGCATCGTCCGGAGTGGGCGTCATCTTCTTTTCTCGAGGCCATGATTCTTCTCCTTGCCGGAGGTAGTCTGGCCCCTGGAACCATACTCCTTCGAGGGACAGGTCAAGCGGGCGGCCATCTCTCGTACCGATGTCGGCGGGGTTGAGTTTTGTCGGCACCCACTTCCAGTCCGCGGCGTCGGTGAGTTCGTCTATCTCACCTAGCCGATTGGCCACGAACGTTGAGTAGGCGCGCGGCTCCGACCGGATCCAGCACAGGACCGTTGTGGAGTCAGTCCAGTACACCACCTTTTCTATGGCGCACTGGGTTTCTCTCCTGATGGTGGCCGCCAGTCTGGCCGCCATGAGTGCGCCCTGTAGCTCAAGGCGCGGTATTGACATCACCTTTAACGGCGTCACTTTGCATTTACTGCTGATAAAGGTGGTCTTCTTGCCCTCGGTCGTGTTCTCCACGTAGTAAGCTACTGCGCAGATCGCCACTTCCGAGGCGTCGCTGAATAGATGTAGTTCTCGGCGGTTCCACCGACTTACTATGGCGCATCTGGGGATGGCGCAATTTAAATTTTCTAACTGTGCGATCCAATTTTGCCATCTAGTCTTATGATCTTCTCTTATCGTTTCGTCCCATCCGGTTTGAGCCCTCCATACATCCTGTAGGAGCATCTTAGAGCGGATGACGAGACATCCCAGGAATCCGACCGGGTCAAAAACTCGCATCACTGCACTCAACAGCTCCCTTTTAGTGGGCCAACTGTCGCTACCCTGGCCGAGTGGGTCGTCGAATTGATAAATAAACTCATCTGTGGCAGGTCTCCAAGTCACTCCCAGGACTCGTCCTGTGAATTCATTTGTAGCGCCGGCCGTCTCGTGCGCTTCCGTTAGGCATATCGGCATGGCCGGCGCGGCGCGCGCTTCAGGCGGCACCGAGCTGAGCACTTCACTCTTGTTGCTAGCCCAGTTCGTCAGTGTAAACCCGCCTCGGCGTAGGACTTCGGATACCTCCCGGACCATTTTTTCAGCTGCGCCGGCATCGTCCATGGCGTCCAAATAATCATCCATATAAAATTTGGATTTGCATGCCGCCGCTGCCTCCGGGAACTCGTTCTGACTCTGTTCGGCCACTGTATTTCGCACATACTGCGCAGAACTTGGTGAGCACGCGGCTCCAAAAGTCATTGACGTCATCTTGTAGGTTTTCGGCATCGACTCCGGATTATCTCGCCAGAGATAAAGTTGAGCGAGTTGATCTTGTTTTGTGATTTTTATTTGTAAAAACATTTCACTTATGTCCGCCGCAAGCGCTATATGTCCCTCCCGGAATCGAAACATATTTCCCAATAGCGATGATAATAGGTCCGGTCCGGCCATTAACTTGTCGTTGAGAGAGACGCCTCTATACTTGCTTGCGGCGTCGAAGACTACCCGTATTTTGGCGGGTTTCTTCGGATTAATGACCGCAAAATGTGGCAGGTACCACCTCTTTGGTACGTTATTTAATTCACTTTCACATACCTCGGATGCATATCCCTTTTGTAAGTATCCGTTCATTTTCTCATGATATGCGGCGGCAAGCTCTCTGTTATTTCTTAATTTTCTTTCCACTCCTTCCAGGCGGCTGAGAGCGTGTTGCCTATTGTTGGGCAACCACGTATCTCCGTCTTTCCACAAGAGTCCAGTCTCCCAATGTCCATCCTGAAGAGGTTTTGTCGTGGCTTGCATGATCGCGTATGCGCGCGTTATCTGTCTGTCAACGCGCGTGGCACTCGTTACTCCCAACGAGTCGATTGTGAAGTTATTTTTTACAAGACTTGCTAAATTAACGCAGCACTTGGTTTGCTGCGCACTATCACTGTCAGTCGGGCTTGTGGGTAGCTCCGACACGATACGCTCGTTCTGTCCGCGGCACTCGTGATTTACTTCGGTGGTTACAAACGGCCTTACTGGCCCGTTACACTCGCGATTCACTTCCGCGATTGTAAGCGGCATTACTAGCGAGCTATACTCGCTATTCACTTCGGCGGTTGTGAGTGGCATTACTAGCCCATTACGCGCGCGATTCACTGCCGCGGTTATGGGCGGCATTACAAGCCCGCTACACTCGCGATTCACTACCGTAGAGCACTTTGATTTACTCGTAGTCGCGAGCGTAATGTTGTTTTGCGCCAGTGCGCTGCCGTTGACTCTACCGTGAGTCACCCAGCCTAACAAGGTTCTTGAACGGATTTCATCACCGTTCGTTATCACTTCCCGCGACACTATTACGCCAGCGTTGTCTTGCCCGATGATCATTTGTGGCTTGACAATTCTCGAACCGTTCGCGGTTCCACTGCGTGCACACGGCGCTTGTGGAAGGTTCAATTCTCGCACTGTGTTCGCTCCGATGCGATATGAAATGTCACTATTTCCTTTTATGTTCACTTGCACTCGGCGCGTGTCTATCGTTGCACTATTTCCACCGATTCCGCGGATCGAGATAACATCACTACGTCCGCGGGCTCCCACTTTGTTCGCGACTTCATTGTCTATCAACGTGATAGTGGAACCCTCGTCCAGCATCGCGTTCACTGTTACGCGTCCCCGTGGTCCGCTTATTTCCACTTCGATCACTTTTAATAGAACTTTCGAGTCACTATTCGGTCCGCTCATTACCCCGACGAACTGATTCCCGTCGGGCACTATTGCGGTTTCACTAACGCTGTCGGCGCTATTCACTCGCGGCTCGCTGTGTAATAACTTGTGATGGTTCGCTGTACACGTACCCACGTTGCACTTAGCGGTGCTTCGGCACTGGTTTGCTCGGTGTCCGTCACTCAGGCACCGATAACACAATTTTCTATTTCGCACAAAGTCTCGTCGCATCAATAACGACATCTTCGCAAACTCGTTACATGCACTTAACTTATGACCGCTACGGCCGCACTTCGCGCACTTTGAGTCTGTTGTTGGCCGTGATTCCGTCGCCGCGAACACTGTTTCCTTTCCACGCGCCGGTAACTTCGTCTTTTCAAAGGCGCAGGCGTCCTTGGCGTTGTCCGCGAAAACCATGATCCAGTCCACGAAGTCGCGAAGTGTTGCCTTCTTGTTAGCTCCTTTCCGCGACATCACCCAGAGTTGCCGCGTGAAAAACGGGAGTCGAAGCACCATCTCGTTCAGCAGCTCGTCCGAATGCAGATGTTCTTTGCGCCTCTTTTCCAACGTGAGGCACATGTTCCGTACGGCAATCGCGAACTCCACTAAATCGTCCATGGTGCTTTCTGCCGTCAGTCGCGGTGATTTTCGCAGCTTGTCCAACTGCGTGCTCATGATGACGTCCGGGCGGTCGTAGTGCGTCTCGAGGGTGCTCATGATCTTATGAACATCCTTTGATTCCACTAGTAGTCCCTCCACTAGCGCCCGGGCGGGCCCTTTGAGTGCCTTCTTCAGCCTGAGAAGGTTTTCCGGGTCCGTCAGTTGGCACAGCTCTGAAGACTCCCAGAATTGGTCGCAGAATGCCGGCCAATGCACGGGGCTGCCGCTGAAGTCCTGTAGCTCCCTGGCGTTCCCCTGTCGAGCGAGCATGGCGCCGATGCGTGTTTCCTCTTCCTGGTTTTGTCCTCGATTCCCTCCTTGCTTTGCCAGCAAGGCCTCGAGTGCCAGCGTGAAACGGTCGGCTGGTTCGGCGTTGGTGTGCTCCTCGACCCATCTCTCTGTGTTGCGGCGCGCCGTTTCCTTCGGCCTCGCCTCTTGATTGTCCTCCTCAGAGAAAGGCTCGTTCCTCTTGGGGTAGACAGGATCAATGACTAGCGCGTCCCGGTCCTGGGGCGCGCTCGATGTAGCTTCCTTCTCCGCCTGGGCCAGAGCGGTCCGCGCTCCGAGTTGCGCGGTGTCTGGCTGAGCGGCTGGCTTGCTTGTAGTTCCCAAAAGCGACATCAATTGCTTGATTTGCTTCTCGTAGTGTCTTCTCTCCCGACGCCTCTCAGATCTCTCGTTCTGCAGCGTCTCGTCAGTCGCAGTCGGCGAGGGGGTTGCTTCTTCCTGAAGAGTGATGTCACCTTCCGAATCGGAATCTCCATCCGATACGGGCTTGGTGGGCTGCTCCTCGGCGTTCTTTCCAGAGCGTAGTGAGGCGGGCATCGTAGATTCGTCTCGGCTGAAGACTCAAAGTAGATGGCAGCTGAAGATCACAATCCGGCGAGTCGAAGGACCAGAAACTGTACTGTACAAGTCACAGTTTGGACTGTATTCCACAATCCTGTAGCAAGGGGTAGGTGTTGGCCGTGTCTCGCTGCCGTCGTCGCTCTCGGGGTCGTAAATCCCGAAAGTTATGTAGTCTCGAAATTCCTCTCAAGTCCGGTGTCACTGCGTAGGTCGGTGGAAGATACTGGTTCGTAGTCCTGGGGTGAAGCGATGGTCAAGTCCAAGGTGTAGATCCAGTAGTAGAGCGGGAGGTCGGGCGGGGTGACGAAATGAAACGATCAGACTAACTTGATGTCTCGAGGCGAACTCAATATTTATTGTTGTAAATGTACACATTATATAGGGCGTGTTGCGGGCTCCCGCTACCTGCGTCCGAACCGGCGTTAGGCCAATACGGGAGTGGGGGGGGAAATACCGCTCCCACTATACCCGGCCGGCGCGCCTCCCCCAAAGTGCATATAGGGAGGTGCCGGCGCTCGGCCCGGTCACTTCGCTGGGAGCCGCCGCACGCGCCACATCAATTACAAATGCCTTTTTTAAGGCAGTCCTTAGTCTTTATACAAATACAAATATGCATGTTAGGGCAATAACGCGTCAAACGTCTAGATTCAGGCCCTTTTTAGGGCCTGTAACACAAATTCCTGCTCTATAGTACCCCGGTATCGCTAAAGTCAGACCCGAAAGTGGAATATTCATCCTTTATTGTGGGTCCAACATTTAGCCTACAGATACCGGGGGCCCTAACTATATTATTGCATTTTCATTTACATATTTAACCGTCCGTTACACGAAGAAAATAATAAAACAATAATGGACAAATTGAATTATAATCTGAATTATGTATCTCTATGGCATTAAATAAAATATAAACAAAACAAATTTAGGAATCAAAATAATAGAAGTAACGCCGTCGATTGTAGTAGATAATGAAAAACTGAATGGAGTTAGTGAAATAAATGATGTATCATTTGATTGAGTTCAATATTGAGAATTTATATTTTATCAGTATACTACCACAAGCCACGGCCACGAGAAAGATTGCAAAAAAAAAAAAAACAATTTCGGGAAGAATTAGAAGATTTGTTGACAGATATATACATTAACATATTACAACACAGATAAAGAACATTTAAGAAAAGGTAATATAGAAGTCTAGGCATCTACAGGGCTTATGACCTGTCAATGGCTGGTTTAAGTGGCCACTTTACACACTGTGTAACATTCACCATTCTGCCTATATTTGAACATCTATATTCCTTCAATTATTTCATCTGTTGATGTTTGTGAAGTTAAAGAGCTGAAACCTTTATTTATGCAGGTGAGATTCATCTAATTGAATTATTTCACCTACATACTAGGCAACGCCTGAAAATGTTATTTTTTCAATTTCTATACTTCTTCATGGACCAGGTAATTTATCAACAATATTTTGAGTTTGTCCAAATTTTTGTAAACAAGGACTGGATTCAACTCCCTGGGGAGCTGTTTATATTAACATATAACAACACAGATAATGAATATTTAAGAAAAGGTAACATAGAAGTCTAGGCATCTACAGGGCTTATGACCTGTCAATGGCTGGTTTAAGTGGCCACTTTACACACTGTGTAACATTCACCATTCTGCCTATATTTGAACATCTATTTTCTTAAATGTTCTTTATCTGTGTTGTGATATTTTAATATAAACAGCTCCCCAGGGAGTTGAATCCAGTCCTTGTATACAAAAATTTGGTCAAACTCAAAATATTGTAGATATATACATGTAAAATTATTTATTACACAATTTTCGAACCACACGTTAACTACTGTAGCAGTTTATTGTTTTTATCGAACCAAGAAAATTTAAATAAACTAACCATATTACAAAATAAGGTTTTAAGAATTTTGTTGAAAAAACCGACGCACACGTGTGAATTTAATGTTTAATTGATTAAAAGTACTAAAGTATTAGGAAATATATTTTTTAAATACAATGATGTTTGTGAATCATATTATTAATTTTAAAAAAAAACGCAGATTTGAAAATAAAAAAATGATCAAAGTCAACATGAACATTATGACAAGACAAGAAAAAAGGTAAAAATTATACATTCTTAAAATTCTATTTAATATAAGGCAGTAAAAAACTGTTATGGAATGGGAAAAAACGTTTATGAAGAAAAATAAACAAAATAATAATAAAATAAATGTTATCTGTTCACTTAGGAGCATTTTGGACATTGGCACTCTTAAAACTGTGTATTTCGCTATTTTCCAACCAGTGACTACCTTTAATTTCTGTGTTTGTACTGCATAAGAGAGTTGTTCCAGCAATTTACAGAATCCCAGAGAATAACTTAGAGATAAGTTCAAAGAAATCAAAATATTGACAGTCACATGTCAATATGTTTATGAAAACTTGATATGTACATAAAAAAATGAATGGTTTTAAGAGGAACAGATATTTCCGTAGATATGCTAGCTGTGCCCACTATTTGACTGCAAAATAAGAATAATTCTTTTGCCTTAAACTGCATACGATTCTACAATACGGTACCTCTTGAAATTCAAGCTTTGCCAACAAAAAATCAAAGATTTTGTCAATCAGGACGAGAACCTAACTTGGGAGGACGCACAGGGGCTGGTAGCTGATATAGATGCACTGAGACTCTATGTGGACACCAATGCTCTAACTAGGGTGCGGACATGAAACGATGATTATTTTATAAAATGTAAAAATGTATTAAAAAAAAAAAAAAAAACAAAAGTACGCTCGTCGCCGAATGGTAGAGAACGCTGGTATATGAACCCGGGAACATTATAAAATGAAATGTGAACCATCTTTCCCGCGCTTTTTCCTTTTACCGCCATTTTTGTGCGCTTCCCTCCAGAATATTCGAAATGTTTATTCTGTGGCGAGGACATAACAGTCCCAGCGACACTGCAACACAAAACCCTCCCATACGGTCACCATAATTCGTGTACGTACGTTGAACAAAAAATTATTTGAAAAAAAATGTGTTTTTTTATTATGTTATATTATAACTATCTTCTAAATGTGAAAAAGAATAAAGAAAAAATATGTTGCATTGAATATAAAAAATATAAGGTGGCCTGTTAGAATTTTTATAACCCCTTGTTTTATCAAAAGGGCTTATAATATATTAAATGTCAGATGCAGTAAAATAACCCTTGTTTACAAATACGGATCGACAGTGAGTAGTGTCCTAATTATAATCTTTTAAGGGTTATTTTAGATATTTGTTTATATATAAAACGAAAACTATTCCTCTCTAGCCACCTAATTGATGCTATTCTGAAAACTGGTTGTTTTTTTCCGCCTCATTTTCCTTCTATGCAAGAAGTCTCAGGTTCGATTCCTGACATGTTTGACGTGGAATATTTATTTCAAATAATACTTTTAACATGGTGCCTGGCGCCTAGAGCGTATGACTGATCATCTTATCGTCATTTTTATCGTAATGAAAATTATTA
This sequence comes from Micrasema longulum, assembly GCF_059751315.1. Classification (NCBI taxonomy): domain Eukaryota; kingdom Metazoa; phylum Arthropoda; class Insecta; order Trichoptera; family Brachycentridae; genus Micrasema; species Micrasema longulum. The sequence continues at coordinate 268,559 of NW_028277304.1, forward strand.
ATGATACCAATGCAGAGCCCTATGCTCCATAAGGCACCGAAAGAGAATGATGATCATATTTTTTTAATGTAGTGAAACCTTAGAGTAATAATATAATAGAGTCGCCCATGCGAAGAAACCCCATTATATGATTATTGACAACGAAGTTACCTACAGATTACAGCATTACAACGGGATGTGGGTACTTAGGTTGAGAATCGCGAGCGCTAACCAAATCCGTCCATCACACGGTTATTTTTTAACTAAAAACCAAACTAAGATGTTTGGAACACTTTTGTTCTATGCTATAGAGCCTATGGGATTCTCTAAAGAATTATTATTTTGAGATTTATTATTGTTTTCGATTTTACTTACAGCGTTTTCTTGCCTTAATTTTCAAATTTTTTGTATGTTTTTTTTATTATAGCAGTCTGATTATGGCCCCGTGGCTAGTGTCGCGGAGTCACGCATCAAAGGTCTGAGGTTCGAATCCCACTCTATTCCAATTTAAATATTTGGGTTATTCATAATATATGAACGCAAAGATTTTTTAAATTTATTTATGTGTGTGTCGTATCATTTTTATTATTATTATTATTATTATTATTATTTATTATTATTATTTTTTTTATTTTTTATTTATTAATATTATTATTTATTATTTATTATTATTATTATTTATTATTTATTTATTTTTGCACCACAACAGGCCCGGAGGCCCAATTACAGTGGCGAATTACACCACAGAACACCCAGGCTTGAGAAACTTTTCATTAAAATTTTTGTGTTCTCACCGGGAATCGAACCCGGAACCTTCCGTCCGTGAGTCAAGCGTCTTGACCACTACACTACGGAGGCCGCCATTGTATAATATGTGTATAATATCATAATATCATTGGGTGCTATATTTATTTATGTACTTATATGATTCAAGTTAATGTATGTAAAAGTCCCGCCTTAACACGGAACTTAATAGCTAGTTGGTACATGAAAATTTATAATCGTGTCGTAATGAAATTGTTTATTATTTTTAAAAGGCATCTCGTTTACACAAATATTTTGTTTCTACAGTTATTTTGGTCACCCTATACAGCACTTGGTTAGATTTTTTCAAAGTACCATATTTATGGGCAGTTCACACCATTGCCGGTATCTGCACATTTAGAACTTTGCACAGGGGTTGCAAAATTATTTTATATTTTTTTCTTAACTTGTTCTTATAATTCTCTTAGTTCAATAAATATAATCATTATTTTGATCAGATGCTCTGGTGTTGTCGCAATATTACAAAAATAAATTAAAAAAGTCAATTATTTGTATGATTTATTCTAGTATAAACTTTATACGCTTATACATTGCGAATTGCTATCCCATCAATTTATCTCCCGTAAGCTAAAACTGTAAAAATGGATATTTAAAAAAATATCAATTCGATCAAGTTGAGAATTCGTACGGCCAATTTTAAAAAGCCATTAGAAAATTTTTATTAAGCCTCACAGGGCTTATCAAATGAGGCCCGATGGGCCGAGCTTACCATCACTTAATATTCGGCGACAGCTGACTGTTACATTTTTAATAACAAATTCTTCGCTTTTCAATGTTAATTACTTACTAATAGAATTTCTCGAGTAGATATTTAATAAATTGTAAATGTATATTTTGTGTGGTTTTGGTAACTTTAATATGTGTGACAGTTTCTTCTTTATTTTTTGGATTTCTCCGAACAATAAAAAAAATAATTGTAAGGCCGAAAAGGGCAATATTTCTTGATGCCTGGGATCCTCATCAACCGAGACTCCATGGGCCTATCAATTGAGGCCCGTAAGGCCAATGAAACGAGGCTCGCAGTGCCAAATTCCCTATGTTGGTTATTGTGTCCCCAGAAAGTAAACAAATCAATCATTTGTAAATAAATATACTTGTATGTTTTTTGTTGACTTATAGGGAAAACAACAGAAGATTTTTATAAAAATCAAATTGTAATAATAATGTATGAGTATAATTAATGTTTTTCACAATTATACACTTTTTGGAAATATACGAGTACTTATGACAAAAGAAAATTAGTAATCTCGACAAGAGTTACAAAATAATAATTACTGTGCCAAGGAATTTAAGGGATGTAAAGGATAAGAAAAGATTAGGATTATCATTGGATCCGTCAAAAAAACAATTTCACCTGACATTCATTTTTTGATCGAATATAGTTGTGTCCTAAAAAGTAGCAATTTTTTATAAAAATCACACGTTCGTTAAACATTTCGAAAATATCATGAACACGTTTTCACATATTCACGATGCGGTGCGCAGGAACCATGTACGTTCGCATTACCAACGTACAAAGTTGTATTGTGTACTAGTTTCGTATTACGTTATGCCATCTACGCTGTACGATGTAAACTAGTAGATTTACCTTCACTGCCGTTTCAGGCTGCTGAATTATTCCCCGCATAAACAATTCCAATGGTTGGAACTGCCTGAAAATATCCTGAAAAGCTATGAAAATAGTTTTCCGATAATTTCCCACTAAAATAAGCTACAAATATCGCTTTCGTAATGATCTGTTTGCCTCGTATTGTGTAGAGAGGTTAAGTTGTCAATTTTGTCAATGTTATTTAAATCTGTAGATCTCTCGTTATTTCATTTATATATTGTAATGTTTTTTTTACACATAAAGAAACATTTTTAGTATAGGTTAGATACATTTTTATGTTTTGTATCAATAAACACGTTGTTTTTACAAATAATAATATGTTTACGACGTGTGAACAGTTATTACAAATATTTCAAATGATCGAATTTCAACCCCTCTCACCACTTCACAAGCACATAATAGCTGGTCATGAAAACTTGATTTATTTCTTCCATATGTTTTAGATTTGGGAATACACTGTTATAATTTAAAAATTATATTTAATGCATTAACTTTGTGGCTATGCATCATAATAAAATAAATTGGGTTGTGGTCATGTGGCTAGTGTCTCGGACTCACGGCTCAAAGGTCCGTGGTTTGAATCCCACTCTACCCCAACACTATTCCCATTTTCTAATAGTGAGTTATTTAAAACTCGTTTAAAATTGCCGTCAAAATTTAATACTTGGGTAAAACATAAGAACGCAAATATTTCTTTTCAACCACTTTTTTTTTTCTACTGACTGATTTTTAACCTCCACAAGCTTCTTGATTTATGTATATTTAATTAATGAATTCTAACATATTTTATTTAAACAGTGGTTACTAAATATTACATCGAAGATGTGGAGCTAATAAGTCAAGTCGTTTTGTCGAGTTGTTCTTGTTAAGATGAAGTGTAAAGTAAGATGGGTACGGTATTTACAACTAGACAGTTTCTACTAAAATTGATTTTGATATCTTCTGTAAACTAACATATACATTCGGCGGCCTCCGTGGTGTAGTGGTCAAGACGCTTGACTCACGCACGGAAAGTTCCGGGTTCGATTCCCGGTGAGAACACAAAAATTAAAAATGTGATTTTTCTCAAGCCTGGGTGCTCTGTGATGTAATTTACCACTGTAATTCGGCTTCCTGGCCTGTTGTGGTGCAAAAAAAAAAAAAATACAGACAATTATTAATTATTCCTCAAAGTATCCAGTGACCCACAAAAATTCCACTTTCTTTTCAATGATACATAAGTTTATTAATGTTCCACTAGCTGACATTAATTTAAAAAAGTACTCAATTCAATAAAACAGATTGCTCAGAATAATGGATATAACGAGAACTTAATTAATAAAATATTCAGTAATAAACAAATACATTTTTCAAGTGTTTTGTTTATTCCTTCAATTCCTTGAAACTATTAACAAGACTGTCTTTTCCTAAAACGTGTACAATGAAAATTGGATATGTTCAAATTTGCGATGTACGTTATGTTAAATGTGTCAATCAAGAAATAAAATGATCGGGATAGTGACATACGTTATCTTGCCTTTGGTACTTGTTCCAGGATAGCACTCGATCGTTTTATTGGCACTTTATGTTATTTGAATTGATTTGCACATGTTCTCCGGGGTCTTGTGAAATTCTTGCTTTTGAGTTTTTAAAAAAAAAAAATGAATAACCCGCTTAGGCTCTATTTAGAGGCTTGTCAGCAGGTAGGAAAGAGGGGATATGAAAGGAGGTTATGAAATTTACCCCACAATACCCAGACCAATTGTGAAAAAAAAATATTTAAACTTAAAATAATCTGCAGGATGGTAGATAAATTCAATTTTATGTATCGTCCAGGAAGCCCAATGTCTCTGGGTATAAACTGAACATATATTTTATGCCGTCCTTTTCCATCAAAGGGAAACTAGGTGCTAACCCTTAGTGTTGAAATTACTGATGAGATAACTCATCAAACTACAATTTTTTGATTCCATTTTAAAGATTATTGTATTTTTATATATTATTCAATTTTGTTTCAATTCAAATCTCTTACAAAAAATATGCTGTGTTTTATATTTTTGAAAAAAAAATGCTGTCTACCTCAGAACAAGTATTTTCTATACCTAGTGAGATTAAACAGTACTTAATATGTTTGCTTATATTTTAATTTTGCTTATTTGCGTATTTTTTTACCTTCACTGTTTTGCAAACAGAATATAGTAATATTAGGCTAATAATATTAAACGCTGATTTTGCCGCTGAACGGAACTAAACCATTTCGGGAATCGAACCCGAGACCTCTTGCGTGGTAGGCAAACGCGCTGACCATAAAACCACTGGGCCGACAAAACAATAAAAATGTCCCATTTTGTTCTGATAAAATATCTTTTTCTTTAAATATGAAATAGTAATCTTTGATTCCTGACAGTAGCTCGCGGGATGCTTTCTTAATATTTTCCATCACAAACGGGTGCCCTCCATTACGCGTAAACCCGGTTTTCCTTTTATCATCGGCCTATAAAGTGTAAAGTTTATCCCGGGCTGGGTTTAATTATTACCCGGGATATTTGGAATCACCTTAGTTTAATGTTTGCCATCCTCCCCACTCAACTGTGAAGCCATATACATCTTCAGTTAACCGCGTGGAAATCGCTTTTACTTCGGATGACGGCTCTCAAACCACCTTGCGGCTTTAGAATGACCAATAAGCAATACTTATTTTAAAGAGAGGAATATGGAAATTCAGGCATTTACAAGGCTTGTGACCTGTCATTGAATGGTTTTATTTTTTAAAAATATTGAAATTTTTTACATAAGCATTCCTTTGAACAATTATTTATTTCCCGCCAATTTGCAAAAGCAGTTTTTTTGCAGGGATTTCTCTCTTTACATATTTTGGTAGCACAATGTAATAATTTTTGCATAAAATCCTAAATATGTATATCAATAAAATAAAAATTTTCAAAATTTCATACAGGTAAGTCTTTTTTGATACCGAAATATATGAAAAGTTATAAACAAAAACTTTTTTTAACACTGTTTTTGTCCTCTCTCCATACGCATTTAGAGCTCTTTTTCTATGATAATTTCCTTTTACTTTTTGGCGTGTTTCATGCTTATGTGATATTGGCGTTTTGTAGAAATCCATGAATTCCTCTGTTACCAGGCGATAGTATATCATATTATGTACGGTCAAAATTTTACACATCGGAAAAAGATTTTCGTAGTCATTTTGACAAGTAATCATATTGGTTTTACTTGCTAACATTTTTGGGAATCTAATTTGTTAGTGGCCACTTTACACGCTGTGGAACATTCACCAGTTTGCCTAAGTTTGAACATCCATTTTTCTTAGATTCTTCCATCTGTTGATTTTAGTGAGGTCAAAGCGCTTTTTGTATATCTTTATGACTCCCTACGGGGTGAAATCCAGTCTTTTGTCTACAAACATTTTCCACAAACTCAAAATACTGTAATACTTATTTGTTTAGAAATTCAATAAGGATACTAAAAACCTACTGTACTATAATAATACTGTTATACTATTACACATGCAATTAAATACTTTGTTTCCAAAACTGCTAATGTATTTTTTTTGTTGCCGGCCTCGTGGTGTAGTGATCAGCGAGTTTCTCTAACATGCCGTGTCCGGAAAATTTTTCTCCAACAGTTGTTCGCAAGACATTTGTTCGCGGGCTTTTCTTCGTAGAGACAATTCACCGCCAGCGACTTATATGCCACAGCACTTCTTCGCCGAACATTTATTCGCTATGACATTTGTATGTTAAACATATATAATCGCGAATGCACTTATTCGCGAAATATTTAATCAATGGATTACTTTTAACCAAAAACGGATGGTTCCAGTTTTGCTGAAATAATTCGTTCAAAACGCATGCAAGTAAAAAGGTACAAATCATGAAAGGGTGGATGTCAAGTACTTGGGCTGAAAAGATAAAATGACTTATCGGTACACTACTATGCAGACTACTCTAAGGGGAAGGCAGAGAGGATAGAACGCCATTTTTCAACATGTTACAGGCTTATTTTTTTATTCATAAACACATACCTATTTATTTCCGCTTCGCGCGCCGGTTTCTTGGTAGATATTTTTTGTTCGAAAATATTTAATACAGAATTTAATGTTTCTTGAAAAGGTAGACAGAGTAAATAGAATGCCAAACTCTTTTATTTTAAGGAAACATTTTTTTCGTAAATAATTATTTCTTCGTTTATATACGAGTATTTAAGTTGATCGGGACAAATATGAAAACGTGTTTTAGGTATAAATATGTGAAACCATGGCATGTACCTTTTTACTGGAATGCGTTTTGAACGAATTATTTTTGCAAAACTTGAACCCTCCGTTTTTGGTAAAAAGTAATACATTGATTCAATATTTCGCGAACAAGTGCATTTGCGATTATATGTTTAACATTCAAATATCATAGCGAATAAATGTTCGGCAAAGAAGTGCTGTGGCGAATAAGTCGCTGGCGGTGAATTGTCTCTGCGAAGAAAAGCCCGCGAACAAATGTCTCGCGAACAACTGTTGGCGAACAAATTTCCGGGAACCCTAACATGCAAGAATCTGGTTTTAAAAATAATAAACAAAACGTAATCGTTTCCAAGCTATAAATAACACAATTTATAAAGGAAAAGTCCAAAAACTATACCAAATCTAGGTTTTGGGATCAAAGAGTTGAGCTACAATAAATTGAGAATAACTCTAAAAATAAATATTCCTTGTCGACCTTGCCAAAAGGAACGCGTGACCTCAAGTATGGTAAGCGTACGCACTATCCACTTCACTGCTATACCGACTTCAATCCTTTCGAATTGTTGTTCATGTGTTAATTAATAACATTTCAAACGTTTGTAACTATGAAATTTTTCTTCAGAATAATAGGCCAACGATTGTCCTTGAATTTGGCAAAGTTTGAGGATCTTTTCAAGTAGTAATAATTAGGTACGTGCGTAGTATGCGTCCCGCGGGAACAGCGCCTTCCAACGCCCCCACCACTGCCCCACTCCCCCTCCCCGCCTGCCAAGGTGCATCAAACTTCCGCCTAAATATAACATCCGCCCTAAGAAAGTTGCAATGGCTTTAATTACCCAAGTTTACGAATATACAATCCAAACAACAGCGTAACTATGAAATACTATCCAGCCAAGTGTTGCGTGTTCCCGGAAGCCCTGGTTTTGATTCCTGTAAAGCCCAAGTCCCGTAACAGATTATTTCTCTAAATGTTACAGGGAACAAGTTTACAAGTATATAAATTAATTAGAACCATTTCTATTCCTGTTTCGTGTCAGAGCGTATGAGGAATAGAGTCCTGGGCCTCAATTATAAACCCTTTCTTTATCTGTTTATATCGTCATCATTCCTTTTTTGCACCTAATGGTGCATAGGACACTGCATTGGCACACCAATCGCAGCGTATTTTGATCATTTTTCTTACATGAAGGTAAAATGATCAGTTTCACGCTGATAAATTATAAAAAGGTTATGCACTTATATTTACTGACAGTTGTTAAAATATTTAACCACAAAGTTTATACTAATCTCAATGGGATGAGATTAATCTCAACAAATATATATTTTTTTAAGTTTGTCCAAATGTTTGTAGACAAAATAATGAATTTTACTCCTTAGGTAGTTGTTAAGATTAACAAATTGCAACAAAGATGGAGAACATTTTCGAAAAGGACATATGGAAATTAAGGCATTTACGATGCGTATAACCTGGCATTGGCTGGTTTAAATGGCTACTTTGCACACTGTGAAACATTTTCCATTTTGCCTATCCTTAAATATCTATATTTATTCCATTCTCTCGTGCGTTTATTTTAGTGGCAGCTTTTTAACTTCACTGAAATCAACAGATGGAAGAATAAAATTATTACGGATGTTCAAACATAGGCTAAACAATAAATGTTACACAGTGTGTAATGTGGCCACTAAAACCAGCCAATGATAGATTACAAGCCCTTTAAATGCCTAGACGAATATATAATTATTATTATTATTTAACACTTTATATACATATACAATATATATATATACATATAAGTGTGGGCATATTGCGTTAAGGCAATTTCTTCCTACCTACCCAAACCGTTCAGTTTGAGAAAATAATAAATAAATGGACATATTGAATCTTACAATTTTATACAAAAAATAAAAACAAAGATTCACAAAATAAAAGTACATTAAAAAAAATTAACACTATACTATGAATAGAAGAGAGGGGATGGGAAGGAAAGAAAATGTATAAAAGAACAATTCAAATATTTAGATAGTGACAGTAAATAAAGAAGGGGTGTCTCTAACATAAGTCTCAAAATTTATACGTAGTTTTCAAAAATCTTCTTCATCTCTGTTGTAATTTTTTGACACTTCTGTGGACAATCCTTTACCTTGCTGAATCTTTTGAACTACCGTAATATCTCTATAGATCTAAACTGACTAACCACTCCCTCAGCGTCATGGCGAAGTCTACATATACCCAAAGGTTGATGAACTGAACTCCGTCATACAAGTTTTAAGCCTTGCGCCAAGTCGAAGCCTCGAGGTTGTTTCGAAGTCACCCTGAGGGAGTATCCGGCGAGACGCAGAATCTGACAAAGTCTTTCAACTAGTTGACTGATTAACGCCGACTTCTCTGAAGTCACCATGCATAGTATATACACTGGGTAAATATTTCATACCCTGCATCATCTACGTGAGAACCGTGTGGAGCGAAGTGGCGCGTAGCTGGAAGTTCGCGTACAAACTTGTTGCATTTTGATTTATATTATGCAGTTGACTACCGATCTACTGAAGTTGATGTTATTAACGTACTGTTATACATTTAATAATATTTATTTAGATTATTATCATTACTTGGTAGCGTTACTTATCACAGACGCCCTTCACACAAGTCACCAAACAAAATAATTATATAATCATGTCACGAATGCATTCGATTATTTTCATTAAATTTTATTTACACTTATTTGTTTATAAATTTGTATAAACCACTTTAATTTTTTTAAATTACGCTTCGACCGGTTTCGAGGTTACTACCTCATCGTCAGGGATATAACTTATATTCCTTTTATATTCCTGACGATGAGGTAGTAACCCCGAAACCGGTCGAAGTGTAATTTTAAAAAAATAATTTAATTTAATTTATAAACAAATAAGTGAAAAATGTCATACCACAAAGTGAAAAATGTTTTGGAAAAGAATAATTAATTTTATTTAGTTCATTCGAATGAAAGTCCAAATGTCTGAAAAGTGAGATAATAGCACTTTGGTGGAAAGAGTGAATAATAAAATCTAGACAACAGTTGGAACGTTTTTTGCTTTGGCAAATTATAAATTTATTTTTTATTTTTTTTTTTTATTTTATTATTTTTTCACGCCCATAAGGCTTTTACATACATGAAAATTTTACAAAATATAAGTATATAAACAACATTAAATTTAAAAAATACAATATAAAGCAACAAAAGATAGAACGGTGTTAAGAAGTAAAGTTGGTATAAAAAAGAAGATGAGTATATAAACAGCATAGATTTAAAAAAAAAAACACAATATAAAGAAATAAAATAAAGGAACAAATAAAGGAACAGTGTTAAGAAGTATAGTTGGTATAAAAATAAAAAGATGAGTGTATTAACAACATAAATTCAAAAAAAAAATATATAATATACTGTAATAAAATATAGAACTGTGTTTTAAAGTTAAGTTGGTTTTAAAAAAATTAAAGAAATATATATATATTTCTATTTTTTTTAATAAGCTAAAGAAATACAATTAAAGGTTTAAAGCAGCTAGGTACATAATGTTATAAAATACAATATGAACAGAATATTAAGTTCTATTTGATAAGGAACATATACATTGATATTTAAAATTTACAAGACTCACGCTAAAGACATCGATGTTGTTAGCATATTGGTTCGCGAGTACATGCATCCGCATTACTGGCGAATTCGCGCTGTAATTGGTCGATGATGGACCGCAGTAGAACAAAGTATTACATCGGGTAACTCGACCAGGCACTCGCACATTAATCAAATTGATAAGTTCACAACAATCGAACATCGACATTATTATTTTAAACAAAAAAAGCAAGTCATTTAATTTTCGTCTGTTTTCTAATGTTTGGATGTTTAAATAATCATTTAAGTATGAGTAATTTATGTATTCAATCGGTATACTTAATTTAAAATTGATAAAACGCAAAAATTTATGCTGAACTCTTTCGATGTCCTTAACATGAACCCTGTAATGCGGTGACCATATAACTGAGTTATACTCGAGTTGACTTCGCACTAGGGCAATATACAATGTTTTCATTATGTTTATAGACTCAAAATCCCGTATCGTTCGCAGCAAAAATCCCAAGGTTCTCATGCTCTTATTTGTAATGTTTTGTATATGTTTAATAAAACTCAGTTTTTCGTCAAAAAGAATACCTAAGTCTGTCATCTCTGTAACTTTTTCTAAAGGTGAAGAATTTATTTTATACGTGAAAACGATGGGATTTCTGTTGCGGCAGAATGTCATAATTTTGCATTTTTGAATATTAAGAAATAAATTATTTTTTTTACACCAATTATACAAATTATTAATATTTGATTGCAGAGTTTCACAATGATTAATGTCCGATATTTTTTTAAATATTTTAATATCGTCCGCAAAAAGCAAAACTTCGACATCATGGAAACAGGATGTAATGTCATTTACGAACATTAGAAAAAGAACAGGCCCTAGGTGACTGCCTTGTGGAAGACCACTAGAGGCAGAAAAACAGTCTGATTTTACATTTTTGATTTTTACATATAGATACCTGTCAGATAGATAAGCTCGAAACCAATCAAGGATAGTTCCACGAAAACCCAAACCATACAGCTTACTTAGTAATATTTTGTGAGAGACTTTGTCAAACGCCTTAGTAAAATCGGTGTATATACTATCAACTTGATTTTTATCATTAAAGGCTTCCGATATGTAATTATGGTAAAGAATTAGGTTTGTGGCAGTTGACCGCGCCTTTATAAAACCGTGTTGTTTAGTGTCTATTATATTTGAGACATCATGTTGAATTTGGTCAAGTATGAGTGACTCAAAAAGTTTGGGTATGACTGATTGGATGCATATAGGACGGTAGTTTTTAATATCTGAGTCGTCCCCCTTTTTAAAAATTGGAGTTATATAGCTAGATTTCCATTTGGAGGGAAAACATCCCATTGACAATAGTTTATTGAAAAACGTGGTGAGAGGTTCAGCTATAACTGAGGCACATTTTTTGAGAAAAATAGGCGGAACATTATCAGGACCTGCTGATTTATTTTCATCTAAAGAGAGTAGTCTCTTCTTACAAGACAACATATTAATTTTACAGTTTGAAAGCGTAATTGTTTTATCAAAAGTAAAAGTTGGAATCTTATCATCTGGAATAGGTTCATCATACACTTCCTTAAAGAAATTTGCAAAAAGGTTTACAATATTTTCAGTGCCATTCACTAATTTTCCATCTAGATGCATAGCACTTGGATATTCGAAATGAGAATTGTTTAATTTTTTTATGTAGTTCCAAAGATTGTTTGAGTTTAACGCCGAATTTTCCATACTCTTTACATACGATTTAAAGCATATCTTGGAAAGCGTTTTACATTCGTTTCTTGTTTTGGAAAATTCCTGATAATCATGAATACTCCGACTTTGCTTAAATTTTTTGTGTAGTACTTTTTTTGAATTTAGTAAAATTTTAAGTTCAGCGGTAAACCACTTTGGATAGTTTATTTTAAGTTGATACTTGGGGACAAAGTTATCTATAGAATTAAAAATTATGTCATACATATGGCAAATAGATATTTCTGTATTATCATTATTTAAAAAAGTCCAGTCAGTTTTAGAAAGTTGATTAATAATTGAATCAAAATCAATAATGCATGCATTCGTTTTTTTACTATACAAATAAGAGTTAAATCATGTATATGGTCATATAATGATTTTAATGAGAGCCAGATTTAATATTGAATGTAACCTCATGTAAACTTTGAATCTATGAAGTGACATATATTTTTATGACATTTTGATATCACGAATTTTTCAGAAGGTGATTATTACAGTTTTTATATGAATGTGGCCTGGCTGTTTTAAGCCAAACGTAGAATTTACCTTCTTGAATTTGATAACACCAATATCTCATTTTTTCAAAATTGTGGACTGGCTGCTTTCTGCATAACTACGTTCAATTTAAAAAACATTACAACAGGGATAGAGAATACCTTTAGTAAGGAAATATGCAAGTCTAGGCATTTACATGGCTTATGACCTGTCATTGGCTGGTTTAAGTGGCCACTTTACACACTGTGTAACATTTACCATTTTGCCCATGTTTGAACATCCATATTTCTTCAATTCTTCCATTTGTTGGTTTTAGTGAAATAAAGAGCTGAAACCTTTATTGTTGTGAAGAGATTCTTCTGACTGAATTATTTCACATACTAAGCAACGCCTGAAAATTTTTCATTTTTTAAACTTCTTCTTGGACCAGTCGGTTTCATAACAATATTTGAGTTTGTCCAAATGTTCGTAGACAAAAGACTGGACTTCACCCCCTCGGGAGTCATTTAGATTAACAAATTACTACACGGATAGAGAAAAGCTTAATAAAGGTTTCAGCTATTTAACTTTACTAAAATTAACCAATGGAAAAATCGAAGAAATATGGATGTTCGAACATGGGCAAAATGGTAAATGTTGCGCAGTGTGTAAAGTGGCCACTTAAACCAGCCAATAACAGGTCATAAGCCCTGTAAATGCCTAGACTTCCATATTCCCTTATTTAAGGTATTCTCAAATATTGTACGTTCAATTTGATTGATTAAAATATTTTGTTATTATATAATTACTTTAAAATATGTATTTATTTTCAGTAATTTATAATGTGTATAGTTTAAGTATATTAATATGTCATTCTCGATTTTTATTTTCCTTACTTTCAAGCACTCTTTAAACTACATACATGTAAATGGCAGAAATGCCGTATATGAATAAATAACCTTTCAAAATTTTCCGGATGATTTGTTAGCATATTGACATGTTTTTACTCCGCTTCATCAACAGCTAAAATTAAAGGGATTCAGACGAATGATGCTCATAAACGTTCTATCACAATTTTCCACAATTCGTAATATGCTTATTCGCCAAAGTTACCCTTTCGTAGTCGTAGTTTAAGTCTACATCTTGTATTCGTTACAATTGCACAATGTTACGCCATTAGCCAAAGTTTCCCTACGTGATGCGGGAATTTTAGGATTTAGTTTGTAACTACCATAATATGTGCATAGTTCTATTGAATAGATTTCCAAAAGGATTTGGAATGCTTAGCATGTTTTCCGCGTTTACCCACTTCATTCCACTTGACACATGTATTTACGATGTATGTTCATACAAAGGTGTCCCTCGAATAAGGGTATAGATTATATTACATTGCAACAAAAAGTGGTTTTAATATTTCAGACGGTCTTCTTAGCGTTGCGCTCATTTTCATACTTTTTTTTATAGTAGCAACACTCGAGCCACGATTTGCTCCGAAAAATTGCTCACATAATAATAACTGCCCGTACTTAGAGCAGGGGCGAACCGAGTATAGAAGCGATTATGCGCAGCTTACTATTATATTTGACTAACTACAATAATGTGTTATTGTAACTTTATTTACAGAAAAACAAATAAATAATTAACATTTATTTTAAATCATTTCCACCGTTTGTATTTTTATCATACTACTACTACTACTACTACTACCATCACGCCATTTCCCCGTAGGGGTAGGCAGAGAGAATGGACCGCCACACACGTCTATCCTGGCATACACTCCTAGCCTCTTCCACATTCATACATCTTGTCATACATGCCCTTCGGTTCTGTCTGCTTTTGACATGACCAGACTTAAGATTTTGGTTTATCTGATCATGTTACGTCTTCCTTGGTCGTCCTCGTCTAACGTTGCCGTTCATTTTTGCCATATATACTTGTTTTACCATTCTCTCATCGTCCATTCGTTCTACGTGACCAAACCATCTCAGAGACCCTTTTTTAATCTTATCAATTATACTTGTCTCAGATTTACACTCTCTCCTGATTTCATCATTCGTAACCCTGTCATACATTGATTTCCCACACATTCGTCTAAGAGATCGCATTTCAACCGCGTTCACTCGGCTTTCATCCTTCCTCTGCCAGTTCCATGTTTCACTTCCATACATAAGTGTTGGGACTAAAACTCCGTTGTGCACTGCCAGTTTAGCTTCGATTGACATATTTTTATTAGAAATTACTGTGCTTAGTGCTCCGTTCATTTTGTTGCCCGCATTCACTCTTCTTTCAACATCTTTTTCTACTCTTCCATCTCTTGAAAACATGCTTCCCAGGTACACAAATTCTTCTACTTGCTCGAGACATTCGTTGTTTACATTTATTACTCAGTCAGTAACCTCACTATCCCTTTCAAATACCATCACTTTTGACTTACTTTCGTTCATCGCCAATTCACTCTCCAGGCATACATCATACATTCTAGAGACTATTTGCTGCAAATCAGCCTTGCTGCTTGCTAACAGAACTGCATCGTCAGCATACAACAAGCAGCTTACTGAAAAATTATCCATTTTTGCTCCAATACCCATACATTCTATCTCTTTCATACAGTTGTCCATGTATAGATTAAACAACCATGGTGACATTACACATCCCTGTTTCACACCTTTTGAGATCGCAAACCAAGATGTAAATCCCCCATTAACTCTTATACACGCTGAACTCTCCTCATAGAGAGACGATACTGCACGTATAAGTTTATTGTTTACTCCATACTTTTCCAACACGCCACACAATTTCATTCTATCTACTTTATCATACGCTTTTTGCAAATCGACAAATGCGCAGAATAGTTTTTGACTTTTTGCCAAAAACTTCTCCGTTAGCATTCGCAGCGCAAAAATTTGATCCGTGCATCCACGTCCACTCATAAAGGCTCCTTGCACGTCCCACACTTTGTCTTTCGTCACCTTTCTTACTTTCTCGATTATAATTTTCCCATACAGTTTACCGACAGAACTCAGAAGACTGATGGCCCTATAGTTTCCACATTCCGCACGAGATCCCTTTCCCTTATATAAAGGCATGACAACTGCCCTCCTCCAATCCAACGGCGTATGTCCTTCCTTTAAGCAGAGATTGAAAAGTCTGTGCAGCCATGTGCTCACGATCTGGCCACCACTCTTCAGATATTCCACAGCAACCTTATCATACCTAACGGATTTTCCGTTTTTCATACTTTTCAGCGCGCTCTTTATTTCTACCATGCTTATCTCACATGACCTATTATCACTCGTATCTTCCTCTGCACAACCAAGCTGTTGCTCAGGGACACTTTCAGTACTTTCGTATACTTCCATAAAGTATTCCATCCATCTCTCTTTCACTCCTTCGTCATTCGTTAGCATTCGGCCATCTTTTGATTTTATCGCTTTAATGTTTCCACTTTCGGAGGAGTTCTTTGTCTTTTTCACCTCTTTCCAAAACAGTTTTATGTTTTCATGAAAATGAGTGGTCAATTTTATACCTTCCTCTTCGTTTAGTTGTTTTTTGCGTTCTTTCACTCCATTCTTAACCAACCTCTTGCATACTTTATAACTACTTTTCGCACTTTCATACTCGCTGCTATTAATGTCACTAATTGATATAAGCTTCATCCATGCATTCTTTTTTTCCTTTACAAGGTCTTTAATACTATCATCCCACCATGCATCTCCTTTTTTTCCTCTTCGGGACGCCATTCCGCATACACTCTTTGCCGATTCACACAAGCACGATTTAAATCGTTCCCACATTTGGTCGATATTGACTTCTATTTCATTCTTTCCTAAACTTTCGGTTAAATCCCGTTCATACTTCACTCTTACATTCTCGACTTGCAACTTTTCAACCTTGACTCTAGACGAAGTTGTCACAGTTTTCGTTCGTGAGCGCCATCCACGAAATAGAATCACCCGTGTTACAACAAGAAAATGATCTGATTCCATTTCAGCGCCCCGAAACACGCGGGTGTCGGTTGTGTTTGTTCTTAATCTAGAGTCAACAACCACGTAATCAATTATCGTTCTTTCATTCCCTCTTTCCCATGTGTATTGGTGAATACCCTTATGTTTAAAAAAGGTATTCGAAACAAAAAGGTTCCACTCAAGACACACTTCGAGCAAACTTTTTCCATTTCCATTTATCCTAGAATCGCCATACATTCCAAGGGCTGTTTCTAGGCCATCTCGACGAGTACCTACCCATCCATTCAGATCACCGGCTAAAATTATTCTTTCATTCGGTTTTTTCCTCGCACATATTTCCCTTACATTTTCCCAGAACTCACGCTTCACATCTTCACCAGCCGAATCGACTGGGGCATATCCGATAATTAACATAATGCTCGTTATTCCAATCTTAAAGGTGATCCACATGAGTCTGGCGCTAACAAATTAACTCACTCAAGCACTCTACCATTCTAAGAGAGAGCATCGCCGCAACCCCCCGACTTGCCCTTTCTGATTCTGGCACACCAGACCACAGCACGAGCGTGTCATTGTGCTCCAGCGATCCACTCTCCTTTTTCATGCTCTCACTTATACAAAGAACATCTAGACCCTTATCCTTCATACTATCACACAGTTCATTCATCTTCTTATCCATTCCTCCTCTTATATTCCATACGCCAATACGGCACTCCATTCTCCTCTTTGCACCCCCCCGAGAGACGCGGCATGATGGGTGGTGAGCCTTATCGCTGCCTACAGGCATTCTCTCGTCTTCCTGCCCTCCTACTTAGTTTTAATATTTCGCATAACTACTTACATACTACCTACACTTATGATTAAAATATTACCTTACGCTCTTATAATACAACGGAAATACAATTATATTACTTAACACTAAAATACACACAAATATCTAACGCTTAACTTCACAAAAGTCTATAACTAAAATTGTCATAAATCATCCACTCATTGCGTCCCTATTTCTTCCCCTGTCACCTTCCGTGCTTCCGTCTGCGGTGGCCGGTCTTCGCTGGCACAATTTCCAGATGGTCCACTGTAGCTGTAGAATCCGTCCGGTGCGGCCCTCGCCCGCCTGCACATGGTGCGGCGTGACCGGCTTCCGAGAACTACGGCCTCTGACATGTGTGGGTGCACAGGCGCTAAATATTAATTTTAATAAAGCGCGCCCAGCGCCTGCGGTCAGCCAAAAAACTAGCCGATTATTCCAGCTTTTTTTTTCGTACAAATAAGTTTACTATATTTTGAATGTATTAACCCTAGTGCGGGTTTTTTCTCCTAGATTAAACTTACAGATTATACAAATTATTTGAAGATTCTTGATTTGGAAAACAGTATTTCAATCATTATTTCTTAAGGACTATTTTTCTTTGAGATGATACTTTTGACAAAAGACCATAATGACTTTCATACGTCATATTGCAGGACATGTAGCGCTCTACGCGGCCGTTTTTAGCACTATTAATTTAGAACAATTCAGCTAGTCAACATTTCAATTGAATATCTAATATCGACTGATTTCATAGTGGTATTTTTGATTTATTTTTAATGAATTTTATATTAAAGTAATGGATTATATATCTATATAATATAATATATCACGAAGTTACATAGTTTGAGTTGATTTCATGGATGAGAGTTGTTGTATCACACAGAACCACAGAAAAATATCAGTTTATAGTATATATAACTAACATTTTACTATGTACCTCCTATGTAGGTACAAATATATGATTTTTTTTTACAGCTTACCTGTAAATAAAATCACCATTCGCCACTGACTTGCTCCCGATTAGAGTAGCACTGTTGCATAGAACAAAAACGTTCCGAATTTTTGGTTTGGTGAAACCATCCGATACACAGACGTGTATCGGATGGTTTCGGTTTGCGCTTGTAATTCTTGACCTGAGCACCTAAAGCCCGTTGTATTGCTGTAAACTGTACCTTTCGTCGAAATTGATAATCATAAAACGGTTTTTGGTCTGATTGGCGACTCATATTATTACTCCAAGGGTCTATAGGTCCAGATTCTATGAATTGGCAAGTTATTGTTCTGAACCATAAAATATATAGTTACAACTTACTTTTACCTCTGTTTCGACTCACCTCGGTACTAGGAGAGTTGTAACGTAGGGAGTTTTTTTCAGTTTTAGCCAATTTCTCATTGACTTTGATTATTTTTTCCTGTTATTCTGTTTTATCGTGGGTATACTGGCAAAAAACGTGAACTCGAAAATTTACGGATTTGACTCAATGATGCAGTTTTGTAAAGTTTTTAACGCTCTACAAACTGGCAAAATACACTAAGTCATATTGAATTTCATATATTTGTAGTTTTAAAATAAATTTAAGGTTAAGTCGTATACCGGGTATTTTACTCAGGCTAAAAGCTTTGAATAATTTAATATTTACTTAATATAAAATTAAGAAACGGAAAAATTTAAAATATGTTCCTAAACTATCACTTAACAGCTTACTATATTTAAATAAGGTATAAAAGAGTAAAATTGGAACAAAACTTAAATGCTTGAATTCTCAAAACAAGGATTTGAAAGTTAAATTTTTTTGCCGGTATACTCGCGATATATTGCACAAAATTGGCAACGTTAAGATGTAAAGTTCGTTGAGGTAGATCTGTTTTAGGCTGAGAAAAACTAGGTATTGTAGAATTTTTTTAACTCTCTTTGGTCTCCCCTAAGTAAAAGAGCGACGGAGGGAATTAAAAAAACGAATAATATAACATCACAAAGTATCATGCGTTATTATTTTAATGGTGCTATGTTTGTATACCGTGTAATTTCGAAACCGTGTAAAATGAATTTTCGGCGTATATATCGTGGCTCAGTCCCGTTAGTCCCGTACACAGATAACTGGAAATAACTAGTTTGAAGTAATGGCTGACCAAAGTTTTGACAGATCTAAATTGATTTGTAACAAATAATGATTTATCTCTCCTTAAATGAAGTAAACATGTTCATTTTAAAGGAATAAACATTAAGACTTTGTTTTAAAAGCCACTTTTTTTATTGTCACCACCGACTAGTTTTGCTAACTCACGTTCCAAATCTAGTCGGTTGAGACAATAAAAAAAGGTGGTTCATAAAACTAAGTAATTTTATTTATTCCTTTAAAATAAAACATTGAACCACAAAGTTAGTGCTACTAACATTCAAAATATTTATGTTCAGTTCAGTGCCAAAAATCGGCGTTTTTTATAGAAAATAATACATTTTTTTCTGTTCTAAAATGGTTCATTTTTACTAACTTGCTTTGACTGTCTTACTAGAGTTCCCCGTTCTAAGACAGTCATAAAAATATATTGATAAAACATTAATCAATGCATAGAAATATTATATAAGGTAGAAGGTATAGTGAAAATATAGTGAAATACACAGTAAAAAAAAACATCGTAAAAAATCTAGTAAAAGACAGTAAAAAACATATTAAAAAACCCTATAAAAATACGTAGTAAAACTATTTATTTGGTATTTTTGTACCTAGTGAAGCTGCTTGGAATATTTGCTCGCAACTTTTTCATGTCAAATACATATTTTTTTATTTTGTATTACAAGTATGTACTCTCTTTTTTTTGCCAATAATCGCCGTAATTTGGCACTGAACTGAACTAAATTGAATATAATTAAAAGTATGACTCATAACTTCTTTATTTTTAGTTTTCCCTCTATGGAACTGAGCCATCGTTATTTTTATTTTAAATATATAATTTATTCTTAAACCACACAACTTATTGAGCGTTTACCTGTATTTCAGGAAAATAAAATTTCAATTTATTTTCAGTTCATTTTTTGTTCAGTTTAGTCGTTTTTCTAAGTTTGTCGAGTGTCTTATTTAGTTTTAATTTGCATTCAATTGCTTCAACACCAAGATAGGATTTATCGTTGTGCCAAACTATAAAAAAATTAATACACTTGGTTTAGAGCATATTATATCAATTTGTTATATATATTTTTTGTTGCGTTTTCTCTCCTCGCGTTGTCTGCTTTCTTCATTAAATTTAAACATACCCTCAGTGAGCGTATTTCCCCGCTGTGTCGTTAATTAAATATTTACTTAGTCATCTAATGTTTGAGCACGCGGTTAGTCTGTTAAACCAATCTTCATTTTTCCGCCTCATCCTAACCGTAGCACGCCTTAGTATCGATCCCACCTAAGTATGTATTTATTTATATATTCATTTCATATTAGACAAAATGGCACAAAGAACCCTCTGACCAACTTTGCTTTTACTACGAGTAGGCTTATTATATAAAGGGTCGGCAAGCCAGAAACATTAGTGTGCCTATTGTTGCAATCGGTTCCCATATGGGCAAATGCCTGTTCTAAGAAACCGATTCGTTGCGGTAAATATGATTATCGAGCATGTTTCCTATAAATAAAAATAAAATTAAAGAAATAGAATAACAGTTATGGCCTAAAAGAAACAAAAATACAGTTTTCGTTAGTAAAAAAAATAAAATAAATGAATTAATGCAACTAAATGCTCAATTAGAAACTCTTTATGACTCCAATTGGTGCTTTTTTTTTTCATTTCACCTGATTTTTTTAAAAACATACGTATATAACAATGCGTATAACACCCTCATGCGCTTATTTTTTCGTAAACCGGCACGCTCTTCAATCAAGAACCGTAGAAATTCGGTTCGATTCTTGAGCAGATCACAAAAAATAAATTAATTCTATCTATCTAGGTTTTTTTATGGTTCTTTGAGGACCAGGGCCGCGAGTAATTTTAGCTTTAATTACAATTTATTTCATTTTTTAATTGTTCTGAGGTTGCCAGTTTTTTTTCTTTAAAGCCTATTTAAAATACGAAAGAGTTGACTTAGAAATCGAAATAAATTCTTACATAACTATCAGTTTTGAATCCGAACGACCGGTTAGGTGCAGCGATAATGTGGCTTGATAATGTCCTATAAACATATTGACGCATCTTTCCGTAAAAACATTTTTACCATTAAAAATACATCAAGTATTTATATTTTATACACCTTTTTTACTGTCTACCTGAGTAAGCATCGAGATGTTAAAAGAACCGGCTTTATAATACCTCGGTAGATATATACAGACGAAAGCAAGTATACCGTCTTGGTAATTGTCAAAAGTTATATAAAAATCATAATCAAGTGAACATATTTTATAAAGTTTATATTTGAAGCAACTAACTTTGTGGTTATTCATTATAATAAAATAAATAAAACAACTTTGTTTTTAACCACTCATTTTCATTTTTCACCGACCGGAAATTAGTGGTTAAAAACAAAGAACATGTTTTACTTAAATTGGGATTTATTTGAATTAAGAACCATTTTGAAGTGATCACTGAAGCCTAGTAAAAATATAAATAAGAACTATTTTGATTAAGTAAAGAACGCATCAACGCGGAGTAAAGTTTCAGCGTCACTTGTTGGTTCAATTCGACCATTTGACGTCAGAGATGACAGTCGGTAGGCATACTGAGGTAGATATCGTTTGTAATTTCCCCCCCAGATTCCCCCATATTAACCGTTGCCCCGAGGATCATTTTGGTTTAAAACATGCTTACTTAAGTGACGCTTCATCAAAATAATTCCGTATTTTTTGAGCATAATATATAAATATAAATACTAAGAGAGAACCGTATCATATACTGCATATAAATGATTAATTTCGCTTTCCGTTTCTCCATACACGCTCTTACAAAAATGAAGAAAGTCATTTCCCTTGATCCTTTGTAATTCTGGAAGTATTCCCTTCTGGTATTCCTTAATCCGGATTCTCTTGACATAAGATCCAGAAGCTCTTAACCGACCCACTTACGGGCTTCCGGATCCAGCTTTTTGCTGTTTTCTGAAAATGCTGTGACGAAATCAAAATCGATCCGAAACAATTTATATAAGCTCATGTTTTCTCCTGAAAAGCAAATTATGACAAATTTAGAAAAATTGTAATTGTTGGAAAATGCGCTTCTTTAGTACTAATTCTAAAATATAACTGCGAACTTTTTCAATAAATTTTTAAATTTCGAAGATTGTCATACAGCCTGTTATCAAATATTTAAGTCTTTAAACTGAATATAAAACATTTGAAAATTTAAATATACCATTTATTCGATGAAAATCAAAGTTCGCCATAACAAAAATTTTTTTTTGCCAAAGTATAAAGTTTACGTTTCTACCTCTAATAAAATGAACACTCGTGTTTACAGTGGGAGTTCGTTTAATTTAAATTTTTTAAATTAATTGTAATTTTTATTTTTAGATGTTTACTCGTATATATGTATACGTATATATACATTTGAGTTTTACTATATAGAACAGATTCCCTTAAATTAGTTATTATATTCTAAAATGTATTATATTATGTGTAGTTAAAATTTGTTTTGTTTGAAAACGAAGGGGTTGCCAAAAATTTGAACATGTTACAGGGCTGGACAGTGGGACGCATTTTGAACTAGGATTTAATTGAATTTTAGTAATTAAAAATATTTAATTTGCTATCGAATTATATCAAGATTTATCGAAATATGTAAAACACGTGATGTTTTTACGTTTTTTTTCTGAAACCTTCCGGTGCTCGAATCATTTTCATCGTATCTCTTATTTCTCCAATTCGTCCTGGCAACGTCACATTAATACATCAGCACTGGACGCATTATATTATTAATATCGCACTCGGCGGATGAAATATTGACTGACTGTAGATGAGAACCCCCGCCACTCCATTACTGGATGTCTGAGGGCGTCGTGGCCGCCCATGGCGCCACGATATCGGCGCCGAGAGCCCAAGACAGCCCAACAAACTATTTGCGTCCCGAAATTCAGAAGCTCGATCATGTATTAGTCATGTCTTCTTAATGCATTATTTCTTTTATTATTCGTCACACCAGTTCACCGAGGTAAGTCTGGAAAATCCGCCATTGAATAAAAGGGTTGGTTATTTGTGTTTTATATTATTTGTGTGCTTTGACGTATTAAGTTACAATTTTTTCATTAAACTGCATATTTTTTTATCTTTATTTTTTTTAGTTTCTTTTCTTTAGTTTTTCATAAAGAACTTTATGTGCATATAAAGGTAGGCATACTACCCTACGGCAATTTCTTCCTATCTACCCAATCCGTTCAGTTTGAGAAAATAAGTAGTTTTAGCTGGTCAATCTTAGATTGGTATATCAACTACTATTTACAATCATTTTTATAAGTTTATACTTATTAATTCATCTACATTATTGTGATCAGGATCAAGGATCTGGACGTTAGATTTGTGAGCACCCTGACATTTCATGATCACATAGAGGCAATCAGTGGTATATCTGCGTATTGATAACTTTTTACAACTCTTCAGTGCGAAGTAGACTCGAGAGCGGCTCGATGATTTGAGGCCACATGAACTGAAGTACTGCCTTATGATAGAGAAAATCCAAAAGAAGTTTCTGCGATATCTACATGAGAGAGAGCGGGTATTATCCTTGGCTCTACCCGACCGCGTTTCTCCAGGGTCTGCTTGGCTACAACAGTTTAGACACTAAAAGGAATGTGTATTTAACTACACATTTTTGTCGATTGTTGCGCGGTATGGTCGATAATCTTGACATTGGGATGAACATTTGTTTATATGTTCCTGATAATTACCTAAGACAGCGTCAGCATATATTGTTTCATATTCCGATATACAGGATCAACCTGAATCGTTATTCTGTTTTCAATAGTTGGAGGCCGGCAATCGATCAGGCTACTTTATGTCCCGAAAAAATATGTCATTCCACGGGAAAATTATTTTTGCTATACGACAAAACCAATAAATTAGTTATCTTATTTATCCCTAATATCACGTAAGCGAAGCCGCCGCGCCGGTAAAAGCTAGTATTAATATATTTTAAACCAGTTGCTTTTGGAAATTTGTTTTTTTTATTAGCTCTACAACCGTCTTCTTTTATCAAATGAAACCACCGAATACGAGTAGATTATAAGGCATTGAAACCGTATTTACGTATGCTGAATAGCATTTTCTTTTTAATACACTTTTTTACTATGTTTAAATCTCTTTCGACCAGCTACATTCAACGACAATTCTTATTTTAGTTCTTTAAGTATCAGCTTATTCTACGAATCAGTTGATGCTTTTCCCGGGCTATGTTCCTAGCTAGTCCCTTACTATAAATTTCTAAGACCTTTTAAGGTTTTATTGTAAGGCCCTTGCGATGGTAATGCGACCTTTTTCTTTGGATTTAAAAGAGAGTCGTTATCAATATGAAGAAAAGAAGTCCCCCGAGTAACATCCTGATGAAAAATGTCCTCGGGACAGTTTTGGTTTCCCCTTCAATCTTCGACTTTTTAACCTGTTTTAAATTTATATCTACCGTTTGCCCATTTGGTCATGATTTTACTGTTATTGTCATAGTTACATTAAATTTATTAACTAAATCCTTTTCGTCTTATTTCCCTTCATCGTCTGTACTATGAACGTTTGGAAAATGATTCTATTTGGTTGATTTGATCAAATTTTACTTAAAAACTCTCTCATCTCATTTCATTATCCACATCCTGCGGTTCATTGGGTACTGCGTTGGGATTCCAATTGCTGCATATCATCATCATCATCATCATCATCATTCCCTTTCCGCACCTAATGGTGCACAGGGCACTAAATTGGTACGCCAATCACAGCGTATCTTGAACATTTATGTTACATGAAGGTAAGATGATCAGTCTTACGCTTCAGGTACCAGTCCAGGGACTATGAAATATTCTAGTGTGAAAACACCCCTTTAAGTAAATATTTCGTATCAACCATCTCGGGAATCGAACCCGAGACGTTTTGCATGGCAGGCTAACGCGCTGACCATTACACCACGAGGCCGACGGATTGCTGTATATATGGTCTTTTTTTATCTTTTTTTAAAGGAATAACCCGCTTAGCCTCTATTTTTTAGGCTTGTCAGCAGGTGGGATAGAGGGGATATGGAAGGAGGTAATAAAAAATACACGACAACACCCAGACCAATTGAGAAAAAAATCTTTCTTGGATTTTTTTCTTGCAACTGACGGGAATTGAACCCGTGACGCCAGTTTTACAGATAGCCATCTAACCAACCGCGCCACGGCGCTTTTCTTTGATTTTGTTATTGTTTTTGTTACATAGAAGCTAAAGTGATCATTCCAACGATTTAGGTGCCAGGCCAGGAACAAATAAATATCGCAATTCGTTTTAATTGCTTGTTATTATTAATTCGATTAAAGTTCACTGTCTTTTTTTGGCACAAATATTTTGTACTGAATGATAAAAATATTTATAAAATGTTATAAATATTCACATTGTATGGTACTTCACTATAATGTCAACAAATGTTTTATTATTTTAAAGAACCATTACCGTTTGTTTTGTGGCAAATATATGTATTTATTACATTTCATACATGAGTTATATTTATTATTTTTTAAAATTGTAATCCCATAAAGCTAATGTCAAAATAATAAATAGCATACCACATCTTCCCCACTTACTAACATGCCTACATTGCACCCCTACCAAACCCTATAAATACAGTATGATTGAAGGACGTTTTGACAAGCATATCATGCAACTCTCCACAAAAACCGCCATTCCTAATAAGAATGACATTAGCAATATCAACCCTTAAACCCGAAACACAAGCTTTCATGTTGCGCTCAAACTTGACACCGGAAAAACATATTCTTTAATATTTAATCAAAACAGAATTGTTTTATGAGGGTTGCGTTTTACTACGGCTTAAAGCAATATAATTCTTTACCTATACAAATTTTAACCGTTTCATTAGTTTTCTAGAATAATTAAGTTTTTAGAGCCATTTTGAGTATCACCATCATACTCTTTCCGCACCTAATGGTGCTTAGGGTACTGCATTGGTACACCAATCGCAGCGTATCTTTATCATTTTTGTTACATAAAGGTAAGATAATCAGTCTTACCTGTCACGTAGACCCAAGACCTCTTGCATGGTAGGCAAACGCGCTGACCGCTATACCACATAACAGTATTAAAATATAACGTATTGTATTTTATACCTCATAAAGAAATATCAGCAATTACCAAATTACAACGAAATTTGAACAAGAATTTAATTTAATTACAATTAAAATAGATTCTTGTTCAAATTTCGTTCTATTTTTTTTTTATCGACCGGTTTCGAAGGAACATAAACTTCCTATTCAAGTTTACTTTACTATGCACATTATACTCTTTTTTAATTGAAATTTATTTATAAATCCTTACGGATTACACTCATTTAACAAAATATTTTCTTTATTTTTAAAATTCATATTCTGTCGTTAATGATTATATTTTTGACATCCTTTGTAAAGATTGTCTGAGTCTTTTTTTAGTTTTGTCTGGTAGTTTATTATATAGTTTCGGTCCCTGGTTTATTAGTCTCGACTGTCTTTGTCTCGTTTTAGAATGTTCTGATATTCTCGTGTTGTGTCAATGTTTGCCACTTTTATTTCCAAGTTTTACATATTTGTCTACAATTACATCAGTGGCTAATTTATGAATTAATTTTTTAGGATTCTGGTTGAAAAAGTTCCTTGACATCAGGGGTTTTCAACTTTTTTGAAGTCAACGGCCAAGAAAACTTTGGTTTTTGTTCGACGGGCCGCAATACTAGGGAATAATTTCACTCAATCACTAAAAATAATAATATATAACATAATGGAATATCAATACATCTTTTAATATTTCATTATAAACTTGTAAGTTATTATACCACCCCACCCCGCTGGGGCATATAGGAGAAGGGGTGCAGTAGGGGGGGTGTAAATTTAAGGAAAAAAGGTAAGATCCCGGCAATGCCGGATTTAGGCAAGCTCGTTTATTATAAAACTTTACTAGGCCAAAAATAGCAAAGGAAATTTATTAAATTCAATTAATGAGATATTTGACATTGTTTACTTTTAACTAACTTGTCAATATCTGCCCCAATAGTGGCAGTCGCAATAATTCTCAAACCGTTCTCCAAGTGATCATCTGTGATTCTGGTCCTTGACTTGGACTTGACGTTTTTCATTCAAGAAAATAATCGCTCGCATAGATATGTGGTTTCAATAAGTGAATACATTTTTAGTGCATGATGTCTGATTTTAGGAATCTAGAGCAAACTTGCGAACACATTGCGACACGCGTTCCATTAATGTTCCTTCGATATCGCCTGCCAGTTCTTCAACCCTCCTTGCAACTGTAACGCCAGACATACTTTAGAAAAAAAATGCTTTTGCGATGGGCATAATACTTTTGCTGCAGCCTCCATACATGATTATAAGAAATCGCGGTCAGTAAATGGTTTTGACTCACGTACAATTTTCTCTGAAAGAATGTAGCTTACATGTTGGTACCGTGTACCTTTTTAATGTATGTAGGTATCAAACAAAAAAGTTTTATCGCAACATTACTACGTATTGCGCTCGTAAGTGTAAGTACTTAACTATAATGTTTTAGTTTCTAAACATATGTATATTATACGTAGATCAATTAATTTTATTTTGCCAGTTAATTGCAGGGCCTTCAAGAAACCACCGTGGGTTGCAGACCTATGCTTTACATTTAATTGTTTAGTTTATTTAAATTTTTTTTTTATTTATCTATTTATTAGTTTATACATACAATGTTACAAATGGCACAAAAAACACTCTGGCAAATTCTGCTAGTACTAGGAGTAGGCTCAGTATATGAAGGGTCGGCAAGCCAGAAATATTAATACGCCTAATGTTGCAATCGGTTCCTATATGGGCAAATGCCTGTTCTAAGAAACCGATTTGTTGCGGCAAATATGGTTTACGAATATTTTTCCTATAAATAAAAAACAATATTGAAGAAATAAAAAAAAAAAAACAAAAGAGAAGAAAAGAGAAGAAAAAAAAAATTAGTTTACATTAAATGTAAAAATACAATTAAATACATAAATAAAAAGCATACATACTTCGTACATACATATACACATACATACATATATACACACATATACATACATATATATACACACATTCATACACAATATATATGCACATGCGAAAATACAATAAATTTATATATGATTCAATGGGATAGCATAATATTTAGATTACTATCTTCAATAAATTCTCCGATTCCTTACTTCCAATGTCTGTCAACCAAATTTTTAAATTTCTCTTCAAAACTGATGGTTTATCAGATTTCCAAAAAGACGGTATCAGGTTGTATAGTTTAGGTCCGTTATATAGAAATGATTTTTGGAATACCGCTGTACGTGCTATTGGAATCACCAAATCGTTTCTTACTGTACTCCTGGTTGAGTGCGCGTGACTCACAGTCACCTGAGTGCTCCTATTTTTGTGGATGTCAAGTATTACTTTCCTTATGTAGATTTGCCTTAAGCCAAGGACGTCTAAGGATTTAAAAAGGCCTTCACTCGGATGATTGTACGGTTTTCGCAATATTATCCTCAATATTGATTTATGTACCTTAACCAAGGGATCAAGAATAGTCTTGGCAGCTCCTCCCCAACAAATACAACCGTAGGCCAAAACAGAGTTGCACAAACCATAGTATATACTTTTAATATCTACAATGGATAATATGTTACGCAGTGTTACAAAGATATAGATTAGTTTCCTAACTCTACCTACTAAATAGTTAATATGTTTTCTCCAGTTAAGGTGTGCGTCAATAAAGATTCCTAAATATTTGATGTCTTGTACACATTCTAGATGGTAGCAATTACAGCTGGTGTGCGTGTTACAATTTGTATTATGAATTTTTATCCTTAATTCTATTCTTGGTAGGCCTTTTATATTTGGGCTGAACTTTACGTATTTTGTTTTCTTTGAGTTTAGTGTCAGCAAATTATCTTTGAGCCAGTTTTTAAGAATATTCATTCCTGTTTCGGCCTTAACATGTGTTTCCTCCCAATTATCACCTTCAAATACAAGAACTGTATCGTCTGCAAAGGTGATTATACGAGCGTTAATATTTAAATTACACAATTCGTTTATATATATAATTAACAGCAAAGGTCCTAGCGTACTACCCTGTGGTACCCCAAAATTTATTTCTAAAGCAGTACTGCTGCATTCTCCAATTTTAACCCTCTGTAATCTGTTGGAAATGAAACTGTGTAACCAATTTAGAGGTCTACCTGTGATCCCAATGTTTTCAACTCTTTTTAAAAGAATTTTGTGCGATATGGTGTCAAACGCTTTTGCCAAATCAAGAAAAATTGCAAGTGTTTTCTTACCATTATTAATGTTGTTTA
Source organism: Micrasema longulum (assembly GCF_059751315.1). Lineage (NCBI taxonomy): Eukaryota > Metazoa > Arthropoda > Insecta > Trichoptera > Brachycentridae > Micrasema > Micrasema longulum. Next base: position 298,303 of record NW_028277304.1, read on the forward strand.
CTAATGCTCCGGTTAATTTTTTTATTGCGTCATCTGTGCTTTTACCTGGTCTAAATCCAAATTGGTTGTCACTAAGTAAGTTTTTACTCTCTACATAATCGCTAAGTCTATTTTTGAATGCTTTCTCCAATACTTTTGAATATGCACTTACCAACGATATTGGTCTGTAATTTTCTATATTCTGTTGATCACCTGATTTAAAGATTGGTTGCACTATTGATTGTTTAAGTTGTGTTGGAAAAATTCCTGATGAGAAACTTAGATTGAAAATGTGCGACAGAGGTTTGGCAATGAAATTTTTAAATTGTTTTAACATAAGAGTATTAACAACGTCAGGACCCTTGGAATACGTTTTTTTTAGACTAGTGATAATTTTAATGATTTCTTGTTCTGATATTTTATTTAGTTGAAACGATGGCATTATGTTCTTGACATTAATAGATGATGCTAGATTACATTCATTCAGTTTGGATTCACATAATATAGCTTCAGATAATTTAGAGCCTACTGTAGTAAAATATTCATTGGCAATATGGGCTATTCTTTGGGGATCATTAGTATTTGTAGAGTCTGGCAAAATTATAGATGTGATTTCAGGCCCCTTTTTTGATATAGTTTTTGTAATTTCTCGAATTGTTTCCCAGATTTTACCCGGAGAATTATTGTTAGTCAGGAGATTTTTATAATATATCTCCTTTGCTCTTCTGATAACATATTTACACACATTTCTGTATTTTAAATAATATTTTTGTTTACTTTCATTAAGTGGATCTTTTTTTGCTATTTTATGTAAATGATAATGTCTTTCAGTTGCTGCTATATAAGGAAGTCATGTACTAACTTAAATATTTTATTTTGCTGTTTTCCCCTAGAAGTTATAACATAAAACATATTCGAATTTTCATATAGGGTTCGTAGATTTTAATTTCTTTTCATTTTTTGAACAAAGTTTTTGATTTAAAAATTAGGACTCGCCGTCGCCCACTTTGCTAATTAAATTATTGATATAAATTGTCCGTGTGAATTTTCTGTCTGCTAAGTTTTTAACGTGTTCAATTTCAATAAGTCTTTCATCATTTATGAAAGCATCTATTTTATGAATTTTTTTTCTATTTTCAAAATGGATAATACATTTTTTTCATTGAGTGTTAGTTAGTTTGTGTTTCATCATTTAGTCAACACAATTTGTTTTTGCCGATGTCATTGTTTGTTTATACATTATTAATAGGTCATTTTATTTTTACAGTATTCTTTCTACTAAATATTATAAAGGTAAATTAAACATTTATTTAATAAAAATGTAAATGACTTAATTACTGTTACGAAAAAAAAAAATTAGGTTTAAAGGGAATGGTTTAATGTTATGTTTTACTACAAAGAAAAGTTGACTTTGAAAAGAATTGTTATTAAATAACAAAAATTAAATAGATGTATTATGTAAACTACGAAGTCTGTAAATATTAAATTAAAATATTTCTCCTTGAGCGGTTTTAACTACGTTGTTTTTTCAAAAGGACCTCTGCGTCAAACGAATAAAGCCTAATGTTAAAAACGTCTTCCCGTTCTTCGTAAATAAGTGGTAATATTGATGCACCCAACTGGCTTGCTTTGTGGCAAAAGCCACCACTCTTTATCTAAAATTTACCCATTCACATTTTAAAAAAATATGTTTCAACGCCTTGACGCCCGTTTTATCACAACTCCAGGAAGCGGGTTTGACAAAAAATCTACAAAAATAAATTTGTTTGTTTAAAAAAAAGAAATTTGTTTATTTTTTTAAAAAAGCGCACTTAAATCTTAAGCATGTATATTACCACAGTAGGTTCTATTTTGTATTTAACATTGAATACCTTAGTTTGTTGAATATCGATGAATAATTTATAAATTGAATGCATACGTCTGTATTAATGGTTGACTCACATTTTACTTCGAAGGTTGCTATTTTATAGTTCAAATTTACCTCCCTAACTCTGATCAAAATGTAGCAATTTCACATTAGGTGACATGCTTTTTTACGGCAATAAGGTACTGACTATCTCCGCAAGTGCATTGTGATTTCTGTATCGCCACGCGATTATTTTAAGGATATTTGAGATACCGCAATTGTTATTTTTGATCATTGCGCCCTCAATTTTTTTTCAGTTATTTACTTCCAGACCCCAGTGAGTGTCTGTTGTCACTTTGTATTGTAGTTCAAAAAATGTTAATAACGCAATATTCGATTCATGAAAACCCGCAATCTATTATTAATTTATTATTTCGAAGTATTTTATAGTGACGTAATAAATAAATATTTAAAATCTCAAATTCTATTTGCCATTTGCGTCGTTTCAGATCCTTGAATCTCGTCCTAATCCGTTTCATGTTCACTTGTTTATTTTATAAACTAGCAACGCTGGTAACGGTTCACGACTGGCATGTCACGGAAAATATTCCCCTTAACATTTCGTATATTTACTCGAAACGTTTCGTACAGATTTTCTTCAGTACAACCAAATCTAAAGTCTCTTATTTCGCGGTCGTATTTCATATTATTTATCCTTCACAGAAGTTATGTACTCCGTTCATGCCATTTCTGCGTCGTCTGGGATTTTTTCCAACTGTTATATAAAATTGACTCTCGTACTGTTTAGTTCAACCTTTGTTTCATGTTGTGTAATCGTTCTTCTCTTTATATCTTTTCCGTTTCTGGGCGGAATGGAGAATACGAGTACAGAGTACAGATCTATGTGTGAAATGATGTCAGAACTCTGGACGAGTGTTTTAAACTACGGTAAAAATCCTGAAAAACGAAATCAATAAAATATCAGTCAACTCGCGGAGTACTAGTTGGTGCGTTTGCTTACCCTGTCTGAGGTTTGATTCCTGCAATATCTCATATTCCTTAATTGCATAGTCGTAAATACCTGACGCGTTATCCGAATTGGCTTCGTAAATAGCAGACGTGTCGTATACCTGACGCGCTATTTTACCCCAGTAATAACCGAAACAAATCAAATTTCGAAATTCAATATTGTTTATTAATAACGGGCGCCCGGTAATTTCGGGTAATACCGAAGCATCTCGAATGAATAACGCTTTTGGTATTTACGACTATGCGAGATTTTTTTTATATCGACTTCTTGCATATTACACCCGAGCGCTGGTACACTCTGACTAGAGAAACAATGCAATATCCTATGCATTTTTCGTTTAAAAAAACGTCAGTGCGAGTAAGGTTATGTTTATATATATAATTATTCTGTACGTGTGATGTCACTGAACTGCTTCTAAACGCTTTAACCGATTTACGTGCGGTTTCTAGCAAAATGTAGATCTTTGCTCTGCGCGTGTTCGTAGATATTAAAATCTTAAATCTAATCTGTAAAAAAAAAATAGGATTATAAATGTTTTATTCATCGACCTACCAGGGTTGCATTTGACGAGAATGCGTATACTAAAATATTGGGAAGATGTCATTTTTTTTTTCATATAAAAAAAAAAAATTGAATGTTAAGAAACAGCACTCGTTTTTTGTGGATCTCCTTAAATTCGTCATAATTTCTACCCATTTACTTTTTTTACTAGATTTTTGGTAAAACAAAAATAATTTCAACTTACATTCAATATTTTTTTTAAATTGCAATCCTAAATAAAGTGCGCCCCTTTTGTTAGAACAGCAGAGTTTGACATTTTCGAAAACAATTCTGTATTTTAAAAGTGTTTATTTTATGTTTTGGAACTCAACCATGAAAATGTACCTAGGTACCTACTTAATTTCAATATTTAAATATTAATAATTTTAATCTTTGAGGTTCAATCATAAACCAGTACCAAGGTACCTATTTATCAATAAAAAGTATTTTTCCAAGCTAATAGCAGGCAAGCCAACGTTTGGGCAGGACAAAGTGTGTCGAGTCCGCTAGTTAATGATATGAATATTTTATTGACATTTATTAACGCGTATGCGAAATTACACTTTAAAGCCGTCTCATTTCAACCTACAAGTAATTTTTTTTTTTCGTTTGAAATTTTATTTTCATAACCTTTTTTGTTCTTCTAGCCAGAATTATTCCAAGAATCAAGATTTTGAAAGACAACCGTAAAAACTTAATTCTTTTTTAAATCGTTCAAAACAATTCCCAGTAAGCGTTTGTTTCCCAACGAAATTGTATCCTCATTTCTAAATACACATCATATACGAGTACGCACCTTCATACATTTATACATATTGCATATCCGATCGAATATAGTAATTACTAAAGAAATCGAATTTTATGTTAATTATGCTAGTGCATAATTAATATTTTAGAAAGCCTTCATATTCTAAAAAGCTTACGAAATTATTCTTCTTCGTTGGCGCTACAGCCCCAATCGAACCTTTGCACCTATTTATTATTGGTTAGTTTTCTTAAATTTTTTTTTTGTTGTCATATTGTAAATTGAAACTTTTAATGTAAAACTATATTCTCTATCATTTACTTTGCGTATAAATGTTTCATTATTCTAATTTTCTTTATGGTGGTTTATGCATATTTTTTCTTTGCTGTAATTTTGTTTTTGCCTCTTTTATTGCATGTTTTTTGACAACAATCTTTTAAGAAAAGATTTAGAGAATGACACAACTCTGTATATGTTCCTATATATATATATATAGTTGGATAATTTATAAAGCGCCATTTTTGTGAAAATCACCTCAAGGGCGCTGTACAATTAATAAATATCCCAGTACGTCTTGCAGCTACAGAGCGCATGGACGGTTGGGATTCTAGTGCCTCGTTTTCAGTTAAGATCAATCAAAAATTATAACAGATAGGAGCTAGATTACAGGACGTCTTGCAGCTACAGAGTGCATAGACAGTTAGAAATTTAGCCCCCATTTACACATTTTAAAAATTGACAAATAAATTTAGTGTATAAAAAAAATAAAATAATATGAATAATAAAAAGGAGTAAGATTACAACACGCCTTGCAGCTACTAAGCGCATAGACGATTGGAATTCTAGACCCCGTTTACAAAATTTAGGTATTTTAAAGTTGATATATGAAAGCTAGATAACCAATCATCGTGCAGCTACAAAGCGCATGGACGAGAGGAATTCCAGCAAAGTTAAAACAATATCAATAAATTTATAAAAAATAGAGTATAGTAGTAAATTGGTCAAGTGTTCATGCCAAGAAGTGAGCAATAAAAAACTAAATAAATCAAACACTGTTTCAACTCCATGGTTAACAAAGGGAGATAGATGTCCGAAGAGAAGCTTTTGTAGACAGTAGGTATATATCGTCGCCATGTGGCCCGCTGGCTGGTAGATAGTTTCTGGAAACGCACGTGTGTAGTACTATTATGCCTTTTGTTCCAATGACTTAGTGTCCATTTTGGTCCGTATTATTTCGTTTTATGAGACGCAACATTCCTGTTCAAATTCACTTTTTTACATGAATATTACACAAACGCGTGCATGAGCGGTTTGATTTATCATTTTGGATATTATGAGAAGGCAGATATTTGAAATATTATGTATTTATCAATAAATGTCAGTTCACTTTTAGTAGCACTGTTGTAATTTATTAATCATGGGTGTATTGTTCTAAATAGCAAAATTTAGGTACTTTCGCGTTCCTGTTATAATTTTATTCTTATCTTGTATAAAGAGCATCGTGATTAATAAAATTACACATTTTAACATTTATTTTTTACGATAATCTAGTTTTAAAAAAAATAATGTTATAGCATTTTTAATACATATATAAATACATATGTATGATACATTATCATTGCTTTGATGGGTGAAAAGAAAAAAAACGAAATGACAAAAACGAAGTGTTAAAATGACGTGTTATTTAGTTTTTCGGGTCTCCTTGAAATTCTGCTTTTTGAGTAACGACTCTGTTTTATCGGATGTACGAATCTGTAACTGAACCTGTTCATTCTCATGTATTCCGCGTATATTATTATTCTCGTTTATTAATATTGAATAACTAAACAATTTCAATAGAAACAAGCCCTCGAGTAATACAATCCCCACTTAATAATCCCTTATTTTCCTATATCTTCCCCTATTTCCCGACTTTCCTGTTCACCGGATGTTTGATTCCTTTTCCTTTACCTTTTCGTAACTAGAGGATCTGTTTATTTTTGTGTCTTGGCTTATTAATTTTAATTTATGTCGGCCTCGTGGTGCAGTAGTCAGCGCGTTTGTCTACCATGCAACAGGTCTCGGGTTCGATTCCCGGCATGGTTGACATGAAATATTTATTTTAAAAGTTGTTTTTACCTGGAGCGTAAGACTGATCCTTCATGTAACAAAAATGATCAAGATACACTGCGATTGGTGTACCAATGCAGTTCACTATGCACCATTATGTGCGGAAAAGGAATGATGATTATTCATTTTTGTATAAGTACCTTTAATAATTTATGACTAAGGTAGGTACTATTTTTGTTTTAATTGTTTTTGTTTGGAAAGTATTATTTCATTTGATTTTAAATATTTATTATCAACCGGGCCACTATTAATTTTGAAATCTCTTGACTTTAGCCAAAATTTTAATATCGAGGAAGTTCATTGTGTTTTATTTATTTACTTATTAATATATATATGGCTATCAAACAAAGCCAAAAGTATATGTATTTTTATGTTTCGTATCATCGTCACTTCTATTCTTTAAAGTTTTGTATTTTTTAATTACTCCGCGCGTGACGTTACTAGTTCTCTTCGGTGAGTTTTCCTGATTTGTGGATTTGCTTTCTGGAAATCTGTAAACTAAACTCTATTATTGGTTGATTTTAAAGGACATCTACTACTTTAGTAGATTTTTTTTTCATGGCGTAAATTAGCCTTACAATTAAATGCTTTAATTTTTACCGCGTGTTATAAAACATTTTTTATATCCAATTTCCCGTAGCACTGGACTTCTTCATTACCAAATGTTCCTAGAAAAGTACTGGACTTAACCCTCCAGGTAGTTATGAAGGTTGATATTTTTACCTTTATTACGACAGAGGTGAAAAATATGTTTATCAATATAATGTGGAAGTCTTGGTATTTATAACGCTTATGACTTGTCATTGGCTGGTTTAAGGAGTCACTTTGCTGGTTTTAAGATGTAAAAATTGAAGAAATATTAATATTTAAACATAGTTATAACCTAAACCGGGTAATGAAATATCATAGGCTTATTAATGCCTAATCACACATATGTCCGTCACAAAAATGTTATATATTTATATTTCTTTTATAATACATGTCAAAATTTAACTAAATTTTATTTATTTTTACAGACTAAAGTGAATATTCTGAACAGCTGTGGTAAGGGAAATTCGTTTCCGTATCCTTCGTTCTCATACTGTACACAGCCTTACAAAGCCTTACCCCACATATACGTCGGATGACGCCAAAACATCTAATGCCCGATGAAACAGTGTACATTTTGTGACGTCACACATTGCGAGATCGTGACGCGTTTCGGTAAACCTCCATTTGCTCTGAATTTGCTTCTGAAAACTTCCCAACTTTTGATTGTGTTTGTTCTACAAAAGTTCTGTCAACATTTCTCAATATTATAATATGTATCCGTAATACACACCGTCCTCTTTGTTCACCGGGTTGTTTGAATGTTACGATTCCCTACGTTTATAAATCTCGGTTACGTCCATACATAATTTTATGTGTAGACTTTTGCGATTCAAAAATTAATTAATTTTCCTCTCAAGTCTGCAGTCACAGTGACGAAATGTTTGCCTCACGTTTATAGTCCACTTAACTTTAAGCTCTTTAATTCTCATTAAAAATAATTCTCTTCTGTTCCTTGCTGGTTAAATGGTTGGTTTTGACATGAAGGTGTAAGGTCGCTCATTTTCACACACGACTAAGGTAAAGTTCATAGTTGACTTTAATGTCGAAGCGCGTACAAACCTGAGAAATGTTAAAAACACAATTGACTTGCCGTTAATTCGTTAAAATAATTCAATTACACGAATCTCACCCGCATAAATAAAGGTTTCAGCTCTTTAACTTCACTAACGTCAACAGATGAGAGATTGAAGGAATATAAATGTTCAAATATGGGCTGAATGGTGAATGTTACACAGTGTGTAAAGTGACCACTTAAACCAGCCATTGACAGGTCATAAGCCCTGTAGATGCCTTGACTTCTATATTACCTTCTTTTAAATGTTCTTCATTTCTGTTGTAATATGTTAATAGATAGTTTTTAAAAAGCTATTTTTTCCAAATACATAGAGTTAAAGATCCGCTTTTATCCGCTGTCATCAAAACGCTTCTTAATTTTACTGGATATTTTATTTTTTATTACAACTCTACGTATTTACTTATTTTAACACTTTACATCCATATAAACATATAATCAATTAATGTATGTGGTGACTAAGTACATTATTTTATTTTTCTTAAATTAAAAAGTTAAATTAAATTTATATCTTTGTATAATCACTATGTTAAGCGCCCTTGAGTTGAGTTATCCATAATTATTAATTATTATTATAAATTCGTCTAAAATAAAAGGAGTTTTTCCCCTGGAACTCTGAGCTAGGTCGAAATTGAGTAATTTATCTTATATTAAGTAATATAGTTGATAAAATCAAGTTTATAGACCAGTTTAGGACTAAGTACCAGAATTTTCCTTTTCACTTTCTCAGTCCCCGAGTCGAGTACTTTACTTTTACACCCTCTCAGATTTACACTTACCGAGTAACAGGACTTGGCTGAGTTATGATTCCATCGTACCCACTTCACATACTACACGGCGATAGGAGTTAGATCAATATTTTAATTAAATTTCTTAGATTATTTGGTGGAGTTTTCTAGATGGCTGTGACGTTTATCATCTAGGCTGATGTTTTAGCTGTAAGAATGTGAAAATTATGTTTATCCAGGTTTCGTTTTTTTTCTCCTATGAACATTTAGTTCAGTGAAGCTAGGTATTCTTTTAAAAAAAAGAAATTGAAAGTACAAACTTTTCAAACTTAATGTTTTTGAGTATTTTTTTCTACTTATTAAAAAAACCTCATGCAGATTCCAAGAGTTCATAAAAGAGCGTCTCATAAAACATTTCGATCGTTTAAATTTTCAAGATGCGATACGAATATGTTCACCCACTTTACGTAATACGCGCGAAACTTATTGTATCCCGCCAGAAGACACTTGTTTTCTTTTTTGTTTCCCGAGTCAAAGTTTTTTCGCTACCAGGAGCACACGAGTGGAGAGGAAGTGTATTCCTCCCGCCAAAACACACCTCGGGCAGGTCACAGGTGCACTTTCGCCGCTGCCATTAAAAGGACATTTCACGGTGGCCTAATCGTGCGATGCTTTGTCAGCGGATTGTTGTGCTAGAAGAATATCTCCTCGTCCCGTCTGTCACCCTTGTAGCTTGGTCTTATTTATTTGGTTGCCTCTAAAAATGATATTTTTTAGTATCAAGGAAGCAGGTGCGGAAAAGTAATTAGATTTATCCTTTGCCTACTTTTTTTTCACAATAAACATTATTTTCATCTTAAGTTCAAGTCCTTGTTGGTCTTACGTTTTTCTTATGTTTTAAATTACAAGAAAAAGAGTTGAATTTTTTTCTACATTGTAAATATGACAATTTAGTAAAAATATATATCATGTGTATAATATCGACCATGTGTACCAATATGAAAGGCCTTAAAAGTCGATTATTTATTCCCGATTTTTATTATTTAGTATAAATTCCATAGTAATTAGATAAACCCTATATTTGTCAAAAAACAGAAATTGTTCCTATATATTATTATTTTTTACTTCTTATAATTTACACAAATATTTAAATTCTCGAGACATTTTCTTTTAGTTGTAATCAGACTGTATTTTTAAATGGGAAACAAGTTGAGGTAGAACAGGGTTCGACTCTCAGACATTCAGATCTGAAGACCGCGACACTACCCCCGAGACCACAACCCGTTTTTTATTGTGATGTTCTTTAATATCCATCAGTGTGAAGACGCCTCTTTATATGACAGTGCTAATTATTAAAATAAATTGGTGTTATGAAGATTGTGTATGACCAAACTTGTATTTAAAAAAATAATCAACGTTTTTGCTGTTATGGGCACCGCAATACTTGCAGCAATTGCAACACCAGGTGCCAGGTCTGCTAACGCAGCAACGCAATACGTAACCAGCAGCTTCAAAACTAAATTCAGACTCTCTTTGTCCAGCGCTGGTTTCGGTTGTCCCAACACGACTAGGTTCACAACTTTCTACATTAACGTAAATTTAATTCGTGATTTCATTCGTTAATTCATTGTACTGTTATTTTTTTTATTACTAATAAACTCTTCGTTAATACGTAAGTGAAATTTTTCATTTATACATGCTCATCCCATACAAAAAAAACTTTCGGGTAAGTCGAAATTTAATATAATTATTGCATAAACCAAAACACTTTCACTACACTTTTATTAAAATTTGAAATATTGTACGGCTTTCCATTAGCTTCTTGAAAGAAAACTCTTAATTAAATCATATTTTTTTTCGAAACAGATTTTATTGGACATTGATCAATTTCGCTTCATTCGACGCGAAGACAATTATGTCATCCAATATGTATGTAAATTGTATGTCCAGTCAATCGATACACTTGTGTTGTTCTCAAATGAAAGCTAATGAAACACTCGAAAGCTTTTCTTTCGAGATTTGCATACATATTAGTTGTTGCCTGTCTTTAATCCCCCGAGGCTTGGGGTTCGGGTCTAGGATGTGCAGCTATAGACATCTGTCGTCTGTGTTGCTAATTACGCAAGGCAACGCCCCTAACAACGTTCGTACTGCGGTCGTAATATGGATCGTGCATGTTTGCTAAGATGATTAGTGGTGGGCGTAATCTATTGAAAAAAATAATTGCTCGATTTCCGACATGAAAAAGTGCTATTTTTACTGAACGGAATCTGAAGCGTGATACTGAACATCTTGGTTTGGTATAAAAACCTGCAAAAATAACTGTATCAAATTCCTTTTACACTTTCATATTATACGAGTAACAGTAATAGAATCAAGACGTACCTAAAAAATCTGCCTGAATGTGTATGCTATCTAACATGTATAATTATTTATTTTTTCGACGGCTTATGCCTTCAACAAAGAACAACAAATATACGTAAATATAAAAACAAAATACAATTTTTTTGTGTAAACAGGTTGCAAAAATTCTTACACATTAATACTAAATGCACCCTTGTACAAGCATTACTACTATAACGTTATTTTTACATTGGCGGGCTTATTGCTAAATGGCAATTTCTTCCAACCAACCAATAAAATAAAAGTTTTATTTTTATAATCCAAGTTACCGAACATATTCAATAGAAAAAAATAGATTAAACTGCTAAAGATATATAAAAATATAAATAAACGCATTTGTTTATATATTACCTCAAATCAAAACTATTACTCAGTGGGAAAAAGGAAAGAAGGAGAGATTAAGGAAGAGAAAGGAGATGTTTCTTTAGACGTGATTTAAACAGAGATAATGTAGTTACATCTTTGATGGTGAATGGGAGATGATTCCGCAGTCGAGCCGCATGGACACTATATGAGTTAGAGAAGAAGGATATATATGTATGTATGTGGATGCATGTATATGTGTTTGTATGTATATGTGTATGTTTGTATGTGTACATGTATGTATATGTATCAACATAAGTATAATAGTAAGCTTATATTTTATCTGTCCGATTTTTCTTATTATTATTATTATTATTACGTAATTAAATGTAATTGCCTATCTTGGAACGAGGAATATACCCTTGTTAGCTGGGCAAAGTGTACAAAAAAATGTATGTTACATGATAAAATATATAATTCAGTAATTTATACATAAATGTATTTATATATAAATGTAAATATTTATTAACAAACTAAGCCAAATAAAATAATAATGAGACTTTCACTCCCTCTCACTGCTATCACTGTACTACATAGTCCTAACGCCCCTATATACCTCAGTCAGAAATTTGAACGCTTATCAGTTCATGGTTTACCTCATCGTTTTAACTTTCAAATCACCCTCTGAATACCCATCCACAACTTCTCTTTCTTCTCTTACTCATATAGTCTCCATGCGGCTCGACTATGGAATCATCTCCCATGCACTATCAAAGAAGTTACTTCTGTACCTCTGTTTATATCACTTCTGAAGAAACATCTTCTTTCTCATCCTGAATATTTCCTCCTTTCCTATTTATTCCTTTTTCCCATTGAGTAATAGTATTGATTCAAGGTAATTTAAATACAAATACAGTTATTTCTATTTTTGTGTATCGTTAAATTTTTTACACGTAACGTGAGACGAGGACGACTAAAGAAGACGTGGCATGATCTGATAAAGCAAAATCTTAAGTCTGGTCATGTCAAAAGCAGATAGAACCGAAGGGCATGTATGACAAGATGTATGAATGTGGAAGAAGCTAGGAGATGTATGAATGTGGAAGAAGCTATGTGGTGGTCCATTCTCTCTGCCTACCCCTACGGGGAAATGTCGTAATGGTAGAAGTAGTTATTTTTTTAAATTTTCCATTGAATATTATTTGTTACTTGAATTATATAAATATTTTTTTAATTCTATTGGTTGGTTGGAAGAAATTGTCATTTGGCAATAAGCCAATATGCCAATATGCATATCGTCTCATAGAGTTATTTATACGTTTTTATTTTCTTGTAATTTGAATGTATTTGTATGAATATATAAGAATATAAAAATAAAAAGAAAGAACTAATTTATAATTCATGAAATAATTCGATCAGTCGAAGTTTCGCTCTGCTCAGATGAGGTTCTTTATCCAAACACAATTTGGTCCTAACCGAATTATGATCCCCGTTCCGTCGTCCTTCGTGATGGATGGCATCCTTAAAATATGATTATATTTAAAAAATCTGTAGCGATGCTGGCTCGCAATAGGATTAACTTATTACGAAACATGTTCCTCCATCCTTGTCACGTATTGGAATGATTGATTACTTTTATTTAGCGCCTGCAAGGAGCATGATAAGCCTATTTTTGACACATCACAAATGACTCATCAAATCGTGTTTGCTGTTCTCAGAAGAGTATCATTATGAAAATATAATAATTAACCATGTATCGCGTTCTTTGTGTGTTCTCCTAAAAATAATCACTTAAGCAACTGTTGACGTGTTGACTTAGAAAGTCAAAATCATCAATAGATATTGCGATTGTGATGTTTTTTTATTAAAAATAGTTTTTATAAAAATCAACGTTGTGTATCATTTGAATGTAGTTGTGCAGAAATCAGCCAGCCATAGAAAAGTACATCTGATATATTTTTTTATTTTTTTTTATTTATTGAAATCTGCAGTCATATTCAATAATACGGTTATTTATTTATTATATATACGGCCTAAGCCAATTACAACAGTTACATGAAGAAACATAAATGCAAGAAACTGAACAAAAAGAACATAAAACTATTTAGCAAAGACAAAAAGGGCAAAACATTGTATACAATATATTCATAAAAACGAAAGACCTAAGACTTCGATCTAAACCATGCCAATCCAACTTCATCCCACACTGTTTAGTCGCGAAGAGATCTACGAAAAGCCGGAAGATCTATCCCGAAGAATTCCAAGTCGTGTGATGAATTGACTAATCTACACATTCTGGACATTGGGGCATAAAAACCAAAGTTGCTTTTAGAAGATTTTATAAATAGCAGATTTTGACTATAATATAATAGATACTTGAAACAAGACTAAAAATGATCTCAAACTTTTTTATTTTCAATAAACGTAATGCGTCATAAATAAAGTTATATTATACAAGAAAAGAATTTAGAAAACCATAAATAAAATATTTGTTCATTTTAACCATTGTAAATTTCAAATAAAATGAAAATAAATAATAGCACTCTTATGAAAAGAGTGAATATTTAAATGATGAACAACGAATACCTTCGTTTTTTTAATATTGCAAGCAAAAAATTATGTTTTTTACCAGATTTAATGATTTTTAATGTACTGTTTTCTAGTTTTGTGAGTTTTTTCTGCAATTTAAGAAATGCCGTTTATGTGATCGACACTATTTTCAGGAAGTAATTATTACAGTTTTTTGTATAAAAGCGGCCTAGCTGTATTTAGCAGAACATAGAATTGACCTTTCTGCATCCGATAACACAAATATCTCATTGTTTCAAATGTGGACTAGCTGCTTTCTGCATAACTACGTTCATTTGTATATCTGGGTAGATACGTGCTAAACATACGCCTCTATCTCCAGGGCAGGATTTGCAATATAAATAACAAAAAAAAAATGCAAAAGTGATCCTCAGGAGTCATTTTCAAGTAACAAATTACTTCAAAATGGTCGAAACTACTCACAAACATCTTAATGTGTACCGACATTGTACATAAAATGCATTTTCATATAAAAGATATATATGTGATTTTACATTGGGGCCCCGATTACAATGGGAAGTTAACGTTCCTAAAAATATTATAATTAAAAATAAAATTTAAAAAACTACAGTAAGACGTCACTGCCCATTATATAACACAAGAATTAGTTTTGTTTCACGTAATGGGAAACTTTAATGTTAATTTATGTATTTATTACTTATATATTATATATCTGAATTCAAAAAATAAAAAAAAACCTTTAAAAAATCAAGTGGAGATGAATACGCCTCGTTGCGTAGCAGTTGACGCATTCGACTATAATTCTTGAAGTCCTGTATTCTATTTCTGGCAGGGTGGACGTGAAATATTGATTTTAAGGTTTTTTAAACTGCAATATTTCATTGTTTCTGGACGCGCACCTGTAGTGTAAGGTTGATAATCTTACCTTCATGTAACGAATAATCGAACAACGCTGCATTTAATTGACTACTGCAGTGCCCTATGCACCACTGGGTGTGATCAGGGGGATGACGATGATTGTTTCTAGTTTGTATTATGTGTGCTCTACAAAAAACGATGAGTACAATAAATCAGTTGATAGTAAAAAACTGTCAACGTGATTTCATTTTTCCATTTCATTTTATCATTTGCACCACAACAGACCAGAAGGCCTAATTACAGAGGTAAATTACAGCACAGAACACACAAGCTTGAGAAAAAACACTTTTTAAAATTGTATTATCTCACAGGAAATCGAACCTGGGACCTTCCCTGCGTGAGTTAAGAATCTTAACCACTTCACCACAGAATTTACGGTGGTACGAAAACTGTAGATTTATTGGTAATTAAAAACAAAAATGTATTAAAAATTAAATGTTAGACTTTTTCATACAAAATTGTTTTTCGTAAAATTTAAAACGGGTTTCCTTTTTAATCCCCGTTCTCGTGTATTTTATCAACCATTGATTAGGTTTAAGTAAGATACTCTTGACCGGAAATGACACCCTGTTTCCGGTGTGCACCATACCATACCCTTATTTCCGGTACGCAAGCCGAGGGTAGTGAATTAGCCCCACCGGTAGTTATCTGAAGTTAGCCAATGTGAAAATTCTAGTTTCGAATTATTATCTGTGCGAAGTTTTAATTAATTTTCTAACAGGTCCACGGAATCTACATATTTTAACGCAATAAGCTGGATTTGGACTAAATTTATTTGATGTTATTTATAATTTAAATTATTAAGCCTGATAATCCATCTCTCAACCACTGTTTGAGATTATAATATATAATTAATAAATAAAAATATGCTCTGAAATACTTGAATCGGTACACCATATACAATATTTGGGAATAATTATTGATAAATATTTTAAATGGACAGAACACATACAATACATAACACAAAAAATTAGAAAACATTCCCATATCTTCAAGTCGATACGAAACATCTTATCCTTAATCAAAATCAAACAACTATATTATATTTTATGTAACTCATTTATAACTTATGGCGTAATAGGATAGGGAGGCACTTATAAATCAATCTGGGTTGTGGTACCGTGGCTAGTGTCTCGGACTCACGGATCAAAGGTCCGTGGTTCGAATCCCACTCTACCCCAACTTGATTCCCACTTTCTAATAGTGAGTTATTTACAACTCGTTCAAAATGGCCCTCAAAATTAAATATTTGCGTAAATTATAAGAACGCAAATATTTCTTTTTATTAAATTTTAAAAAACAAATGAAAACCTCTCGAATCTGCTCAAAAATCTATTATTAAAATAAATTTTAAAAAGCCCTTCAGGTACCCCAGTGTCAAGTTGTTTGAGGAATTTGATATTTTAGATATAAGGCAATTATATATATCTAGAATAATTTTGTTTGTGAAAGCAAATTATTCTACCAAATCCTTAAAGGGACACACTACTAATGAGATATTTGTGGTCAAACTAAAGGATAGATCATGGGGTCGGGTCTACCACAAACTCTGGATTCGGGCAAAGAAATCTGTAATAAAATGGTTAATGGATTTAGATAGAGAAAAATTAGAAAAAAACATTATAAAATCATAAATGGTATATTTATTGTTTAACTTTATAATTAAATAACTTGTAGGTATTCATGTTATTGTTTATTTTTGCATAAAAATGTTTGCCTTAAAACAGGTTGTACCTAGTTAGGCAGACTAGACATAATCCAGAGAATTCTATTTTACAAGTATGTATGTAGTAGATAAAGAATTTGTCATTTTTGTTAATAAACTATTATTATTATTATTAATTTAATTTATTGCATGTAATTTAATTTTTCATCGAATTCATCGTCATAATCATACCCTCATCTTCGCCCGGTGGTGCATAGGGCAGTGCGTTGGTTAAATAAACACAGCGTATCTCGATCATCTCTTACATGACGGTAAGGAGATTAGTTTTATGTCTCGGGTGCTAGGTCCAAGGATAGTGAAATATTTCAGTGTCAAACCACTATCAAACCAAATATTTTCTTTGTCCAAAATTATTTTTAATTTGCTCCGGTTCCATTCGTTCACGCCCTTTAAAGTTGCAAACGTTTGTTAACCAAGATTTTGCCTGTAAATGTCATCAACAATCAAATTATTTCATATATTAATTTCATAAAATGGGTCTAGAATTCCAACTGTTCATGCGGTCTGTAGATGTCGGACGTATTGTTTCATATCTGGTTCTAAATTGTAAACTATTTTAAAAAATCTTGTCACTCAAAAATCTATATTAAAATAATGTAAATTAGGGCTAGTTTTCACACCGTTCATGCGCTCTGTAGCTGCAAGGCGTGCTCTTATCTGTCATTAAATTATATCGTATTTGGAAACAAGGAACTTTTTTCCTAACTGTCCATGCGCTATTTTTCTGCAAGACTTGTACAGACACTTATTGATTGTCCAGCGCCCTTGAGGTGATTTTTAAGTATTCATAATAACAAAAAATCTAAAATATGTTTGTTGTTTTCTCTACATCTTTTCATCATTTTGATCTCCTTCCATTGCATTTTTTTCCAGCCAACTATCTAGTGTTATTTTTTTGTCATCCCCTACCACGTTTTCCCCCGGGGTAATGTTAAACATGCCACGCCACCAATTACTGTAGATTGACACCGCTGTAACAGGTTAAAATGACATATTAAAAGACCATCAGATACGAGACGAAACTTTAATGGCTTTCCTCAAAGACTAATTGATAGTGACAGTTTTTTCACCGCACATTAAAATTTGCATCACGTCTAGCAATTTTCGCTTCAATTTTACTAATATTTAAATTGCTTTTTAGTTTTCAAATACGAATATTACGTTTAATTTTGATATTATTTTTTTCAAATTTACGGTATGTAATTATTTGAAGTAAAGCACATGGACAAATTAATGAGCAAAAAAATGTGCTCATAATATGCTTTATTTATTTGCTTCAGTCCCATCTGTCTGTAAATCTCATAGAGGGTTTTTCCATGAAAATGCGACATGAATTTGAAAAAAAAAAAAACCAAAACTTTGTACACGCCTAAAGGTAACTAATTTTGCTTACTGTTTAAACCAAAATCATAATACCTTTCCGCCGATTAAATAAATTTATAGATGTAACGGTCAACGTGTGTTCCCTGTGCGTATCAACTGTTGAATTTCGTCAAAACATATATATATCTTATTTTAATTTCATTTCGTTTATAATTATTTAAATAATGTGTTTCAATAAAACATTAAATACTGATAAAACGTATTCCTATGATATTGGGTTTTTACTAGAAAAATAACAGAGATAACTAACCTTGAAACTGTGTAACGTAAGTTACCAAAATGTACAATTATTTATTTATATGTACAATAGAGTAACCCGATGATGTATTAAGTTTTTTTTTAGAGATCAAAATGAAAGGGGTCTAATAAGTTGCATTTTGGATAACATAGAACGTAAACATTATTTTTAAAAGTATTTCATACTATTTTTGGCCCTCAATCAAGGTTTGAAGTTTATCACTTTCTGAACATTTTGTTAATTATCCATATAAATAAAATTGTTTTTTGTTAGTAAAGATGTAACTTAATCACATTACAAATTTAAACACGTTTTAAAACTACCGAAATGCAAAAAGTTAACACTCCGCGGAACTGATTCCGTTGAGCGCCTGGCCAGGAATATTGACGAAAACAATAGCTCATCAAAACAATTTTCTTCATTTATTACAAAACAAAGTGCAACTCACGCCTTTAGATGCTTATTTAATAAGGTTTATTGCACATTATTAAATTCATTTGGACTAATACGATATTCTTAATACGAAATTACAGCCGGTTTAGCGCAAAAAATCAACTTTTTCTAAAACTTCAAGCTCTGGTTGAGAGCCAAAAGTAGCACCAAATATTTTTTAAAATATTTTTTGCATTCCGAGTAATCCAAAAGGCAACTCTGTAGACCCCTTTCATTTAAAATTTTGAAAAATAAAAATATCGGCCAACACTAATTTACAACAAATATAATGTACCTAAATCATATTATTAGGTAATAACAAAAACATGTTTAAAAAATAAAGCACAATAGATTTCTAAGGTCCAACATGTCAGACGAATAAGTCGTAGTAAGAGGAATAGTCTAAAACTTTTTATCCCAGTATTAAAAAGATCCACCTCTCTCGGCAGGCTGTTCAACAGACCAATCGTTCTCCACACAGACTTCACCAACGGTAAATTTGTCCTTCATTCAGAAATAACTAATGGTCTGTGTTGCCTAGCTTTTGCTTGTAGCATATAATTTTATGAGCTCCAAAATGTTGAGATTGTAAATCAACCCTTTCAGAAGTTTAAAGGTCACTTTTCTTGTGTGATGGCTATCAATTATGTTAATCTAAAGTTAATCCATCTTTATTTATTTCATTTTCAATGCTTCAATACAATGCTGCAATCTTTATTCTAATCTTTCACTAAACTTAATCTTTATTATTACTTAAATTGATTTTACACACTTGTTTTATATAATTTATGAAAGATGGTGGAGTTCTATAATTGAGAATATATATAAAGAACGTTGATAATGCTTACTTAAAAATTTATTTATTTTATATATTCTTGTTGAACTTCCAAATATTTTTTTTTTAAAAGTAAATTAAAAAAATGCTTTAAAAAAATATTCAAATACTCGTGGCTTGCTTCTTCATTCCGTTTTGTTTGCCGTCTACTACGCTATGATTTATTCCCACCTATCCTATCTATCACGTATATGGGGTTTTGCCAGCAAAAATCGGATCTCGGATATAAGTTCTTCAGAACAGAGCTCTGAGAAACATTCTTGGAATGAAATGAGATTCCCATGTCAAGGATATCTACCGACAGACAAAAATACTTCCTTTTAAGGTGATGCCACTGCATGACATAACCAATACTGTTTTAAATACCATAAACTTTTCTGCTCACACAAATTTAAATTACACTTTTGGTCATGATATTCACAATTACAATACGCGTTACTCGGGGAATCTTCATGTGTCCAAGTTTCGTTCAACAAAGTTTGGTAGAAGGTCTCGGGAAAATATTGGCCATCCCGAATTTAATAACCTGCCCGATGAGCTAACACACGAAAAGTCGAATAGAAAATCCAGAAGAGTCGTGAATAAAAAATATTATTTTAATAATTTTGAAAGTGATAGTTATTAATGTAATTTATATAGATAGTATAAAGTACTATATTTTATGTTTCTTATATCATGTTTTCTTACTATTTCGGATGTATTAACCATGAACGATAATATGTATTGTCACAAAAATGTTTTCTTAATATGTACGGTCCCAAATGAGTTTTTTATAACTTCTGGAAGTATAATATGTCCTTTTTGTATTATATGTTTTATCAATAATAAAAATAGATTTAAATATAAATATACATATATCGTGAATTGCGAGCTGTGAAAAGCTGTATCGCGCGTTATCCAGTCACTCATATTCCGGGTAGCTGAGTCTGCGTATGTATATTTTTTTATTTTTTGATGTTTTCCTTTATCATAACTTTATAAATCATATTATTTTGTTTTATATTCTAATCGAGTTTCGAATTCGGTAATGTTTTTTTGTAATTTGTTTTTTGGCGCCTTAAGTAGAAATTCAATGCTTTATAAAATTACTTTTTGCCTTTATATTATGTATGCAGTTTCCTTTAGCACGAAAATTGGAAAACTTTTATTTTCTTTGATATGCTGCCATGCAAACTTCCTTAGATTATTTTGGAATGACATCAATTTTAATACCTTTGAAACAAATTTTTAGTTGTCGTGTCACGAAAATACTTTGTAATTTTTATCGTCAAGCAATCATTTCCATGTGCAATATAATATCGCAAAATAAGTGACATCACGATACCAACGAGGCAACATTTTTTCTATGGTGATATCAGTAGAGGTTTTTTTTAAGTCATGAGTTTCACGTTTTTATTTCAAATTTAAGTAATTATTATTTCAAATAAGTACAATGAAATCATTACCATTGTGTATATTTCAAAATTTTATAAAATCTTATGATTTTCTTAGATATATTGTCATTTTTTTTTCAATTCATGCATACATAGAATAATGCAATTTGTATAATAACATCATTAATGCAAAATATTTAGCGTAAATAAGAATTATTATTTTAATATATATTATTGTTACATAAATTTAAGGCAGAAATCAGCGACAGCGTACAGAAATCATCGTTGTAGGTGAGTATTGATAGGTAAAGACACTACAGTTTTTTTTTTGTTTAATTTTTATATTAAATTTGCTATGGTACATATGTACAAACATTTTTTTTTTTAAATTTGATTCTTGGATAATATAACTTATGACACCTTACGTTTAATGCCTAAAACTGTTTCAATAATTTTTAGTCTAGTATTAAGTATATATTATATTTTTATTGTATTATCATGTATATGACTGTAGATTTCAATAAATAAATAAAAAAATGACGACAATTTTTTATTTATTTATAATGTAAAAAAAACTAATTTAAAACAGCTCGCATTTGGCGTCACGTCACTTTGACGTCACACGTCATGCCCGCAGTTGCGCTTGACAAAATAACCTAATTCCAACTCATTCTTTCACTGTACCGTTATTCTCTCGGCCATTTTGTCGCGTCCTATGTTTGCCTACCGTATTTTGCTTGAATTTTTACTAGAAAACATTGACTTAGTTATCTCTTCGTGTAAAAATTCTGGTTTGGGGCCTGTTTTCCCTCGCTCGTTACATTTTCTCGCCTTTATATCTCGTAACGACCTACCACCGTAATGAATAATAAACAAGATAAAAAAATGATAGACCGCATAACCTACGTAAACGGGAACTGATGCAAATTAACCGAGAAAACTTAATAAAAAATTCGTGCAACTCAATGAAAAATTACTTAGGAAAAACTCCCCTCGGAACACGTAATGAACCTTCGCATCGGTTATCCATCTTTTTATTTTTGTACCTGTGTATTCTATTATACAATCTGAACACCGCGGTGCACCGGTAGGCTTGTAAAAATAAGTTGCTGGGTGTTAGTTGGAGTTCCTACCCCAGTTAGAGATTGACAGAGAAGACACGAGGTTGGTGTTTAATGCGTATTTATTACATGGCGAATAAGATACAGCACTTGGTTGTGTAGCATGAGCGTAGCGGCGATGATAGGTAGAAGTAACTGCACTCGAACTACATGCTGGAATTGAGTGAACTGCACTGATCTTATTCGGCTGATTGAACGAGCTGACTGACGTTGGCTGCGTCCTGTGGTCTCTTTATAGACCATATTCCTTTGTAGTTAATTTCTTCATAGTAGGGACGATGTGAATGTACTGCAGGGCGACGATCCCGTCTTTATGTGCAATATTGCTAGAGTTGTAATATAAATTGTATTGGGTTCGATAGAAAATGATGACTAGTCTATTTTAGGTGAACTAATCTATGGACCCTACAGGCTTTTTTAAAATGGCAATTTTTTCTAACCAACCAACAAAATGTTTTGGTCTCGTCTGTGCTTCTCATGAGTTGCTTAATCCACTTATTGGCAGTTTTTTTTCATAAATTTTCCTCCACTCATTTGATTTATCTTTTGAAGGGACCACCTTACATCAGTGGCGAACGGTGATTGTATTTACAGGGAAGCTATAAAAAAATATCATAAATTTGTACCGACGTAGTACATAATATAAGCAATTTTAACTTTTAATTTAAACTTTTAACTTATTTTTTATTTAAACGTTTCATTTTAATTTTAACTTTTACTTTTAATTTTAAACATTTGATTTCAACTCTTAATTTATACTTACCTACATCTATTACCTGCATCGAATAATTTATTGTTGGTTGTGATTTTTTATAATTAAATTGAAATGTTCATGGAAGCAGAGAGAGAGGGAGGAAAGTAGAGTAGCTTTACAATGTCTCCTCCTTTTTATGAACTTTTTATGTAATATTTTTATTTTTACTTTTTTAGAATTAAATTATTTTTCCCCTCTCCTCCTGCATTCATTAGTGTGAAATCTGTTATTGGTCTTACTTTTTTAAATTGTTCTTTTGTACCTTGTTTTATATAAAGACTGTATGATTTCATAAATAAATAAATACATACTATAAATTACTATTTGTCTGTGGTTCTGTGTGATGCAACAACATCTATCATCTATAAAATCAAAACAAACGGCGATTATCATTTAGTTCTTGGTGTAGCTATATTATCCATCTTCTTTAATAAATACCTTATTTAAAAATGATCACAACAAATTCAGTACGTACTACGTATTAGATATTCCTATTGCGATTGAAATGTCAATTAGCCGATTCGTTCTAGAAATAAAAAGCAGCCCCGTCGCGCGCTACATGTCCTGCGATTCGACTGCATTAAAGTAATGGTGGTCATATGTCAACTGTATCATCTTAAAGAAAAATAGCACTTAAGAAATAATCTTTAAAATACTGTTTTCCAAATCGCGAGTCTTCAAATTACTACGCGACTCTCCGCTACTAAAAAATCACGACTGAGTTTAAGATGTTCAAAATATAGTTGACTTATTTGTATGAATAAATAAACTGGAAAAATCTACTAGTTTCATGGCTGACTGCCGGTGCTAGGCGCGTTTTAATAATGCTTTTATTTATATTTGGAGAAAAATACAAACGGTGCCAAAAACAAAAATGGTCATGATTTGTAAGAAAAAAATATTATTTATTTGTTTTTCTGTAGGTAAAGTTACCGTAAACGATTATTATAAATAGTCGAATATAATAGTAAGCTGCGCATAAACGCTTGTATAGACGATTCGCCCCTGCCTTACATGGCTGATTGGGACTTCATCAAAGCTCGGCCTCACTTTTTTTACTGTAGCAGCCTTGGCTAGCTTATTTGCTCTCTCATTTCCGATTTCCCTAACATCAGCTCTAACCATTTTGGAAGCATGAAACGCCTACATATGAATTAACTCAGGCTCTCACGGGGCATGGATGCATGGGGGAATATCTGCATCGCTTTGGGCTGCGAGACGATAGTTGCTGTCCGTGTGATGGCATCACTCAGCAGACTGTAGAACATCTTCTAATATACTGTCCAATGTTCGATAGGCCGAGATGGGAGCTTGAATGCAAACTAAACACTCGGATTGCTGCGACTAAAAACCTAGCTGAGCTTCTGAACTGTAATGATACACGGAGAGAGACTGTTTGTCTCATTACAGGGACGATCAAGCAGGCTAAGTTATTTAATGGTGCTATCTAGCTCCTTTTGTTTTTTTTGTGTCCAACTTTTACGCCTTTTTTTATTTTTTATTATTTGTTATTGTAATATTTCTAGAATTATTTTGTTTATTCTGATTCTGCTTTTATTTTTACTGTCGTTATCTACGGTGAAAAATGTTAAAGTCAACTGAATATAACCTAAAGATAAATATATTCGATAAAACCTTGCATATAACAAAAGCAAGGTACAAATAATTTGCAACTAAAAAAAAAAAAACAACCAACAAAATGTTTGTTTTTTTTACAGAACAACGAATAAATTGCTTGCTTTATTGGAATCTCGTCTTTAGTACGCCTTTACATTTATTTAAATAAAAAGTTTAACCAAAAGATGTCACATATTAAAAACTGAAGTTTTCATTCCTCTTCAATCCAATAAAATTAACAGTTTATCGTCGTCCTGTAAAACGGCTAACTGGTAAAAGAAGAAATATAAATATTGGAAAATTAATTTCAGGCGTTGCCTAGTAGGTGAATTGGTTCAGCCGGATGAATCTCAGCCACGTGGTAAAGGTTTCAGCTCTTTTACTTCACAAAAGTCAGCTGATTGAAGAGCTGAGGAAACGTGGATGTTTAAACATGGGCAGAATGGGGAATGTTACACAGTGTGTAAAGTAGCTACTTAAACTTGCCAACGACATGTCATAAGCCCTGTAAATGCCTAGACTTCAATTTTCCTTTCTCAAAAATGTTTTCCTTCTGTTGCAATAAATTTAGAACATAAATGTTTTACGCAGTGTTTTTATCTAAATGACGATATGTGTACTAACATTTTTACAAACAAAAATACCATCACGTCGTTTTTTTTGTAGGGGTAGGCAAATATAGAATGGCATACCCCTCTTGTTCTTTCATACAAACCTTGCTTTATGTACATTTGTTTATTTCTGTACTTAAACATTTTGTTTCATTACTATTTCATTACTATTTATTTCGAATTGTTATCTCGATTACTAGAAAAATGATTTAAAATGTTTACCAGGTAAACAAGGTTTAAATTTAGAAAAAGAGCAAATAATATATTATATTAGTTTGAAAAATATAAATTTTCTGCGTTAAAATAATTACGAACAATGTATAATAATTACTAAGAATTATTCTGATTAATTTATTATTTTTTTCATTTGTCTTTTTTTTATTTCTTGTTCATCACCTTAACTCCATGTTACAAATGCTCAAACTATGCTGCATTTTGGTTATTAATGCAATGCCCTATACACCACTGAGTGCGAAAATGGGGTGATGATGGTGATATTTTATTAATTAGAATTTTCTTTGTTTTTTCAGGTAATGCCCAACCAGAAGTTTATTAATTACACACCTTGTAATCGTAATCGACCACAATATTTGTAAGTGATTTTACGTATTTTTTTATAATGTAAATCAGAGGTCCCTAATATTTTTTTGTGCCATAGACAACATGCAGATTTCTTCAGTTTTTGGTAGGCGCCCCTGCTTTACAAATGTTTATTACAAATTCGTCTACTTTAAATGGGTTTCTTAACGCTACTCAGAGCCACTCACTTTAAAAAGGTTTACTGTAGATGGATTTTTTTTTTGATAAAATCAAAATTATAATAATAAAAATATGTATTTAGTTTTATTCCACCTTTATTTATATTTTTTTACCAGTGACCGAGTTTCGTCATCGCCATCTCGCCACCTCGCATCGCCAGTCTGACGATGTCGGTCACAATGAAACCCCTGCACTGATAAAAATAATTCAACTTAATACGTATTTTTATTATTATAATTTAAATGCATTTCCACCAAGAAATGTAAGTTGAAAAACTCAATCTGTTTAAATAAAAATGTTTACTTAAATTGTTTTTAAAAAAAAAATGACGTTTAATGCGAATCTAGAAACATTTTTATATAATTTAAATACACAAAAAATCAATTCATGACGTGAAAGGTACTATTTGTATAAGTTTTTTTATATTTTTTCAAAATAAGAAAAATACTTGAGCTACGTAAATAACTTGTGTTGGAAAAATGTAAACCGAGCTGTGGTAGAGTGGGATTTGAACCTCGGACCTTAGACCAGTGAGTCCACAGTACTACCACGGGACCACAACCCGGTTAGATCATTATTTTAACGGGAAGCTAAAATTTTGATGACGACCTGGCTATATCAGTTACTCAGTGTAGATTTTATGATAATTCATTTTTAAAGTTGAGGTACTCCTTTTTTTATTGCATTTTCAATTTCTGATGGTAGAATGCAAAATTAAGTAATCGCCTGCCATTGGTAGGAGCTGAACAAGTTACCTGTATAAATTTCTGCCCCAAGCATTAAACAATATTTAGTATATTCTAAGTCTACTTTTACGTTTTATTTTCTGTGTTCCACATTTCAAGAGCGATCATTTATTTTTGTGTGTTGGTTTTTCAATTTGATTGTATCAAATATTATAGAGAAAACTGCATGCATAAGCTGAGTTAGACCAAAAAGTGACTTACGTCATTCTTTCCCTTCTGTCTACATATAGGATCGACTCTCGCGAACCCGCATTTTGAACCCGAAGACGGTGTCCGAATGAATAGGTATCTCTCAGAAGGATTTTAGGTGTGCGGTGATTTGACTCTGTTAAGGAATGAAGTAATAATAGAACGGACGCGGCAAACTCCGGGGACGATTGTCATCAAGCGGATGCGATATGGTTGGCTCGACCGTGTGCTGTGGACGTCCCCCGAGAGCCTTAACCACTCTTGCCTAATTTACAAGAGATCGGATTCTCGACGTCCTGGACGTCCACTGCTGACTGTTCGTCGGCAGTTCGTGTCAGAACTGCCGGACGCGAACCTGAATTGAGAGGATGCACAGGAGCTGGCAGCCGACAGAGATGCTTGGAGGATCTTCGTGGACGCCATATGCTCCAACTAGGGAGCGGACATGAAAATATGATAATGATGATGGAGATATATACCACTTAGGAAATTATCGCTTTAAATGTATAACAACCAAAAAATAAACTTCTCTCAAATCAGTAGCTCGGATCGCCCCTCAGTATCGATTATGTGTTATATACTTAATGTGTGACATTGGTCGTTCCATGGCAATCCTAATGGCGAAAATCGTGATAAATCCCCTTAATCCTCGGGGTCCGAAATAATAACGCAGAAAGCCTTTCAAGTGCAACCTCGGCGTAAATAAGGGAGGCCTACAGCCTCCGGCCCTGGCCTCATCATCCCCTAGGCTGACAAAAGAAAATCTCATAACGGAAATACAATATGAAGTAGATATAAGCGGGTTTACTTGTAAAGTGACTAAGAATATTGTTATGGAACAATCATCCCCCGTTTTGCACGCCATAGTGCTCCGCTGTGGGTAAATCGGATCATGAAGAAATATGGTAGTTTTGAGTACATTATTTCATAAAGAAAATGGGTTCAAAAGAATACAATTATCAATTTTCCACTAGGTGTAAAATATAACAAAAATGTCTTATAGTTCTCGTGTGAATAATGTACTAGAAATCATAAGATTTTAATGTGTTTGTTAGATGACACCGATATTTTTCTCGGATTTCGTATTTTTTTTCAAAAATCTTTGTTTTTATATAAAGCTTTAATATCCATTTCAATAGGTATAACCAGAAAAAAAATCAGTAGTTTAATTTTTGAAAAATATAAGAATATAAATAGTACGATTTTTTTAAATATATTCGTTTTTGCCAGTTTAATGTAGAAATTCCTTCGTCAGCTCATATTTTTTATAATTTATAAAGGTGTATGTGTTTTGATTTGGAAAACAAAATAAATTTTACTTAAAACGATTTATGCAGTTTTTTATTGATTTCGGTAAATTTCGAGGTTACAAAATAAATCCAATTATATAAACTGTGATTTTTTATCGCACTTATTTTGATTTTTTACGCGACTATTTCCACCTTGCGCGATGTGGAATTCGCACCGTACCATAATAATTCTATGGCGTTTGGGCCGTACCTCCAAGATCTGGGAAGGCTTTCATCCCCAACAGCTGCACTTTATCCCCTTTTCTCCCACCCTCTTCTGCTTGTTATTGTGCATGTGTCGCTAAAATCAAATTAACAACTCGAGAACCTCCATGAAAAGCTTTCATCTAAAAATAGAGAAAAATTTCTTAGCTTTTTTGGACCTACATAAATATTTTACCTTAAACACTTGCAAAGTACTACCCATAATCATTTTTAATCAATGAATTATTTAAAAAGGTTTTGTCACATTTTTTATCAAAGAAAAGATTACATGAATTCATTAAACATTCCTTAATTTAATTCTTAAATGCCCATTTAGATTTGCGGGCAATATCTCATAACTTCTTTTTTGGGAATTAAATAAAAGTTTTTGAATCCACTAATTTAAAATAACAAGTAATCGGTTTTATTGCTTTCGTGGTATCTTTTAGACTGTTTTTTTCAATCATGTGTTTACGAAAAAATTCCAAAATTCAAGTAAAGAATCGTAATTGAATTTATTACTATTTTCCTATTGTCCATTTCAAGTTTTTCCGGTATGTATTTCTTTGTACATGAGTTTAGATTAAATTTTTCAATGAGTTTAAATATATTAAAAAATATATGTTCGCTCTTCATTAATTTATATAATAAATTACAATAAATTCCACTTAGAATTTTTACGAACTTAAATGTTTTTTTATAATATTTACTGGTTTTGTTTGAACCTTTAACTCATAATATTCGTTTTTTTGTTTATTTTAGAAACGATGCATTTATTTCAAAGCTTTAAAAATTTTTGTTTAACGATTTATTAATATCTTAATTGGTGAACTATAATATTTATTCGAATTAATCATACATATATTTTTTTTACCTTCTCTACTCCTCCACTTTAAAAAAAAATACTTTATAGTTCTCTTTATTGTGTACCATGTTCTATCATTATATTTGTAAACTTTTACTGGACGTATGTACAATTTTTGATATTTAGTTTTTCGTATTACATCTGTTGTTTTTTCTTATAAATATCATAAATAAATTTAATAAAATATTGATTTAATAAAATATATTATTAACTCTTTTTCCTAGCAGTATTCAGTTTTTTCAATTTTGCGACTTTGTTATCTTTTTTTCCTTAATTGCTCGTCAAAGGCGTTATTTTTTTTAAACACTGTTCTTGATATTCCTTATAAAAACTTTTTTTTTGCTTTGTTTAATTATTTTATTTTTCATGTGGTTTAAATGATCTTTTTACTACCAACAGAAACGTTTACATTCTGGAATATTGAAAAGCCAACGTGCCTAATTACCGTTTTGCGAATATTGATATCTTACAACGACCTGCCGATGACAGCTTAATTTTGTGTTATCGTATCATTCTATGCAAATCACATTATCTAAGCGAAATATTATATATACCTCCCCTATATCTCTGACTATATAGCAAGGTATCTCTTCCTGTTTCCTATACATTACTAACGATAATTATCACTCGTTTGTATTTTAAATTAAACAAAACCTCGTCGATATTGTTTTTTTTTTACATTTTCAATTTGTTGTGTTTAACTCACTTTTAAAAATAGGAAACAAGTTGTGGTAAAACGGGGTTAGAACTTAGGCCTCTGATCCCTGAGTCCGCTCAACCCGGTTCTAAATCTATTTCTTTAAATTGTCAATAATTTTAATGTCTTCGAATAAAAAATATTTTATATTTTTAATAGTGTCACTAGTGTGCAGGCTGATGAAAATTAAATGCTCTAAAATCTCTACATACACGACAATTGAAGTGCCAGTGCAGTGCCCCTTGCACCACTGGATGCGGATAAGGAAATGACGATGATAATAATATTAAAATAACTGAAAATTTCAAAATTTACCCTCTAACTGAATATCACACAGATTGCAGGATCGGCCAGCAGAGGGCGCTGTCAAACATATTTAATGAAAGTACCAAACCGATCGTTTTCGTTTCCACGCCGACAGCTTCCAGCAAATACGTTCCATTATATCTCTAAAGCCCTATTATTATTATAGTGTTGGGTAATTTTTTTTGTTAATATTGGTATAAAATTGTAAGTGTAACTTTTTATTTAATTTTTGTTTTAAATAGTTATATAAAATTATAAGATTCTGTTTAAATATGTCCATGTACTTGTAATTTTCTCAATCTGAAAGGTTTGGGTTGATAGGAAGAAATTGCCTTAAGGCAATATGCCCGTCTTTATATGTATATAAATTGTGTATGTTTACAAAGTGTAAAAGAAATAAATAAAAACATTATTATTCCTACCGTGTGAACTAAGTGAAGAATAAATCTCACGTAGGTAATCTTCATTGTATATCATTTAATATTCTCGACCTACATAATTCTAAATAACTGAAAATAACAAATATTAAATCGGTATGATCTTTCAACACATCGTATCCCGACAAACCCATAATATTTTTTCTTCAATGTGAACGATAATTTTGTATTATGTATGTATAATGTGTTTTGTCTTCACGGGGTGATCCTGTGTATTAGCGACTCGTTCCAACGTTTTGGCTACCATTGCAGGAGCCATCTTCGTGTTAAACTATGTGTTGTACTACAAAAAACATAGTCAACCCTGATGATGGCTCCGAAGCGTTAGCCAAAACGTCCGAACAATTTCAACCTACAATGTATCACCTAAAAAGATGACGCGTATTAATAACAGTGACCGTGAAAATTTACGCACAAACAACAATCAAATCATAACGCCAATTTCCCGTAGGGGTAGGCAGAAAGGATTTAATGCCATATTACGCAGTATTTTTTTTTTGCATCATATCAGGCCAGGAGGCCCAATCACAGTGGTGAATTACAGAACTGAACACCCAAGCTTGAGAAAAATCACATTAAATTTTTGTGTTCTCACCGGGAATCGAACCCAGAACTTTCCGTGCGTGAATAGAGTGTCTTCACCGCTACACCACGGAGGCCGCCATACAGACCTCGCTTCCTCTACATTCATGCATCTTTTCATGCACGCACTCCGATTACTCCTACTCTTGACGTGTCCATCTTCAGTATTTGTTGGATTTGATCGTGCCATGTCTTTGTCGGTCTTAGTTTTCTGCTTTCATCAACGCTCACATCGTAGATCCTTTTAGCCGTTCTTTCGCTGTCCATTCGTTCTACATATCCAAACCGACGCAGCATCCCTTGAGTTTGTCGATAATTCTTATCTTAGCCTTA
The DNA here is from genome assembly GCF_059751315.1 of Micrasema longulum. Classification (NCBI taxonomy): domain Eukaryota; kingdom Metazoa; phylum Arthropoda; class Insecta; order Trichoptera; family Brachycentridae; genus Micrasema; species Micrasema longulum. The sequence continues at coordinate 329,614 of NW_028277304.1, forward strand.
AATAGTGTACGGATCTCGACATTTGTACACCAATCATAAATCGCTTTACTACACATTCGACTGAGAGATCGCAGTCAATCTTATTTAATCATTTTTTTTCCATTTCCACACTTCGCTCCCATACGTTAGGGTCGGCACCAGAACTATATTGCTAACTGCTAGTTTTGCCTCCTACGACAAACAGTACCTCAAACATCGACACTCCTACAAATTATAATGTGTTTGTTAGTGTATTACATATAATAAAAAATAAATAAACTAAGACTTATTATAAAAAAACTGTGCTGTTTTTAATTTCAATTACAACAAATTTACGCTATATTTACGTTGTTTAATAGGTGTAAAAGGCTTTAAATCGTTGCCAAATCGCTATCAACACATCCCCACCATCACGTGATTCGCCATCTGCTCATTATTTCCCCTTCCCCAATGCTGCTACACCCCCCCCCTTTCCTATTGTCAGCTTTCAGTAATGATATTTTTAAAATAATGTTTCTTTTCCATTAGAGAGACGGTTAGGTTTGGCCACCCCTAATTTTAAATCGGGTTTCATCCCCCCAGCCACTGAAAGTAAACCGGCTTTCTTAACACCAAAAGTTTGCCGGGTTTTGATATTAATTTAAGGGGTAGCTTCGTGGTTGCATTTTCACTTCTTGTTTTAATCTATTTATTAATATTTGATCAATTTTCGCTCATTACTTATTTATGGATTAGTATTTTTGTAACACTATTTGTTTATATCAATCTACATACCATTGAGCTAGGTGTTAAGATAAGTTGTGTTCGTTTTTTTCCTAATTTAAAAATGAGTACCAAAGTAACAAAAAATGATAAAGGTTGTATCGTCATTTGAAAGAAAATTTTCTGTTCAACAAGATATTGTGATTGCTTTTACGCTAAATGCATTATTTTATTTGATTGCAAGCCTGTCAAGACGATGAAATTGATCATTTTTGACACCTCCTTCTGTTTACGTTCAATCGATGGAATAAAGTAGAAAACAAATAGGTAGAATAGAGAGAGCACATAATTGACTTATTTTTTTGTAATGTTTCCTCTTTTTCTCTTCATTTGGAAAAAGGGACACAACTTATTTTAACACTCATACTTATATTCAAAGTTTTGTAATGAAACCTTCATTGCAGTTTTCGAGAAAGGCATTGTTATTAAATACCGACCTCGATAATTATCCTTCATTATTCTCCAGCAAATAAATCAAAAATGTATTCTCCTAGCGTAAGGCTGATCGCCTTACCTTCATTTGATGTGACAGATGCTCGATATACGCTGCATTTGGTGAACTAATGCAGTGCCCTATCCACCGTCGGGTGTCGACAGGGGGATGATAAATCTTTCTGTATTATTTACTATGGAGTTTGATCAAATACATTTCTATTGCACAACATTTATGCTATTAGATTATTAATATGTACAGTACGCAGTGCTTTTTTCCTTACAAAAAATCATATGTAATAAAATATACAATATAATGTGAAAAATAAAAAAAGTATTGTGTTACATAAAAACAGCAGTTTCATGTGAAGATCATGCTAAAATGTAGATTTTTAGAAATAAAACAATATAAAATTTAAACAACGTATGCATATAAGGATTTAAAAAAATAATTTAAAAAAAAGCAAAATTATAAATGTAAGTAATAAAAATAACTATATTTAATTTAATGAGCAATAAAATTCTGATAAATTATACACAACAGTATACAAAAGTAAACTTAAAAAGCAGAATGTAAATTGTCGTTCACCATCTTTGAAATGATTAGAGTTGATTCATATAAACTATTTATATGTTAAAAATATCAGGGACATTGGAATAGCTTATAACGAGTACATGGAGTTGATTCAGAATAGGATTATAAGAGTATACTTTTCGCAAATTGTTGCAACTAAACAGAGGTTTAATGGATGATAATAGTTTTAGGAAGTCCCTTGTTAAGTTAACGATCTTAAATAAAATCAGTAAATCTATAATATGCATTAATTTCAAAAGTTTAAAGTATTTAATTGGAAGTCATATTTACTTTGCAAAGACGTGATATATTTACAAAGTTATTTTCAAATTTAAAAGCTTTTCTCTCATAATAATTTTGATTTTGCGACTCATATTAATAAAATGTGTAGTTGCATTCCTAGTAAATTTATTACCTCTTTAAGTCAAAATGTACGTGGTTATTCTCCACTGAAATCAAATGAGAGCTCTGAAGTGGGGCGTCCTGAAAAGCTCTTCTATTTGCGCAAAGTGGAAATAATCTATTAAGCTTTCCCCGTTTGTGCTTTATCGCTGCACTTTTACATTATAGAGGAGTCATTTCTAAAATAAATCTATGCGCATTTTGCATTCTATCCGCCTTATCTAACATGTGACAAAGAAATACAAACATGTCACATTACACCCAGGTTGGAGAAAAACCATATTCGAAATTGATGTTCTCTCCGTGAATTGAACCCGAAACATTTCGTGAATGAGTCAAGCGCCTTAACGTCTTTTATTAACAGAATAATTCCCTGTAATACTTTAATTAAATGAATCATTATTTTTATATTTTTTAAACATATGCGAAAGTGTATAATGTCCTTACAAGACGAAACGCGTCACATTATATTCTTTCATATAATATATTGTTAAATATAAAAGTAGAATTTAATCCAATAACTGTATTCTACCAATTGACTGCATTCACAATAAATAGAAAATGTAGTATGATACAATGTCTATCTCATCATATTACTTCAGTAGGTCTTCTAACTGTTTTCTATCTTGAGGCATCAGCCATTCTGCAGTGTTTTTTATTTGATAAGACTTAGTATTGATACTTTGTATTATATCTAGCATAATAAAACAATGTAGAAATATATATATTTTGCACCACAACAGGCTCTGAGGCCCAATTACAATGGTGAGTTACACAGTATACCCAGGCTTGAGAAACATCACATTTAATGTTTGTGTTCTCACCGGAAATCGAACCCGAACCTTCCGAGTATGAGTCAAGTTCAAATTATTACCTTCTTATTGCTTATAGTCACAACGTTCTGATTGTCCAATTTATATTTAAAACGATTAATCATTCACCATTTTAAAATGTGTTTTATGTTGAATTATAAAGAACTTGTTTATACCACAATAAGAAAACTAGTATATTTATTTCCTTGCTAAATTATTAAACCCGCGGTTACGAGTTTCAAATAATGTGATTACTTGTTTATGAAAGTATTTTTACCACCAAGTTATAACATAAAACCTTATCTTTAAAATGAAAAAAGAAGGTTTTTCACGCGCAAGCAAATCGTTTAAAAAACCTGTATATTTTCTCCATTTCATTATTTTTTCCACCCTTTTATACATCCGTTGATTCCATCATCATCAAACAAGGATGTTAGCCTTATCTCTTCCCTTCTGGACCATTAATCAAGGACTCAGGACTTAGCATTGCTCGTGTCTTCTACTCTCTCCTTTCCATTAGCACTTATTATGGTATATTTCTGTCTAGGATATCTCCGATCAATGGCCAAGATTACTTCGGGTCTGTTTTTTCGCAATAACTTCCGCTCGCTTAAGCGGCTTTTTCCTGATTAATTTATGCATTTTCCTCGCTTTTTTTATTCTGAGTATTTAAAAGGGCAAATTTACCTAGCCCCTCTTATTTTTAAAAAGTAACTTACATTTTGTTTTACAATGAAAATGGTTTCTGAAAATTGGCAAATTTTTATTTCAATTCACTGATCAAATATAAAATCTTTCAGCTACTTTAAGCTCCCGGTTCGATTCCCGGCAATCATCATAATCATCTTTTCTCTTTCCGCATCCAGTAAATTAAATGCAGCGTATTTCAAGCACATGTTACTCGTATATGAAGGTTAGGTGATCAGTCCTATGGTTCAGGTGCCAGTGCGGAAACAATGAAACATTTTACTCAATATTATTGAAAATTTGTGTATAACCACTTACCGACTTTTCTAGGTCTACCAGTTTCGAGACTCATCCGTCTCTTTGTCAGCACACCAACAAAACCAGAATTTTTTTAAAAATGTTTTACCACAAAGTAAAAGATTTAAAGACTTATAATGAAATATTTATCAAATCTATATTTATTATTATATTTATTTTATACGCCCAGAGTGCTTTCATATGATGCAAAATTAACCTTCAAGCGTTTCATGGTATAACAATCCAACGTGTAGGTACTTGTCTAATTAAAATTATATTTTTTTTGTTTTAAATTATATTATTATTTATAGCACATAATAAGTAGTTATGCAGAATATGGATAAAATACTAAAAAAAAATAGGTACTCGTAGTTACATAATTAAAAGTTATCTAAAAATTAGACCAGTTTTAGACAAAAAAAAATAAATTACTTCTCCTAATACCATCACGCCATTTCCACGTAGGAGTAGGCAGAGAGAATGGACTGCATCACACGTCTGTCCTGGCATACATTCCTCCTACCTTCTTCCCCATTCATACATCTTGTCATACATGCCCTTCGGTTCTGTCTGCTTTTGACATGACCAGACTTAAGATTTTGGTTTATCTGATCATGCCACGTCTTCCTTGGTCGTCCTCGTCTCACGTTACCTTTAATTTTTGCCACATATACTTGTTTTACCATTATTTCGTCGTCCATTCTTCTATATGACCATCTCAGAGGCCCTTTCTTAATCTTATCAATTATATTTGACTCAGATTTAGACTCGTCTGATTTCATCATTTGTAACCCTGTCATACATTGATTTCCCACATATTTGCCCAAGAGATCGCATTTCAACCGCGTTCATTCGTCTTTCATCATTCTTCTGCCAGTTTTATTTTTCACTTCCATACATAAGTGTTACGACCAAAACTACTAATAAAATAATGTATTAACTGTGAGTATTATTTAAATGTAGATAAGCAAAAAACAAAATTCGATGTGATTTTTACGGCATTCAAAAAACGTAAGTTATTTTGATTTGATATATATTGTCGTTTTCAAAATATTTCACGTCTACCTGCCAAGAATCAATTCGAGGACCTTAAGAATGATAAGCGAACGCTCATAAGAGAACACTACTAGGCGGATTTATCTCCACTCGATTTCCTTTTCTACGATTTTTACCCAAGAGCGGTCATCGCGTCGAAAAGTCTAGTCCAGAGTTCCGATTCTATTTCTCACATTGAATTGTATTCTTCATCATGGACACAAAGAAGAATTCTTGACTGGAAATATGGAATCGTGTTTTTTCACTGCAATATTTTACTGGACTGGTTATCTTACCTTCGTGCTCGAATGATTAAGAAACTGCATTATATTTGTCAAATCAATGCAACCAATGAATTATTATGTGTATGTTAAATAACGATAACAAATAATGCTAATTATAAAAGAGAATACAATGATCCCTTAATATTAGACCATACATATTTAAAATTGTCTTTTTGTGTACGTTTTTATCAATACTGGTTGCGAAAGCTTTTATTTTATTAATTTATTTTGAATCTTAAAATAGGGCACACATAAACATACTATTAAGTGTGCTCTAATTATAACAATTATCTTATATTTCATTTATAAGTTGTTTAAAACAGATTTCTTGACCTTCTGTTTGAATTCTTTTATTTTTTTCTTTATAATTTTTTTTCCCGTATCATAATATGTTTCACTGCCTTATATAAAATTACATTTTGTGACTTTGCCTTTTTTCTGAATAGGAGTCTAATTTTTAATCTTGCTTTTAAAAGAGTTTAAATTTACAAATTTATATATTTTTGTATTTAATTTATTTGATCAATGAAGTGATTTTCAATATAAAATTTAAGTAATATTATTAATGTGAATATCTTATTAATTCCCTTAAATTTATTTATTTATTTAAAGGCAGTTTATTTTACACTATTTGAGACATAAGTCCTTACTCCATGGGACTAAAAGTCTTGTGTTGAGTTAGGACGAGCAATTAGTTGACACAGAAACAAAAGTATATCAACATCATATGTATGAAACATTCGACTTTGTATATTTTTCTGATGTAGTGTAGATATAACTGTTTGTTTTTTCTTTCCTATTCGCAAAACGTCCGTTTCCCAAAAAAAGTGCTTTTTAAAAAAAGGCTCTATTCTTTCTATCCCCTTCGCTGTGATGTTCGGTACCCGGAGGCTGTTTGTTGAAGGAAGGGGTGCGTCGTGGCGGGAGGCTTCTGGTCCTATCGTGGCACGGGGATCGTTGAACTCTCATTAGGGCGCCATTTGCGATGTAAAAAATTGCCTTAATAACCAATCTGAAAACGGTTCGGTAAACAAGATTGCGATTTTCTTGTTTTTTTAGCCCTTAACTAGAACCGTACTTATATCCCTAGTTTTTTTGTCTTTTGTCTCTTTAAAGTATTCTGTATATTTTTCGACTCATTCCGGACAGTGCTTTGTTTTATAAACAGAAATTAATGTATCGTGATGTGATGAGTACGAAATCTTATTATTACTCACGAAAAATTTAGTATTTCAATATACTCTAACTAGTACTCGTATAAACATTATAGTTTACTTTTTTTGTGATATGTTTCTATTAACAGTGGTTTATGTATATATAGCATTTTGAGTTTTTATTAATAACGGTGTAAAGAATATATTTCAAAAGATAAACCACTTTAAATTTTCAGCTTAAAATCGAGAATTGAAGAATTATTGTTTTCTTGATAATTATTTCCAATATACACACTCTTTTTTGTCGGATATTGATTTATTTATTTATAGTACTACTAGTCACGCAGAATTTTTAAAAAAAAGACAAAACCTTACGTGAAAAGACAATCAATGATTTGATCAATAGAACAATAAGAATGTTGTTATTTTGATCAGGAGTCCGCAATACTGCCACAAAACCCCACACAACCTTCTTACGTATTAGTTTTTAAAACGATTGATCGACAGAGATTATTATTAATTAGCAAAATATTATTCGCTGTTTTATTCTAACAATGATTTAGAGTTAAGAATATCCTCAAGATTTTCCATACTTATATTTTCATTGTCGGCCTCGTGGTGTAATGGTCACTGCGTTTGCTTACCATGCAAGAGGTTTTTAGTTCGATTCCCGATACGCTTGATATGAAATATTTATTCAGAAGGATGTTTTCATACCAGAATATTTCCTAGTCCCTGGACTGGTACCCGATGCGTAAGACAGTATACAATATATTTCTTCTTCTTCTCTGTCGTTCCTCAGTTCTGAGGGTCGTGATCATTGGTACTCTCACCAGCCATTCCATTGACAAAGCGTCTCCATTCCCCTCTCCACAGCTTCATATAGGGTGGCCCGTGACATTGTTTTCACCTAGTCAATTCATCGAGCTGCAGTTCTGCCTCTGCCTCTTTGTCCTGGCACAATGCCCATGATTATTATTTTCTCCAGATTTTCTGGGTCATATCTAGCTGTGTGTCCAAAGAACTGCAGCATACGTTGGCAGCATATGGCCGATAGGCGAGCTTTTACGTTGAGTTCCTCCAGTATATAGACATTTGTTCTTCTGGCTGTCCATGATATTCTCAACATCTCGAAGGCATCTAATATCTCCTGCTCACGCGTTTTAATTGTCCACGTTTCTGCGCCTAATAAGAATATACAAGCGTACGACCTGTGAAAATTTTAGTTTTCTTCGAGAAGCCTCGATTTCGCCAAATTTTGATCAGTCGAGTCATGGTATTTTTTGCGATTAGGATGCGTCCTTTAATTTCTGATGTGCATGCTTCGCCCGCAGAGATGAATGATCCTAAATAAACAAAATATTTCACTTTTTCAAAGTCTTGGAGTCTATTTGATGGTTGTAGCATATTGGTTCTGTCAACGATCTTGAGCTTCATTTTAGTTATGTTTATTTCCAACCCAAATTTGCGGCTTTCTTCTGCTACCCGAGCCAATATATCTTCCATTTCCAGCTCGTCTTTAACAAGTAATGTGGTATCATCTGCAAATCTGAGGTTGTTGACCAGACAACCACCAATTTCGAAGTTTCCTTTCCAGCCTTCCAGTGCTCTTCTCATTATGTGCTCCCCGTACAAGTTAAATAAAGACGGAGATAGAATACATCCTTGGCGGTTATTATATATTTATTTTACATTTAATCGATACACAAATCACAACTCCATGGAACCAAAATCCTGTGTTGTAACAATCAATATCAACATATAAACTGTACAGAACAAAAAACATCACAAAAAAATACATGGTATATGAACGTTTAAAAGAAAAATGCAATAAAAAAAGACATTTAAAATATATGAAAAAATAAAATTGAAATAAACTACCTCAAATATTTGAAAAACCATCAAGGAGTTTCTTACTCAAATCCCTCCCCCCAAGGAAGATCCAGTCCTGAAACTCTTTTTGAAAATAGATTTAGTCTTTGAGAGCTTAACACGAGATCGGGTTGTGGTCCCGTGGCTAGTGTCTCGGACTCACGGACCAAAGGTCCGTGGTTCGAATCCCACTCTACCCCAACTTGATTCCATTTTCTAATAGTGAGTTATTTACAACTCGTTGAAAATGGCCCTCAAAATTAAATATTTGGGTAAATCATAAGAACGCAAATATTTATTTTTTAATTAAAAAAAAAAAAAAAAACACGCATTCCCAAAATATTAAACACTCTCGGTGCGATAAGGGAGAGGTGTCTCTGAGCAAAAGTCGACCGGGTTTTGGGTTTAACATAATTAATTCCCAGGGTAAACCTCGTACAAAGGTTTTGCTGAGCCCTCCTTATTGTTCGACCAGAAGTGTGTCAGTGCCTCTTCCAGGTCGAGTTGCCTCACATCCAGTACCCTCATGTACTAGAACAACAGTTTTGATGGATATGTTGGAGGACGCCGGAAACTAAATTGGTGCATTCAAACAATGATCAAAATACGCTGTGATTTGTTTACCAATGCAGTGCCTTATGCACCATTAGGTGCGGAAAGGGAATGATGATGATGGTATTTCAAACATGATTAGCTCCTGAGCGATTCCATTAAATTGTCCGTCTCGTTTGCCTGAAATCCTCCCCTGAAAGTTGTCTCGAATAGTGGGTGGGTGAGTTGTGTAAGTATACCTTTAGTTCACACTAGGGATGTTAATATTTGTTTTATAACCTACGGAAATATTACTATTCGAATATTAAACATTTTCTTTTTTTTGCACTTTATATACATGTACAATATATATATACATATAAGGGCGGGCGTATTAAGTCATTTCTTCCTGCCTACCCAAACCGTTCAGTTTGAGAAAATTACAAATACATGGACATATTGAATCTTACAAAAATTTAAAACAAAGATTAATAAAATAAAAATATATACACTAACACTGTACTACGAATATAAAAAAAAAAACACAATACTATAAAGAGAGGAGAGGGGATGGGAAGGAAAGAAGAAGGATAAAGGAACAATTTAAATATTTAGATAGTGACATTTCAATCTTGACTTAAATACGGTCAGTAGACGCCCGGCTTTCGTTGAGGACGGTTCTTTTGCGGGCACTAAGAGCATGAATTAATAGTTTTTTTTTCATGTTTATAGCAATTTCATTAAACATATCATTACTTTTGAGTTCAATCATAAATAATTGAAGCAATTGCCGATGAATATTACACTTTTACCATTTAAAATCTCATTTTTTTCATGTGTAGTGACTACACAGCACCGTAACGCGCGGAAGTTTTAAGACAGTAAGGAAAAGATTAATAAAATTCATGCTTCCACTTTGTATTTTTTTATATCCCAACTCAACACAGGGCTCTTGGCCTCATAGAGTTAGAGATACGTTTTTTTGTAATGTGTGTCTTTATATGAATATTTTTTTTTTTTTGAATAGTCGTTATAATAATTTAAAATTACAAATTGGACAATGCCCTAAACATCCAGAAGGGTTTTTTTAGAGACCTATAATGTAAAGAGAAAATACGGTAATATGTTTGTAATAAAGTCGGATCGCGCATCCTGTTAAATCGTCTGTCGTAAAAGAATCGAGTATTTCGTATTCGGTCCAATAATCGAATATGCGTGACATCTCTAGCCTATACTATATCCCTCCATTAGTCACGCCTACCTCATATCCATCTCACTGTAAATTGTTCTGTTCATCCACACAACACAGGGGGATTATCAGGGAAGAGTTTATCGACTGGAAATTACAGAATCTATTTGAGTTACTGTGCCGAAAATTTGAATAAGTGTGTCGAATCGATAAGAAGTCTATCTGATAGGCCGATCTAATTATATGGATAATGTTCTAAAGATTTTTCATATCTTGCAATAAATTAATGTCGTTCTGAACAATATTTTACATATTTATAAATAAATAACGTGTAAGGATTGCCTAAACACACCTTTACAGCTTCCTAGAAGTCGTTAATTATATTTTATAACCGCGTATTCATTTAGTCAATTTAAAAATATACTGGGGCTTAGTTCTAGAAATGCCTATTTCAAAATAGTTTATTGATGAAAAAGGGGCCTTTTTTTATTTATTTTCTAATACTTCATATATTTGTTTATTTAATTACGGACATCGTCCATTCATAAAATTTGGGGTACCTCTTAAAATTTAGTTAAATTAAAGTCGCCCAAACGAACGACATAATTGCAAAACATGAAATAAGTCGGTGTTTCCTTATAAGAAATATTACCGCGTTGCAAATCAAAATATTTAAGTGTAAAAATAATAGGAAAAAGTACATCTTTACAACTTCCAAATTAAAATACAAGTATAAACAATATGTTAGTATTAATTATATAAAACAAAAAATATTCACGTGCATGCGCGATAAGACATTATCAGAATATTCTAGTAGGCCAAATACAAAAATTTCATCTGTCTAGAATTCTACACATAAACGGTCTAAATACAATTTTTCGGGATGAATATTACAATATAAAAATAGTTAAAAACATTTATGATACAAATAATAAAAGAAGCATTGACAAACATAAGGGACATCAAGACGAGATCTGGACTATTTGTATTTATTTAGTGCTCGTTTAAATCGTTGTAAACTTAAACCAAAAAAGTCCAGATCTTGTCTTGAGTTAACAAAACGACAAAGACGGGTCATTGGAGAATTAAGGCCATGGTTTGTTCTATGCTGATCGATGAACAGTACTTCATTGTTTCTCAACCTACGGGTCGGAATATTGAATTTTACTTGTCCTAGTAATGATGGAACATCGATTATACCATTTAGTATGCCGAACATATATATGGAGTCAATATTAGTTCTACGTTTTTGTAGACTTTAAATATTTAACATTAACTCTATATAAAAATATAGATTACACAAACATCACTCTGTCAGATTTAAAATTTACACTAAAAATGTATTATGTAACTTGTAGACATTATAATAATAATTATGTACATCTCCCCTCCCCTCCTTATCCTCTCTTCAAGCATTCTTGTCCTTATCCCGCCCAATTTACAGTAACTTAATGTTCTTAAAATAAATATTTGAAAAAATCTTTGATTATTGAGTACATGAAAATAACATTTTATTTGTATAAATTGTATGTATTTATTTGATATGTAATATATTTTCTTTACTAACTTTGTATACTATTTGGAAATCTGTTATTCGTTCTGAGTTTATACACTATTTCTGTTTACTAAAAATATGTATGTAGAACTGTTGATTTCCCAAATAAAATAAAATAAAATATCAGCATAAGAATCATTATCTATCTCTAGTCCAAACATCCACGCTACTTTTCGAAGCAAGCAATGTTGGACTGATTCAAAGTGATTTATGCGATTGACATAGAATGGATACCAGACCACGGAGGCAGCAATAGGCAGGTTGTAATTTATTGAAATCATAATATGACGATTTGATGATTTGAATGCATGACTTGTTTTTTTTTGTAGCAAATGCTAAATATAGAGAAGGATAAAAAATGTGTTTTAAATGGGTAACTCACCAATTCTGATTTCTAAGTTACCTAGTTGTAGTAATTACCCCGCGATATAAATATCTTTATTTATTTTATATTAATTTGGATCTTCTCATGTTTTCTTTATACATTTTTATGCTTTTTTTGGTTGCGACATCGAGAGATCTACGAACGGATGAAATAGGACAGTGTTGACCCCTTGTAATGGCACTCCCGACAGGGTATTAATCTCCGGCCGTTAAAGTGGGATATGCCGCCTTTGTTTTGGCAAGGGATCACCCAGTCCCGTCTCACTTCCCTCGAGCGGCCCACCCGGGCGCCCGTCAACTCGCGTTCCTCTACCATTCGATCGCTATTAGAGACATGTCGATACAGCGAAATGAAATCAATCATGACCTCTACTCTGGGCCGCGATTACCGCGTTCATCAGTACATACCGAAACGGTATACTTGACTTGTGTACTATCTTTGTCTACTTCGGTTCGTTCTACCAACTTGTCATCTCGGCATCATATGATCGATCCAACCAATGAATGACCCCGAAAGTTCAATCTGCGTTCCTTACTTAATTGAAATTTCAATCAATTCTCATTTGTATTTTTAAAGGGCTTCTGTGATAAAAAGTGGCCACTTTAAAGCGATTTTAAACTCCAATAAATTCCAATTCAAGCAAAAGATGCTCCTTTGAATATGATTTTAATATGACTTTTGACAATCACCAAGATGGTATGCTTAAATTTCTTTTATATTTATCTTCCGAGCGATTACAAAGCCGGCTATTTTGACGTCTCGATACATACACTCAGGAAGATAGTAAAACAGATGGAAAAAGGTATTTACTATTTTTTTATTTTTAAATTGCAACATTTTACCGTTAGATTTTCTTATATGATAATGGGGCTCAATCAACCCACATTACATCTCCATCTAGCCGTTCGTTTTCAAAGCTGACAGTTGAGTCAGAATTTTGCTGTGTATATAAATATATAAACGATTTTGCTGTAAAATGGTTTTATCCGTTGACGAATCGGCTAACCATTACCAATAAATACTTTTTTATCGGTCAGATTCCAGTTTTTGAATGAACATAGCCGGTTTTAGTAGTGAATATTCTTAAAATAAGCGCTTTCAAACTTACAATGTGGCACTCTACAAGCGTTCTCATTTTCCTAAAATATGTGATGAAAGTAACTTTTCCGTCTAGAATATCATCTTTGTATTTTCAAGAAGTAAGAAGTTATTGCTTTCTTGCTCTTCTGGTGGTGGTTTTTATTCTTCTTGTCTTTTCAACTTTTACAGTTGTCATGTAAAAAAGCTTTTTTGATTGACCTTACTTTCAATTTTGTAAGCATTTTTTACGTTTTACTTGGCATAAATTTACTGACTTATAATATACTATGACTGAAAAAGATTACCGGTGGCAATAGAGAGATATCACTTTTTTACAATTTTGAATTGATAACGGTCTACGAAGTATTGTATAAAAATATATTAAAAAAATATTTCTTTTTGGTAGCATAAAAAATATTTTTAAATTTGTAATTTTCCATCCCCGCGGAAACGTTAATTGCATTGACCACGCCTCTAATACGTCACGATTTATGTAAATTTCGAACTCTGTTTGTGATCGTTTTAATTTAAATATAACATCGTCACAAATCTTGACGCTACAATTATCAAGGTCAAATATCTCGCAATTTTGTTGGATATTTTTTAAAAATTTCTTTTTAAAGTTGTGTGAAAACATTTCTCCTCAATATCCATATTTATTTTGAAAACACAATTTATTTTTCTAAATCCATTTCGCATATTTTTATCGATATTCGTAGTATGTGATATTTCATTATTATTTTAGCATTTGACGACATATTCATATTTTTTTCATTATTACTATTTTATTTAACATAATATAAAGTTACAACATTTTAACAAAAAGAAATACATAATAAAGCAAAATGACAGAATCAAAATACCACTTCAAAAAAGAGGCAACCTCTTGTGCTTGCTGTGGGATTATAATATTAATAATTGAAGTACAAAATACACATCTAAAAAAAAACATGTTTTATAATATATACGCATGAGAATGTGCAAATGCGCATGCGTGCGCACGTATGTACAATTATACACACACACATACACGCACACGTACATACAAACACCCACATACATAGCATAGCGTGTGTTTCCGTGTACCTGGTCGACACACCCGCCACAGATCTCCTTTTTGTTCTGCTAGTTCTAGAACCAACTATCACATGCACTCGCCTTTCCCTAGGCTCCATAGATATGGCAATCAGTATGAGGACAAGGCTGATATATTTGTTTCTGGACTTGATAGTTATAAAACGAGTCTGATTTCTTTTTTTCTCTCGCAATATTATTCTTAAACTTTTCTTAATACGAGTATTTAAAAATGTTTTTGCTTTTTTTGTTTTTTCATATTTATGTATTTATTTCGTTAATATTTTTGGTTGCTTATGTGTATTTACCTACTTGTTACTATTGTTATAGTTATGCAATTTTATAATTTTTAGTTATGTTTTTAAATGTGTATTTTTATTTTTTTTTCATATTTATGTTCAATATATGTTGGCAATTCATGCCGTTTATGCAAAAATAAATAAATAACATAGTAAAGAAAACTATAAAATAACACATTCTAGTTGCTTAACAAAAGAGCTTCAAGTATTGCAAAGAAAATATTTTTAATTAATTTTTAGAAAATTGTTACAGAAATTTATTCCCTGATACACATAACTTTTTTCAAAATGTTTTCTATTGAATTTATTATATAATTTATTATTTTATGATTTTAATAAACTGGGTATTATTAACACCGTTAACAGAATCGAGAGAGTGATCATATTGTAATAATGGACTGATTTATTAAATACCAAAATATTTTCCAATATCACCCCTATATAAGCGCCAATATACATGAACTTTATACATATCGATGGCTCAGTTTCATAGGGCGATAACTAAAAAAAAGTGTTTTGAGTTATGTTATTATTTTTCTTACATTTTTTTTGTTTACGTTTGGTACGTTTTTTATTGCATGATATATAACCTTATTTATGAAAACAAAAAATCCAGGAATAGCCTGTGTGTGGGTATACTAAATCTAGAATACATTATGAAATTTATGGTGTAGATGCTTACTATTGAAATATTTAAAAATTACTCGTAAAACTGAAAGTTACACTCAGGTTTTTTTTTTAATATGAGTAAGTGGATAATGTAGTAGGTGAAGAGAAAAACTGTATTTAATTAAAGGAAATAGTTAAATTAAGATAAAATACCATAGCAAATATAAAGTTTATCTGGAAAAGAAAATATTGCCATTTATATTTGTCATACAAACAAACAAACCATCAGGCAGAGAGGATAGAACGCAATATTATCTTAAAAATATTATTAACTTCAAAATACCGAATCGAGTCACTAGAATTACGGAGTTGTTTGCAACTACGAGTACATACGTAGGTACTAACTAACTAATGCACGACACTCTCCGATTCCGCGTTTACATTCCTTGGCCAACAAATTTACTTGTGATATAGACATTTTTAATACGACAATTATCCATTTTTAAACGTTCTTAAATACACTGTTTAAAACTAATTATTAATATCGTAATGAAATCTCTTTTTCGTACATTTTTTTCTCTGTTTTTAATGTGTATTATTATTATCCGACCTTTTTCTGAAATTAATGTATCAAATATTTTTGTGTACCAGATATTATATTATTATCTTATATATACTTACTGTAAACTAATTTTTATTATTTGTTTTTAAAATTAATTTGTTAATACCATTTTTTTTAAACGTATATATGTAATTTTTTTTTTTTTTTGTAAACTTTTTTCTACATGTATACAAAAAAGCGTTGTTTATTTTTTAAATTATCACTTATTATGTTTGTACTAACCTGTATATTTTTTGTAAATGCCCCTTGGGCGTATTTGTAAAATTAAATAAATATCACTCTATCTTTGCATACAGACCTCGCTTTCTCTTCATTTATACATCTTCTCATGCACGCACGCTGATTATACCTACTCTTCATATGTCTATCTTCAAGTATTTTATGGACTTGATCGTGCCATGTCTTTCTCGGTGTTCCTCGTTTTCTGCATCCATCAACACTCGCATCGTAGATCCTTTTAGCCGTTCTTTCGCTGTCCATTCGCTCTACATGTCTAAACCAACGCAGCACCCCTTTCTTGATTCTGTCGATAATGCATGTCTCAGCCTTACACAGTTCACGGATCTCGACATTTGTGCACTTATCGTACACCGTTTTACCACACATCCGCCTGAGGGATCGCATTTTGACAGCATTTAACCTACTTTCATCAATATTTTTCCGATTCCATACTTTATTATTGTGCTTCCATTCTTCTTCACTAGAACTTCATTGTGAACTGCTAGTTTAGCCTCCTGCGATAAACATTTGTTTGCCAAAGTAAATTTCAGTGCACCATTTACCCTGTTCCCGGCACTCACCCTCCTTTCAATTTATTTCTCAGTATTTCCATCTTTAGTTAACATACTTCCCAGATACACAAAGTCTTCTACCTGATTCAGAATATCTCCGTTCACACTGATCTCACATTTAAATATATTTTCATCCCTTTCAATAACCATCGCTTTCGATTTATCAACATTCATAAACAAATCGCTTTTCTTGCATACATCGTAGACTTTTTTTACCAAGAATTGCAGATCTTCTTTGCTGCTAGCAAAAAGCACGGCATCATCAGTATACAGAAGACAATTAACTGTTATACCACTCATTTTTGCTCCCATTCTTAAATCTTCCAGTTCTTTCATACAGTTATCGATGTATATGTTTAACAAACATGGTTACATTACACATCCCTGTTTAACTACTTCAGAGATGTTGTTAAACCACGATTTGTCATTCAGTTTATAAATATATTATGAGAAGAAGAGAGACTTAAATTATCTTTTTCCGGTTGACAACTGTCTGCAGCCCGGCTTCTCCTGAAGAGTTAAAAGTGGTTTCCTCTCCACATGAGCAAATGCTGAGAATTACCTGATTGGCTCACATTAGAATATCCTTCCTGATTTCAACGGTTTAGCTTAAATATTGTAAGATAATAGCAGAAAAATCCTCTTTATGAAATATAAACCTTTTATATTACAAGCAAGGTAAAAAATAATGTGAATCCCATATAAAAAATAAAAAAATCATTTTCCGTTGTGGCTTTAAAGTAGTAGTAATTTTTAGTTATCTCTGTGTGGAACAGAGCCATCGGTATCTACGCGGGGTGAGTTCTGCTGAAACCCAGCTTATTGTGTTGCCAAAATAATTCGCCGGGTAATTTGAACACTGCACATAACACCCATTCTTATGTATTCAATTGCAAATTATCACACATCGAGTTTCACGTTAAATGTACTGGAAAACTTTCGTGTTCGGAATAACACAAGCATAAATTGTTTTCATTTGTGACAACTCCACTATCAAATATTGTTGAAAATGTTGTTTGAATTCAAAACAAACAAACAAACCATTTCACCGTGTCTCCGTAAGAGTAGGCAGAGAGAATAAAACTCCACATCACTCTTTGCATATAGATCTCGCTTCCTCTACATTCATATATCTACTCATGCACGCGCGCCGATTATTCCGACTTTTTACATGTCTATTTTCAAGCGTTTGTTGGATTTGGTCATGCCATGTCTTTCTAGGTCTTCTTCTATTTTTGCATCCATCAACATTTGCATTGTTAATTTTCTTAGCCGTTCTTTCGCTGTCCATTCGCTCTACATGTCCACACCAGCGCCGAGCTCCATACTTGATTTTGTTGATGATGCTTTTATCAGCCTTACATAATGTACATATCTCTTCATCTGTGCATCTATCATACATAGTTTTTACACATTCGCCCGAGAGATCGCATTTCGACAGCATTCAACCCTTTTTTATAATTATTTTTCCAATCCTATACTTTGCTCCCATACTTTAGAGTTGGCACTAGAACTCCATTGTGAACTACTAGCGTAAATAATAACAGTTATTACATATACCAGTATATACATACATTATTCATCATCATTTTTAAATTTTTGTACCTTCTACATTATTTTAATACAACTTTTTTATTTTCTTTTTCTTTTTCTTTTTCTTTTTCTTTTTCTTTTTCTTTTTCTTTTTCTTTTTCTTTTTCTTTTTCTTTTTCTTTTTCTTTTTCTTTTTCTTTTTCTTTTTCTTTTTCTTTTTCTTTTTCTTTTTCTTTTTCTTTTTCTTTTTCTTTTTCTTTTTCTTTTCTTTTTCTTTTTCTTTTTCTTTTTCTTTTTCTTTTTCTTTTTCTTTTTCTTTTTCTTTTTCTTTTTCTTTTTTTTTTTTCTTTTTCTTTTTCTTTAAATTTATCTTGTTTCTATTTACTATATTTTTATTACTGCATAAAAGTATATGTATTTTTATTTTATATGTAACGTTTAAGTGCCTAACATTACTTGATTGCTAAATTGCTTTTATTTTGATACCAATAATGTATTTAATCAATAGCTTACACCCCTGTGGAATATTTTTATTGACTGTTTTCACAATTTTTGTTCATATGTATTCTTATTTTCTGTACACAATAAACGTTAATACTGTCGTTTTTTTCCCAAATTAAAATAAATAAATTAATTAATTTAAAAAGGTAATCAGCGACAGCATACAGGAATTATCGTTGTAAGTGAGTATGATTGGTTAATACGATACTTTTTTATTTTGATTTTTATATTGAATTTGGTATGGTATAAACTTTTTTTAATTTTTTAAATTCGATTCTTGTATAATATAACTTATGACACGTTGTGTTTATTGGCTAAAACTGTTAAAATTGTAATTAAATCAATTTAAAACTTAATTACTTCATTGAACATTTGGTTTTAACATTGAGGGAATATCTGCCATTCGCAAAGATTGGAGCTTTTGACCCGGGAGGCCTAATCCTCCTGGCCTACAATCGCGATAACAGCATTAACTTCTCGAGTATCCTATCGGAAGTTGCCGTGTCCCCACCCTCATTACTCAACTTCTAACATCACCTTCTTCCTTTTTACAGCGAAATCCTCCCAATAATAATCTTGTATAATGGCCTCGGGTGATGACGCCACTATCTTTGCGGATCTGCGGAAAAATAGGGAGAAAAAACTAACGACTCCGCGGAAAGCCTTCTCTACGGAGAAAAGCTCCCGCGCTGAGCTTCTGGAGCTTTAGCATTAAGAACCATTCGTTCCTAGAAACTAAATTGATAGGAACTATCTACAGTTCGTGCGGTCAATAACTTACTAATATTTTCTCACTGCGTCATATCTGATTGAATTTTGATTTATTTTATTTAGTTTTATGATTTATTTTTTTAAGTAGCATGATCATGATTTTTATTGATGGGTATCTCTGAATTATTTCTAGTAATAAAATTGTTTACTCGAATTTATTTTCAATACTTATTGCGCCTTAAACCTAAGTTTGCCCTGTGATTTAGTCATTCAGTAGAAATCTCAGATACAAATCAGTACATCAGTCAGCAGAGTTTAGTTCACACATGGAATATAATATTAGATCAATAATATTTTTAGTCTATCCAAATTTTTGTAGTCGCTTATTTTTATTTATTTATTTTAACACTTTAAATACATATACAGCTTATATACATATAAGGGCGGGCATAATACCTTAAGGCAATTTCTTCCTACCTACCCAAACCGTTTAGTTGGAAAAAATTATTAGTACATGGACTTATTGAATCTTACAATTTTAGACAAATATAAAGAAAATCAAAAACATTAAAAAAATTACACTATTCTATGAAGAGGGGAGAGGGGATGGGACGGAAAGAAGAAGGATAAAGAAACAACTTAATATTAAGAAAGTGACATTACAATCTTGACTTAGCTTCTCTAACATTAGTAGGTAGATTATTTCACAATCGGGCAGCTACTACTGTAAAAGAAGAGGCAAGAAAATTAGTTGTAGGTGAAATAATTCGATCTGAATGTTACCCGGATCAATAAAGGTTTCAGCTGTTTAACTTCACAAAGACTTACATTTACCCGGATCCGTTTTAAAGGTCTTGTGATCTCTTTTCAGATCCACACATTACAAAAAATATTTTTTGGCTGTAATGAACGGGAATTTTTTGTTTAAAAAGGATTCACGTTTTTTTTTTAAATGAATATTTACTGTTTAAGACGTGGCATGATCAGATAAACCAAAATCTTAAGTCTGGTCATGTCAAAAGCAGACAGAACCGAAAGGCATGTATGACAAGATGTATGAATGTGGAAGAGGCTAGGAATGTATGCCAGGATAGACGTGTGTGGCGGTCCATTCTCTCTGCCTACCCCTACGGGGAAATGGCGTGATGGTAGTAATAGTAGTAGTAGTAGTTTACTGCTTTCAATGTCCCTATCGCCGTCAGAGCAACTTCAGTATAAACAATCAATTTGTCTGTCTCCTTCAATAATATTTTCCCGATTCGGACGACGATAGGGTATGTTAGTTCATTAGCTTATTTGTAAACCTAAAGATACAAATACGATCGGGAGAACCAGAACCGTTACTACCCCTCTACCGGGCACAAATTAAACCTATTAAGCCCAAAAGAAAATAATTGTTCATTAATTTGCTCTACAAAGTTCAACAGATAGAAGAGTTGAATGAATATCGATGTTCAAACATGGTACATGTTTGAACATCGATATTGGTAAATGACACAGAATGGTAAATGTTACACAGTTTGTAAAGTGGCCACTTAAACCAGCCAATGACAGATCATGAGCCCTGTAAATGCCTTATCTTATATTTTCCTTTCCATAAAATTTTCTTTGTGTTCAACAAATGTTGAAATCCGAACATTATGTAAGCCTGAGATAAGCATTATCGACAAAATCAAACAAGAAGCTTTGCGTTTGTTTGGACATGTAGAGCAAATGGACAGCAAAAGAACGGCTAAAAATATTTACGATGCGAATTTTGAGGAATGCAGAAATATAGGAAGACCGAGAAAGACATGGCATGACCAAATCCAACAAATACTTGAAGATGGAGGTGTCAAAAGTCGAAATAATTGGCGCGCGTGCATAAGAAGATGTATGAATGTAGAGGAAGCGAAATCTGTATGCAAATATAGAGTGATGCGGCACTCTGTCCTCTCTGCCTACCCTTATGGGGAAACGGTGTGATGGTTTGTTTGTTCGTTTGTTTTTTTTAAATATTCTTCACATCTGTTGTAGTACATAATATATTTTAACAGTTTGATTTGGCTATCGCCGTTACTCTGGCGTTTTGTGACCACATTCTGTATTTTATTCAACGTGTAAAAAATATACATCGAAACTTCAAGTCGTTTTCTTCTGTCATTTCCAACAAGTGTAAGAGCTCTTTGCATCAAGAAGCCAAAATATTACTTATTCGTCAAGGAAGCAAACAGTAACAATGGAAATTTGTACATCATAAAATCGTTAGTGTGTATATTATGTTCGTGTGAAATTATTAATATAACCTCCTGCCTATTCACTTTAAATCAATTTCTTACCAGTCTACGAATGGAAATCAAACTACACTAAAAAATCATTTCCTCAAATTATTTCTCGATAACCTTTGACCCATGTGATTGAATGTTAAATAATATATTATAATTTGTTTTTAAAAAGATCTCCGAGATATGTCCATTTTTGTTTTAATTATGTTCAACAAACGTATTTTTATTTTTATCTGATAATCTTTAATTGTATCAATCCCAGAATGAGTTTGCTAACTCATGGGAATAATATTGTGTTTTTGTACATTTTTGTATTTTGAAATAAAAAAAAAAAATAAAAACCCCTAAATGTTTATATTTGCGTGTGTACCTACATTATTACTTTAGACCAGTGTTTTTTTTTATTTTTAATGTTGTCTTAAAATAGTACCAACATAATAAATGAATGTCCTAGTATTAACTTATATCTTATTATTATTAAAACATATACTTATTATTAATATTTCTAAACAATATACGTACACTTAAAAATAAAACTTCTATAAAGCTAACACGAATAAGATTACTTTTTAAAAACTAACTCACCTGCTAAACACTTGTTTTTTTAACTGACATTTAAATAAAATAAAAAAATTTTGCTCTCTTATTTCTAATTGTATTTTCTTATAATATAACTGTACAGCTCGGTGCATCAACGAGTTTTGTGTATTTGTTTTCCAAAGAAATGGTTGTCTTACTTCATGTTTATTTCTTGTTTTATATACGTGTTCACATTGATTAGAAAAAACCTTTTGAGTCAACTCTTTTGAGGTATAACCATTGATCATTTTATGAACAAAAAAACATTACATTTAAATATATTAGTTGACGTACTGTCATAATTTTCTGCTTGTTTCAGCATCAACTGCGGCTCGCGACTCCTATGAGTTTCACAATACTTTGCTTGACGGGTCGCGGTCAAAAGCTAGATAAATGTAAAAAGTATGGGTTTTAGGAACTTCACTACAATAAAATACGAGAATTTCAGTAAGAATGTTGCGCCTGTTTCTTTTTAACAATTTGTCGAATCACGGTTCTATTTTCGAAACCCAAATAACCAAGTGCTTTTCTAATTGGAGTATATTTATATTTAAAGTGGCTCTAATAATTGAATAACTTCCCTTACCAGCCGTCCAGATGGCGTCAATATATGCAAATTAAATTTTATTATATGCATCCTGTATGAATCTTATTTTTCCTGTTTAATAATAATATAACCTCAATAAATGAAATCACTGGCACTCGAGTAGTACCTTTAATAAGGGTAAGATCCTAGGGGGTCGCCAGAATTTTTTTAAATCGTAAAGGGGTCGCTTGTTCAAAAAGGTTGAAAAACACTGATCTGTGCTGTTCACAGTTTTGCGTGTAAAAATTGGATTGACAAAATCGATAAATCTGTCGGAAACATTCAAAATTGCGGCCAGGTAGAGCAAATAGAATTGTCGCCTGGTGCGCCGTGTTCACGGGAACCACATAACGCGCCAATGCACTAACCACTTCCGAATATTGCTCAACCGGTCACGCGCGATTGGTCATTTCGGATGACCGGACAACTGTTACACGTTACACACGACACCGGCTGTCCGTATTTTTTGTCTTTATTGGAGATTCAAAAACTTTTCAATATGTTTCGTATGTTGCATATTTTTTTAAATTTTATTTATTTAGCATAATAACAGATGTTTAGGTTCAATGTGACGAGTGTGCTATTTCCAATAATTATAGTATTTTTTTTTTATATTACCCTATTTAAACAAATTACACCAGGGACGGAGAACATTTTAGAGAAAGGAATAGGGAAGTCTGGGCATTTACGGGGGTTATGACCTGTCATTGGCTGGTTAAAGTAGCCACTTTACACACTATGTAACATCCACTATTTTGCCTTAGTTTAAACATCCATTATTATTATTATTATTATGGATAACTTATATAGCGCCATTTTC
The DNA here is from genome assembly GCF_059751315.1 of Micrasema longulum. NCBI lineage: Eukaryota > Metazoa > Arthropoda > Insecta > Trichoptera > Brachycentridae > Micrasema > Micrasema longulum. The sequence continues at coordinate 353,033 of NW_028277304.1, forward strand.
GTAATAAAATACCTCAAGGGCGCTTTACATAGTGATTCTATTGTTAAATTAATTTGATTGAAGCTTTTAAATTTGTAATTTAATTAAAACAAGTTATTTTGTTGTCACATGCTACGGATTTATTCAAATGATTTAGAGAACAAGTGGGTTTTAAGTTTTTTCCGAAACATCACTTCACTTTCACAGCCTCGCACCTCTGCTGGGAGAGCATTCCATGCCATAGGGCCTGCGACCGCAAATGCGCGTTCACTAAATTTAGTGCGCTGTTTGCGTAGAGGTATAATAACTTTTCCTCTCGCCGTAGACGTAGCTGATCTAAGCGCGAGACGCCTGTCAGCTAGTTCATCTGTAATGCATAGTTCCTTTAGATATTCCGTAGCAAAGTTGTGCAGTGACTTATACATAAGCCAACAGAGTTTGTATTTGACCCTCTGTGGAAAACGTAGCCAATGTAGTTCTCGAAGTAGTGGAGTAGTCCATACTCTCTCAATTCTGCCAAATGTTGATTTTAGTGAAGTTGACGAGCTGAAACCTTTATTGTTGCGAAGAGATTCATCTGACTGAATTATTTCACATACCAGACAACGTTTGAAAACAATTTTAATTTTTTTAATTTTCTTCTTGGACCAGTTGGTTTTGTTACAATATTTTGAGTTTTTGCAAATGTTTGTACTCAAAAGACTGCATTTCACCCGCTAAGGAGTTTTTAAGATTGACAAATTAAAACATGAATGGAAACATTTTAGAGAACGGAATATGGAATTCTATCCATTTACAGGACTTACGACCTGTCATTGGCTGGTTGAGTGGCCACTTTACTCACTGTGTAATGAATAAATCAAGTAAATAAATGTCTCAGATCTTTATCTTCACTAAAGTTAAAGCACAGATGGCAGAATTTAAGAAATATAAATGTTTGAATATAGGCAAAATTATGAATGTTACACACTCTGTAAAATGGTCACTTAGACCAGCCAATGACAGTTGATAAGCCATGTAAATGCCTAGACTTCCACATCTTTTCCCTAAAATGTTCTTCATCCCTGGTGTAATTTGTTAATCTTCACCTATAGCTAGACTTCATCGCCTTGGTAATGAATATGGCGATGTTGATATATTTCGTTGCTCATTGAGCATATTCAAGACCAAAGTACTACAGGCGACCGACGCGACTGAGTCTAGTCAATAAATCCTCGATCGTATTTATGTTTGCTTAAAAGTTAGCCCGTGTTATGTTTTATATTTTTAGTTTATAAAACCCTTTTCAGTTTTCAACATTTTAAATAACTTCACTTTAAAGTTTAGTTTACCTGAGTAAAAAAAAAAATTTAAAAAATATATAATTATGTTTTATTTGAATCCTTTTATGCCTTATATTATAAACATAATATTATGTTTGTATTATGTCTTAATAGCGTATTATGTTAACTATGTAACTTTATTTTTAAATTTTAATAATATATTTTTTTAATTTTTATATTTGAAAAAATGTTAATTATGTTTAATGTGTAACTTTTTCTTATGATATAGTATGTATAATGTAAAAGCCCCATGGGCGTCAACAGAAAAAAAAAAAAAAAAATAATAATCTTAATGACTCTTCAGGGGGTGAAATCCAGTTTTTTGTCTACAAATATTGAAACCACCCTATTTTTCTTACTTTTGTCTTCGTGAATTTTAAATGATCTTATTTTCCAACCCTTTCCCTTAACCGTCGCTTATTGATTAGTTGTATCATCAATCTCTTTCTAATTCCTGAAGCCACGCTTCTCCAACTAGCGTAAGAGTGACCTGATTTTTACTGTTTTTTCTGCAAACAGCGAGCCTAGGATTTAAAAGCGTTACACTTATAAATCCTTTCTGAATAATAATAAACTTTGTCTTAAAGTCATAGTATGTCAGCGTGACGGATTTGAAGTTTAATTTAAACCTAAGAAAAATGGCATGCAATTTATATTTATAACGTTGAGTGGCTATCTCTGTCATTTAGATCCTTAATCGTGAATTCAACCCAGTCGGAGTCATTAATCCTTGTAAAATGTTTTTTTTTTATAATGGCCATTTTTAGCAGTCCTTTTCAGTATTTGCTGAGTATAATCCTTTGATTTATTATTTGTGTTTTTACCATAATTTTAACCACGTATTTATTATTGTTTTTTTCGTCGATTTTTATTTTACACAATAATTGAAATTACAAGAAAGACAAATTACAAATAACTGAACAAAAAATAATAAGGAGATATTCCTCTTACTTAAATTATTACATACCAAAAAGTAGAAAAACTTTAGATATAAAAAAGGCTACGAAGCATTTCTCAGTGGTAGGACAAAGATTTACATGTTAAAAGGCTGTGGCAAAAGATAGAAATCTCAGTTCAGACAAATGAAAGCATGAAATGGCTGGCTCACGCACTTTGTATTAGGAAAATATGAACACCGAGGAGGTCACATTTTCCAACTCAATACTAGTTATTTTTCATAATGCATAACTCATTGGCTCTAGCTGTCCTAGCCGTGCACTGGATTTCCCGCCCTAATTCGGTTCCAATCGAAGGGCGGCCGGGGGGGCGGGTACAGAGATCCCGGGGGGGTCCGCCATTTTATCTTTACAAATGAGGCAGGTGATAAATTTCAAGATAAAATGTGCCAAGCGATAAATTCGGTCGGATATCCGACGACGCGCGCCCCGGACCTGCCTTTTGTTAAATATTTGGTAAACTTTAACTAATGGATTCTCAAGTACGATCCCAGAAGAATTTTTGTCGGCCGGCGTTTAAACTGGCGTTAATTTTTTTTAGACCCATCGCCAATTTATGTCTTTGTCATCATGCGCCTAGGTCCCGCAAAGTCGTCGATTCAAAATTGAAAAGATTTATTTATTTATTCACTGATACCGTCTTCCTTTACAATATAGTTAATCACAACTTAGATTGCCCACAACTGCCTAAGAAAATTGAAATTCATAACGTACAACTTGGCTGCAACGATTGCTTCATGTTGGTATTTCAAGCACAAATAACTATAAGAGTATCTTTTCCCAGAATCCTAAATCATTATAACAGCATTTTTTCTGAAATCGATATATATTTCCTCACTTAAAACAACTTTAAAGAAAATGCTTGAACCTTAATTGAACGCTGTTATGCAGAAAGCAGCCAGTTCACAATTTCGGAAAAATAATATATAGATGTTATTGGGTGCAGTAAGGTCGATTCTGCTAAAAACAGCCAGACCGCTTTCATATAAAAAAAACTGTTAATCACCTCCGGAAAAAGGCGTCGATCACAAAAACAGCATTTCTCAATTTGCCGAAAACACCCACAAAACTATAGAAAAATCTTATGGAACTTAAAAAATCTTTTAAACTGGTCAAATACACTATAAGATTCTTGTTTTTAATGTATAAAAAAACTTATGTATTCATTGTTTAGCGTTTGTTAAAGTCAAAAACATTAAAACCACTGTGTAGATTTTATAATTCACTCTTTTCACAAAATGGCTATTATCTCAGTTTCACTTTTCTATGGCTGGCTGCTTTCTGTACAACTACGTTCAATTGCAAATAATAATTATAATTTTATCTAACTGTGCCTATCAACAATATTTTGAGTTTGTCTAAATTTTTGTAGATAAGAACTGGATTCAACTCCCTGGGGAGCTGTTAATATTAACATATTACAACAGAGATGAAGAACATTTAAGAGAAGGTAATATAGAAGTCTAAGCATCTACAGATCTTATGACCTGTCAATGGCTGGTTTAAGTGGCCGCTTTACACATTGTGTAACATTTACCATTCTGCCCATATTTGAACATCTATATTCCTTCAATTCTTTCATCTGTTGATGTTTATACCAACGAATCTAATACTCCTGATACATCTACGCATTAAAAGTGACAAAAAATTTATTCCACCCAACAATTTTTCCTTCAACTACGATTGATTTCAATTTTTAATCGTTCTGAAGTTGGTAAAATTTTCTTAAAAGCCTATTGAAACATGAGAAAAAATAATTTATTTTTGAAGTCTAATTAAATTCCAACATAATTGTCAGTTTTGAAAACGAACGCCTAGAATAATGTCTAGATTCTGCCCTACTAACAAATAAGAGCATCTAGGTGTCAAAATGTTGCCATTATAAAAATAACACGAGTAATTATTGTTTTCTTATCCTTTTCTTATTAGTAATTATCTTCCTGAGTGTACGTATCGAGAGGTTAAAGGAGCTGGCTTTGAAATCGCTCGATAGATAATACAGACGATCGTTAAGCATACCGTATTGGTAAACAAAAGTCCTTTAAAAATCATGTTCAAGCAAGTATTCTTTTCCTTGAATTGGGATTTATTGGAGTTTTAAGTCGCTTTGAAGGGGCACGTTTTATCGCAAAAGCCTATTTAAAATATAAATGAGAACTACTTCAAATTTCAAAGGCAAAAGGAACGCGTACTAAATTTTCGGGGTCCTTCATTGGTTGGATTCGATGTGATAAGTCAGTAGAAGATACCGATGTAGATAGAGAAAGTACTGAAGTTAAGAGTACCGTCTCGATGACATATGCATATGAAGATGCGATCATAATCGCGACAATGGGCTTGGGAGGGCGAGAACTATTCACGGGGACCCGTCACAATAGATCTTCACAGGTCACAGTGACGTCAGAAACTAGCATAGCACGGATCTCCACCTCTAACAATAAGAACAAGATCAGTTATGAATAGCTACTTAAACCAGCCAATAAAGGTCGGTGGCCCAGTATGTAAATTGCGATGTATAATTAAAACAGCATTCAACCTACAAATGTTCGTAATATTTTATCATGCTAATACATGTTTTAAATGTATAATTTTGATTTTGTTTCGACTCAACACAAATTTTCCTTTACTTCAAACCTGTGTTTTAAAAAATCCCACAAGGTTTAATTTCCACATTTTCGTCTAAATCCCGCACAGCCTTAAAATGTTACATTTTTCTACCACAAAAGTTGCGGAAAGGAATTCCCAACTTCAAAATGGCCTTAAAAACCCTTATCTTAGATAAAAGAGCTTTTTTCTTTTTTCCCGCGGTTCGATGACCACGTGCGGGGAAGTCCCTTCCCTCCCCCGTCCCCTTCCGGCATCAGCCCGTGACCCAGATACCTAGCGGGACCGCACTCCATAGACAAAGGCCGAGCGATAAGAAAGGCGGGAAAGCGGTTCCCGCCAAAACAAGCGGAACACCGCCAACGGAAGTTGCGCGGACTGCTTCGAAATTATTATTTTTTTCTTTCTTAGATTTAAGATTTTTTGTTATTGTTTATTTCTTATCTTTGTCCACACTCAAATGTGCATTTATTTATTTCACAGTCTTAAAATTTACAGAGATTTTTTGCTTCACGTCCGCCTAGCTAGGAAATTCCTGTATTTTGGCAGGACCTTCTTTCTTGCTCGTATTTGTTTTTTTACTTAACAATGCTTAAAAAAATAAAATAAAATAATAATGCAAAGAAATTTAAAATTAATATAAATTAGAAAATATACCGATAATAATAAAAATTGTAGTTAAATTGGAAAATTAATGTGTACGCTGATCGCAGAGATTTTCGGTCATTTGTCACATACAACAACAAACCATAACGCCGTTTCCCCGTAGGGGTAGGCAGACAGGATAGAACACCATATCACTCTGTCTTTGCATACAGACTAGTTCCTCTACATTCATACATCTTCTCGTGCATGCACGCCGATTATTCCTACTCTTGACATGTGCATCTGCAAGTATTTGTCGGATTTGATCGTAACACGTCTTTCTCGTTCTTTCTTATTTTCTGCATCCATCGACATTTGCATCGTAGATCATTTTAACCGTTCTTTCGCTGTTCATTCGCTCTGCATGTCCAAACCAACTCAGCACCCCTTTTTTGATTTTTTCGATGATGTTCGTCTCTGCCTTACACAGTGCACGGATCTTGACATTTGTGCACCCATCATACATCTTTTTACCACACATTTGCCTGAGAGATTCAGCATTTAACCCACTTGTATAAAAAAAAAACTATTTTCAGATGAAGATAAAATTATCATTTATTATTTTATCGGCAATTGAACTCAAAAGTTATTTTGTTAGCCAAACCCGCTAACCGCAATACCATTCGGCGAACAATCTAATCATGGAAGTCTACAATTGACGTACCATTCAGCGCCTTTTGCACTTAATGTAATAAAAACATTTATAAAATAAAAATAAGGAATTAATATTATTTTACGAAAGCAGAAGCGTCACAGCCCTTACAAAATTTTCCCAGGCCCGACACGAAAGTGACCTATGCCATTTTTTTTTTGTTAAATAAACAGATATATTTTATTTTTATATTGAATATCAGTGGCTAACATATGTTGTCTTTTGTTTTTCTTCTGGCTTCATTTAATTTATTATTTATTCAATTCTACTTGTTTATCGATTTCGGGCTCTTTAGAATCATACTGATGGGTCCTTTTTATTGCAATTGGTAACGAGGGCCGGGTCGGATGTTAAGAAAAACATGTAACTAGATAGAATACTTTTATGAACATTATTTAAATCTTATTCTCAATATCTGTTAATACATAATAAATACCTAATGCGGGATGATCGAAGTCATTTTGATGTCTAGCTCACCCCAGGGCCCCGATTACAATGGGAACATTTATCTTTGTCATTTTTTTGTAAACTGTAGTGGTAAAAAATAAATAAATATAATAATTTAATCGAACTTAAGTTTATATAATCTGACTTCACTTAAATTCATAAACTGTATTCGTGACCTTGGTGTATATTTGGATAAAAAAATAACTTGAAGAAGAACATATAGAGAAGACAGTAAGCGAAGCTTACATACATCGAATCCACTTGTCGACTTCGTATTATTTTATTTTATTAAATATTACTTACCATAGACTTACACCTTATTCATTGATCAACTTTACTTATTCATATTAAAGAATTTAGTATTTTCTGTTGCTGCAGATGTCTCTGCATTTATAAAATTATTAAATTTTCGCAGTCATCAATAAAACAATATAATTTAAAAGGAAAATATTTTATAATATTAAAGGGAAAATGGGTCCAAAAAAAGATCTGAAAAAAACTCCCGACAATCTACCAATATGCTCTCCCCAACTAACGCCTTTTTCTATTAATCTCGATTTAAGTAATGCAATATCTGCACTTCAAGCTGAAATGCGCAAAATCACCGAAGGTATCGAGGATCTGAAACGAAGTGTATCAGCCGACATAATGAAAATCGCACTTAAAATGGACTCTTTCGAGAGTAGGCTGTCAGCTTTAGAAGCCAACAAGGATACTAACCAAACTGAGTGCACCCTGGCCGAATTAAAAGATCGCATAAAAAGGGAAAATAATGTAATTATTTACAATTTACCCGAAATCCCCGACAGTGCTTCAGGTGTTGTTATTTCAGATTGCCAAAGAGTTCTTGATGTATTCAAAGATCTAGACACATCAATAAAACTAGACGACATAAAAACCTACCGTATTGGTGCTAAAAAGAACACTCACCCTCGTCCTACGAAAGTCATTCTTAAAAGCTCGATACAAGCAAATACAGTTTTAAGAAATCGAAAATTTGTGTCCAATAAAGAAATATATATTAAAAACGATTTGACACGTAATCAACAAATATATTTGGCCGATCTTAGAAAACAACTAGAACAAAGAACTACGAATGGCGAACAAAACCTTACCATCAAATACATAAATGGCTCTCCACAAATTATTAGATCAGCTTAAAAAAACTGAAAGAATTCAACTTATACTACCAGAACGTTAGGGGACTTAAATCAAAAATTTTGGATTTAAGAACATCAATACCTGTCTTAAACCATAATATTATCTGCCTTACTGAGACCTGGCTTGACATCAATATTCTGTCTGATGAACTGGGACTCCTCAGTTCTAACGTGTATAGATGCGATAGAAATAAGTCTTCGAGCAACAAATCAAGAGGGGGTGGCGTTCTTATTGCCGTCTCGAATAAATTTAAATCATCGAGAATTCCAATACTTTTTAATAGCATTGAGCAAGTGTATATAGTAATTAGCACCTTACAAGAAAAAAATATCATTGGTTGCGTATACATACCTCCAGCATCACCATTATCAATTTACAGTAACCACGCAGAGGAGGTAATAAATATTAAAAGAAAGTATTCTGATGCTAAAATAATCTTAGTGGGTGACTTTAACTTGCCAAATGTTGACTGGAACTATGAGGTTAATGACTTGCCCACTGTATCTGCAACAGGATGCGCTCGTGAAATCATGGATATGTCTAACTTTGTAGGGTTATCACAAGTGTGTTCAGTGTTTAATTCTATGGGCCGTCAGCTTGACCTGGTATTTACTAATATACCTAAATTTGTGCCTCGTGATTCTGGTACTTTATGCGATAGTGAAATCAACGTGTCAACATCATCTGCAGAGCTTCTTCCTCAAGATCTTTTTCATCCTCCTCTGGACATTGTATTTTTTAGCTTAAAAAACAAAATTAATCGTGTCAAGGAACCCAAACTTAACTTTCATAAAGCGGACTACGCAAAAATTGTAACATCACTCAGCGATATTGACTGGTCTTTTACAAATCAAAATGACATAGAAGATACGCTAGAAACTTTTTACTCGAATTTAAATAATATTATTAATAAGTATGTCCCATTATGCACTGCCAAAACTTCTACTTTTCCAATATGGTTTAGTAAAGATGCCATTGTTGCTGTACATAATAAAAAAAGTATCCACAAACGCTTTAAAGAAACAAACTCTCTTTCACATTACTTGGAATTCAAAAAGTCACGTGCCGATTGTAAAAAGTTATCTAGGGCAAGTTATGAATCTTATATTAATAAAATAGAACTTTCTGTCACTAGCAATCCTAAAACATTCTGGAATTTTACTAATTCTCTTAAAGAAGGTGAATCCAGTATCCCCAGTTCAATGTTTTTGAACGACATTAGAGCAGATGACCCACGTAAAGTTGCTGACTTATTTGCAGATTATTTTAAAAGTGTTTTTGACGATGTAATAACCGATAACGACATTCCTTATATGGCCTTAGATAGCGTCTTGGATATTTCTAGTTGCCAAATTACTCTTCAAGATGTCATAAATAAAATAAAAGCCCTAGACGTTAGTAAATCTGCTGGTCCCGATAATATCCCACCACTGTTTTTAAAATCTTCTTTACCTATAATAGCTGAACCAATAAAAAATATTTTCAACACTTCTTTAACCTCAGGCTGTTTTCCATATAAATGGAAATCTAGCTATCTTATCCCAATATTCAAAAAAGGCGATAAGAATGACATTACAAACTACAGACCAATCTGTATCCTGTCTACAATACCGAAGTTATTTGAATGTATTGTTCTTGATAAAATATCGGTGCAAATTAAGAGTATTATTGTACCTCAGCAACATGGTTTTACATCTAATAGATCCACTCTTACTAACCTCCTTATTTATGAAAATTATATTAGTGAATCACTAGGTAAGAAATTACAAATTGATTCCATATACACTGACTTTTGTAAAGCTTTTGACAAGGTCTGTCATAAATTACTATTAGCTAAATTATGTAAAATGGGTTTTGGAGGTAAATTTCTAAACTGGTTAACTAGTTACTTGAACGATAGACAATTAATTGTAAAAGTAAGGTCTTTTTCCTCTTATTTTTTTAAGGCTACCAGTGGTGTACCTCAAGGTTCTCATTTGGGTCCGGTGCTTTTTTTACTTTTTATCAACGATATTACAAAAATTTTTAATGACGTCATGTTTTTACTTTTTGCGGATGACCTTAAAATTTATAGGGTGATAAAGACCTTTGAAGATTGTCTGTCCGTTCAACAGAACCTCAATTCTCTAGATGAGTGGTGTAAAGAAAATAAAATGTACTTAAACACTAAAAAATGTCAGATCATTCGTTTTCATAGAATAAAAAAACCGCTCATTTTTTGTTACAGTATTGGCGGTGTCAATCTTTCTACCGTATCAATGATAAAGGATCTCGGGGTATTTTTTGATGAAAAATTGTCTTTTGTTTATCATGTCAATGAAATTTCAAGCTAAGCATTAAAAATGTTGGGTTTTATTTTGAGAAATACAAAAAACTTCAAGTCCATCCGATCATTGAAAATATTATACTGTTCTCCTGTAAGAAGTAATTTAGATTTTAATTCATCAATATGGTCACCCTGCTATAATGTTCATGTTTATAATATAGAAAACATTCAACATAAATTTCTACGATATATAAACTACAAACTAAACATTCCAATTCAAAATGTGAATTATGACTATTTATTAACACTGCTTAACCTAACAACACTTTCTGAAAGAAGAACTATTAATGATCTCATTGTACTGTATAAAATTGTAAACTCTCTTTTTGACGCACCAAAAATACTTGAATTGATTAATTTTAGAGTACCGGCTGTCAACACTAGGAGTACTTTATTGTTTCATTGCTCCAGTACTTCTTCCAACCAACAAAACAATTCATTGATACCGAGACTGCATAGGTTAGGTAACACTTGTGGAACGGCTGCAGACATTCTGTCCAATTCTTTACCATCTTATAAGTCCAAAATATCAAGTTTATTTGTAGCTGCTCGTCAAACCATTATTGACAATTCAATTTCATAATTTAAAAAAAATACTTACTTGTTTATTTTTATTACCTTATACTTGTTTTTTTATTTTTTACCATTATATCAAATTGCACTGTAGTATTGGCAAATACGTATTTCATAGATACATATTTTTATTTCTTATTTTTTCGTAATAATATATGCTTGCTTGTTTATTAATTTAACTTAAAAATGTCTTTCTTGCTTACCGTAACACTTTATTTATTGTTTGCCTTACAGAATTTATTTCATAAGCTTATATCTTTGCATTTTTTGTTTATATGCTTACTGTTTTTTCTTGCATACCTTTGTTATTATTGTTTTTTTTACTTTGTAAAACTTTTTATCATATTCTTTCTAACTAATTTCACATATTTTTTCTGTATATTCTGTTTATTATTTAGTATGTTAGCATGTAATTCATTTTTATTTTTTGTAAATGCCTTTTGGGCGTTAATGAACAAAATAAATAAATAAATAACATTGGGCTTTAAAATAAGAGTCTGTAAGCCTTTTAACAATCCACAGACATTAAAAACCCTCTATTATGCACATGTACGCAGTATCTTTGAATATTTTTCCACTGTCTGGTCTCCTCAATATTTCAAGAATTAAAAGAATTAAAAAAATAATTGGAATCACCTAAACTGTCGTCACATTTACATTTCAATAATTATGAAGTAGCTGCAGTTCATCACAAAATCGATTCCTTACAATCTAGAAGAATCATCAATGATACCGTTTTTCTTTACAAAATATGCAATAACTACTTAGATTTCCCTCAACTGCTTGAGAAAATTAAAATTCGTATCCCTCAATTATTTCATGTTGGTATTTCAAGCACGAATAATAATAAGAATGCGTCTTTGCCCAGAATTCTAAATAATCATAACATGTTTTTTGCTGAAATAGATATACATCTTCTCACTTTAAACTAATTTAAAGATAATGCTAGCACCCTAATTAAAAATAATAATTTTAATTTAATCTAATGGTACCCACTTTTTTGTACACTTTAATATTGTAATTGCGTATGTTATTGTAATATGCATATGGAGTTTGCAATATCAAAATCATATAAATTCAATAGAATCTAAAGTTTATATTTGAAGCACTTACTTTGTGGTTATTCATTAAAATAAAATAAATAAAACAACTTTGTTTTTAACCACTAATTTTTATTTTTCACTGACCGGTTTCAAAGCAAACAAGCTTCTTTGTCAAGGTTTGCGTAACTAATGAATTGATTCCTTTTTATTTTATTTTTATCATGTTCACTAAATGCTACACGTGGACCCAATAAATCAGAAGATAGAAATTAAGAAATAAAGAGAGATAAAAGAAGAAATAAAACAAAAAGGAATCAATTCATAAGTTACGTAAACCTTGACAAAGAAGCTTGTTTGCTTTGAAACCGGTCGGTGAAAAATAAAACTTAGTGGTTAAAAACAAAGTTGTTTTATTTATTTTATTCAATAGAATCTGTTCAAAAACATATGTTCTTAAAGTACCTTTTGTACGTTAAGAACAACTTTTGGTTTATTTGTAAATATTTTTTTTGCTGTAATGGCTGTTGTTTTCTTTTAATAAATAAAATAAAAATAAATAAAAATAATTTATAATTCAGAACTTAGCTATTGTAAAAAAAAAATACTTCTATGTTACATTTATCAATTTTATTTTGCAGACGGTATAATTGATGCTTTTGTCGAGCCCTGTTATACTCCTAACTCATATTCTTTATTTTTTATAGGAATGTTTTATGGTATTTTGTTATAGGTTTATTCAAATCTTTTGTAGGCGTCTCAAGTACAGAAAATCTCTTCCTCGGCACGCCACAGTCGTAAACAATTCAATCTTTTATTTATCAATCGTTAAATAATGAAAGAATCGCTCCACCCCTCCACCTGCGTGCATAAAGATGCACTGGAGTAGAGTGATATCACAATACCGACCCCCACTGCACTGAAAAATACCAAGTACTATGGAACAAAGGGCCCACCAAGTAATATATACATGTTTATTGCGGAGATCAAAGTGAGAATGTAAATACTAGCTTTGTTCTTTAGCCAGATAAGATGATATCGGAAATAGTTTGCATGATTAGGCTTGGTATTCATTTTAATATTTGCCAAAGAAAAAACACGTTTTTTTTAATGTGTCTAAATGTTTGTAGACCGGCTGGATTTCCTTCCTTGGGGTTTTTTTAGATCTAAATATAAAAAAATATTTGGTTGTTTTTACTGGGCAGTATGGTAAATGTTACATATTGTGTAAATTGCCACTCAAACTAAACAATGATAAGTCATAAGCCCTGTAAATTCCCATACTTCCATATTCCCTTCTCCAAAATGTTTTCACTCTTTGTTGCAACAAATTAAGGTAGATTTTCAAATTCATTTTTTTATATTTATGTTCAGGGCAGTAACTTTGTGGTAAACATTTTAATTAATGTTAGTTAATATTTGTATAAAACCACTTACCGACTTTTTATGTCAACCGGCTTTAAAACGTACCCGTCTCTTTGTCAGGACACCAACATGCGAATCCCACTACACACTTTCATTTTTACCATCACCGTAGTATACAAAGTATTTTTTTTTAAATACGTAAACTACATGCAGAGTTAAAGTGGATGCAAACACCACCATGTCCAAACATGCATTAAAATTGGGTTAATAATATTCCGTGCTATGTTTGTAGCGGTGAGAATGAGGAGAGGAGGTAATGGGTTGAACGTTACACGATTGGTTATTTTTTTTAATCAAAAAGTCGGCTATATTGAACAGACTTTTGATTATTTACCAAGGTCATATTATTTTTTAATGTGAAATACCTACATGTTGTTTACTTTTAGTACTTTTTTATAACTTGACTGTAACGTTTTAACTCCTGTGTCCGTATTGAATTGTGATTTGAATTTACGAGATGATTAACAAACTCTGAAAAATTATTATTATTTAAACATCTCATGTGTTCTTTTCTGTCATCACATAGCTTTAATATTCCCATTTTTAATATTGATCACCTTTTTTCTATTAATTACTTTTTATGTATTTAACTTAACAGTCAAGCTAAATTATTATTTTTTTTTTTTATTGTGCCTACTGTTAAACATCAACTATCTCAGAATTTTTTAAGCTTACCAATCTAAAAACTCACCGCTTGCCACTGCAACATATGGAATAGAATCCATGTTAGTGACTGTGACATAGAAAAGTAGCATTTAAGGGACTAAAATACTAGCAACGTTCCATGGAAAGACAGATGCTCGGTGTATGTCTACGAGACAGAATAAGAAATGAAATCAGACGCCAAACCGGAGTCGTAGATAGCATGGATTGTACAGCAAAATTTAAACGGCTGTAGACAGGACACTAAGCGAGACAAAATGATGACTGGTGGACACCCAGAATAATAAAGTTGAGAGCATATGCAAACGAAAGACGTAAAACGAAGGCCACGAAAAATGGGTTGACGAATATGCCTTGATAGCAGGTAGTGTCAATGAAAAAATCATTTAATATAAACGAGTGGAAACGTTTGGAGGAGGCCTTCATTCAGCAGTGGAGAGAACAGGACTGAAGAAAAAGATTAATAGTTCATTTTATTAACAAAATATTATAACAGAAAGATGACTTTTAACCTAATAATAGAGGTTGGATTTCTATTAAGACTATTTATGCACTGATTTATCATCTTATTAGTTTTCTTGCATTGGTAACACCGAATACGCGCCTATGTTCGGAGTACATTATCATGTCATAAATAGAAACGCAAATGGCGTTCTGGTCTCTCTCTCGGCAAACTTCTTATTCAGTCTAAAGTTCGTTGATTTTAATATTTACTCCGGTGAAGTTATCCGCCATTTTAATAAATTTATACCTCAGTAATTATTAAGTAATTAAGTAAAGGTTGGTAAGTTACGAGTCACACAATGAACTTCAACGGAAAGACGGCGTTTTTATTCTTGAGGATGAAACATACACTCCACATTTTAACATCAAGTACTTCTGTTGTATTCACTTGTGTACAATTTGCTAAAGTAGCAATCACATGGGGATCCCTTATTGTTGTCCATTAATACCTCGTTTATTTTTTTTCTTTTTATTACCTCGTTTCTACCCCCTTGTCCTCCGGTCCTACTAAGAGTACAAGCCACACAATGAGTTACTTCATCCAAATAATTGAAGATAAATGGTCTATAATTTCTCATCCCTGCGAGAAACATCCCCTCAAATAATGAGAACATATTACTCAATGTTCAAAGAAGCAATACACGTCAATTGTTTGCGGTCATACAAAACTGCTATCCAAGAATCAATTTGAGTGAAGCGTTATTGTTTGAGAGGGAGCTCTTTTCATCGATATTTATTACAGAAGAAAGGCAAAATAGAAATATTTCTTTAACACTTTGAGTACCGGCCGAATACACATAGAATTTACCCTGTGCCCGGCATTTTTGTCGAATTTCATGCTTTGTGAAGGGTTTCTTAAACACGTCATATTCATGAAAATACTAAGTTAAATCAATTCTTACTTCTCATATCTATTTTAAACAATTTAATGAGGCATTTTTGCATGATAGTTTTGCCAATATTAGCCTTTATGGAGAGCCACGTTAAATGTTCGCACATATACCTACAGCGTCTTACTCTTTTTTTGTGCTTTGTATCCCGGAGCCGTGTAAACACGTGATTTTTATAGCCACGCGTTGTGTCCCGGTCCCGGTTTTCACGTAGTTTACCAGCAGCGAAAAAGTACTAATAAAAGTCACAAAATGTCAATAAAATGCACTTTTTTGAAGAGCTGGTAAATCACGTGAAAACACGGGACCGGGACGCAACGCGTGGTTATATAATCACGTGTTTACACGGCTCCGGGATACAAAGTGTTAAAATGAATCCATCATTGTAATTTATTTTTACATACATATATGTTAGCGAAATAGATGTTTTTATTATTCAATACGAGTGATAGAAGAAATACAGCTATGTATTAATTAAAAAATATTTTACGTATTTGTTAAAAATAAAAACCGACCGATTATAACCGATTGGATTCGGATCTACCCATTCTCCCTTAACAATCTAGAAATTATTATATAACTATTTTATGTATACCAACAGAGATGAAAAACATTTTATAGAAGTCCAGACCGGGGGATATGACCTGTCATTGGCTGGGTTAAGAAGCCACGTTTTTAAAAAAATATTTAATATTATTAATTTACGAATGGCAGATTGCGGCCTCTTGAAATTTAGACTTAACAATGTTAGTCAAATTAAACAAAGTACAACAGAGATGAAGAGCATTTGGGAGAAGGTAATATAGAAGGCTAGGCATCTACAGGGCTTAAGACCTGTCATTGGCTGGTTTAAGTGTTCACTTTACACACTGTGTAACACAATTCTGTGTAACAATGTTCTTCCTATCTGGTGTAATATGATAATATTTACAGTTCCCCAGGGAGTTGAATCCAGTCCTTGTCTACAAAAATTAGGACAAACCCAAAATATTGTTGTTAAACAACGTATCTTAGTCAAATTTGTTCTTACGATTTGAAGGTTATGAATTGAGCAGAATCAATGAACAAACTAAAATTTAGTTTTTAACAAGCATTTTAAATCAAACAAATTTTGTGGTATTTTTCTTTAATCTTTGGTACAATTATACCTTTTATACAACTAAAATAGTTAAAATATTTTAGTTCGAACCCTTGCTAATGGGATATTGTTTTTGCCGTTTTTGGGATGAATATTTTGGTCGAGCCTTAATATTTCATTTCTGCGCGTTTTTAGCAAATCTGTAATATTCAAATCGGCCGTTCGACGGCATAAAATCGTTTTTAATAAGACTGCAGCCTTTATCCGCTTTTATTAATTTTAAAACATGTACCTCACCCAAAAATAAAATCATTAAAAAATATCACGAAAAAAAATTAATTGTTTTAAGAATACCTGGGTGTTTTTCAACGCGGGCTTAAAATAGCTATTTAATCATCTTTGAACAGTAATTAAGCATCGTATCGCTTGCTTACTTTCGTCTCGCCTTCTTAAAGACCTGTCTTACCAATAATACCACGGAAATCCTATTTCCAGCGCAAGAATTCTCCCAACCGGCTCAGTATCGTTATTTCTCGTGCACAAAATCCCAAGACGAGAAAATGATCCATTATCTACAGACACAACACCGTAAACCCATTTGGTTTCCAATCAAAACCCTTCGGCGATACAAGGGTTGTTAGACGACCCTAATACACTGTTAACTACTTTGAAGCATACAAGGCTTTATCATAAACAATGCTATTGCTCTCTTTACATACTTCATGAAAATAAGGGTGGATTTTGTTTTCGTCCTTCACTCCAAAGGCCTCAGGCTAATATCATGACCACAACATGCTCAGAATAGACACAGCCTTAAATTATCTAATACTATCGCGCAGTAACCACCTTCTAATAAAATACTTATTTTTGATTTTCTTGTATTTAAAAAAGTTCATTTATTTATTATATAAACCACCGCATATCCAACATTTTTTTGAGAAGCCTGTTTTCAAAACTCAGTATTTCTTAAGAATGGGAGCAAAATAGGTGATTTAACTGTCAAGTGTCTTTTGTATGCTGATGATGTCGTGCTTTTTGCTAACAACAAAGAGGAACTGCAATTCTTGCTAACAAAGGTTTACGACGTATGCAAGGGAAGCAATTTGCTGATGAATGTTGATAAATCGAATGTGATGGTTTTTGAAAGAAATGAAAGTAAGACTAAATGTGAAATCACTGTAAATGCGGTTATACTAAAACAGGTTGAGGAATTTTTTTATCTGGGAAGTATGCTTACTAGGGATGGAATGACTGAGAAAGATATTGAAAGGAGGGTGAGTGCCGGGAACAGAGTGAACGGTGCACTTAAATCAATCTTGACAAAGAAATGTTTGTCGCAAGATGCAAAATTAGCAGCTCACAATGAAGTCATGGTCCCGAACCTGATGTATGGGAGCGAAGTATGGACTTGGAAAAACAGGGATGAACGTAGACTGAATGCTATCGAAATGCGATCTCTCAGGCGAATTTGTGGTAAAACTATGTACGATAGATGCACAAATGTCGAGATCCGTACATTACGTAAGGCTGATATAATAATTATTGACAAAATCAAGAAAGAAGCTTTGTGCTGGATTAGACATGCAGAGCTAATAAATGGACAGCAAAAGAACGACTGAGAATATTTACTATGCGAATATTGATGGACGCAAAAACAGAGGAAGACCCAGAAAGACAAGACATGACCAAATCCAACAAATACTTGAAGATGGACATGTCAAAAGTCGGCATAATCGGCGCGCGTGCATGAGAAGATGTGTGAATGTAGAGGAAGCGAGATCTGTATGCAAAAAATAAAGTGATGTGGCGTTATATTTTCTCTACTCACCCTTCCGGGGAAACGGGGTGATAATTTGTTGTTGTTGTTCTTGCCGACATTTTAAACGATAAAAAGGCACAATTTTTTTGTAAGACATCTATCTAATCTATCCTCTCTGCCTACCCTTACGGTGAAATGGCGTAATGATTTGTTTGTTTAGTATTTTGCTGTTTTGGGCCCTAGGGAGGTGCCACGATTCGCATCTATTAAGGAAAATAGGGGCTAAAAATATGTCCACTAATTTATTTTTAATATTGTTAAAGTTTTTTTCGTGTTGTCACTCTATTTCACCGGAAAGACAATGCCGGCGCACCCTACACAACACACAGAGACGGCTTAGTACTGTATTAGATAAAAAGAGGAGAGTGGGGTGGCCAGAATTAGAGGGAATTAAGGGAAACTTTCCCCGGCCGTGGATTTACTTGAGATGGGATTAAATACTATCTAACACATTTCATTTGTCCGTCGGACGATGCGTAGTGTAATCTAACTTTCCCTGATTATCTGCCTACCCATCTGGGTAATTACTTACACGTAACCGTCCGGGCCATAAAGAATTTAGCACCTCTTATGGGTCCATTAATAAAGTATTTTCTTGTAATTCAGAACGTAGAGACATAGTATAACATTTCCGTTTTTCGTGTTGAACTATATTAGGTGTTTAGCTGCTTCATTCCTTTGATTGAACGCGAACGGGAGTTCTCAAAAATGCTCACTTTTGTCTACTTAATATTCCATTTTGAAGGCTTGTAATCAAGTAAAATAATACATGTAACATAAAAGCAATTACAATTTCTTGTAGAGCAGAAAATTTTCTTTCTAATAACGTTCAAAATTTTTATAATATTTTGAGTTCGTCAAAATGTTTGTAGACAAAAGACTGGATTTGACTCTCTAGAGAGTCATTAAGAGTAACAAATTACAACACGCATGGAGAACATGGAAGAGAGTATGGAACTATACTATACTAACTATATTCAATTAAAATCTATAACCTACTTCCACTATCTATTAAAGCAATTAGTAATGAGAAAATGTTTAAAAAGGCTATAAAAAAATGGATAGTGGAGCTAGGTAGAAGTAAAATGGATTATCTCATTCACCCATACCAATGCTGAATCAACTGCTCCACAACTGTATGGCTTATGTTAGGTTTTTGTTGTTTTCATTGTGTGTTTTGTAATATAAATAATATAGATGTATATAAATACCTTGTTTTTAAAACTGTCTGAATATTTGTTAATTATGTTTGTTTTTTAAGTGAGTCTTCTTTGTTTATTCTCAAATGTAATAAAAAAAAACTAAATTGTTAAGTGTCCTCGGCACGGGAAACCCCAGTGAAGTCACATTATTTTTATTATTAATTTATAGTTTGTAAGCGAAAAATATGAATAAATAAATAAATAAATAAATAGGTACTCGTATTTACACGGCGTATAACCTGTCATTGGCTGGTTTGGGTAGCCACTTTATACGCTGTGTAACATTCACCATTTCGCCTATATTTAAACATCCATAGCTCTTCAATCTGTCGGACTTAGTGAAGTAACAGAGCTGAAACCTTTATTGTTGCGAAGAGATTTATCTGATTTATCTAACGCCCGTTATTGACTTGGTGCAGTAGTTTTACAGTGTGATTATGGAATGAGTGGTTACTATCTTTATATATATAATTCCTCTGTACGTGTAATGTCACCGTACTCCTCCTAAACGGCTCAACCGATTTACATGCGGGTTTTAGAGAAATATAGATCTTTGCGCTGTGCGTGTTCGTAGATATTAAAATCTTAAATCGAATATGAAAGAAAGAAGTTAGAAGCATAAATGTTTTATTCATCGATCTACCAGGGTTGCATTCGAAAAGAATGTATTTACAAAAAAATAGAAAGATGTTGGTTTTTGTGAATAAAAAAGTTTGTTTTTGAATGTTCACAAACAGCATTTGTTTTTTGTGGATCTAAATCAGATTCTTTCCTTTAATTCCTTATAATTTTTACCCATTTACTTCTTTATACTGGATTTTTGATAATATTAAAATAACATTAAATTCAATACCTTTTTAAAAATCGTATTCCTACATTATTACTACACCACTCTCTTGTTCAGAAGACCGGAGTTTGACGTTTGCAAAAATAATGCCATATTTGAAAAAATATTTATTTTATGGTTTGGAATTCAACCATTAACAAGTACTAAGATACTTACTTGAATTATTTTTAGTTTTGGAATTTAATCACAAACAAATATCTAGGTACCTACTTATCAATAAAAAGTTTTTTGCCAACGTTAGGATTATATAATTCCCGTATTCCGAGAAATTATTATTTGTCAGGCAACGGCTGGTGTTTGTTTAGCCTAATTTTTGCATTTCGCGCTGTTTGTCCAATATCTCTCCCTCTCGAAACTGTAGTAGTGTTCTTGTAAAATAATAAAATTTTGGGACCCTTATAACAAAGTTTTATTTTCAGAACAATTGATCAATTTTAATCACTGATTTATCAACATGTATTTGCTTTAAGGCATATTATAAAATTTATTTTATTTATTTATTTACTCATATTTTTTTGCTTACAAACTATAATTAATAATAAAAATAATGTGACCTCAATGGAATTTCCTGTGCCGAGGACTCTTAATAATATACTTTTTTTTAATAACATTTGAGAATAAACAAAGAAGACTAACTTCAAAAAACGAAGATAATTAACAAGTATTCAGACAGTTTTAAAAACAAGGTATTTATGTACATTGTAATGTTGTAAAAAAAAGTCCAACATACCCCGTTTTGAAAGCATTTTAGTACTGGATTATAATTCTAAGTTGCCTGATTTAGCGCTATCTGACGGCCGCGGTAGTAACTTATCCATACGATATCCGTGCATTAGAAATAACTTCTTTTCCATTTGAAAACTCGGGACGAACAGTACAACTGTCGCGCAAGGACTCAAAGAGAGGCGACCGCACATTTCAAAAATATAGTCCTTCAAGAAAGGGAACGTTCAACGTAACGTAAGCCTATTTGTATTAAATTTATTACCGAAATTCTTGTAGAGAGAGATCATATTCTTATGAGATTGTATTTTATACAGGTTCCCTTTTCTCTACTTTTTTTACCTTTTTTCTACCCTTTTCTATCTTTTTCCATTTGTCCACCTTATTCTATTTTATTCACTCCACCTTTTATCTACTTTGTCCGGTGATAAAGATTTTACAATGTAGTATATTTACTCCATGATTCGAATGGATCACTAATTATTACGAAGTTTATTCGTAAATACCTGGAAAAGTCGGTGTCCGATTTTAAAGTTTTCTTCAAGATCATGAGACACAAATTTACAAATGCAAAAAAGTAGACGATCATTTACTGAATTAAAATGTCGACAAATAATCTTCTGGGAAATCATCAACTGAGCCAACCACGAGTAAAAATATATCAACTGAAGACGTCGCATATCGAGTTCCATCTGCGGATTTTATTTTGTAAAATCAACATTATTTCATATCATCTCGAGAAGAAAACAATCAAGAATCTATTTCACTTGTCATTATTATTGTTACGAATATTTATTTCTTAGATAAATTTATTG
Source organism: Micrasema longulum (assembly GCF_059751315.1). Classification (NCBI taxonomy): domain Eukaryota; kingdom Metazoa; phylum Arthropoda; class Insecta; order Trichoptera; family Brachycentridae; genus Micrasema; species Micrasema longulum. The sequence continues at coordinate 374,704 of NW_028277304.1, forward strand.
TCAACCACTTACTCATATTAGCTAGGCAGAATTCTGAATTTTTATATTAACTAATCTTGGTACATTTGTAGATAATTGCTTCTTTTATTTTAAATTTATATTTCACTAACGAGTTGTATATTTTATAAAATCCAGATTTTTAAGTTATATTTGTTCCATTTGACAGTAAGGTATTTTATATATAACGTTTTTGATTCCGTTCATAAAATTAAATTTATACAACATAATCTTATTCTTTTGGAGAATTCTCATGTTCTTGCCGATTGAGCGAAACTGGTGAATGGTAAGTTGTTTGTAGGTACTTAATTTGGTTATCTGCATTATTCTTCTTAATCTTAAAAATTTGCTTATTGAATTTTAATAACCTACCTCTATAATGTCGCCCAACTGGGACCAAATAATTTATTTCAACCTACACTGACCGTCACAACATCTATATTATTTATATTACAAAACGCACAATGAAAGAGCAAATACCTAACATAAGCTTTAAACTTATGGAGTAGTTGATTCAATATTGGTTTGGGCGAATAAGACAATCCATTTTACTTCTACCTAGCTCCACTATCCATTTTTTTATAGCCTTTTTGAATATTTTCTCGTTACTAATGTTTTTTATAGATAGTGGAAGTAGGTTATAGATTTTAATTGAATAATTCTCAAAATCCCTTTGTCCGAAAGTGGTTTTAGTTTGTATTTGTTGTTTGTCCATAAATCATTTGAATACGTTTCAAAATTTCACCAGTAACATCAATATTTTCGTTTCTTTGTTATACTTATCATATCAAAATTCTAAATTAATTCAAATGTACTGGTCGGTTAATTTTAATAATAAAACAATCTCTACCAACCAACTTAAGTATCATTTTGGCATATTTGGTTGAAAAACTTATGAATTCAAAACTTAACTCTTGTTTTTTAGCTTAACTGAACATCTCAGAAATTCTTTAATGGTCTCCGTACTCTATACCGGTTTTTTGTAGCAATGGTTTAATAGTGAATAAATGTCTACTGCACAGGACAACTTAATTGCTCAACATTTAACTAGAATTACGGCGTAGTTTTGTTTGCATACTTTTATTTTCTTATTTAAACTCGACGTTTTAAGCGTCTAGTATTTTAAAATTCTAAAACCGACTGATGTACTATGGTTTTTTCGTTTATTTACCAAAACTTTGCAAATACTTTCCATGGTATATTTTTTGTTAAAATGGAAACATTAAACTGAGTATCAGCATGTGAGATAATATTTTTGTTTACGCTATGGTGTATAACCAGCGTACCGATGTATTTTACAAGCTTTGATTTAATGTTAAATAATATATCATAATTTGTTTTTAAAAAAGTCTCCGAGATATGTCCATTTTTGTTTTAATTATGTTCAACAAAATGTATTTTTATTTTTTATCTGATAATCTTTAATTGTATCAATCCCAAAATGAGTTTGCTAACTCATGGGAATACAATTGTGTTTTTGTACATTTTTGTATTTTGAAATAAAAAAAAAATAAAAAATATATATAATTAGAGTAAGCATGAGCGTTCGAAATATGGTCCTTCAACCTGCGGCCATTGGCATATGTATGATAGAACGGAGTTTAGTCTGTTGCAAGCAGTCCCCGGCTACTTTTCTCCTCGCAATGACTAAAATGCCTATATGTACCCTTAGATACCGCTACCGGTAAAAAAATGTTTTTATCTCAATCAAGCACTTATTATTTTTATTTTTTTTTTATGTTCAAAATGTGTTATTAATATGTTATCAGTCGTACGCTATTTTATGTCTCTGTCCTGCTCAGTTAGTCGGGCGTATAGTGTTAAGCAAATGACGCATATGCGGAAGGGAGCAACATACTGAATAGAACTTCAGTATACCGATGTAAACAGCCAGCGCTTTTTACTATTCGACGTGTTTTTCTTGCCAAAGTCGACGTGATATGACGTTCGGCACTTGCTTCCTTTGCTGGCCATTCCCTTTTTCTTTAGGGACGACTTTTTTGCTCGGTTGTGTATGGAGTGTTATTTCTATATATTATATCTCTATGTTTACAAGGACAACAGTTATATTACTATGATTTTTTTCTTATGTTAGTTTCGTAAGCATTAAATATCTGACTGAATTAGAGAAATAACATTAAAACGTTTTTTGTGTTTATCTAATAAATAATATTACTACAAGTACTTTAAGTCATTTTCATGTCTAAATTCAATACTTGTATTTCGGGTTTTCCCGCCCTACCCGTCTAGGTTAATCTGTATCGAGGCCGGATTTTTTAAAATTTACATTAAAATATAAAGCAAGTGTTGCAATGAAATGTATTTCTTTTTCTTGCTTTTACGCGATTTCATGAACAAATAATAAATATATTCATATTTTTCTCGAAAATTTTTATTCTCGTATATTATGGTTAAAAAAATTAACCTTTAAGCTGATGGAATTTTTTCATGATTTTTATTTTTAATAAATTTTACAAAAAATACAATTTGTTAATTACATTTATTTAATATCAATATAACACACAATTTTTTTATATTATTAAATACTCTTGAGTTGTGTCCGTTTTTTTCAAACGAAGAGAAAAAGAAAACACAATAAACTAGTCAATAATTCATTGCATCTTCACCGTACACTGGGCAAATATCGAGATTAGCTTTGGCAGCTTTATATTTGGAATGTATATTTTTTGTGTTTATAATAGTGGGATGGTTGCAGTAGTAGACGCTAACGTTTTTTCTAGTTTCCTTTTATTTATTTGGGAAAAAAACCGTTTTTACTTATGTTGCATACAGAAAATATAGGAACTACAATTTATTGTAAAATCAGTTAATACAAAAATTCCACAGTGATGTAAGCTGATGATTAAGTATCATTATAAGCATAAAAATAAATTCAATTTTAAATTGAGAGATGCTAAAAATTTAGAAGTTGCAATAAGAAAAAAAATGGATGTATAAATAAATAAATTAAAGTAAAATGTATAAATGTACATGTATTTATGTTTATAGTTATATTAATGAATTTAGTATATATAAAAAAAAAAAAAATTTAAAGAATACGAAAAAAGTACTGTTTTAAATAAATATTTTATTTTTTTTATTTGGAAAAACAACAGTAAATTTATAAACGATTCATTTTTTAATATAGTGTATGAGTCCAATTAAAGTTTTTCACGGCTTTATAATACTTTTTGTAGAAATACTAATGAACAGATCGAAAATAAAAATATGTATTAGTACATAATAATATTTAAAGAATATCATACAAGAGAGTGAAATTAAATAATAATGATTTCGTTCCCAAAGCGTTAGAGGGATGAAATGGATAAGAAAAGATATGGATAAAATAGGAAAAAGGAGGAGTTATGTTAAGGAGATCATTAGTTATGAAAAATACAGTTATAAAAATATACAAAACATAATAATGAACATACATATTTACTGACATCGTATACCTTAATAGGCGTACTGTCCTTAAAGAAATTTCTTTATTTATTATAAGAGAGATGAAAAATGTCTGCGTGATCGGAGAGAGCTGTATTATAGTAATGACATGCTCTATAGAAAAAAAAAATTTTCTCGAGTTAGTTCTAGGTATCAGCAAATTGGAGTCTTGTTCTGTTGGGTACAAGAAATTTTAAAGAACTTTTAAATAAAGGGCAGTCTAAGACGTCGTTAACTAGTTTCAATGCGATTTGATATTTTCCTGTACTCTATTTGCGATCGGACTGACAATCGCTTAACACAATTCCAAACTCCCGAATCCTTCGTTCCGTTTTGCTTCCGAATCTGACCGCGGCCCCGGTCGACCGCCCGTCCCCGGCCGCGTAGCGCTCCGCATACGGAGTGGCTCCGACACAATGGGCGCGCGTCGCACGTCCGCTTCGGCGTCGCCCGTGCGAGGCCGGCACAAGGGACGCTAACAAACCGACGCCGCCGGACCGCGAACGGACGCCAAGCGACCGCGGCCGTCAGCGCACCACTAGCATTGGCACTAATATTTGAAGGGTGCACTGCTGAACGGTTCATTGGGTTTTTTTAGATTTTCGCTACGTCAATGCCATTTTTTTCTCCTGAAACTGAAATATCGAAAACCAACAAAATGTAGCTTTTTGTCTTATGGACTGTAGAAAATAAATATGAGGAAATAAAAACAGTCGAGATGCGTCGATTGCTACAATGAGCTCGATTCAAGCAAGAAGTTTTTTTTAATACCAAGTATACGTTTTTGTTTCCTCTTTTCTGTGATTGTATGTAAAATATATGATAAATTGATTAAAAAACGTAGTATATTTTAATGTTTTAATATATTTATAAAAATACCTCTTATGTACGTGTGATTTATTTATTTAATTTCATTTTATTTTATTATGTAATTCAACAAAGATACATACTAGAAAACATACAATTTAAAGCATTCGTCGAAATAATTTAACATGCATATATATCTTCAATTATATGGTGATGTCACTGAACTCCCTCAAAACGGCTTTACCGATTTTTGTTCGGTTTTTCAGCATGATGTAGATCTTTGCGCTGCGCGTGTTTGTATACATTAAAATTTTCAATCGAATTGTGTAAAAAATAGTAAAAAACATAAATCTCTTTTTCATCGACCTACCGGGGTTGCATTCGGCGAGAATACACATACAAAAAAAAATGGAAGGATGTTTTTTTTTGTGTTTAAAAAAAGTTTATTTTTGAATGTTTACAAACAACATTCGCTTTTTATGGATCCCAATCAGATTCTATCCTTAGATTCCTTACAATTTCTTCCCATTTATTTCTTTTTACTGGATTTTTGGTAATATTTAAATTATATTAACTGGCATTCAATACATTTTTGAAAATCGCATTCATGAATAAAGTGCACTCCTGTTGGTAAAAAGAGCCCAGTTTAACATTTGCGAAAAGCATTCTATATTTAAAAATGAATTATTTTATGTTTTGGAATTCAACCATAAACAAGTACCTACGTACTTATATTCAATATTTGAATATTTATAATTTTAAGTTTTTTAATTCAATTATAAATAAGTATCTGGGTACCTACTTATCTACTAAAATAAAATTCCAGGATAATTGTAGGCAAGCCAACTTTCGTGCAGGACAACCTCTGTCGGGTCCACTAGTATTGTTGTATAATATGAAATATACTGGGTAATTTTAATTGTCTAAAAACACTTTTTTTCTTATCGTTCCTCATACATTATTTGTTCGATATTTTATGTCAACTGTGTCGGAAAGTAAACCCAAGACCTCTTGCACTGTAAGACCATGAAACGAACAGATTCCTTTTCTATAGCCTCATTATATTGTAACTTATTTTCATAATAGGCAGTGAAAACTGTATGTTTTTTTTTTTTAATTATTTATTTATCAAAAGCATAAAAAATATATTTTTCCTCGAATAAATAATATGTCATATGTCAAGCTATTTCAGTGGCCATGTGCTGTAACTAATTTGTTTTGTTAACTCATTTGTATCGTATGAGAGGGAAAGAGAGCGAAATATGGTTTTGATTGCGTTAGAATGAAATGGATATATGACGAACGAACAAACTTACGAAACGAAATTGTTACAGAATAAGCCTGTAGACATGTTTAATGATTAAAATGTTTGATATTAATATTTAATAATGTAAGGTAAATAAATTAAAGATAATTAAAAAACAAACGATTAAACAATCAATAAACAATACAAATACTGTCATTCCTCTCGTGATCCTGACATCAATCCTGATGAATTTTTTTTTTAAACTTGACGTTGTGAAAAACGCGTAGCTGTATTTTAATGGTTATTGGCAATAATTTAACGATTTAGTTGGCGAACAATCCGCTGCAATAAATCCGAGATACATGGATTGGAAATGATAAATTTAGCCGTGTGAACGGACATTGGTCAGTATTTATGCACCCCTTTCCATTGTTTTACCTTCTACCGGCCCTTGCTACATCCTGCCTCTACAACGCCCTTCGAAATTCGCCCCTGTGTACCTACTCTGAAATATATATATATTTTTTGTTTTGTGAATTCGATCCAGAAGCATAGACTTGTGTTTTCGACCCGATGGATTCTCTCAGGTAAAAATTCTCATGGTTTGGTGGTTGACTCGTTCCCCACAACTGTACTTGAGGTTTCTTGTTTTATTTCTAGGCCGCTATTCTGAACGCTATGTTGCGCGTACTTACGTACTAAATATCTTTATTTTATTTTATTGAAATAAACGGCACTTAGTGCCTTTTACATATAAGTTGCATTTAATAAAATACATACATGTAAGTGAAATAAGTAAAATAAAGTATTTAAAAGAAATTATTACCATACAGTTATTTACAAATTAAGGAGTCAAAAAAAAATATACAGTTTAAAAATAATATTACTTGTTATAAAAATACTTGAAAAATTAAATATTTGGTGATAGAAATATTTTAAATCTGTAAAAAAAGTAAGAAAGCAACACATATTAATAAAAAAATATTAAAACAGTTTTGAATAACACTAAACGAAGATTTTTCTTTTTTAAATTACATGTATTATTATTTAAAACTACTACTTAGGTAACTTATATAAATATACACATAATACATACTGTTAAAAAAAAAATTATAAGAAAAATATTTTATACTTTTAAATAAAATCAAGAAAAGAAATGAAAAAAAAAAAACATTTATAAAGAAATTTAAACAATTTTGAAGAATACTAATTGATCTAGAACTATTAGGTACTAGCTTCTCCTACCCATGAAATACAGGTGAAAGGCCGTCCTATATAAACTAAACTTAACATGGAATGAGTCACCAACGTCTTATTGCCTAGGTACTTATTGCCTAGAGCGTTAAGTCTATTGATGACTGCATTTTTACCAAATGAAGTCGAAGTATTGTTGCCACAGTTTTGCTAGGTTTGCCGAGTCGCTCTTTTTGGTACATTGAAATTAATAAGTGATAAAATTGCAGGGGTATCAAACAAACAATGAATTATTTTATATAAATTTAGTAAGTCAGTTATAATTCTTCGTGCGCTTATAAAAGTGTTTTCTACGGCCGCGAGAGCGATCAGAATGGCAGTGATGGTAAGGTCAACTTGATGATTTTAATAATAACTGTATTGAAAAAGTATTTCTGTATATTTACAAAATTATGTCGTATTTTGAAAACCTATCAACATTATCTAATTACGCAATTTTGTTCATTTGTGTATTTGCATGCATATATGAGAATTTGTGTATGTTTGTATATGTATGTATGTATTTGTCGTGAGCATACAAGGAAAACTGGCCAAGTCAGAATTCTTGTTTGTTGGCAAATCAAGATTGAAGTTTTTGTATAGTCACAAAGTAATGTTTTTTCTATTTATTGCACTTCTGATTTTAAGTTTCTTTTGCTTTACAAATATATTTGAAATGTATTCTATTAGTATGGAAGACTTTTAATTTTGTCAAAATTTCCTGTAACAGATCTTTGTGGACTAATTTGCTCAATATACGATTATGAATTTTGTAAAGAATTAAATGGATTTAAAAAACAAGTATTTAACATATAGCGCTTTAACTTTGTGAAGAAATATTATAATTGCAAAAAAATGTCCTGGAGCTCAATCACAGATGGCTATCGACATGCTAAAAAACGTGCTAAGTATTTGAGCGATCACCACGAACAATCATGAACACGCTGAAGTTAAAGCGGTCGCATTGCAAAACGCTATAGATAAGTTCCGTATCCGTAGTCCGTGGTCAAACGTCAAATCAAAAAAGTCAACACGCGTGTAATCTCGTGCCGGTTTGTTATTTCGTTTTCAAGTTACAAACAATTACTATGGCGACTGCTTTTCTTAACATTTGGCTTGCCGACCGCCGGCTAAATGCATCGAGAAAAATTGAAAGAAGGCGTGTGCGAGATTCAACCAATCCTCTTGAACTGACCGAAGTTGAATTTCGTTTTGTAACGCGACCGCGATAACTTCAGCGTGTTCATGATTGTTCGTGGTGATTGCTCAAATACTTAGCACGTTTTTTAGCATGTCGATAGCCATCTGTGATTGAGCTCCTGGCCAGTTTTCCTTGTATGATAGAGACACATACATATATATGTATTTCTTACACATGTGAATATATGAGGTTGTATGATGTATGCGTATGTGAATCAATGATGATGGAGTATTGTGGTTGCGTCTTTTTTTTTCTTTTTTTCTATTAAATTTACATTTTCATAGTGTTTTGGTCCTGACCCTGATGTATGGAAACGAAGTATGGACTTGAAAAAACAGTGATAAAAGTGGGCTGAATGCTCTCAAAATGCGATCTCTCAGGCGAATGTGTGATAAAACTATGTACGATAGATTTCCGATACTTTTCCTTTTTTTTTTCTTATATATTTTTTTATTGTTTCAGGTTGGTCTTATATGCTTTTTCAAACAATCACTTGGAGAATAAATCATAAGGTTGGTAAAAAAATATATTTGTATACACTGAATACATTAATTTAAGTATTAATAGATTTTCAATTAACACTTATACTTTTAACTGATTTTTCGTCTGATATATGATAAATGGAACTTCCTTGAAATCAAGTATCTTTCTATCACCACTATTATTTCCCTTTCTGCACCCTGTGGTGCATTGGGCACTGCATTATCACTCCAACTGCAGCGTATCTTTATTATTATTTAACATGGAAAAAAGATGATCAGTCTTACGCTTCAGGTGCCAGTCCTGGAATAATAAAACATTTTAGTGCAAAACGTCCACCTTGCCATGAATCGAATCTAGGACCTCAAACATTGTAGGCAAACGCGCCAACTACTGCACTATGGGGCGGATTTATCTACACTCGATTTATTTTTTTAGGTTTTTCACCTGAAAGTAGCCATCGAGTCGGAAACACTCGTCTAGGGATCTGTTCTATCTCATAACTGTATTCTTTATCTGCCTTGAAACCCAAAAAAATAACTTAAATTAAACCTCACTTATTGAAAGAAAATCGGTGTCTGAGGTGCTTTTTAAATCTTTTCACAATGAATACATAAATTATTTATTTATTTTATTAGGTAAACAAACAGTATGTACACATATATTGCCAATTTCTCTGTATATTAGTGTAAGAAACTCATGCACACACCAAAAATATTGTTCACACTTAATACAATAATTTAAATTATGTTCAATATAATAAATGTAGAAGATAAGAAATGAAAAAATATGTATATAATAATAATAATTAAGTTAAATGTCTGCTTCTCTCAAAATTTCTATAATTTTGGACCTTAATTTACATACATTGTCACAAAAAACATCAGCCTCGCTAAATATATTGTTATATTGGTCTTATATTCAAGGTATTGTAGATTGTTTAAAATAGTTTGTTGACGCGTTTTCAGTGTAAAACAGAAGATTTTGTCTTGTCGGTCTAGATGGCACACGGAATGGAAGGCCTTCAAGTAGGTTTGGAGAATCAATTTTATTGTTTATCAATTTGAATAAAAATAACTGGTCTAACATTATTCTTCGATTTTTAAGAGAGTTTATTCCATGGTACTGCATACTTTCAACATGATTAGAAAAGTTAATGTTTAACCGGTAGTCGACCTGCTTAAAAAAAAATTGTTGGACCCTTTCTAGTCTATTAATACTTACATTATAGTAAGGTGACGATCGTAATGATCGTTATGAGCAAGAAAGCATATAGCAAATTAAAAAAATAATCAATGCGTTATACAAATAAATAAAAAAATGGTAACTTACTTCTGCTAAGAATTATTAAAATATAACAGATTTCCTTTAAAATATTTCTCTTGATTGCATGTTTCATAACTTGTCATCGGGTTCACTGTTCATTGTGTTTTCTCATCCCCATATTAATTATGATATTCGGGTAGTTATTAGCGAATGGGTGGCTTAATTCTCAATAGCCTCCTATAGCCAAGGGTACTTTATTGCACTCCGATACCATAATGATAGTCCCGATGAAATTTATGCCATCGACTGCATAATTTATTCACGTAACTTTGAACTATCCCTAAGACTAGTTCTACTCTCTTATTATTCATTTTTTCGTCCGGTCTTTAAATAACGCTTGAACTATTTAATGGCTATAGGATACTGCAATAAATTTTGAAACTATATTTAAATTGAAAAATAGTGCAACGGAGAGGGAAACATTTTTAATGAAGGGAATATGCAAGACCAAGGTTTTACAGGGCTAATGGCCTGTCATAAACTGGTTTAAGTGGCAACTTTATGTACATAACATGCATGAGGATCCCATGGGGATCCCATGGACAGCCAGAAAACGAACATCTCCATACTGGAGGAACTCGACGTGAAAGTTCGCCTATCGGCTATATGCTGCCAATGTATTTTGCATTTCTTCGGACACGTAGCCAAATGTGACCCGGAAAATCCGGAGAAAATATGCGTCATGGGCAGTGTGCCAGGACGATGAGGCAAAGGCAGTGTCTGCAAATCGATGGATTGACTAGGTGAAAAAAACGTTTCAAATCTTAATGTAATTAAAACTGTTTGTTAGAAAATATTGCCATTTGGTAACTAGCCAACGACCACGACATCAGAACCGATGAACGACAAAGAAAAAAAGCATTAATAAATTTCTCAATGTTTGAAAAAACGTATTTTTTCTCATCTGTTGATTTTTGTAAAGTTAATAATTATGTGGGTGATATTCATCTGACTGAATGCAACGCCTGAAGACATGTTAAAATTTTGGTAAGTTCTTCTTTTTGGACTACTTGGTTTAATCTATAATATTTTGAGTTTTTCGAAATGATTGTAGAAAAGGACAAGATCTTACCCCCTAGAGAGTTGTCATATTTTTTTTGTTAAATTATTACTCCCTGAGGAGTGAAATTCGGTACTTGCAGTCACATTTAGAAATTAACAGTGTTATCTTTAATTGTCTACAAAGTTTAATCAATTTTTTTGTATGATCAATTTAAGATTTTTATAAAAGATTTGTAAGAACATCTCTAATTTTAGATTTTCAACGAGGATACATCAAATTTTTGTATAACTATACACATTTTCATTCAGAAAATTCGAAAACTCTGTTTACTTCCCATTGTTATCGCGGCCTTTGTATATAAACATTTGTACAAACTCGTAATATTATTCATTAATTTTTTACAAATATTTTCTCTTAAACCTTTACCAGTCTCTTAAATTTCTTGTAGTTTTTAACCCGCAGCAAGACTAATAAATAGAATCTTCCGTATACCGAAGGATATATTGTTTTCATACTGAAATCTCTCCATTAATCTTTCCTTTCAAGGAAATTTCTTGGAAGACATGATATTCCAGACTGGCGTTATTACACTAAATAATATAGAATGCACGCCGTGTCTGTTTCGCTCACATTATGTGCCATGCCATAATATTGTATTTAATAATGACACGTGATTTATGAACAGAAATGCCGCGTCGATGCCATCAGCTGAAATTAAATAATTATCCGATGAAAAACCACTTTTAAACATTAACATAATTTACATTAACATAACATCTTAATTCATAAATTAAAAACAACTACAGCAAAACATAATTATTCTTACAGAGGAATATTTTTCTTTAATGAAATGAACAAAGATAATAAAAAGTACAGTCAGGAATACAATATATTTAAGAAAGAAGTGAAAAGTAACATTTATAATTCTTATTTATGTAACACTGATTAAAAACATCGTTTATATATTTTTTGTAATTTATATATGTTATCCTAAAAATATTATATATTAATTAAAATAAAATAAACTATTATAAAACGTCACACAAGAATTATTTATTTCTTTTACGTAATCGGAAACGTTTATGTGAATATACGTATTTAATTAATGTAAAAAATGGAATTTAGTTATAATATAGTATTTTTATTCGTTATTAATAAAAATAAAAACATATCTTTAATATATTTATCAGTTGTTTTTAAAAATCCCTTATTTCAATTTTACGTTAATCTGTATTGCACGCCATGTCTCTTTTTACTGCGATAATTATGTGATTTATGAACGTTATTAAAATCAGTATTGAAAAATATTTACAAGATAACATACATTATGGTACATTACCTCTGTCACTTTTAAAAACGTTATTTTTTGTTTCGATATGTATTGGGAAGTTATGGGTTTAAATGTTTTTATTATTATTTCTATTTGCCATTGTTCTTATATATTTATAGTTTTTGTTCGTTTTGTTTATTCTTGGTAGCCAAATACTACCAAAAATAGGGTAAACCTTTCCTGTGCCGCTAGGTACACCTAGCGGCACAGGAAAGGTTTACCCTATTTTTGATAGTATTTGGCTACCCTAAATAATGGCAGTTCCCAGCTGGTCGCAAAAATTTCGTCAATTTTTAGAATCTCTCATTTGAAGTCTGCGCTGTAGTGTCGATTATCGAAATAATTCCTAGTGTCTTATTGTTTTGTCAAGTTTTTTTTTTTAGAATTTACATTTACTGCTTTCAATGCCCCTGATGAATCTTTTGTAAGCGAAGAATTAAAAAAAAAACAAATATTTACTGTTCTAAAAAGAGGCCACAAGACTTTTAAAACGGATCCGGGTAAGTGGGTGGGGCTTTCAATATTTCATCGAGCTTCTAACAGATGTCTCCTACTGTACAAAATCTAAATTATTCGGAATCTTTGACCTCGACGCGTAAAGTGCGTACAAACAAACGCGTCTTTACGCGCTATTTTTGTTTGGAAACGGTAAGCGCGTTAACGCGCTTATGGCACTTAAGTCTGTAGTCGGGAAAAACGAACGCAAAATTGGGAAATCTTATGATTTTGCCATTTTAAAACGAATGTTTATTTTTAAATCGGGCAATAAAAAAAAAAAAACAAAAAAACATAAATTAGAAATAATCAATATTTTTTAAAGGTATTTCTGTTAAAAAAATATACTTAAAAGTTTTACTTAACTAAAATATAACTTTTTTTCGACCGGCAGATTACGCCATTTCAAATTTAGACTAAACTTAGGTATCTGGGATCTCAACATAGACTAAGTATTGAACAAAACTTTGTCGTAATAATTTAAAGATAATACATTTAACATAAAAGCGGCAGCAGCCAAATTTTCAATTTTGGTTTTAAAAAAAAAAATACAAGCATTTTTAATCACATACATTTTTGTGACATTTTCCTTTATTTCTACTTAAAATTATGCCTTCGATAATACTTTAAAAAAATATAATATTGAAACACTTTAATGATTTAAAAAAACATTCGTTTCAAAATGGCAAAATCGTATGCTTTCTTAATTTTGCGTTCGTTTTACCCGACTACAGCCTTAACTAGTTGAAAAGTAAAGAGCTGAACCTTTATCACGCGGGTGAGATTCATCCGGCTGAACCAAATCACCTATTTGCAACGCTTGAAAACAATTTTCCAATTTTATACTTCTTCCAAAATCCCTATTTTGCAACGCTTGAAAACAATTTTCCAATTTTTATACTTCTTCCAAAAGTCAACAGATGGAAGAATTGAGGAAATGTGGATGTTCAAACATGGGCAGAATGGTTAACGTTACACAGTGTGTAAAGTGGGCACTTAACCAGCCTAAATGCCTAGACTTCCATATTCCCTTCTCAAAAATGTTTTCCCCCTGTGTTGAAACAAATTTAAAATATATATTATTTGAAACGTGTAAAAGCCAACACAACATCTTGTAGAGCGGAAAATTCTCCTTCGAATGACCTTCTGTTGACACCCATTATTTGTATTTTATAATAAATATGTTTTTATATTCCTCTTTTACTGCATACCCCATGAAGGACAGAACTCGTGTACGTCAAAGAATCGGCTATTCGATTACTGCGAAGTCCTTGTACATATGGTACGTGTGACAGCGTTTCCGCCCATATTCCAATCCTTATTATGATAATGTTATTCGTCACATAACTATCTTGTATCGGTCTTCCATAGTAATGATCCACGTCCGTTTCATTCATAAAACGCGCAACAAATTGTTATTTTTAACTCACACCATTTTTATTATGTTCGAATGTTTGTAGACAATTACTTGAGTAGATTGACAATTACTGGAACAAATTTCTTTGATTTTTTTATTTTATTTTACACTTTATTTACATGTAAGGCTATTTCTTCCTACCTACCCACGCCGCGCCGTTCAGTTTAAGAAAATAAGAATTATATGAACATATTCTAGGTGTTAATACAGAATCTTATAACTTTATAAAAAAATAGAAATAAAAATAAACTTAAGATCTACAGTATACTATGAATGAGGTGGGGGGCGAGAAGGGAAGAAGACTGATAAAAGAAAATTCTTGAAAACATTTGAATAGTGGCATTTCAATCTTGATTTAAATGTAAATAAAGATGTCTCTTTAATAATAATAATTAATTTCGTAAATTTTTGTTCACTTCAAGGGCGCTGTGCATTATCATCATCATCATTCCCTTTTCGCACCTAATGGTGCATAGGGAACTGCATTGGTACACCAATCGCAGCGTATCTTGATAATTTTTGTTACATCAAAGTAAGATGATCAGTCTTACGCTTCAGGTACAAGTCCATGGACTATTCTGGTGTGAAAACACCCTTCTGAATAAATATTTTATATCAACCATGTCGGGAATCGAACCCGAGACCTCTCGCGTGGTAGGCAAATGCACTGACCACTACACCACGAGGCCGATTACATTATACTTTATTAAAAAAACAAAAAAAAAATATGTCTACACATACAACATGTCCCAAAATTCAACGATAAGCGGACACCAGCGAGTGGAACCTGCTCAAGACTACTCGAGAAAAAAAAAGAAAAGAAAAAAACACAATTTTTTTAGCTTACAAAAAAATATGTAAAATCCGCTAAAATATTTTGAACTACCCTGACCACAATTTTTCAAATATTTCTGCATTTTTTTTGTATCGCTAGTCGCTATTTTTCCTATAGTATTATACCATTTTCGAATCTTGGTTAGTTGCGCTAGTTTTCTTAAAAAACTTGCCATAGTAGTGTCCATACGTTTTTTTACACCATACGTGAAAGTGAACTAAAAGTAAAAATATTAGAAAATTTTAGGGAAAAAACTACAGGCATTCAGGGATTTCCAAGGGTTGTGGTAGATAGCAGTGCTACTTAGGTTGCCGATACAAAAATCAGAAATATTTGAAAAATTGTGATCAGGGTAGTTAAAAATGGCAAAAATGGCGCTCCAACACGCTTGTGAATGGTTTCTCATTTAATAACATATATACAAAAATCAAAAATGTTACCTGTGTCGATATTCGCTAATAAGCGGAATGGGGAATGTTGTAGTACGTAAAGTGGCCACTTAACCCAGCCAATGACAGGTCATAAGCCCCCTAAACGCTCGAATATCCATAATCCTGAATTTGAAAAAATTCTACCTCATCTCTGTAGGGATATTAATAAAAAATAGTTTAGGGGGTGTTAGTTTTCGACGGATTTTATTAATTTTTTTATAAGTATTTTTTTTCTCTGGTAGTCATGAGCAGGTCCATTCGCTAGTGCCCGCTTATCGTTGAATTTTGGGACAGGTTGTATGTGCATGCTTCCAGTTTTCATTATGTTGTATCCTAACTCAACACATGGCTCTTTACCTTACAGAGTTTGAGTTACGTTATTATTTTTTTCGTAATATAAATATATTTGTTTGAATAAAATAAATGAATAGGATTACTGTAATAATTTTCTTACAGATAAATTTTATAAATTATGTCATACACATTTTATGTTTGTATTGCAGACCTGACATCTGAAAAGTAGCACTTTTCAATTAAGGAAACGATTTCACAAATAAACAAGTTTTTTTCCTGGAAAGCAATTCCGTTGTACAATATTGCCAAAGTTCCGGCAATTTTTTATTTTTTTAAATTTTTATTCTTCATTTGGATAACGAACCGCTTTATTTATCTTAAATATAAAACAAAACAAATAACAAATAAGCCAATTACAGGTTTTCACAAGTAACATCACAGTAAGTCAATGAACAGTAATCTAATGTAAATCAAAACTGCAAATTATTTCGAAAGCAAACCCGCACGCCATTATGATTATTCGCAAATAAATTTCTGTTTAATGATTTTGATAATACATTAAAATTATTAAAAGTTCGCCATAAATATGAATTTTGCCTATAATTAGATGAAATAAGAGGAATGTGAAGAAGAGGGTTATTCTTTAGTACTTTGGAAGGAACATTAATATAGAGTTTGCATAGTAGAGGCAAACCAGAGGCAATTTTTAATAGATTAATTAAATTAGCTATTTCACGACATTTTTGCAGAGGTAATAGGTGATGTTTTTTTACATATTTGAATATATTGATCGGGTTTAAACTCAAGTTTCAACCGGAAAAGCCGTTTCTACAAAAGCCCTATCGCCAAATTTGCAGAACATGGTAGAATTTGGTGAACTTTAGTTACACTAGTAGATAGATTATTCCGCAATCGACCTGCTACTACTGTAAAAGAGGAGGCACAAAAATAGAACGGTGAATTCTGGTGATTTTCGCGCTTTTCAGATGCACAATGGGTCGCGCGAACAACACACGGCATAGTACCCCAAAAAAACTGATTGTATATATGAACGGACTTGAAAATCTAACCCTGATGGACGCGGTAATGCGATCCGAAACTTCGGAAAAGTGTGCGAACGACACACGTAATAACCCAGTGAAACTCATTTCACATGCATAAAAACTTTTTAAAGTGATGGTAATTCGATGTTCCTGAAACACATTTACCCTTTTGTTCTCTAAATTATTTAAAGAAATCCTTAGTATTGATGACAAAATAAATTGTTTTAAAAATAGTTTCCGTTTATTTTCATCGTTTCCTTTCCACGCCTAATATTGCATAGTGCACTGGATTGGAACAACAACCGCTCCTTAAATTGATCTTTTTTTTACATGGTGATAAAATGATTAATCATTATTTCAAGTCTGTTAGTGAAAACTTTTGATAGAATCACTTTTAATCTTATAATTAATTTACCACTCTCAAGGACGCTGCAGACGCGAAGAAATCAGTTACGGATTGTTTATAATTTGTCTATCTGAGTTGGTATCACTCTCCTCATATGTTAAGTTATTGTTTGGACCAACTCTCAACCTATTCTTAAACTGCCTACCCTTCTTTTCCGTTTCCTAGCGCACTCCACGTAACAATAATTCTGCATGTGAGTACCTGAAAAAGTTATACTTTCAGTACCAAACGAACATCTAACATGTAAAGTGCTTTCAAACAACATTCAACTAGCAAACTGTGCTAGCGTTTCACGACCGCCAGCTTCACCAGTAGCTCAATCACAAATATCAATTGACGTGCTAATAAACGACGTGATAACAATTTCTCGCCATGGTTGTTTATTGTATTCGCGATCACAATGGAACATCCGTGCACACCTAATACTAAATGTCAAAATATTAACGTTTCGCGACGTAAAATCCTGCTGCGCAATCACAAATTTGAATTTCACCTATGTAAATATGGAAAATATTCCAAAACTGCTTTTTTTTATTTAATATTTATCAAGCTGTTTATTGCATTTAGCCGGCGGTTAGCAAGCCAAATCTCAAGAAAAGCAGTCGCCATAGTAATTGTAATTTAATATTTCACTTTTTTGTATCCAATACTCCTTACTATTTTGCAAATGCAATACGTTGCATTATTTTTTTATAGTAAACGCCAATTTGTTGCCGATGAACTGTATTTATTTACGAGGAAAACAAAAAACAAACGGACACGAGTTTTGACTTAGAGATTACACACACGTTGACTTATGACTGCGATAACTCAAACATGTTCATTATTGTTCATTGTGATCGCTCAAATGCTTAGCATATTTTTAAGCACGTCCATAGTTATTTGCGATTGAGCTAAAGCAAGGTTCAATCACAACGTCACGCCTCAACAATACGGTACGTTTTAAATTTTCCTCCTATGAGGTTTTTCTTCACACCTCATCCACTTCTCAACAGTTATAATGTATTGCTTAAAGAAATAATTTTACAAGTCTTCATCTCGTTTTTTCTTTAAATATTATCAGTTTGTTTTTTATACAAGATGTTTTGTTTGTACCTATAGAGATTTACTGATTAGGAATTTTCGCTCTATGACTTTGAGTTAGATATCGTTGTAATTATGCTTTGAAAATAAATAACAGTTACAGGCAGTTATCCCAGCAACGTCCGGTATTATATTGGCCTAATCCTGTTGATTTATGCACCTGCTGCTTGCACCGTAAACCCACCTGCATGCTGCGCTATCCATACCGCCTCCTCCACCTGATCAGTGACGAACTGGTGTAATTAAGAGGCACTCCATGGATTATGGCACAAGAACAGTTATATTTTTACATACTAAAGATATTTACCATTAGCGTGCCTCCATAACAGTCCATGAAAAGTAAGAAAGTACAGCGAAAAACCATATTTCAAATAAAAAATGCATGTCCTTCCCGGGAATCAAACCAGGAACCTCAAGTATGGTAGGCGAATGCGTCAAACACTACACTATGAGACAGATTTTTCTCCACTTGATTGACAAGATTGTGGATTTGAATCAGAACTTATGTTCATAATAAACATCTCAATAATTTTCAGTGAATTAAGTGTATTTTTCTACGCTTTAGTGTTTGATATTTTACGAATCCTTTTTTTTCAATTCGTATATAAAAATATTTATTTCGACAGTGTGATGATTATCATAAAAGTGAACCGTATACATTGAATTAAATTGCTGTAAAATTAGTAAATAAACTCCGTTTATACAGCCTTCATTATGATATCAAATTATTAACTAGCGGACCCGACAGACGTTGTCCTGTCCGAACATTGGCTTGCCTGCTATTATCTCGGAAAAGTACTTTTCATGTAGGTACTTGTTGGGAATTAAATTTCAAAAATAAAAATTGTTGATATTTCAAAAGTTTTAAATTTCAGTAGGTACTTGTTTGTGGTTGAATTCCAAAACATAAAATAAATATTTTTTCAAATATGGCATTCTTTTTGCAAACGTCAAACTCCGGTCGTCTCGCCAACAAAGGAGTGTACTTATATCGGAATACGATTTTTAAAAATGTTTTGAATTAATTATTATTTTGGTGTCACCAAAAATCCAATAAAAAGAAATAAATGGGTACAAATTATAAGAAGTTTAAGGAATGAATCTGATTGAGATTCACAAAAAATAAATGCTGTTTGTAAACATCCAAAAACAAACTGTTTTAATACACAAAAAATAACATTTTTAGATTGATAATTTTAATATCTACGAACATGCACAGCGCAAAGATCTATATTTCTCTGAAAACCGCACGTAAATCGGTTAAGCCGTTTAGGAGTACGGTGACATCACACGTACAGAGGAATTATATATATAAAGATGAATGTATTTTCTTGTACCTTGTAATAAAATATGTGTTTTTTTTTTAAAAATATTTTTACTGTTGTGCACACAGTGCTTTATTGGTATAATATAAATATATTATTATTTAAAAACATTAACTTAATCCAGCACCAATTACGTAGGTACTCGACACAATAAATAATACAATTTCTAAACAGGACAACAAAATGTGACGAAAATATGTATAACCTGACTCTATTTGTATTGAGATCTGGTATCTCCATAGTTGTGAATAAAAAGTGTGGCTTATTATTATTATGGATAGCTTATATACCGCCATTTTCGTTATATAATACCTCAAGGGCGCTTTACATAGTGATTCTATAGATAAATAAATTTAATTGAAGATTTTAAATTTGTAACTTAATTAAAACAATTAATTTTGTTAGCACATGCTACGGATTCATTCAAACGATTTAGAGAACAGGTGGGTTTTAAGTTTTTTCCGAAACATCACTTTACTTTCACAGCCTCGTACCTCTGCTGGGAGAGCATTCCATGCCATAGGGTCTGCGACCGCAAATGCGCGTTCACCGAATTTAGTGCGCTGTTTGCGTAGAGGTATAATTACTTTTTCTCTCGCCGTAGACGTAGCTGATCTAAACGGAACAAAATCGGATCTGTTTTCATGTCCGGAAAATGGGACAACAAAACGTCGATTTTAGTTAGGCGTTATTAGTCCGACGTCCAGTTTTCTTTTTCGTATAATATTATTTCACACAAAAGAGTGACTGAAAAAATTGTTCAAATAGCTTTTCACCGAATATCTCTGCCACCACATATCCTGTTAATGCTTTATTCGAGGAGAACTCAAATAATAAAAAGTTTTCCAGGAATTATTGTCACCGATCGATAATGTGACATACGGAATTATAATATACATACAGTGTACAAACCAGGGGCAAATGCTCCTTATAATCGATTACTTGCAGCTTACCATATTTTTTTGACATCGAAAGTAATGTTTTATGTTACAGTTTTATTATGAAAAAACACAATTGTGAATTATCGTACTCGGTAAGGAATACTTTTAAATTATTTATTTCAAGACAAGAAATAATAGTCAGACTTAAACAAAGATGCACCGGTACGCTAATGAATTATCCAGTTTTATTAATGACTTTTTCGGCGCTTGGCCCAAAATACGAAATAGCTGCGCGGATAGATCATTGCTTTCTAATGACGGCGGGGGTATAAGTCCTTACGGGGTTCCAATTTTTTTTCGCAATTATGTTTTTTTTAATTGTATTTTTTAAATCAAATGTATTAGAAAATATTTTTACTGAAACTCTTAGCCGCTGGGGTCATTTGTTACGGATTATTTATCAAATATAAAATAGACTTTTTTTTTATATGCCTACTACTACCTCTATGGACATTTTATCAGAATTTTCGTATGTTACCAATTTAAAAACTCACCGCTCGTACTGGTACAAACCTATTTTTATAGTATTGACGTTTTTTGTATATTAACAAATTACAACAGAGATGGAGACCATTTTAGAGAAGGGAATATGGAAGTCTAGGCATTTACAGGGCTTATGTTGTAATAAATATATCTTGCGTGATAATAAAATGCGCTTACAACTCGACCACGAGGCGGGCAATTTTATTTTATTTTGATTATATTTAATCACTAGTTCGATACTGCTCTAGTTGCATATTGCATTTAGTTGCACACGGCCCAAAGTCAGTAAATTTGTGTTACCTGCAATAATCTACACCCAGGATAAGCTATGCGGGCGTATTGCGGCAACTAGAGTTAGCCGGCGACCTCTGTAATACTAAACATGTACTCAACATACGCCTCCGATGCATCCCATGTTTACCATTGCTGGCCCTAACTTATTACCTTAAGTATCAAATTATATCTTAATTGTCGATAGACGTACTCATATCAGGCATCCGATAAATTAGAGTCATAACTCAAAACAATCTTATTTTTAGTTAAGTATATAGTATACAAAACATATGTTCAAAAAAAGGGTTTAAAAACTGGATTTTCCTTTACTGGAGGGAGCTGAGTAGAAAACTCTTCGATATTTTTTCGAATCGATGACCTCTTTTTTCTATTATTGAATTCTTTTTTTATTTAAATGTAAGTCAAATATTTGTGTTTGTTTAACATATTGGCGTATATATTTTTTTTGTATGTCTGATTTTATATAATACTAGCTGACCCGACAGACGTTGTCCTGCCCAAACGTTGGCTTGCCTTTAAAAAAGACTTTTTATTGATAAGTAGGTACCTAGGTACTTGTTTGTGATTAAATTCCAAAACTAAAAATTGACAATATTCTAATATTAAATTTAAGTAGATACTTGTTTATGGTTTAATTCCAAAACATAAAATAAATGTTTTTTTCAAATATGGAATTCTTCTTGCAAACGTCAAACTCCGGTCGTCTCACCAACAAAGGGATGTACTTATGTTAGTATACTGTTTTTAAAGATGTATTGAATTTAATATTATTTTAACGCAATACAAATAAATAACTGGGTAGAAATTATAAGGAATTTAAGGAAAGAATCTGATTGAGATCCACAAAAAACAAATGCTGTTTGTAAACATTCAAAAACAAACTTTTTTTATGCACAAAAAACATCTTTCCCTTTTTTTGCAAATGCATTCTCCTCGAATGCAACCCTGGTAGATCGATGAATAAAACATTTATGCTCCTAACTTCTTTTTTACATATTCGATTGAAGATTTTAATACTTACGAACACGCGCAGTGCAAAGATCTATATTTCTCTGAAAACCGCACGTTAATCGGTTAAACCGTTTAGAAGGAGTACGGTGACATCACACGTACCGAGGAATTATATATGTATAAAGATTTGTGGAGATATACATAATATGCCTGTATTCAAGTTTTTTTGTTTTTTTTTTTCCAACTCGAGAGAGAACTTTGGTCCCATTGAGTTGGGACTTATGTAAAAAAATGTATGATGAACATCATCATCATCATCGTTCCCTATCCGCACCTAATGATGCATAGGGCATTGCACTGGCACACTAATTTCAGCGTATCTTGATCATTTTTGTTACATAAAGGTATGGTGATCAGTCTTACGCCTTAGGTACCAGACTAGGGACTATGAAATACTCTGGTGGAAAAACACCCTTTTAAATCAATATTTCATATCAACCATGTCGGGAATCGAACCCGAGACCTCTTGCACGGTAGGCAAACGCGCTGACCACTACACCAAGACGTATAATAGGTTTGCTTTTACTCGCTGCTCCGTTCACGCGGTATTTGTGCGAAATAAAATAAGCAAATAATTAGTTTTGTCGTTTCGCAATCCCGAAGGAATGAATGAATGATATTTTTTGGTGTCAAAATATAGCTAGTATCGATTGCCGGCCCTCCAACTATCGCTATGTGCAGTGAAGTATTGACGCTCGCTTGTCACAAGATGTCACTACTAGGCTAGCCATGTGGCTTGGGAGTGAGCGGAGCCACCTGTCAACATAGATTGACAAGAGGCCGAAGGTAAATTATTTCAAGCACTCAGATTCAGACCTCCCTAGCTATAAGACGTATTACTTTATATTCAATTATTCCTCTACAGTAAAAATATTATCTTTGGCTACCATTAGGTTATTACACTATTAAAAAAATACGACCATCAGATGGTCTATGGCGACGTCGCATCGTAATTCTGTGCACAAATCCAAAATCCCACTATGAAACCAAACTAACCATAGATAAAGCAAGTCAGTTTAAATAATTAATTTGAAATTGATTAATTTTGACATCCCACTTACCGCCTCATCATTTTTTTAAATACTCCGTTGAGACGTAAAGAACACAGAAACAAACAAACACACTTTTGCACTTACAATATTAATATGGATTAAATTTATTAAGTTTATTGATTGATTATTTCAAATAAATGGATTGCTAAAAAGACTAGACAGGAATCTGAAGAATATGTTTCATATATAAGAATATAATTTTAGTTTCTTGAGAATCCTTCTTCGTTTTATTGATGTAGGTATGTTTGAATTTTTAAATTTTTATTTCTTTTGAATTTTTACACAATTGATGTAAAATTATGTACAATTACGTATAAAATAAATAATACACTGACACTCCGGAACGTGCCTGTGGACCAGTTGAGTGGCTACGTTCATAAATAAAAATATATTGAATGTACCGTACCTATTGTATAAACATTTTTGTTAACTATGTATTTGTATTTTATATTGGATGGAAAATAAATAAATCATGTTTAAAAAACAAAAAAGTAATCTTTGGACCGTGTTATTTTTGAACCGTTTAAAAAACCGTATAAAACGAGGTTCCATTGTATAATATTCATGTTAAACCTTTAAGGGCGTTAGTTTAAAAAATGTGTTTTTATTTTTCGTATTTTTATCGCAATTTTTTTATACAGTTTTGTAATATTGAAATTGCTCCATCTGTGACGTCACTGATTGCCGTCGGTAAGTTGTGCCGATTGGTGAGTTGGCTTTCCGAAAACCAGAAATATATCCAACTCTGTAGTTGATTAGTTGATTTGCAAGAACTTTTGACGTAGTTCATTTTTATTTTATTTTTTTCATGCACTTTTAATAAACTTTGCCATACAATTAAATACTTGATTTTTTACCGCGTATAAGAAAACATTTTTTAGTTCCAAATTCCTGTAGTACTGAACTTCTTCATTGAAATATTTCTTTACCTCAGAGGATAAAACACGGGAGTCCACTTTTTGGCGTTTTGAAGTAAAACATGCAGAAATTGTTTTAATGCAACAAACATCAGTAGTCCCAGATGCACTACATATATATGAGTTTTATTATTTTAGAAATCATTATTTTACATTGAAACATCTTTATAGGCTTAAAATATCTCATTTGGTTTAAAAGTTATGATGTTTTGGAAAACCCACCATCACGAAAACTCGTTTCCTGAGCATTTCGTTCAATGTGACTCCCATGGTTTATCCTTTCAGATATTATAATGCTCATCGTAATGGCCTTAATTTCGCTCTTTCAGGATTAAAATTATAATCTCGCTATTTTTCTTCAGTTACTTACGAAAAGTCCAGGGTCCGGTTCACAGGGGATTTCCTCATCCCCCGGCTCCAAATTAGAAACGAATTGATAATTATTTCCTTTATATAAATTCTATATTTCGTCTTAATTAAAACGTTGCCGAAGCAAAGTTTGGCCTTCCTGTACTCGATTTTAATTAAACATTACGGGATAACATTTCCTCATTTCCATCATTAGTATTCCAATTTAATTATGGAATAAAATAGAAACTAAACACGCCCCCTTGGAGTGGAATCGAGACTGGAAGTGAACTTTTAACTTCATTTCCCGAAATACTCCTACTGGAGACATAAATTTATCTTCAGTGTATTAGGAGATGTGGCGGCTTACGAAGAGATGTTTATTTGTTAGAGATTTGAGTGTTAAAAATACACGGTTCTAGATTCGAGATACAATACCCGTCACATTTTGGTGAAGCTTTGGTAGATAAAGCTCTGAATACTAAACATAACATTAATTAAACTAATCCTTATAATAATTATCAAAATGTTTTATTATATTACGTTGTCATTCTATATGGAACACTCCTTATTTATTTATAACGTGGGTCGCTTTTTGTTTTTTTCTAAAAATATTTTTTATTTTTATTTTTATTTTATTTATTTCGAATACAAACAGATGTACAGGTTAAATGAATATTTTTTTAAAAAATATATATAAAATGTATACATAGTAGGGCCTGCCATCCAATTATATGTATTCACTAAATAATACTGTAATAAAGCGACGACGGCTTGAAGTTTAAACTATATAAATAATAAATATACTATATATTAAAATAAGATAAATATGGACAAAACAAGGAGATAGTGGAAAGGAAAAGAAGGAAATTGATAAGAAGTGGTAAAGGATGATTGAAGGAAAGTGAGGGTGGAAAATTGCATTTGATTTAATGATTAAACGAATTATGAATGAAGAGCATGAATCAAGCCTATTAATTCTCTTCTGTACATATTGTATGGAGTGTTAAATATATCAAGAATGTTAAATTTTTTGTTAAATGTTTCACATATACGAGGGATTGTAGAATGTTTCCGATGATTAGTTTTAAATTTACGAATATAGAAAATATCAGAGAGTCTAGTTGGCCTGGAGGGGACACGGTAAGCAAGTAGATTAATGAGTTCCGGGGAATCGAATTTATTATTGACAATTTTATAAAGCAGGAGCTGATCAAACATATCTCTTCTGTGTGCTAATGAAACAAGGTTATAAAATTTTAGTGAAGCTAAATAATTTGGAAAATCCAAATGAAATTTGTATTCTAGTTTTTTCAGGAATTTTTTTTGAACATTCTCGATTCTATTAATATTTAATTTATAAATTATTTTTTTTCTCGCTTTTTTTTTATTTCTCATTAATTATACCTATTTAAATCGAATTTGTTGTTATCGATTTTTTTTAGGTCCTTACAATACTATACTCTGTGTATTTAATTTTTGAGCTACAATGAATGACATCATCATCATCATCAGTGGCGCTACAGCCTGTCGTGGTCCCTGGCCTCTTCCAGAATTTGTCTATTCCTCCCTGCACCCTGCGGCTCTTCTCAAGTTTGTCAGGCCGATTGCTCCAATGTCACTTTCCACATTATCCAGCCATCTTAATTTTGGTCTGGCTCTGCTTCGTCTGCCTTCTGGAGTGGTATAAAGATATAATAACGAATTACACTCACATTAAAATGAAACATAACTGAGCCAGTAGTTCTTTTAACGTGAAGACTAGTATCGATTTCTAATTATTTATATCCACATGTTGTAAGTTCTATTTTTGTATTTATGTTTTCGCGTTTAATGTGTATCGTTTATTTTATTTGTTGTTTTCAAAAAAATACCTTTTGACAATAAGCCTTCCATGGGTCGAATATTATTGCTCAAGAAGTTAAATAAAAAAATAAAAAAATGTGATATTAAATCGACACACAAAAACGATTTCAGTATGTTTTATAGATTTCGTAAAATTATTTAAGTAAATAAGAGTACATGCAATTATTGTTAGATGAAATCGGTTTATTAAAAATAGTGTACAGCAAGGTTGGGTATTTAAATTGAATAATAATTCTTTGGTTTTATTATAATTATTCAGTATTATTTCTTCATTCATGAAATTCTAGTGTCATAGATGTTTTTTTAATGTTTCCCGAAATTTTGAACGTCGACGAGTTTATTATGACTCTGTTTTTGTTTATCATATTACTTTACTTATTTATGATTTGTTTGAATTTAAGAAACTGAATGAAGTGATTACTTAGTCATTTCATATTTATTTTTCCTCGTAATTTAAAACATTGAATTCATATCCTCTCTAAACTGTTCCAGTAGGTTATTTGAATAATTTGTGAGCCTCATATTCAAGGTTCATACTCGCGCAAGGTTACTATCGACACCGAAATACTCTGATTCATGCATTTAATCAACCTTCAATCTTCGTTTTCGAGTACTTTTCACTTGAATAAAATGATCATAATCTCTGTTGAACTCAATCCGTTTGTTCATTCAACTCGTGATTACGTTGCGGATTTTATTTGATAATCCAATCAGTTTAAGTTTAATCGTCTATTGCACAGACGCATACGGCGGTGTTACGAAATCTTCATGAATCCTTGACTCCGCCAAACGATTTCCATATGCGACTGGTAAACTGCAGTATCTCCAAAAACCCTACTTTTCGGGGAAATTAATTTATGTTTTTTTTATACTTTAAGCATCTGATATTTTTCAATAAGATGCTTTAAAGTAATTTTTTTTTCTAAAATACATAAATTTTTATGTGTTCTAATTCTGCGTTATTTTTTTTAGTTTTTAGACTTTTTTTAATGCTCGAAATGGACATACATTTATTTACCCCTAAATATATTTATGGTATAACATCAAATGTTGTTTGGGAAAACAACAGTAAATCCAAATAAGTTTATGTCCAGGATGGAAAAAATCACTCTTTTAGTGAAAAAAATAGTAAAAAATTACTGGTATGTATTTATCAAAGAACCGTTTATTAAAATAAATAATATGTTTTTTTTTTTTAATTGCCAAATGTTACAAAAATGTCTATACAACAATAAGTTTTAAATTTCATCAATTTACGGTCGCTCAAAATTACTTTAATTTTTTGATAAACCGGGAGCAAATATTTTTTTTTTATGAAATAAACTCTATTTAACGATTACTTTTTGAAATTAGTAAGCAGGTTTTTATAAGTAATACGGTTTTTTTTATGTAAAAAAAAAATTGTAGTTTTTTTTTCTTATGTTTACTTATTGTCCTATACCTCTTATTTAGTGTGAAGTTACAAAAACTAAACAAATATTATCTTTGCTTTTGATGAAAGTTTATATAAGTCAACTCTACATAACTATTTTAAAGACTGCGAACGGTAACCTAAATTTGTTAGGTTATTGTTCTGTACGTATAATATTATATATTACCTACGTATTTGAAAAAATATTTTATCTTTTGTTTTCATTTGTACAACATTTTGTGAAAAGGATCGAAGTTATATTGTTATGGTATTTATTACAACCAATAAAGTGTAAAGTTTCCGCAAACCAAGTTTTATAAAATTTTCATTGAAAACAAACGTAAAAATAGCATTTTTCAATAAAAAATTTCAAAAAAGCCATCTATGAATAATTTGTTTCATATTTTCCTTTAGAATCACCTAAATTTGATAAAGTTATGTTTTGTAAGTTTTTTTGCTCAATGATTCCAAATATACATATTTGTCCTTCGTTCAATGATAAAATATATACACGCTTGTCTTTTTTTTAATTAAAAAATCACACTTTTGAATTTTTGTATGCCCATAATGGTTTATTATTTTGCACAATATATAAGTGTGTTTATTGTATGAAACTTCTGTGTATATGTACATAAAAACTTTTTTATACTTTTTTTTTTTGGTTTACGTACTGTACATTATTTGAAATATTTATTTCTACACACTTTGTATTTTTTTGGTGGTAAAAGGCACTGCTTGCCGTGTTTTTCAATAAATAAATTTTTGAAATTAGGAGTTGATGCTATTTACCCCGACGGGAAATTAGGTTTCAACATAATAATAACTGAGTTTCATCATATTTTGAGTTACCGTAGTTTACCTCTCGCTCACAGTTTTGCGCGTAAGAGAACCGCCTCCTTAGACTTCTATTCGCTTTTTACATAAGCACTGAATGTCACCGTTTTGTCTGCCTCCGAATTCAGTATATCCCGTCGCGTCGCATAATCACTTCCTCCCATGGATGTATTTCGTATCCGTATGCCAGTTGTTACTACACTATCGTACCAGAGTCACGGGCAAAATGTTCACATGTCTCCTTCCTCGTGTCATGTGCCCCTAGTAACTTTGAGAATTCATTAATCTATCTATACTGATCCTTCAGTAGTGATCATGTCTGACTTAAGCGCGATCGACGTACATAACTAGACGCCTCTCTCGTTTGATGTACTCCTGTGATTTCGACTAATTTGTATCGGGATATTTTAAGATCCAGCCCGTTTTAGATCGACGTATCCCTTGTGAATTAGTTTTGTGAACAAAGTGATGGTAATAACCTGAGTGACTAAACAGAGTGCTTTAAGATATATCTTTTCTGACTTATGTGTTCCGGCTTCTTGTGAATAAATTTAAGGTGGTGTTTGTTTTCTTGAGTTTGTAAATAAAGTTATTAGTGTCGTACGCTACTTCAAACACCGTGTACAAAGCATTGTAACAACCTGCTATAAATCCTAAATAAGTTTTCTATCAAGTGTGTTAAATTTAAGAATAATTTTTTAATTACCTTTGTCACTCGGTATTACCGGAATCGATATATTTTTTTAATTAATGTACTTAAATTATGCTTTCTACATTGACCGACTTAAACGCTTGTCATTACATCTGTGTCATTTATTGTATTATTGATTGTATTATTACATTAATGTCGTAAATCGTAATATTACAGGAGAGTAATGAGGAACTTCAGCCCTACGGGAAATTGGGTACTGTAAATATTTTCTTGCGCGCGATAAAAATTGGAGCATTAAATTGTACTGAAAACTTTCATGAAAATGTACAAAAAAATCAATCAAAAACATTGTAATAAAAACGGACTACTTTAATGGCGTCACTGGTTCATATGAATCAACCTATGATATGAGAGCTATGAAAATTTTTCTGTTTGCTTGCCATGGATAGACCAATAGGAAGAACTGAATGAGAATAAGCGTATCAGAACCTCTGACGTCACACACAGAGTTGTTTCAGAAATACAAAAATCGTAGCGCTGATAATACGATTTAAAAAATTTATTAAAAAAAATTTTTGGCTTAGTTTAATCGTAAAATTAATGAATGAATAAAAATAATGTTACACAGTGTGTAAAGTGGCCACTTAAACCAGCCAATGACAGGTCATAAGCCCTGTAAATGCCTTGACTTCCATATTCCCTTATTTAAGATATTCTCCATCCCTGTTGTAATTTGTTAATATTAATGAATGAGTTTACAAACGAAATTGAGTTAACAAATAAAAAAAAAAAACACGAATTTCCTCATTATTTATCTCTTTTGTGCCGTTATTATGAAAGTTTTTGACGTCTTTGATAACAAAAAATAATAAAAAACATTACAACACATACGCATGTATGTGTGTAAAAAATAGTTATATATGTAAGTTTTTTTAATTGACATCCACCCTCTACAAAATGGTGGCAAGAAAATATCAAATCTGAGTTAGGCTCTTCTAGATCCAAATCACAGATATTTGCATTTTCTTGATTAGTGTTTTTTTTATGGAACGTTATTTTTATAAAAATTTCTATTGACTTTTGTGGAGTTAAAGGGCTTAAACCTTTATCATGTGGGTGAGATTCATCCGGCTGAATCAATTTACCTACTAGGCATCGTCTGAAAACAATTCTTCAATTTTCGTACATCTTCTTTTACCGGGTGGTAGTTAATTCAACAATGTTTAGAGTGTGTCTAAAGCAAGCATTTGGACATCAAAAAAATTTTTGTTATAAATATCTATCCACCCTTATTTAACCACATCGTTTGGATTTGTACGATTCATACGCAATCGGCCTATCTCTTTTATTTATTTAATAATTTCAGTGTTCCCAATATTAGTGATACATAAGATCAGCATAATAATGATGTAGTTATTACTCGTCTAACTAATTAGGGGCACCACTCACTGGCGGCTGCTTCAATTTATTACACTCACCATTGTTTATCTGTCGGACGATGCCATGTGGCTGTGAATTCATCGCGTGGGATACCGCATGACAAGTGTTTAATATAACTCGTAATATGGGCATGCCTGTCCCAATTGGTGGCAAATAGCAGTGAACTATCCTTGACCTCCTCCACTTACGACAGGTAAATTACAACGGACGCGTCAGAGATATTACAATATTAATTTATTAACTACTCCGCCTTTTGACGTGCAAAATTTGTAAATATTATTTAATTATTTAATCCATGAATATGTTTAGCATGTTTTTTTTTTACATTTTGTGCATACGTAACATTGCTAAATTATACCGCTTTAAGAGAGTATGCGGTAGTTGAGAATTTCGATGAATGGGTATTAGGACACTGATTTTCTATCATTCTCTTGCAAATGCCTTTTCGATACTGTGTGAAAAAGACATCTGCATGTCTGACTGATTATGCCTAACTAAAACCAAAAAAATCGACATTTCTTAGCACCGTTTTCCGCACTCCAAAACTGAACCGATATGGTTGTTTTTTTAACCTTTCCCTCACTAAGCATTAAAAAATTACGCATGATCTGAACGGGGGGACCAAACGACCCCAGTGCCTACTTGTGTATGGCATCAAGAGAATAAAATGTTCGAAGTCTTTATGACCATGCAATAATTTATTCTTGTTTTCGCATACACATATTTTACTCATTCGTGTATTTTATTCATATTTGTTAGTTTACCGAATGCTTACGTACATAAAGTGAAATTGACCAAATCGGTCTATGGGGGATTCGAAACCCCCCCCCCCCTCCCACCACTCCGGTCCGGCTAAGTTAAAGGAAGTGTATTTGAATGAAATATTCTGTATCGGTACATTTTGCGTTTTTCAAAAATAGTTATCATGCATGTATTCCGTACGTCCGAAGACGACAGATAAAACTGTGCGCTTTTAAGGGTTTTTGAATGATCCTTGTTCTTGTAATTAACAATAAATCAAAAAAAGAAAAACGACTGGAAGACGCCAATGGTAAATACTAATGTGTAAAAAAATTGCCGCTGTAGTACCATAATCCAAGAAGTAAATAAGTTTGTGTGAAGAAAAGTCAGACCGCGTTTTCTCTTAATCGAGCAATATGAGCAGAAATATTTTTTTTTACAATAAAATAATATAAAATATGTTAATATTTATTATTTTTGTTCAGTTTCTTGTACAGCTATTCGTCGACGGGGTCCGGAAAATAGGTCGGAAGTCGATCTGGTCGTAAGTCGATCTGGTCGTAAGTCGATCTGGTCGTAAGTCGATCTGGTCGTAAGTCGATCTGGTCGTAAGTCGATCTGATCGTAAGTCGGAACATGCAACAATTTTCTTCAATA
The DNA here is from genome assembly GCF_059751315.1 of Micrasema longulum. Taxonomy (NCBI): domain Eukaryota; kingdom Metazoa; phylum Arthropoda; class Insecta; order Trichoptera; family Brachycentridae; genus Micrasema; species Micrasema longulum. Next base: position 406,747 of record NW_028277304.1, read on the forward strand.
TATACAATTACATACACTGCGTACATACATATTACAATACGATAAAAATAAAATAAAGTGTCACTGTCATTTATCGGGTTTCTATATGTTATTTTTTATATTATTTTGGGTTGGTCTGTGGTTGAATAATCATTACTTTACTTGAAAATCTCGATTTATTGTATTCAGTGCAGGCGAACAACAACTGATCGCGGATTGTAGTCGTAAAATCAAACAATTGTAAGACGCAAAAGTCGTAAGTCGACGAATAGCTGTACATATGTTTTTTCGTGTAACTGTTGTAATTGGCATAGGCCGTATATATAAATTTAATAAATAAATAAAAGAAAATGCGGAGTATAATTTAATTATAAATCGTCTGGAGATATCTTCGCCTTGTAGTGTAATGTTTGGCGCATTCGCATATCATACTTCACGTCCCTGGTTCGATTGAACTAAGTAGACATTAAAAAAAATATATATATATTGTGACATAGATGATACATGTTTTTTTTTTGATCTTTTTAAATCTACTTTTATAATTTTTTCATGTTATAACTGTGACTTTCCAAAAAAAAAAGCTCTTGCGCTTGGAGAGTGACTTACACTGTTTATTTAGTAATAGATACATGAGGAAAATAATAAAATTATAAGAAATTAAAAGAAAAACAGAAGATGAAAATAATACAGTAATATAAATTCAAATAGAATGCAATTTTTACTCGGGTTTAAAAAAAATATTCAAATTTACTTTGAATTTATTTAATGATATTTCAGTTTTAATAGCTTTTGGTTCAGGAGATTATTGTTATGTTTTATTCCAAGAAAACAAAATTGTTTTGACTATGACTTGTGTGGAATTTAAGAGTGAATGAAATTAAAAGCAAATTTTGATTCAATAAGTAATTTTAGGCCTCAATCTTTTATTGTTCCTAGACTGGCACCTTAAGCGTTAGACGGATCACCTTACCTCGATGAAACAAATGATAAATAGACACCGCATTTGGTGTATGCACCACAGGATGTGGATAAAAACTTGATAATTCTAATAAAATGGAATGGTTTTTATGTGGTTCTTTAGTTTATCCACATACATTTTAATTACTCGGTAATAATTTATTAAAATTCTGTTATTCTTAAAATAACAATCTAGATTTTTAAAAACATATTTTAAAACTAGCGTACATGTTTATTCATATTTTTGTTTCCGCAAATAAATCCTCGATTTAACCATTTAATCTTATTACAATATTTGAGTTTGTCCAAATGTTCGTAGACAAAATACTGGATTTCACCCCCTCAGGAGTCATTAAGATAAACAAATTACAACAGGGATGGAGAATACCTTAAATAAGAGAGTATGAAAGTCTAGGCATTTACAGGGCTTATGACCTGTCATTGGCTGGTTTAAGTGGCCACTTAACAAATATTGTAATGAAACCAACTGGTCTAAGAAGTTTAAAAATTGAAAAATTGTTTTTAGGCGTTGCCAAGTATGTGAAATAATTCAGTCAGATGAATTACTTCACAACAATAAAGGTTTTAGCTCTTTTACTTCACTATAATCAACAAATGGTAAAATTGAAGAAATATAGATGTTTAAACATAGGCGAAATGGTGAATGTGACTCAGTGTGTGAAGTGGCCACTTAAACCAGCTAATGGCAGGTCATAAGCCCTGTAAATGCCTAGACTCCCATATTCCCGTCTCAAAAATGTTTTCCCTCTCTGTTGCAATAAATTTGAAAAATATGCTTTCAAGATATAGCATTTTACTAACGGAAAGAAGCGGCTACTTGATCGACATTTTATTTAAAAAATATATTTGTTATTCCCTTATTTAAGGTATTCTCCATCCCTGTTGTTATTTAATCTTATTTTTGCCCTTTTGCCTTTAAATCTGTTTTACTCAACATCGCATTTGCATATAAACGTGCCTGTATAATTTATTATAAATTAATTTCATGATTGAATCGCCAATCATTTCGTTATTCTTTATGATAAATATTATATTTAATAAAATGTTATTAGAATTGGCGTTTTACTAAATTAATTGATAACTGGGACGGGAAGTTTACGTATTTATTGTTTTTTTCAGATAGATGTAAATTACGTTTCTATTAATCAAATCTATAAACTATGAACACCTGTCGAATCAATTCAAATCGGCTCATTTGAACTATGTTTATTCAATACATTTTCAATCCATCAGGTGTATGTACGGTCCTCACTTGAACAAAAATAACGCTTCCTGCATTTCGTAAACCGCTTAAATCACCGTTTAACTACTAAGCGGTCCTCTAATATGTTCCCGTTCACCGTTTTCCATATCGAAATATTATTGATTTTATATGTAATCAAGATTTTTTTAAATGCACCTAGATGATAATAGGCTCAAAATTAGACAGCGGAGAGACTATCACTCCCTCTCACTTCTGTTCAGTGTACTTCATAGTCCTAACGCTCCTATATACCTGCGTGAAAATTTTCAACTCTTATCAGTTCATGGTTTACCTCTTAGTTCTAATTCTCAAGGCACTCTCTTAATACCCATCCACAATTCCTCTTTCTTCTCTAACTCATATAGTGTCCATGCGGCTCGACTGTGGAATCGTCTCCCATCCACCATCAAAGATGTTACTACATTATCTCTGTTTAAATCACGTCTGAAGAAACATCTCCTTTCTCTTCTTTAATCTTTCCTCCTTTCCTCTTTCCTCTTTTTTTCCTTTTTCCCATTGAGTAATAGATTTGATTTAAGGTAATTCATTACGTTTATTTCTATTTTAATATATCTTTAGCTTTTTTAATTTTTTTTTCTATTGAATATGTTCTGTAACTTGAATTACAAAAATAAAACTTTTATTTTATTGGTTGGTTAGAAGAAATTGCAATTTGGAAATAAGCCCGCCAATGTACAAATAACATTATGTACAAAAAGTTAAATAAAATAATAATAACAGTACACGTTGACGTTTTAGTTAAGTATTCCGAAATAAACCTGAATATAATATTTCCCAAATTTACAATAATTGTATGAAACGTCATTACTCTTAAATAATGTAGACTCAATCCAGCCGACCGTTGACACTAGGTATTTGTACATATATAAATATTGATTTTAGTTTATACCGTCTCGATATGTACCGATGAAGATAGCGTTCATAATCGCGGCCCTGGTCCGTTTTCTAATGAGAAGTTAAAATTTGTCTACAATTTTATCTACAAAGTAAAATAAAGTTTTATGCATGAAAAAAAAGGTTTCTTACAATATTTTGAGTTTGTCCAAATGTTTGTAGACAAAAGACTGGATTTTACCCTCTAGGGAGTCATTAAGATAAAAAAAAATTACAAAAAGATGGAGAAAATTTTAGTGAACGAAATATGGAAGTCCAGGCATTTACAGGGCTAATGATTTGTCATCGGCTGATTTAAGTGGCCATTTTACTCACCGTGTAACATTTACTATTTTGCCTATGTTTTGAACCTCCATATTTCTTCGAGATATGTGTATTTGAAATATATTTACAATTTTTTTTCTAAAAATGTTCAATTTCAGTTACCATTGAAGATACTTTAAATTTTTATTCAAATATAATATTTTCGTACATAAATACCAATGTTTTGCATCCGTTGTGTGGAGCCTTCAATTTATAACAAACATAGAAAGAATTGAAAATGTTGAACGATTTTTTTTTAAATACCTAGATTATAAAAACAATAAAACGCTTTGCACTTACAGCTAATCTGCTAAACAAAATGGATTTTTTATCCTTGAAAATAGACACACTTTATCTGAATTATGCTATTTATATAAATTAATTAATAAATAAGTAGACTCTTTTAACCTGCTCTCTAAAATTAATCTTAATGTCCCCTTTCGCGTGACAATAAATAAGTATTTATTCCATCTGCCAGTCTGTAGCACTAACTATGCACAACACTCTTTCCTCTATCGTTCTTGCTCAAACTATAATGCTTTTTTTTCAACTATCGATATATTTAACACGCCTCTTCATTTATTAAAAATAAATAAAAACACACCCTTTTTTTGTACCACAATTTAATCTGTATGATTTTTATTTAGAAACTTCGCTGGTCTGTCCTTAAACCGTATCTTTTTTATGTTATTTTATCATTGTCGACTGTTTGTTTCTGTAAAATAAATTTATCAATTGTAAATACCGTCTTGATATGTACCGATGAAGATAGTGTTCATAATCGTGGCCCTTGCCTTTAAAAGCAAAAATGACAATGTTTTACGACATCTATTTTTTCATTAAAATAGTTTTTTTACATTTTCAATGAAGCTTTGATGAGTTACGATTCTGTTTGCTCAAAACTTAACAACTTACATGAAGATTAATTCGTATTCAAAACACGACAGCAAACTTCAATTCTCAGATATAAAATAGCCTCATAAACTTTGCTATGCACGAAATGCACTCGATGCATTGACCTTTTCAATCAGATATGGTTGTCCAAAATTTATCACGCAAACATTTCATTCAATAATATGTTATCTTCATTTTTATTACAAACCATCTTTGGTATATATTTTAACGTTCATTGAGAATCTTCTGAGAAGGGAATATGATAGTCTGGGAGTTTACACTAATGCTTATAACCTCTCATTTTTTTTTACAATATACATAAGACGTAAAACAGAGTATTAAAAAAATAATCGATAATTACATAGCAATTGAATACATATTAACAGTAAAATTAGTACACAAAAAATCCCGCAAATGAGAAAAAAATATTTCTTGGATTTTTCCTTGCAACTGGCGGGAATCGAACCCGCGACGCCAGTTTTACAGTTGGCCAAAAATCAATATTTTAATCTTCCGGAAAAAAATATTCTGTATTTGTAATTTGATGGGAGAATTCAAATAGATGTATAGGAATCTAATATCACATGTTAATATAAATATTTTTCCAGATATGTCACCTTGGGTTATTCTATTATTAGATTATGCGGTTAGGCGATTGCTCTTTTATCCAAACCAAGCTTCTAATTTTCCGAAAAATGTTCGGATAAATAAAAAAACTACAAATACAAGTACAAAGTAAATAAAATATTGTATGGTCAGCCTATAATCCACGCTACCTACATTCAAACATGTAATCATCAATGGTTTGAGTACATTTATTCAGATGTTTTTTTTATTGTATTTTTTAAAGTTTCTTTCCAAACGTAAGTTTTTTCTTTTCTTTTAAAAACAGTTTTTTTATAAAAACTTATATTATCTTCCAAACTTTCGTTCAAACCCAAGTCACTTTTATTGCTTTCTTATATACATACTGATGGATACTTAGTTGATATTTTTATTTTAAACAAAATATTTTATAAAAAAATTAACCACTAATTAGTGGTAAAAAACAAAGTTGTTTCATTTATTTTATCATAATGAATAACCACAAAGTTAGTGCTTCAAATATAAACTTTATAAAATATTTTATTTTTATTGTAATATTTTTATAACTGTTATTATAATTTCTTAAAAGGTTCATGTAATTCATGGCACGGGTTTTCTCAGTGAAGAAAACATAATTTATTCAATTTAAACGTGTATTCTCGTCAAGTATTTAATACATTAATGGGCTCTGGGTGTTTAATTTAGAGAATAAAAATATAATAATAACTGTCTTTGCATACATCTTTAATCGCCTTGACTTTCAGTTTATAGTCGGCGTTCATTCGCCCATTTATGTCAGTATTCCTCCTTACCTTGTAAATACAATTAGTCTTATCCCTTCCTCTTGGCGTGATCTCTCACTAATCCGCTTACAGCAAGACTGGGAGTGGACGACACACTTGAATGGAGTGCCTGCTAGTCTCTATTGTTCAGCATTGGCTCAAATAGTTCAGTAAAGTAGCGAGCTCGTGTTACTTTAAATTATTTATAATTGTTATTTCGAAATCCCTTAATCAATTTGAACCACTGAATTAAAAATTTACACCCACTTGGATTTGGAGTGATTTACTCATTTTTGCACGGGACGATCCATGCGTGCGGAGTTCGTTTTTACAATTTTTATTTGAAACTTCATCAACGGATTGTATTTTTTTTCAACTCTATTTTTAAAGGATGTTTAATCATTAGCGACATTTTAAATTTCAAACAGATTATACATGGGTCACTTACATCATCTAATTAATTTCATAGATATAAGTCCCGTAAGTTTTTATACTTTATCATGAAATTTATATTTTTATATCAATAGATTATTTGCAATATCCAAAACATTAGATATATCACTTATGGGCCCTGATTACTATGGGAAGTTAACAGAATTATTTTCAACTTCGAAAATGTGTATATTTGTTAGAAAATTTTCACGTGTACTCTTAAATGATAACTGTTACCTTTTCGTTGTAATACGGGCGGCTCTGAGCGATAATAATGGCACAAGTTCAAAATTGTCGTTTTTGAGTTAAGTATGCAGAAATGTTCCAAGATTTATTTTCCATCCGCTCAATACATGATTCTTTTAAATATTAATTAGGTCTTAATAGCAAAAATGTCAACGTTATGCTTTAGTATTTTATTCAGATTTAAGAAATAATAGTGGCATAACGATCATTACGCCATTTTTTATTTCTGAAACATTTAAAACTGGATGGCTGAAGTGAATTTTAAGTAGTGCTTTTTTGTGAATAAATGTTAATTTGCTGGTAATGCAGTTGTCTCGGACTGTTTTTCTGAAAAATTTAGTTTTTGGAGTTATAGCACTTTTATACCCGAGATGCAATGTACTGTTAGAACTTACTTACACTCCGGAAGTGCTTATTCTTACTTAGTTTTTCAAGTCAGCAGTTTCGGACCCAATTATCACGGTATCGAGTCGATCGGAATAAGCTTATTCTGGGTTGCTAATAGCTACTACAGGAATCTAAATGGTTGTCGTACTAATTTTATGGATTCTTTTATTCGTTTTTAAACGGTAAATGGTTCTTTTATTAACTTAATCTTTTAGTTTAGTTCAGAGATACGAATTCCACTTAGTTCCAATTCTCCGACTTTTTAAGGTTTTTTTGTAGATACTATGCTTAAAATAACAGTTTCTTGGTATGAAGTCAATTGCAACACACATTTACAAACTCATAGTTTGTACTGAATCATGAAAATTAACCAAATATAAAAAAATATGATAGCAAATACATTAACTTATAAAATTCTAATAATATTGATCTTTTTTGTAGATATTTTTCCGTAAAACTCCGTAGCTAATGATTTTAAAATGTAATGTAGTTGCGATAGATTGTGGTTTCATTTAAGGTTAACCTTTTCTTCTCTGAGCGTAGATTTGGTATAGTTTTTACGAAACTCTTTATGAAAAAAAAAATAGTGGTTAAACTTAGTACTCTCAGGGAATTGCAATATAAAATAATTATTTTTTTCCAATACAATATATTTACAATAATATATGGAATACTTGCATTATAATCAAAACGCAAAAATATTTGAAAATAATACAACTTGCTTTCTTTCATAATTGAAGACGTGAGCGAAAAAGGGCGTTATGTCACAAATTTTCAAAAAAGTTTATTTATACATGTATCAAGATTTTATATACAGTCATTTTGTATAAAATCAACTTCACCATCAAACAGTAGCATAAAACTAATTTTGAGAGCGAACGAAGGTGTTTATTATTATTAATTTATTGTTCTGGTGTTCAAAACTATAACCTTAATCATCTATGCTTTTTGTTTTTGAGGAAAAACATCTTTTTCCACTCGTGTCTTCAATTACAATATTTAGTTGGGTATGAGTTGGTATCAATTTTACACAACCAAACAGCTCTTTGCAAAACTTTTCCCCATGCGTCATTTTTTAGAACTAATTACTTCAATATGACCAAAACTATTCAAAAATGTCCAAATATGTACCGACTGTGATTCGTTACAACAAATGCATTCTCATAAACGAAATGTATGAGTTATTTTACACTTGGACAAATGGGAGCAAAGAGTTAAAACGTTTAATTTTTTTTAAAAGTTAAAATTTTGTTTTAAAAATAAGTCAATGGGATCAGACGATCAGAGATAGTTAAATTTGGAGTAGTTCAGATTGTTGAATTGATTTTGAACATTTTTTTGCAATGGATTATACAAAATAATATTTTTTACGATTGAAGTGACAAGTTGTCGTAAGAAATAAGCCATACTTTAGCTAGTGTTCTTGTACGATTTCTGCCATAACTACCCCCGTAGATCCTCAATTGTATTTCCCCATAAACCTAGTATTATACAACGTGACTTACATAGTAGTCGTAAAAACTTCATAGCCTATAAAAGCGATCATAACCACAGGGTAGTATTATATACTAGTCTTCTAAGGCTGTAGATAATTTACCTGGGAAATCGTTTTCTATGTGCTTCAAGTTTTCAGGAAACTAAGTGGAAAAACGATAACACAGTCGAATAAACATGATCTCTCAAAATTCATCAAAAATTAACTTTTTTTTATTTGATGGAATATTATACGTGGGTATATAAAAAAAAATGCGCAATCCATTAACCCTTTATTAAAAACGTATTTTGTGTTGATTCGCGTCTTGCAAACCTGATAAAATGTGTTATTTTTTTAAAGATAATAAACACATTGCATTTGAAAAAGCTGGGTGGAAGACTGATTTTCCAGTGTACATTATGACGATACTGTTGTGGTTGTGACATTAGATTTATTATTTAATTCAGTTCAGTTCAGTGCCTAAAAAATCGGCGTTTTTTAAATGTAGAGCATTGTATTATTATGATCTATTTGCCAAACAGTAAAGAAAATAAAAAAATATTAGATAACAAAAAAAGCAAAATAAAAATATAAGCAAACATATTAGGCATTGTCTATTCTCACTATTTTTTTAATATTTTTTTTAAAAATTATTTTTTCACGGCCATAAGGTTTTTACACACATGAAAGTTATACAAAATATAAGTATATAAACAACATTACATTTAAAAAAATACAATATAAAGCAACAAAAGATAGAACAGTGTTTCGATGTCAAGTTGGTATAAAAAAAAAGAAGATGAGGATATAAACAACATAGATTTAAAAAAAAAAAAACACAATATAAAGAAATAAAATATAAGAACAGTGTTAAGAAGTATAGTTGGTATAAAAATAAAAAGATGAGTGTATTAACAACATAAATTTTTAAAAAAATACAATATAAAGTAATAAAATATAGAACTGTTTTTAAAAGTTAGGTTGGTTAAAAAAAAATTTAAATAAAACATACATATATTTCTATTTTTTTAAATTCTTTTTTTTTAATAAGCTAAAAAAATACAGTTAAAGGTTTAAAGCAGCTAAGTACATAATTTTATAAAATACAATATGAACAGAATATTTAGTTCTATTTGATAAGGAACATATACATTGATATTTAAAATTTACAAGACTCACGCTAAAGACATCGATGTTGTTGGCATATGTATAGTTAATGCATGTTCTGAGGTAGACAGCGTTTTCTTTTTTTAAATATAAAATACAGCATGTTTTTTACTAGAGGTGACCAGAGATAATTGATACAAAATTGAATAATATGTAAAAATATGATAATCCTACAAAAGTTATGGAATTTTAAGAAATCTAAAAAAATATAGACATAAAAAAAATCCTAATAATTATTAAAAAATAAATACCTCGATTCTGGTGGTACAATTATGCGCCACTTTGTTCTACGTGTTGTATGAAAGGTTAAATACCAAAAAAATAAAATAAGTAAATTAAATTATTGCATTTGATGGTATACGTGTGGCACTGCATTTTTAAATAAAATGCAGCTTATATCGATCATCTGTTACATAAATGTAAGGTGATTGGCCTTGCGCAGAATGCACAGGTGCCAGTCCAGGAACATAAAATATTGCAGTGTGCCCTTCTAAACAATATTTTTTTTCGGTCTTCCAAGGAATTGAACCCGAGACCTCAGCAAAGTAAGCGAACGCCAACCACTACCATATGAGGTGGACCTTTCTCTATTCGATTTCCTTTTTCATGACTTGTACATGAAAGCAGCAATCAAGTCGAAACCAACATCTGAAATAAGCTGTTTTATCTTTTTTTATGCTAACAATTTTATCATTTTGTATAAAACGCAATTCTGTTCTTTATCATTTTGTATAAGTACTAATTCAGTGCCTTATGCACCCCTGATCACTTAAATTAACGAAGAAAAGAATGAACTTAATACCTGTAAGTCCCGAAATGTCGTTTTTCTAGTTTGTCATAAAATGCGAAAAAATTAAGACGATATTGTACACAAAATTACTTTGAGAACATACAAGATGACGACGTAACAGTAATAAAAATGCACATATATACACACATACACAAATTTGATACCGGATTATAACACTACCACATTAACGACATACCGGACTACTTGATAAATTATGTTGAAGACAAATTTAAAAACAGCTTTTTACCACATAATGACAACTCTTACCAGACGAGACAATATGAAAAAATTCAAATTAATAGAAAAATATTTGTCGATGTATGAAGTTGTTTAGATTACCTTAAACGTTTTACGTCCCTTTATCACTGCGCCTATAAGTGACTTTATATAGGTTAATCCTTGGATACGCTGTTTACGATTATAACTATAAAATTTGATGCGTTTTCAATGGTTTTCATTATCACCCCTTGCGCATTGTACTAAAATTATCGTAAACACTACTCTTGTCTGTTTTGTTATTATATGAACTTATTGCTTTTTTTTATTGAATCACCGCTTACGACTGCGGCTGTAACTACTAGATTAGACAGTTAGAAAGTTAATAGCTTTAAGGCAAATGATTTAAAAAATTACAAAGCAAAAAGCAAAGTGCGTGCTTTTTGTCGTTGACTTTTCATTGATATTTTTACCTAATAATGTTTAAAAAAATCAAAGTATCAATTTATTTTTCTTATCTTTCCTCTCCCCGATGGAGGTTAGAAATCATCGTAGCAATTCTCACTTAGAGCTGCCCTATACAAGGGCTGAGTGCCGCAATGAAGCCAGTCACGCAAGTTCTTCAGCCAAGAGATGCGCCTTCTACTGGGCTGCGATTATGACGGGAAGCTAAGGATGTCATACCTTCACCGTGACGATATAGTTGAAGATAAATTCTCTGTAACGATTACGAAGATACACTACCGACCTCCACCTTCAAGTTTTGGGTAGGTATATCGGTATGTAACAAAAGGGGAAGCATACGTCATGGCACACATATCTACGCACTTATATGACAAAGCCTCATTATGACGTCATAGTTGAAGAAAAATTCTCCCGAGCGATCACATTGATACACTACCGATCTTCAAGAATTGATGTAAGTACATCAGTTTGTACCGTTTGCCCCTCGATACGCATTAAAAGTGTCAAAAAATCATTCCGTCGAGCAATCTTTTCTTTAATTACAATTTATTTCATTTTTGATCCTTCTAAGATCGGCACTTTTTTTCTTAGAGGCCTATTAAAAATATGAAAGTGAAATAAGTATATTTTGAAGTAGAATTAAACTCCATTATAATTGTTAGTTTTGAAAATAAACGCCTAGATGCCCAGATAATGTGGCTAGATTTTGTCCTTAAAACATATAAGAACATCTAGGCATAAACGTGTTGCTACTTATAAAAAATAAATAGTTTTACTATCTTCCTGAGTGTCCGTAATGAGACGATAAAGTAGCTGGCTTTGTAATCACTCGGTAGATAAATACAGAAGATCGTTAAGAATACCGTCTTGTCTAATGTCAAAAGTCATATAAAAATCGTGTTCAAGCGAACATTTTTTGCTTTAATTGAAATTAATTGGTATTTTTAATTGAATCGGCAAAATTAATTGGTGTTTATAATCGCTTTGAAGTGGCCACTTTTAATCACAGAAGCCCTTTCAAAATATAAATGAGAACTATTTATTTTAATTAAATAAAGAACGCGGACTAAATTTTCGGGGTCATTCATTGGTTTGATTCGATTATATGATGTCGAAGTGACAAGTCGGTAGAACATAGCGAGGTAGAAAGAGATAGTACTGATAAAGATAGCCTTTATAATCGCGGCCCTGCACTGCTTCTTCCTTCAATCCTTCCCTGCAGAATGACGCCTCTCATCACATGCCCAAAGTACTCAAGTTTTCTTTTCTCGATGGTCTTCAGTACCTCTTCATCCGTCGGAGATCTTCATCGTTTCGGACTTTGACCACCCGGAAAATTTTTAATATCCTCCTGTAGTACCACATTTCAAAGGCTTCGCTCTGTTTTGGGTGAGTTTTGGGTGAGTGTGTTTCGATGCCGTAAAAAGTACTTAGAACACATAACGTCGTACAGTGCGCATTCGGAGGTCTAAATTAATAGTTTCAACAATACGTAAAAAAAATATTTTTATTTTAATGCTTATATTTGCCCTATAAGTTTCGAATGAATTTGCTTTAAGAGCAGTTTATGTGGATCACGAATTTTAAAACCCAACAGTTCAGAGCAATCTATTATGTGTTTACATCAAATGTTTCTGTACGTCGTACTGAAATTCTCAACACGTCTTGGAGTTGCAAAGCGTATTAGTGATTCAGTTATAGTTCCATGTTAGCTAATTTAGATGTAAAAATAACAAAAAACTATACAAAAACTCAAAAAAATATGGAGCTGACGGAAATAACTACCGGAAAGTAATAACAGATGTTTTAAAACAAATGACTTTTCAAATAAACGTTTTTTATCAAATAAATCAACATCATTGCGTGCAGTGCGTACCGATTTATCGTTTTGTAATAAAATAATGAATCAACATTAAAACTGTATTGATTGTTAATTAAAATATCAAGTTAGAGCTAGATTATACGTCTTTCAGCTACAGAGTCTACATTTTCGTGTAAACGTCGTATTTTTTTAGCGTAAAATTATTTAGTAAATTTTTATTTTTGATATTTTAATCATTTTATCTTAAATATTCCATTACTTTTTAATAAGAATATTATTACGTCCACTTAGGCGCACAATATTACATTGAAGACTTTTTAATTATTTTGTTTCAAAGTGAAGTGTTGTTAAGTATAAAATTAATTAGATTTTTTTGAACTCCTTCAATTTAAATTGTGTTTGAACCCAACGTTTATTACTCTCTTCAAATACAACTAGGACTAAATTCGGGGTTTCGAGTAAATATATAAGTATTAAAGTAGGTATTTAATAATTTGCGTCATTTTATTTGCTTTGTGTTTGCCTTCTGGCAAACAGCGACTCTAAACCTTTTTTTTAAACTACTCTAACATCACACCGTTTTCTCGTAGTGGTAGGCAGATATGATATAACTCCCTATCGCTCTGTATTTGTCAACACTTCTTGCTTTCTCTACATTCATACATCTTTTCATGCATTCACGCCGATTACTCCGACTTTTGACATGTCCATCTTCGAGTATTTGTTGGATTCAGTCATGCCATGTCATGCCTTTCTCGGTCTGCCTAGTTTTCTTCATTCATCAACATTTTTAGCCGTTCTTTCGCTGTCCATGTGCTCTACATGTCCAAACCAACGCAGTACTGTCCAAAACAACGCAGCACGTCGTTCTTGATTTTATCGATAATGCTTATCTTAACTTTTATATAATGCACGGATCTCGACATTATTGATTTTACATAGCTTTACCACACATTCGCCTGAGGTATGTGTTTGTGTAAGTTTTATATTTAAATGTTGAAGTGCGTATGCTTGTGTATTTATGTATGCCTTCATTTATGTGCGCATGGATGATTCAGAGTGTACATGGAAAACGTAAATATTAACGATTCTTCTTTTGCATACATCTTTTACTTAATTGACCAAAACTTAATTGGTCTTTTAATGTTAGAAAATCTTTGTTTTTAATACTTATTATGTATGACTGTATGTTTTCTTTATACTTCTTTTCAGGGTAATGCCACTGCATGACATCACTCTATTTTGAAAATAATAAACTTTTCTGTTCATACAAATTTAAAATACGTATTTAATCATGATATTTACAACCACAAAACACGAAATTTAAAATATCTTCGTATTTCTTAATTTCGCACAATGGAGTTTGGCAAAAAGTTTCTGAAAAATATTGGCTGTTCCTAATTTTAAAAATTTCCCAATGAACCAAAAAACGAAAAGTCGAATTGCAAATCTAGAAGTGTTGCAATTAAAAAATATTGCTTAAATCTTTTTGATAGTGATACTTTTTAATATAATTTATTTAGATGTTTTCTTACTATTTTGGATTGTATTAACTAATATTATGCATTACCATAAAATGATTTTATTTTATGTACCGTCCCAAATGAGTTTTTTTTTATAACTGCTTGGAGTATAATATCTTGTTCATGTATTATATGTTTTTTTACAATAAAAATAAAATAAATAATACATTTTGACAGCATTCAGCCTATAGTGTTGATTGAATCAGCATTATCTTTGTATAATAACATGATTAAATTGATTTAATTAAACACTTTTGTTTTGTGTCAAGCACTCGAGTGGTCTTAAAAAAAGTATTTAATTGAATACATTTGGGCATCCAGCCTATTTTCATCCATGTTTTTCTGATTCCATATTTTGCTTATATACAAAATGGTCGGCTGCAGGACTTCATAAATTTTTCATCATCTTCCGGCAGCCATAAAGAACTCCACAAATGCCAATTTATTTTTTAAAAAATCAGTCAGTTTATGATGAAATGAAACATGTTTAATTTTATTTCATTTCATCATAAACTGACTTGCCACTTTTCTATTTTTTTAGTGAAAGTAAATGTTTTGTATTGCATCGTTTTCAACCCCTGCATTCGTATGAAATATGATCTAAACCATCGGAATGTGTGCGAGTATTCGCACCATGAAGAGGCACACAGTGATGCGAGGCTCATTTTGACTTTGACAAAGTCTTTCAAAATATCCGACTTTCATTACACAGTAGGCTGGGCTGAAATTAAATTGGACATAGTCATATATCCTTTGAGATCTTACACCCTTCTGGTTTATTTCTTCATTTTGGCGTATGTAAATTTTGTTTTAACAAAATGTTAAATCATAAGACGGAACGTACTTATTTATGATGTGATTTATGTGTTTATTTGATGAGAAAACTTTGACGTAATTTGCATTATGGCAAAACCTTTATAATACAAATAAAAATAATGGTTATTCGAAAAATGAGGTACATCCTGTATTAAGGTATCGGCACAGCAGCTGATGGTACCACGACAGAAAAACTACTATGGTGACAGAACAATGGGTAGTGTAGTATACCAAAACAGTACAATTTAACACCAGCTGAAAATCGTGAAGAAAAAAACCTAATTTCACTAAAAAAAATAGTCAAAAAATTATTGAACAACAAGTGAAACTTAAGTGTGCATATAAATATATTTTATTCTTCAATTATTATTAAACTATGTACTTACTTATAATTCATTTTTTTTAATGTAATGTAACCCGCAGACAAGCTTAGGCTTTGCGGAAACAAAAATACAATTATGTATGTTACTTATTTGTTAAAATGAATAAAAGTTTTTTTTTTTTTTTAAAAAGGCAGACACGTTTATATGCCATGCAAATTCATGTTCCAGCAGGATGCTTGTACGAGGTTTTCCTGTAATTTAAATAATTGAATACCAAAAACACGCACAACTTTCGCTCAGAAAAAAAATATTTTTTGGCCCCAAGAGAGTTCAATGTCCTGCTTGAACAATTTTTTTATATTTTTAAATATATATTATAAAGTAATGCCTAGTAGGAGAAGACCCGTGCTAAGACTGACTAACATTTGTGTTTATTAATATATTGCCGTATACATACACACACATGTGTGCATCCTTATAAACATTCATACACATACACCCATACATACACGCACATACACACATATACATACATATATGTACACATACATATACATATACACACATAAATATTCATACATATATACGTACATATATACATAAACATACACATACATACATATATATGTATATTACAATATATACATATATATTTATATATATATGTATAAATTTTATCCTTCTTGTCATTGTATTGTATAGTGTTTGAATTGTCGTAGATAATATTAATATGAATACAATTTACCTTGCAATGTAGTTTAATAAGGCTTCGGTTTCTTTTCTTTCTTACTTAATAAGCCACTGGGTTATTTTATTTTTTTGCTTAGTAGTTACATCGTGTTGGGTGAATTAAATATCTTCAACCTTATTATAAATTCTAGGAGCCATAAAGCTAAAAGATCTCTGTCCGAAAGAAGTTCTCGTCCGCGGTACAATGTGTTTCTGTGACCTGACACTACGATTTGATAGTTGATAGTTGATATATTGTGTGCTGTTGAGACGCGGTCAATTTTATTATTGTGATGCATAATTATTATTGTTTTAATATACAATTGTCTAACGTCCAAAACACTAAATTGAATTGAATAGTTGCTCTGAAAGATAGCGATGCGGTATTTTATTTATTACTCGAAGCACAGACTTTTGACACTTGATGAGAGAATCGAGACAAGACAATGATGCTCCTCCCCATCCTAAGATACCGTACGACATTACACTTTGCAAAGTACACATTTTTTATCAATGAGATAGATACATTTTTTCGTAGAATTTCGAATGTATATTTTATTTTTCTTTAATAGTTTTTACTGTCTCCAAAATAGTACAGTCGCATGCTGATGAATCAGGAGTGACATCACTGTCAATGTTTATATTAAGTTCTCCAAAACGATAGACATTTTCAGAAGAAGTATACGAGTTTGGGTTTTGTCCAAGGCGAGAGACCATTGCAAGAGACTGCTGCCAGACATTGCATAGATTTGCTTGGTTTTTTTTCAGTAAAAGATAACAACCCACATTTAAAAAAATTTAAATAACTCTTAATTGAACGAAATTGACAGTTTTTCTTGTATTCTCACGATATACGATATCTAGTAAACGAACAGTTACCAATACCTCACTTTGTTGCTTTAACAATGTTTGCAAAAAAATATTTATTTCATTACTATTTTTTATTATAAATATATATATTCATTTATTTATCGTAAAAATGTAACTTTCTCTATTGAATTACTGTTGAAATCGAACTTTTTGTTTTAAAAATTGTTTATTTTTTTGTTCACAGTCGCAAGAAAAAATTCTGGTAATTCAATATAATTCCTTTTTATTGTATTTTAATCAAACCTTACGAGCTTCTATTTGAAAATTGAACTAGAAAGTTATATAATCAATCCGTATTTCATCATTTAGTGAGAACCAAATTTCATGAATGCCTTCCTAAAAATATGCAAAATTTCTGGATAAATATTTATGATGTCAAAGCAAAGGCCGGTCGTTCGCTTTTTGAAATCAACTTAATAAAATTTCCTCCCAACATAATTCCGTGCATATCTTTGTGTTCCGATTCAGAATTTTTCTTTCTGGGGTTTCAAATATCTTTAGAGCCGTCGGCGTCGGCGTCGCGTCGATTGTAGTGGCCGGACTTTTAATATGACATAAGCGATACAATGAGATTTTTTTGTCGTATATTATATTTATTATGTACTAGAACATAATATGAAAATGATGGAAATGAATGCCTCGAAACGGGTTATGCCCAGTGAGGTGTTCATATAGAAAAGAAAAAATAAAATGTTTTATGTGAAATAAATAAGTTAATAAATAATAATAAATCCAACAAAACAAAATCACATATCGTCATGATTGTAGAACAACAATTTATGTGATTTTCTTCAACTTTACATGAGAGCGGTTTAATTTTTTTTTGTACAATTTATGTCTCAACTCGATAAATAAAAAAGTATATCATTTGATGCTCAATGTAGTTATAAATAATTCAAAAATTAAAACCTGGAAAATAAAGCATTTAAGTTACCTTTGCAAGATCAAATATAAAAGAAAGTCAATGTCGCTTTTTTTTGCTCATCCGTCGTTGTTCTACGATCGCTGCGATATATACACGTAAACATCCACACGGATATTTTTTTTTGTCATTAAATAATCGAATCGAATCAAATCAGGCATTTCTTTGATGAAATGTTCATATTTTTACAGTTTTTATTGTTTAGTCAATATATTAAAGCTGTGTAATATATTTTCAAATTAATCTTTTATTGCTTGATTTTAGCGAGAAATTGTTATTTATCCCTTAGGCCTAGGCTGATTGAAATTTCCTTCGACGATATTTTCCAAGTTTTTTCTCTCTCTTTTTTACCGGCCACATTCGCGGGTCCTCTGTTGTTGACTATTATCAAAGCACAATGCGAAGCGGTCTGCAAACCTTTGTTTTTTAACTTCGAACTGTGTTCTCTTTTGTGGCGGGAACGGGGAAAAGCGAGGGAAAATACGCGAACGTCACAAATAGTTTCACAGAAAACAATGGCCGCCTCATTTTGCGATTATTTTTTGTGCACTGGCATTTTGTGCCCTTGTTTTAATGCGGTGTTTTTTAAACACGACTCATTCAGTCCATTTAGTCACAATTAAAAACATCTTTTTTTTTATTTACAAGTACGATTAAAAGCAATAATAAAAATAAAATAAAGCTATTTAAAAAAAAATACCGATGTCTAGACAAAATCCGATCAATTTCACTGATTTTTTTTCTAGAAAGACACCGAAAATGTCCAGATCCTTCCTTGAGTTTACAATATGACATAATCATGACAATGGTGCATGCATGCTATAGTTTGCACTGTGCTGATCAATGAACAGCACATTACAAACTATATTGTTACATGGTTATATACAAATATTTAATAACATTAGAAAAATGTTTGACCGCAAAGTTAATGCTTTAAAAATTGATAATATGGTACTAATTAACTCTTAAAATAAAATTTAAAAATGTAAATTGGGGCTAGATTCCTTACTGTCTATACGCTCAGTAGCTGCAAGACGTGTTATCTAGCTCCTATATATCATAATTGTAATGAAGACGAGGAAATATAGTCTCAAACATCCATGCGCTCTGTAGCTGCAAGACGTGCTGGGATATTTATTTATTGTACAGCGCCCTTGATGAGATTTTCACAAAAATGGCGCTATATAAATTATCCAAATAAATATACTCTTTTGCCTGCAGCTGTGTCTAATTTTACGACTCTGTCTACCCCACTCTGCAGAGTACAAAGGGGTGATTATTTGCAGTGGTCTCCGGTTTTTACCGCTTACGGATAAAAAGTATGAAAACTCTACCGGATTTACAAACAGTTACTTCACGTTTCAAACTAGTTAACTCGTTCTGAAAAATTATATTTTTTTGCCAGAAAAATTCATAGTGGTAATGATAATGATTTCTAAAAGTTAACATTTCTTTGAATGTTTTTATTTAAAATTATATTATCTATTATATGTTTTTTTAATATTTTGCTGATATTTATTTATTTTATGTTCACAAACAGTAAACAATATCGCAATATTTATACAACTCATAAAATAAACAATAGTAACACTGAACATCTTTCACCAATAATATGTGAACACTAATAATCACCATCTGAAAATTAAAATTTCTAAAATGACCAAAATTTCATTTATGATAGTATAATATTCGTTAAAGGAAGATCAACTGCCACAAACCTAATGGTTTCTCGGAATTCCATTTGTGAATCTCTTTTTAAAAGTCATCAGGTTGACAGTATATATACTGACTTCCAAGGCGTGTTATAAGTTTATAAGAAAAATTGTGTACAAACTAGAAATCACAAGAGATAAATATAACTTTACCCACATGGAATTTTACCTCAATATATCCAGTCTCTCATGACGTCGATTTAATGCAGATTTTATTTGCTTGTTTAAGATACTAAATAGTTTATTTGATGTCCCGACTACTCTCCAACAAATATTTCTTAATGTTCCTTCACGTAGACTCAGAAATAATGAAATTCTGTGCCTCGGTCATCATAAAACTAATTATGGTTGTCATACGCCTCTACCCAGAATTATTAGGTCTGTAAATGAAAATCAAGATCTTAATTATTTTTATTATTAATTGATTTTTTTTACAAATTAACTGAAAAAATATTCCCAATTAATTTACTATATATTTGTAAAATTAACCTGGATTCTATAATGCCTGTCTAATGTATTAACTTGGCTTTGCTTTTCTTTGTTGTATTGCTTCTATTATTTGTTACTGTATTATGATTGTTTTTTTTTCTTTATATTGATTTGTTTAAATTGCACATTGTCCGTAAATTTGTTAAATAAATAAAGTAAATCTTGGCAAATTATTTAGTTTGGGATTCCGTGGAGCGTTTCTCGATTGGTTTCGTGCCTACCTATCGGACAGATTATTGTATGTTGAAATTCTATATCTAATTGCTTCTTTGCAACCAGCAGTCTTCCGCAATTTATCTGGGTCCTATATTGTTTTTATTTTTTGTAAACCACATAACATCATGTTTCCGAGATGCTGAAGTTTTGCTGTTTTTTGATGATATAAAAATATATAGAGTGGTAATAAATATAGGTCATTGCGATCTCACTCGGCAGTCTTACTTAAATTGTTTAAATGTATGGTGTGAAAATATCAATTTATTCCTCATAGTTGACAAATGCAAAGTTTTGACTTTTTGCCGAAGTAAGAAACCAATCGCCTTCAACTACACTTTAAATTCTATAAATTTAGAGCGAGTGAGATTATATTTTATAAAATAATAAATTTCACTAAACATATTCAGAGAATAACAAAAAAAGCATGAAAGCTTTGGGATTTCTGTTGCGAACGATCAGAGATTTTGACTCAATCTATGTAATGAAAAAATCATATGTTGCTTTTGTAAGTAGCCAACTTGAATACAACTCGGTTATATGAACACCTATAATAAAGTGCATGTAATTAATATCGAAAGATTTCAACATAATTGTTTACGTTAAATTAGATATTCCAGTTGAACAATTTTACTATATTTACTTGAATAAATAGTTACATGTGCAAACATTAGAAAATAAAAGAAATATTAACGATTATTATTTTTATTTAAAATAGTTAATTCAATATTTGACTATTCCCAACTGTTAAAACTAATTAACGTTCGAGTGCCTAGCCGGGTTACTCGATTCAATAAACTCTTCAATGTAAATGTATCTTCAACAAACTACAGTGCATACTCACCAATAAGAAGAATTTATTCGTTGACAAATTAATACGCAAATGATATAGATATATTTAATATAACACTTTTGAATTTTTAAAGGCAGTGTATCAATTTATTGTATTTAAATTTAAATACCTTAATACTTCCATTTTATACTTAATTGTGTTTTTTTATTAACTTATATCGGTATTCTTAATTAATATTTTTCTTGCTTCTTCTAATTTTAAGTTTCTTTATATATAACTAATGAAAAAAAATGCACTTCTGTTCTCTACACTGTTTACATATATTTTTTTACTTATATGTAAGATTTTTTTGTCTATTTTTAATATTCTTCTTAATTCATTGTTTTTGCTACTTTTGTGTAAAACCATACAGTAGTTGTTCTGTTTATTACGCCTGAAGAATTTTCTCTTTTTTCTACCAACCCTTAGACTGCTAAACAATGATATATCGTTGTTGTTAATCCGGGCAATAAAATTATAACCAGATTATTGCTGACGTCATAATTCCCTAAAAGGTAAACAAATTTAGGAACTTTCTGTTGCATTTTGCCGTCAGTGGTGTAAAAAATTTTCAAAAAATATAAATATTTTTTTTCATAACTGATTTGATTTCGCTAGTAACTGTTTTTTAAAGAGGTGTAATTATAAATTTAAACCAACCTCGTGAAAAAGTGTATGGCGCGCATGCTACTACAACAACAGCCATTGCAAAAAAAAAACAAATTTACAGATAAACCAAAATATCGATAAGGCCAATTATTATAGTTGTTTTTAGATTATTTTGAATAAAAAAAAACACAAAAAAACGAAAATATTTTTGACAACTGTGGTACTTAAAAAAAAATCTTATAGTTTATGAGTGTGAAGAAAGCAATCCCAGATTAGTTTTATAAATAAAAATAAATAAAATACAAAAATAGTTATTCTTAACTAAGTACCTACGTCGGTAACAAAAACAAACTACAAGATTTAGAAAAATAAAAATATAATGCTAAGGGTCAAGAAACTTTCGTTATCTTTTGTAAAGTTGAAATTGCTTTTATGGTTCTGCGATTTTCATTAATGTTCATTATTAAAATTAATAATTAACAAAAAATAAAGATTATAAAATGGATTCAAAAATTACGCTCAAAATTATCCGCCTCGCTGTGCGAGAATAATTTTTTACTAATTTTTGTTTTAATTTACAAGTAGGAAAAGGTTTACAACTACTGCGTGACATTGTGATGCGTGATCGAAATTTCGGCGGGTATTGTCTATCTTGCTTACTTTTTTGTTGGTACTAACGATAAATGAAACGAAAAATGTTTCTTAGAATTAGTTATAAATTTTAAAAACAGCACTGTATTGGAAAAACATCGTATTCCTTACAATTTCAAGAATTAATGTAAATTATAGCAAATCTGAAAAGTTGTTTAGCAGCAAAAGGGTTATAATCGCTTCTCTTTTCCACACTCTTTATTCCCTTTACCCATGTATATACCTATTTTCTCTTTTTTTACAATTCATATTGAACATGTTATCAATTAGTCCTTAAAACTCCTTGGATTTATTAATAGAAGCACAACTAACTTCAAAAATATATATACCCTTAAAACTCTCTTCTGTTCGCCCGCACCTAGAGTATTCCTCTGTTATCTGGTCTCTATATTATGATGTTCCCATAAAAAATATTGAATCAGTTCAACATCGATTTTTAAGAAAGATAAACTCGAGGTTGGGCTTATCCAGAGACCAATATATCTATGGTAAGTTAGAAACTAGCTAAAATATATCTTCTCTTCAAGACCGCCGAAATAAATCCGACCTCCTAGTTCTATTTAAAATTCTCAACTCACTCTTTGATGCGCCTGAACTACTGAGCTCGATAAAATTTAATATCACATCTAGAAACCTCAGACAAAACTTATTATTTCATACCGATAACCATATAACTAACTATGGTTTTCATTTCCCTATGCCCAGAATTCTTAGGTCTGTCAACAAACATACCAGTCTTGATTTCTTTGATAACAAGTTGTCTTCTTTCAAACGATCACTGAATCAAATTCAATTATAAACACCTTTCCCCCGTTTTCACTCTACCAAGTCTACTTTATACCATTCTGTCTTTCTACTTTCCTTTATAATAATTTTCTACGTATAAATAAGTTCTTAAAAATGCCCATTGGGCGTTTATATAAATAAATAAATATAAATTCATTTATGTACACATATTGCTTGTTCTATTTTTGTATATTTTTTTTCTCGCATTCGTTTTCTAGCAATATAAATAGCCGTTTATTTTATTGTTTTCTCCTATACAAATATATTCAATAAACCCGCCACTGTACAAATACATTTTTATGTATAATATATTTCGTACTGCTGGCCATAAATCATGTTCAACAAATTTAGGTTTTGTGTAATTAATGGTTTTTAATTACTAACAGCGCCGTGTTTTTAGACGGAAAACCTAAGAAAGGTCACGTCAAAACTAATGTTGAAGCTATATACGACTAGCATGTTTAATGTATATATTATTGCATGCAGATGCAGGAAGCCATTAATAATGTAGGTGAAATTAAAATGATTAAAAATACAGTTTTCTTTCAGCCTGTCAGCATTGATTAAGCTCAAACAAAACTATTTGTACTTTAGATTTTGCAGGTTCTTTACTGTTATTATTTATTATTTTAATATGTTTTATTAATGTTGTTTCTGTTTTATTTGTTTATCATTTTCGACAGTATCGTTATGCTATCTTCAATATTATTTATTTTTGGCGAATGGACAGCGAAAAGACAACAAAAAAAAAACGATGTAAAAAGTGATAGATGTAAATAACAAGGAAGATCGACATAGACATGGCATTACCAAATCCGACAAATACTTGGAATTGGACACGTCAAAAGTTTGAATAATCGGCGTGCGTGCATAAGAAGATGTATGAATGTAGAGAAAGCGAGGTCCGTATACAAATACAATAATAGCACTTCCTCAACATACTGGTAAATGTACATCTTGAGTTGTTTATAATATGTACAGGTATATCTAATGCATGTTATGTATGTGTTTATGTATGTTTTATATATGCATGTAAATGTTCGTATGCTTGTGTGTATATGTATGCGTTCATATATATCGCACCCTTAATAATATAAGGGCTCAAGTTCAGTTACTTGAAATTTACGAATTTTATTTAAAATAAAATTCTTTTTCATGATTATTTATTGTGTACTTATTAAAGAAAAAATCTGTAGAATTCTACATTGATAACTTAAATAATAAGCATTTTATTCTAAAAATAAACTGAAATGTAGGAATCCAGAATCTTTAAACGCAACTTCCCAAAAAAACTACTTTTTCGTATTATGCCCTTGTATTACCAAGGGTGCGATATGTGCATGGATGGCTCAGAGTGCGTATTCGGTATTTTTATTTATTACCAATAATAACCTCTGTGGAAAACGAAAACGCTAACGAGTATTCTTTTTTCAATTAAGTTTTTTTATATTTTTTACCATATTTAATATTTACATCATTTACATGTTTTTTTAAATATATATTTTTTTTATTCATGAATATTATAAAAAGTATAAGTTTTTGTAAAATTCTAAACATAACTACTTTTACACATCTAGTAAATTTTATCACTGTAACTCTCCAAAAAAGAGACTAACTCTTGTGCTTGGAGAGTGACTTACACTGTTTTAGTTGTTTTTATATAATTTTAAATACGAGTACATGTTTATAAAAACTTAATCGGTTTTTTTTTGCCTAAGAAAATTTTCGTTTTAAATACTGATTCTGTATGACTATATTTTCTAAATAAAATAAAACAAAATACTTGATAACCGTTTTCAAGACTAAGAGTCTTCCTATCAGTTTTGGTCACATACCAGTTTCGAAAATGTCGCAAAAGCGGTCACTGTTATTTCCTAATTTTTGTGTTTATGAATTACTCGTCTTATATTTCTATAACAAATTTTCAATAAACTTACACTAAGAATTGTTTTTTTTTAATGATATCATTTATTCAAAACTGTACTCCTATTTATTCTTGTCAAAACATCTTGTGCTTTCAATGATAACTATTTTTGAACTTTGTATTTTTTGTAAAATATATTTTAACGGTGTGAGGAATTAATTCATTCTTTCCTGATGTTTATTTTTATTTTATTTCCACTAAACTCATTTCACTTTCTTTGTTAATTTATATACTTGCGTTCCGCTTTATAAAATGTGGAATTTCCCTGTTAGGACTTACAATAGCTTACCTCGTTATAATTATCGTAAACCAAATCGATACTGGGTGACATAATCTAGTTTCGTACACTATATCGCTCGGCAGATATGGATCGCAGCCAATTTGCGCCGGTTTTGTGGTGTTATTTATAGTTGGATAATTTATAAAGCGCCATTTTTGTGAAAATCACCTCAAGGGCGCTGTACAATTAATAAATATCCCAGTACGTCTTGCAGCTACAGAGCGCATGGACGGTTGGGATTCTAGTTCCTCGTTTTCAATTAAGATCAATCAAAAAGTATAATAGATAGGAGCTAGATTACAGGACGTCTTGCAGCTACAGAGCGCATAGACAGTTAGAAATTTAGCCCCCATTTACACATTTTAAAAATTGACAAATAAATTTAGTGTATTACAAAATAATAATAATATGAATAGTAAAAAGGAGTAAGATTACAACACGCCTTGCTGCTACTAAGCGCATAGACGATTGGAATTCTAGACCCCGTTTACAAAATTAATGTATTTTAAAGTTGAAATATGAAAGCTAGATAACCAATCATCGTGCAGCTACAAAGCGCATGGATGAGAGGAATTCCAGCAAAGTTAAAACAATATCAATAAATCTATAAAAAATAGAGTATAGTAGTAAATTGGTCAAGTGTTCATACCAAGAAGTAAGCAATAAAAAACTAAATAAATAAAGCACTGTATCAACTCCATGGTTAACAAAGGGAGACAGATGTCCGAAGAGAATCTTTTGTAGACAGTAGGTAGATATCGTCACCATGTGGTCCACTAGGCTGCTGGAGAATTTCTGGAAACGCACGTGTGTAGACCCCAGGATTACGCCTATTGTTCCAACGACTTGGTGTCCATTTTGGTCCGTATTATTTCGTTTTATGAGACGCAACATTCCTGTTCAAATTCACTTCTTTACATGAATATTACACAAACGCGTGTATAAGCGGTTTGATTTATAATTTTGTTTATTATTAGAAGGCAGATATTTGAAATATTATGTATTTATCAATAAATGTCAGTTCACTTTTAGTAGCACTGTTGTAATTTTTTAATTATGGGTGTAGTGTTCTAAATAGCAAAATTTAGGTACTTTCGCGTCAAAAACTGATGCATTCTTAAACGGTTTTAAAGGATTCATATAAAATTTTATGATTTTAAGGTTACAGACGCACTATTTTTGTAAGTTTCCATTGTTCACTATTTGTCACATATTTTGTTAAGAATAAAGTATAAAACAATGCTATTAAATAAATAGTCTTCTTTTTTCCACTGTTTGTTGAAACATGACTACACTACTACACACTAATGATTTATAAACATAAACTCATTGTTTTCTAACATATAACAACTTATTTTCAGATTTATTATAAGATTATAAGCTACGGTTGGGGAGGAACTATATTTCACGCCCAGCCCGTACGGTGGCTGAGCTTGTAGTCCTTGTCGCGATTTGGTATTTTTACTTCAATACAAAATGCCGGTCAATAGTAGCGACCAATTAATTATAACCTTAATTGACTGAAATTAACACGCATTTATTATTTTTAATATTCAAACATTTTTCATTTACATAATATAATATAGCCAATCTGCTAAACAAAATATTTTTTTTACCCTTGAAAATAGACGCTTTATATCTGAATTAGGCTATTTATATAAATCAATTTATAATAAAGTAGACTCTTTTAACCTACTCTCCAAAATGAATTTGAATGTCCACTTTCGCGTGACAAGAAATAAGTATTTATTCCATCTGCCAGTCTGTAGCACTCACTATGCACAACACTCTTTCCTCTATCGTTCTTGCTCTACTATAATGTTTTTTTTCATATATTGCCATATTTAACACGCCCCTTAATTTATTTAAAAATAAATTATGACTGATTATTTCGGGCTGCAATACGATCCCACTTGCTATTTAATTATGCTTACACTTACACACACCTGAACACTTACTCCCACTTACACACAAACACACCTAGAGACTTACTCTCATAGAAATACACAAAAACACACCCTTTTGTTGTACAACAATTTAGTATGTATATTTTTATTTAGAAACATCGCTGGTCTGTCTTTAAGCCGTATATTTTTATTTGTTTCATATCATGGTCGACTGTTTGCTTCTGTAAAATAAATAAATAGTGGCTGGAGTCTACTTTTCAATTATTGGAATTCTGTTAATGTTTGTTTTCCGTTTGCTCTAAAAATTGGTCCATCTCTGTTAAGACATCCATATTATATTCAAATGTGTTATCTTCAAAGTAGGTAAATAATAATACTAGTTCATTTGATCGACATAAAATTTTGGTTACAAATGTGGTGCCGACACCGTAAACGATATTGATGATGATATTTTACATATTTATCCAGTCGCAGTCTTTTAGTACTAAAACAAGCTTGCAGATTAAAAATATTATTTAAAGATTTTCTATTTGGAAACTAGTATTTCGAACATTTCGGAATATTTTTCTTTGATAAGATACCGTTTTACATTATGTATCAATTAGGACTTTTGGCGTTCGAGGTGGCCGTTTTTGGCATTATTCATTTTAAAGGGAATCACTCAGTGCTCAGTGTTGACATTTCAATCAGATTAGATTAGGTTTTTAGTATTTCTGTAACTAGTCAATGATTAATTCAATATGTTGAAGAGGAATGCTATGTGGTGCATTATAGTATGTTATGGCATAAAATTATTTTAATCGGAGCATGACAATAGTCATTTTAATTTCTTATGCGATATTGTCATGTTATTTAAGAAAAAATCCGTAGTGGCATTATCATCATTTACTGGCACCTAATTTGATTTTTTTTAGTGCGCAAATGTTGGATAATCAGTCTACGCTTCAGTTGCCAGTCCAGGGATTATTTTTAATTTTTAATTTTCTTTTATGTAGGAAACATACAGTACAGTTACATAGTTATATATTTTACATAGTTAGACTTAACTCTAATGGACCAGTGAAGTTTCCATATTAAAAAGTAATTATATGTAAGGTTATTAATTAAAGTACAAAAAAGAGAAGGAAAAAAAACTTAAATGGAAGTTGTTTCAAAATAAAAAAAGTTATTTTAAAGTTTGTAGTTAGTATTTACAAATAGAATCATATTAAAAATGAAGAAAATTTGTAAATGTAATTAAAAGATAAGAATTAAAATCACGAATGAAAAACATGCTCAGATGTCAAAATAAAATAATATAGTGAAAACATTTCAAAAAAGGAAAACTATAAATATACACATACATATTTTAAGGGATTCAAAGAAACGAAGAGAAGAAACTTTAAATGATATATTAGACAATAAATTTAAGTCAATTTTTAAAAAATCTTCAAAATTAATGACAAATTATAGTAAGAGCAGCAATATATTGATTTTATATACATATACAATATAAGTGATTAAAAGTAGTTTAAAAGTACAAAAACATGTCAATGCAGCAGATAAAAAAAAAGAATAACAGATAGCAAGTAATCGTATATCGCAAAGTTAATGATTATTGTGTTCTGAGTTGATTTTTTACAGAACCACAGAAAAAATAGGCATTTATAATGATTTGGCTTATATATATATGTAGGTACAAATTAATGCACATTTTTTGTAGACTACATATTTAAAAATTCACCGCTCGCCACTTGTTTTATGTTGTTTACTTACTTTCTTTGTATCACCTTTTTTTATCAATTATTTATTTATCTATAGTTTTACTTGGTGTACTGTGTACTCTTAAGCACAAACTAAGAAACCGCCTTCACTTACCAACTTACTTTCATATAAAGAATGATTGAGACACGCTGTATTCGGTTTACTAATCCAGCTCTCTATGCACCACTGCATCCGGATGGGCGTAGGATGAAGAGTGCATAAGAACCTGCAATTTAAATACCTACAAAACAAAAGCTGTAAAACATGAAACGATGTTTATTTACAATAATATTTTAGTGTTTCCGATAGCCAAACCTTCATTTGTTTCTGATAAACCGCTAAATTCAAAGGGAAATTATTTTCGTTTTTGTATAAGTGTTTTAAGCAAGCTTTTTTTTATCTTCATAACATGAAAGCTGGACGCTACTAAACAAATACATACATTCACTATGCACGAAATATTAAGTCGTATATCTATGTTACATTGTCGGCCTAGAACCCAAATCTAATATTTCCAATTTAATATCATATTTTTCTAATGGTGCATGAGGCACTGGATTGATACACCAATCGCAGCGTATCTTGATAATGTTTGTAACATTGAGGTATGATGATCAGTCTTGCGCTTCAGCTACCAGTCCAGGAACTATGAAATATTATATCGTAATAACACCTTTTTAAATAAATATTTCATGTAAACCATGTCGGGAATCGAACCTTCTGAAGCATCTTGCATGGTAGGTAAATGCGCTGACCACAACACCACGAGGCCGACGATTTCCAATTAGTATTAACTTTAAAAAAATATAATAAAAATACGATTTCAATTTTAGTGCTATCAAAATCACTGCTTATTTTATTTCAATTAATTTTTGAAGCATAAACCTTATAAATATAACTTTTTTGATAAATATTTTCGTTTATATAATTTTTTCGAATATTATGGTTTTGGGGACCATCCAACGCGTTGTCAATAAATTACTATTAGAAATTAAGTTTTGAAAGAGCGGGGTGTGAACCTCTAATCCTAGTGTCTGGGACCTTGCAACAAGACCACAACTCGGGTTTATTATGGGTATTGAAAATGAAAATATCAATAAACTCTACGTAATATTGATTCAGAATATTAAAATAATAGAAAAATTAATTTCGTATCAGTGTTTATAAATTTTCCATAAGAAAT
This sequence comes from Micrasema longulum, assembly GCF_059751315.1. NCBI lineage: Eukaryota > Metazoa > Arthropoda > Insecta > Trichoptera > Brachycentridae > Micrasema > Micrasema longulum. The sequence goes on from NW_028277304.1 coordinate 436,937, forward strand.
TATCAATCAATTACAAAATGTACCCAGTAATAAAATAAAATATAATGATATAATTAATTAACTATCAATGATTTTTAATTAGTAAACTCGTGTGTTATCCTATGACATTTTTTTAAATGACGTATTTTGTCAAATTAAAATAAAATCATTCCACAAAGTAAACACGCTGGATATTTTTTTTTGTTTTAAAATCAACCTAGTTTTTTTTTAAATGGTCATTTTATGATTATCATATATTTTTGTTGTTTTTTCTATTATTATTATTACTATTATTTGAACACTGGACTTTAAAAAAACATGTTTATTATTATTTCACCCAAAATTGAACTCCTAGCCCTCGAACGCCAGGCAAGTTTTTTAATTATTGCAAACATCCACTGAGTCCTTTGCGCCCACTCAAATTTTAGTCTATTCGTCCAGAGGAAATGCGCATACTCTAAAAAAAGTTGGAAAATATACATACGACATAACACGGCGATTTAGGTGATTTCATCGTAGGTACGGTAGAAATATTGTTTTCAATAAATTGTAATTTCTCTCAGGCGAATGTGTAGTTAAACTATCTACGATAAATGCACAAATGTTGAGATCCGTACATTTTGCAAGGCTGAGATAAGCATTATAAAAATAAAAATAAATATTTAAAAATATATATTTAAAAAATTAAAAAAATTATCGACAAAATCAAAAAAGAGCTCTGCGTTGGTTTGGACATGTAGAGCGAATGGGCAGCAAAGAATCGGCTAAAAATATTTACGATGCAAATGTTGATGAATGCAGAACTAGAGGAAGACCGAGAAAGATATGGCATGACCAAATCCAACAAACACTTGAAGATATACTTGTTAAAAGTCTGAATAATCGGCGCGCGTGCATGAGAAGATGTATGAATGTAGATGAAGCGAGATCTGCATGTACAGATAGAGTGATGTGGCGTTCTATCCTTTCTGTCTTCTCTTTTGTTTTTGTTTGTAGTTTTATAATTTTCATTTGTACCCGACGTGTTACGACGCGGCTTTACATTTTTTGCGGGTGACCTAATTTAGCGAGTGCTACGCATATGTCGGACAGTTAACAAAAAATATCAGAGATGTTTTAGTTTTTATGTATCAACTCAAATATAATTACTTTTAAACACGTACCATATTTGGTGTGAATCGAAAAACAAACTTTATATTTAAATTTAAAAAATAAGTGTCAAAAAAAGTTATGTTAAACATTTGTTATTGTTTATTATAATGAAGATCACTTATGATGCACGTGATAGTCATTTTTTTTTTTTAAATCGTGAACGATATGAATTTTTTTTTTTTTTGGCAGGTTTTTTTTTATTTTACTGGGCCTGTGATCCAACGAGACAAATCAATGTTCTGTGTTATTTTTTCTACATTATTCTTAACATTTATTTGTTATTGTGTACAAAATCAAAACATCAAATTTCATTATTAAGTATGGTTACTATATAATATTTATTTGGTTTAGAAAGAAAGCCAGATACATCACAACTTCTAAAAAAATATTGAATGGAGATATTTTATTGTATTTTTTGTGTATGCAGACAATTAGTTGAATTCCATAGTAAATTTGGTATTGAATCCAAAAAAAAACATGTTTATTGGATTTTAATTTTACTTTTTTTTTTATCTACATGAGTGTATATTGTGATGCGTTTCGTTTTATTATGACATTTTCAAACTAACTTAAGTATTTACAAAATTTAAAAATTTTGAACAAGATGAAACGCGTCACAATATACGCTGTTGTATATTTTTAAAAATTATGTAGAATTCAAATCTACTAAATTTGTTTATTTTTATCAATTACCGAATTTAATTCATATTGATTTGTTAAAAAATATTTCATTGTATTAAAGTCATGCTTAGTAAATATTCTGAATTCTATTGATGTTTATGACCAATAAAATTTTAATGATGTTAAAAATAACAACAATAGTTACGGGAGAGCTCTTCTTTCGCCGCCGGGAGTTAAAAACTTAATATTACCTACACATAAATACAGATTGGTGCAATGATTGAGTCTAAACAAAAAACAAACAACTTACGAAAACAACCACTTACATATTTAATAAATACACAATAAAAATACTTTGAAATGAAAAACAAAAAATAAACTTATTTTATTTGCAATTTAGATTAAGTAATCAACCACATCTCTTACCATGACCTACTTTTTGCATGTTTTTTAAAGGTTTGATTGTTTAAACTTCTCGTTTAGACTTCTACATTACCTTCTCTTAAATGTTTTTCATCTCTGTTGTAAAGTGTTATTATAAGTTTTGTATGATTAGTTATTTTATGTTATGTATAATTTTTATGTGACAACATTTACAATAACAATATTATGTGGAAGCCTCTTATTGGAATTTTCGACATGTATTTATAATATAATTGTATCTTATAATTTATAAATGTCTGTCCAGTGAAATAAAATAAAATAAAAAATAAAATATCATTAGTAAATACATTTGTATGATCTAGGAGAGAAAAGAAGTTCATGTTTCTGTCTTAAAGTTACTTGGGTTTTAAGGATACGCCTCTAACTGGTTCGATTTCGATTAGTTATAAATCAGTTTTCTTGCGTGTTTATACATTTTTAGTCGTGTATGCTATTCAATATTTATTTTTGTTACTTAATTAAATCGTTTACCCATAAATTGACAATGAAAACATCTTATAATAATATTTAATATTACATTATTATTTTTAATGAAAATATACTGTTCCTCACATTATTTTTTATTGACTGATCCATTTTTTTACATTTTTACTAACCTTTCAAAAAAATTTTTTCGCAAAATATTTTTTTTCTTAATTTTATATTGTAGTTTTTATTTTTCGTAATTGTAAAATGACTTCTCAAATTTGAACAAGTCTGTGCGTTTGTTTTTGTAGAAAAATGTTCCCTTTGAACTTTAGCCATTTTCGCCTGGGCTTGACACACTTTCAAAACAATTCGGAAATTTTCTTCGACAAGATTTAATCTACCATTAAAATTATAGTCTCGTTTTCTCTGCTTTATTCAATAATGGCACATAATACATTTCGATCGTCGTTTATAATGTATTAAAATCTCTCTGCTTGTTATCATATTTATGAAAAATCTTTCCGTATTTATTTTATTTACAAAAAAATGTAGATTGTCTCTTACTTTTGTATAAAGAAAACAACATTTTTCTTATCTTATTAGAAATGAAAGACTTTGGTATCATATTTGATTAAAGGCTTTCTTTTAGTGGTCAGATTTATTAAAATGAATCAAAGAAGGGTATGCAAATTCTTGCATTTGTATTAAGGACTAATTATATCAATTAAATAATTATATTTTTCAGTCAGTTAGAATACAATTCTTCTGTTTTATCACCTCTGTATATACTACTCATTGTAACAGAATTAAAGAAATCTCGCACAAATTTCTTCGGTTTTAAAATTTCATACTGCATTTTCCTCGAAAGAATCAATATATAATTAATAACTTCTTTTATATACGTTGGATTTACTTAAAATTAGTTATAAAATAATATCCGATCTGGTTTTTTCGTATGAAGTTGTGAATAATCTTTTTGACTTTTTTTGGGAACAAACACACTGATGACCAAAAATTTTAAGAATTTCATATAACTTTAACAAACCTCAAGAACCAATAATTCTTTAAATTTTTGCATAATAATCGAGTTTCTAGTATTTTCATTTGTTTTTCGTATATATGTATTATTAATTTTATTTTTTTAAATTTTATATTTGTAAATTGTGTATAATCTCTGCATATTTAAAAGCCCTTTCGGCGTTATAAATAAGTCATTTTATTCTATTTTAATTTTTATTTATTTAGGCAAAACAACAGTTGTTATAATTTAATATAATAAAAGAACATGTTACACGGTAAAGAAAAAAAAAAATATAATATAAAAGACAAGAGAAAAAAGAGCAATAAGAGATGAGGAAATAGAGTGGAGAAGAGGAGGAGAGATATTTTCATAATATAGTTGACCGATTCAAAAATTTTATATGATAATACTTACTTAATAAGCGTGTCCGGTTGACAGCGTGGCGGCGACAGATATCGCCTTGATAATAACATGAACATAATTAAAGCAACATAATCATATTATACACTGACAAACGTTTCATTTAACCGTGTTTCAATAAAATTTTTTTTGAAGTCACAAAATTTTGCATTAAAAATGTCTAAATAGGGACAAATTTAATTTGGAGTTTGATTTGGAGCAGCTACGATAAATAAACGAGTTTTTAACATATATTTTTTTTGGGCAATGGATTATAAAAAAAAATAACTTGTCGCGTTGACTTTTAAAGGTGTCCTTTTAATTTTTTTGTCTAAGACTTTTTATATATTATTCACAGTTTTATTTTTTATAATCCTGTATACATACGAGTAAATCCTGTAATCCTTTATCATTATTTTTTTGAAATAGAAGATTCCGGCATAATTTTGTATTTTGGTGACCTTATTGCCTTTTGTGTTTTTATGTTACAATATTTTATTTTATTTTATGTATGATTTGTTTCATTTTTTGTTTCCGCGTCAAGTAATTGTTTTATTTTTTTAAGTAATATTTTTCAATGTTTCAAAACTTATAAACATCCCGCAATGCAATGCATCTTTGAAAATTATTTAATAATAAATATATATATAAATGTGAAGCATTTAACAAGAACTGTAATAGTCTTGATATATTTGACACTCCATATAATAGATACAGAAGAGAACTAATAGGCTTGATTCAGAATAACTGAGAATAGACGTTTTGTCTCTTTTCTTGCTCTTAATTATGAAATCAAATGCGTTCCACTCCTACTTTAATCATCCTTTACCACTCCTTATCAATTTCCTTCTTTTTCTTCTCAATATCTCCTTGATTTGTCAATATTTATTTTATTTTTTTAGTGTATTTTTTATTCTTCATATAGTTTCAACTTTAAACGTCGTCGCTTTGTTGCAGTATAATTTAGTAAATACCTACATATAATTGGATTGCAGGCCCTACTATGTATACATTTTTTTATAGTTTTCATTCATATTAATTTAACCTGTACATCTGTTTGTGTTCAAAACAAATCAAATCTTTTTTTTTTTTATTGTTTCCACACTGGAAGTGTCTCGTGCCGCGGGAAATAGTTTCCATAATTTTTATTCATTCCTTAAACATTTACATATTACAACAGAGATAAAGAACATTTAAAAGAAGGCAATATAGAAGTCTTGACATCTACAGGGCTTATGACCTGTCAATAGCTGGTTTAAGTGAAGTGGAATGGGATGGAAAAAGAGAACATGTCGTAGATAAAAAAAAAGTGTTTTTTGTTAATAAACCGTGATTATTATGTAGGTGCGAAGGTTTTCAGGGTCACTGTTATCAATTTGTTTATTTTTTGGGTGATACCGTGTGTGTTGGATTTGTTTCTACGTTTCACTCAGTTTACCCTGGAGATGGCTCCTGCAATGGTAGCAGAAACGTCGGAACAAATCCAACACACACAGTATCACCCAAAAAAGAGACATATCGTGATTATTATTATTAATATTATTAGAGTATAATTTATTACTGAAATTTGGTTTGCTTTCTAAAATTGCTGTCTTGATTATTTTATTGAAATAATTATTCGCTTAAACAAAAACAGCGTTTGGGTTTGAATATCAAAAGCTCGTTTTGTGTGGGCTTTCGTATTATCTATTTTACGTGAGTTTTTAAAATAGCAGCTCCAATACATTATTCAACGAATATCAAAAAACGTTAACGGTATTTTTACATTCAAAAGTTTGTAAACATGAAAGTAGATTAATTCATCAATAATATTTGCTCTGAGCCTATCGATATTTTAATATTCATTTGATCCTTGTTACAATTTCGAGATTCCCTTTCATTTATGGGTACCATTATCAATATTTACATTTTAACTAAACGATTTCATATTCAAACGAGGGCCCAAAGATGAATTTGAGTGTTTGTTAAGGATGTTCAAATATTGTGTTTTAATAAGCGTATAACGAAGATCGAGATATATATTTTTTTGTAACCAAAGTCAATCTCTCTAACAAAATTAAAAACTTCTTTCTAACAAAGTATATGTACTATTCGGGTTGTGGTCCTGTGGCTAGTGTCTCGGACTCACGGACCAAAGGTCGGTGGTTCGATTCCTACTCTACCCCAACTTGATTCCAATTTTCTACTAGTGAGTTATTTACAACTCGTTGAAAATGGCCCTCAAAATTAAATTTTTGGGTAAATCATAAGAACGCAAATATTTCTTTTTTTCAATACTTTACTGTTTTGCAAACAGAATATAATAATGCAGGTAAATGTCGTTTTGCGCCGGTTCGATTTACGCCGATTTACAACTACCCCCGTTAGTGCCGGCGTGGGATTCCCCGTTTCGGCCGACACCAAACGACAGTAGGCGCCGCGATTCCAATAGCAGACACACTTTTACACGTTGTTTTATTATATTACCGTGTACGCGAGCAGCCTATTGTGTTTGTGAAATTGTTTCCGAGCTAGTTTTGTTTTTAAGAAAAATAAAAATGTTTGATTTTTAATTTTTTTTGTTGATTAAAATAATGTTCGAATATTTGTAGTTAATGCTTTGATTCTGCAGAAAAAGAAGCAAATGAAAAAGGATGCTTTTTTCAAAAAAGTGTGAGAATTTAATGTAGCACCGACGAACTGGAGGGTTAGATTTATTATTAAAAAAATATTTATTTATATCAAGATATTATAATTTATTTTGTTAACGAATTTAAACTGTATTTATTAAATACATTTATAATTTATTTTGAATATATATAGGATATAAAATTAAATAAATATGATATAATTTTGATACGGAACTTAACCGTATATCTTCCATTATCTTTGTGTTCATTTTACGCCGGTGTATCTTGGAACGGAACCCAGGCGTAGAACGACGTTTACCAGTACTATGCTAATAATAAACGCCGATTTTCGGCACTGAACTGAACTGAACCGAAACATTTTATTAAAATAATATGGGGTTTAGTTTGTAAAAACGTTTTAAAACTAATATTTCTTGTGAATTATGTTTTGGTGTGATTAAATATACCGGAGATGTGATGAGTTTATATCTCGCCCCGGATCCTGCTCACGGCACGTGGCAATCCAACGATTAGTTGCCATGGCAACCATGTCCTACTTTCTCTGTTTCGCAAATCATCATATCTGCGTGAAATTTGATGAATAAATTATCACATCTCCATGTTATTCAGAGAATAAATTACGTTATCAATTAGAATTGTGAAATATGCTTGTTTGCCTCTCAGTATTATAATACATATTCGTATATTTGAGAAAGCTTTTTAGTATTTTTAGATTCCCACCCCTCAACTTAATTATTGTACCTTCACTGTGAGTGAGTTCTATTTTTTTTTTTATTCGTTTTACTTCTTACATAGTTTTTTATTATTACTTTTTCACGTCCATGAGGCTTTTACATACATTGAAATTATACAAAACACGATTTTATTTACAACATAAAATTTAAAAAAATAAATATAAAGAAAAAAAAGATTTTAGAAGTATAGTTGGTATAAAAACGAAGTTATAAAAGAATGAAAAATTTTGTATTGGATATTAAAAATAAATAAATAGATAAACCGACAAAATTTCAACAAATGAAAGAAATAAACATAAAATGGTGACCCTAGTGAGGTCACATTATTTTTATTATTAATCTTTGTTTATATTTTTTTTTAAATGCATGTATAAAAAAAATATTCGTTAATTTGCGAGCTTTTTGCCAAATGGCATTTTTTTCAACCAACCAATACAATAAATGATGTTATTTATTAAATCAAAGTTTGAAAACCTATTCGAGAGAAGATAAAATAATAAAACACAACAGATAAAAAAATGGAAATAGCAATATTTATAATTAAATAAAAAGAAATAAATACAGTCGAACCTGGATACAAAAGACCTGGACTTAAGAAAAAACTTTTGAATAGAGAGCTGGCTCAAGGTTCCGTCATTATATTCCCATAAACCTCTTGAGAGAGACGAAACCGTGACTCTCTATAAAAGAGCGTTTGGTTTGCTGATGTAACAGCAGCGTCACCGCTTGTGCACGTGCATTTTACTTAATACATACATATGTCATGAATTTTCGTTTTTTTTTGTACCTCTTGTACATTTTAGTACATATATAATAGGAATTGGAAGCCTGGTTATGTTTGTAGTCCTCTGTAAAAGAAAGCCTGTATAGAAGAGAAACCTCTTTAAATGAGAAAAATGTCCCGGTCTCTTGGGCTCTCTTATATCCAGGTTCGACTGCACTTGTCTTCAATGAGAAAAGGGAATAAAGAAAAGAAAGGGGGAGATTAAGGAAGAACGAGTCAGTAATTTTATTTGTTTTTTTTTTCCACGTTATAAAAAATAATTGAGAATAAAAACAATGCAACCTCACTTGAGTGAGTTACCCGTGTCAAAGACATTTTACTTTTACCCAGTTCCACTATCTATTTTTGATAGCCTTTTAAAACATTTTCTCGTTACTCATTGTTTTAATGGACAGTAAAAGTCGGTTATAGCTTTTAATTGCACAATACTCAAAATTCGTTTCTACCAAAGTTGTTTTAGTTTGTATTTGTTTAAGTTGTCTTTGTGTTGAGGATCTAGTGATTACATTCTTTGCATGTGTTGTATTGTAGGGTTATGTCTTTCGTTTGAGTAAAAATAGTATTCGAATCTGTAAGCGAGTATTGTTTTAGCGTATAATTGCAGAAATTAAACAGAGATACTGTAGAAACAAATTTTTTGGTTGTATTTTTAATAATTACTAAGCTTTATGGTAAATCATATCATGCAATAAAAATAAATCTGAGTATCATCTGCGTAGCAGTAAGACCACAATCCACATTCTTTGAAAATGTTTTCTATATCTTTAGTGTAAAGGAGATAGAGGAGTGGTCCGAGTACTGACCCTTGAGGCACTCCAGTAGACTTTAATTAATTAACTTTGATTAAGCACTATTGCTTCGTGTTACACTGATACTTTTTTTTTTTCAACAGCATGTTTTCTGTTTCTGCTGTTCGTAGTTAATACATAGTTTCAATAACTAATATTATTTCTAACATTACAACAGATATGAAGAACATTTTAGAGAAAACAATATAGAAGTCCAAGCATTTACAAGGCATGTGAACTGTCATTGGCTAGTTTATGTAGCCACTTTAATATTCACTATTTTGCCTTCGTTTGAACATCCATATACCTTCTCGTAATTATTTTTTTTATGCGGGTGAGAGACTCATCAGACTGAATTATTTCACCTTCTTACTTGACAACTCCTATGTTATTTATTTTTTTCACTCGAGAAAGCTGTGTCTGGGGCTCTAAAATATAGGTATGTTGAATACTTTTTTATTTGCATATGAGAAAACAGAATATACAGAGTAGAACATTGATTATGATACATATTTAATTTTTTTCTGCATACCAATGTATTTATTTATTTTATTTTATTTAGGGAATCAACAGTTTTACATACATATTTTTAGTAAACAAACAGATATAGTGTATAAACTCAGAACTAATAACAGATTTCCACATAGTATACAAAGTTAGTAAAGAAAATATATTACATATCAAATAAATACATACAATTTATACATATAAAAATGTTATTTTCATGAACTCAATATTCAAAGATTTTTTAATATTTATTTTAAGAACATTAAGTTACTGTAAATTGGGCGGGATAGGGACAAAAATGCTTGAAGAGAGGATAAGGAGGGGAGGGGAGATGAACATATTTATTATTATAATGTCTACTAAGTTACATATTACATTTTTAGTGTAAATTTTAAATCTGACAGAGTGACGTTTGTGTAATCTATATTTTTAAATTTTGTATTGTACATTGAAAAAGTCCTACGAAAAAAAGCATTATTAACATACGATGTTTTACTTATTGGTACATGAAACAGGTGGTACCGTCGACAAATCCTAGATGGCACATGTATTGATATTAAACCAAGCAGCTCTGTACAGTCAACCATTCCTGTCATAATTTTGTAAAGCAGTAGTTGGTCCGCACACACTCTGCGGTATTGTAGAGAAATGATTCCATGGAAAGTGGAGGCAGTGAGAGTTGATACATAAGAAATACCGGTTTTGTATTTAAGGTACTTTATAAATTTGTTTTGAATATTTTCTATTCTACTTATATATATGGCATACTGGGGATTCCATATCTGAGAGGCGTATTCCAAATGGCTTCTGACAAATATATAATATAATGAAATAAGAGCCTTTGGATTATCAAAGTGTTTACTCATTCGAATTATGAAACCTAACATGCTCAATGCTTTGGAGGTAATTTTAATGATATGCGATTCAAAAAGTAGTTTTGTGTCTAAAACAATCCCAAGATCTTTAATTTCGTGCTTTCTCATTAGTACATTATTGTTTAGTTTGTAATCAAAATTAAGAGTTTTTCTTATCCTTGTGAATGTAATACAGGCACATTTATTTATATTCAAAAACAGTTTATTTTCAATACAATAGTCAGTTAGACGATTAAGATCGTCTTGAATCATGAGGCAATCTTATAATCGTATAATTTATACTACTAAACAATCAACAAATATAAATACAAACAATAATAATGTCAGTAAATATTAGTATATAAACACTTCCCGACTTTATATATCTACCTATTTAGAGACGTGCCTATCTCTTCGCTAGGACTCTCACTACACACTACTCTGACGCTTTGATTCATTCTCACCTATCTTATTTATCATGCATATGGGGTTTTGCCAGCAAAAATCAGATCTCGGAAATACAAGTTCTTCAGAACAGAGCTCTAGGAAACATTCTTGGACTTAAACGGGATTCCCATGTCAAGGATATCTACCGACAAACAAAGATACTTCCCTTAAAAGTAATGCCACTGCATGACGTAACCAATACTATTTTAAATATCATCAACTTTTCTGCTCACTCAAATTTAAAACACACATTTGGTCATAATATTCATAATTACAATACGCGTTATTCAAGGAATCTTCGTGTGTCTAAGTTTCGCTTAACAATGTTTGGCAGTAGGTCCTTGGAAAATATTGGCCATTCCGAATATAATAAACGGCCTGATGAGCTAGAACACGAAAAACTGAATAAAATATCCAGAAGTGTCGCAATTAAAAAATATTTCTTAAATCTTTTTGATATTGATAATTATTAATGTAGTTTTTAAAACATGGTGTTTTATGTTTCTTATACAATAATGTTTTCTTTTTATTTCGGATGTATTAATTTGTATGATATTATGTATTGTTTTTTTTTATGTATGGTCCCAAATGAGTTTCTAATAACTCCTGGGAGTATAATATGTAATTTTTGTATTTTATGTTTTATTAATAATTAAAATTAAAATTAAAATTTAATAAAGAGACGGGTACGTCTCGGAACCGGTAATCATAAAAAGTAGGTAAGTGGTTTTACACTAATGTAAACTAACATTAGTTTTAATCTTATACCACAAAGTTAATGCTTTAAACATAAATAATATTTTATTTAAACTATTTAATTTTAATGTACCGAAAAGGACAACTCGACAAACCTACCAATACTGTGGCAACAATACTTAGACATCATATGGTAAAAACGCAGTCATCAATTGACTTCACACTCAAGGCAATGAGTACCGAGACGTTGGTAACTCTTGCACGTAAAATTTAGTACATATAGAACGGCTCTTCTCCTATATTTCGTGAGTAGGAGAAGCTAGAAGGTACCTAATAATTCTAGATACCTTTTTTTTATACTGTTTATTAATGTTCAAAATTGTTTAAACTTCTTTATACGTGTTTCTTTTTATTTCTTTTTTCGTTTTTTTTTATATCATTTTATATTTATGAACATAAATATTTACTTTTTACCCAAGTATTCGTTTTAAATCACAATACATATAATTTGTTAATTTTTTTCGTTTAGTGATATTCAAAATAGTTTTTTTAGTTTTTTTTAACTGGCTCAAAGTATTTCTTATATCAAATTATATTTTTTTATCAATAATTTTATAACTGGCAATATTTTTTTACATATTTTTTCTTTTTAGACTTTCTTAATTTGTAAATGAATAATATGGTTCAAAATGCTCTGTTTTACTTATAATTATATGTATGTGTATATAACTGTATTTGTAACTAATATATAAAAGGTACTAAATGCCGTTTATTTAAATACAATAAAAATAGAATTTTTCTTTCACTAGTTGGTTAAATCAACTTGAAAAATGGACAGCATTTTAGTTAAATTTTTGTATAAACGTTTTGATGTGGTACGAGATTCTTTCTCCAACTTATTTTGCTTTCTATCTTCTATTATGTTTCATTAAAAAAATGTGTCTTATCGTCCAGCGAAAGTACGCTGTGAAGAAATTGAATTTTGAATTTTCATTTTCCTGTGAATTCGCAGATTTGGAGAGAGCCTATTATTCATAGAACGCCAATAATCGAGCGCCGACGTGCCATTATACAATAACCGTCCCTCGGCGCATAGCGGCCCGTAACACATCATATGCACTGCCTAGCGCCGCCGTACAACCAGCCAGCGTCGCGGCGCGGCGTCACGTCAGTCTAGATCTGGCGTCGATCGAGCGTAGACGCCGACGCTACGAGCTTCTACAATCCTTACAACGTAAACACGTTGGCGCGAGTTTATATCAGCACAATCGCTGCCTGTTACAAGTACAGTTTTGAATCGCATAATAACATATTCCTTTTGATTCGGTTCAAACAATCGTCAGTCGTATTCGGTGTATATTTTAACAATTGATTCTAACGGTATATTTTAATTTTAAAAACGTGTTATTTTACTCTGATAATTAAGTGATTTTTACTAGTGATTTTTTAAATGATTTTAGCGCAAATATTTATGTTTTTACTAAGTGAATAATAATACCTCGAATTTCCATAGTTCCATAGTATCCGTCAACTTGTTTTTTGTATTTATTTATTTCATTTATCTGTTTTTTCATATTAATGTGTAATATTTCAATACTAATATTTTTAAAATTTCTTTCTTGCTTCACGTATAATTTGAAATGATAGAATTATTTCATTTTACTTGAATTTTCATTAATAATAATTGCCTTTACACATCGCATTTTTCTGTAAATTATAGTTAATGCTTTCAACGGGTTATTTAATTTTTAGGTGTTTTATTTTTTATGTATTTGAATAAAAAGTCATACCTTTATTATATTAATGAATGTCAACATTGAATTGTTATTGTTTTTTAGCATTTATTTTTTAAATTGATGATTTTATTTGATGTTGTTTTATTTAATGATCACAGTCCGTTGCTTTCTTCATGCTATGTATACTGATTTCAATAGTAACATTGCACCCCGGGAATAACAGTGGCACAACTCAAAAAACTCCTTTTTACAGTGGAGCAGTTACACATACACTCGCGCTATCAGTAAACTAAGATTCATTCGCAAAATCAAAGGCACAAAAAAGTTTACTCCCGTGTGTCATCTAGTTTTAAATGTTTTCAGAGATAACAATAGTTCATCACTTTTATTTCTTGAATTTGATTACAAAATCGTAGTAAAGTTTGGAAATTTTTGTTTTTACGGCCATATGTTCATTATTCAAAATTATGTAGATAGAAAATATATTCAGGTACTTTTTTGCATGCATGAAAATGTATTGTTTTTACTTATGCTATTAATATTGCTAGGTTCGACTTATTTTTGTACTTTTATGTGTGATGGATATTAAATCTTCCATTTATATTTACATATTTTTAACACCGTATCTAGAAATTAAGAAATACGCGTCTTGTTTTTTTTAATTTGACCAAACTAGATTCTTAACCTCTCTTGGTACAACTGCATTTTAATTATAATCATAAAGTTACTGTATTTAGTTTTTTAAAACTTTATTTTAAAAAATTCAACAGTGTATATTAAAAAAATGAATAAAATGAACGGCTCACTAAGCACAGTAATAGCTAATAAAAATATGTCAATCGAAGCTAAACTGGCAGTGTACAACGGAGTTTTAGTTCCAACACTTATGTATGAAAGTGAAACATGGAACTGGAAGGATGAAAGCCGAGGGAACGTTGTTGAAATGCGATATCTTAAACGAATGTGTGGAAAATCAATGTTTGACAGTGTTACGAATAATGAAATCAGGAGAGAGCATAAATCTGAATCAAGTATCATTGATAAAATTAAGAAAGAGTGTCTGAGATCGTTTGGTCATGTAGAACGAATGGACGATGAAAGTTTGGTAAAACAAGTATATGTGGCGAAAATGAACGGTAACGTGAGACGAAGACGACTAAGGAAGACGTTGCATGATCAGATAAACCAAAATCTTAAGTTTGGTCATGCCAAAAGCAGACAGAACCGAAAGGCATGCATGACAAGACGTATGAGTGTGGAAGGAGCTAGGAATGTATGCCAAGATAGACGTGTGTGGCGGTCCGTTCTTTCTGCCTACCCGTACGGAGAAATGGCGTGATGATAGTGGTAGGAGTAGTATATAGCATAAGAATTTGTTGTGTCTTCTACCGGTGTGACGATGGTGGTCACGACAAAACCCAAACGCTCGTAAATTTTTTAATAAATACGTAATAAAACTAATAACTATATTTTTGTTATTATCTTCTTCTTCTTCAGCCTTGTTCTCTCCATTCCTTCCTATCACCCGTTTTCATCATCCATGTTTTACCGGCAATAGAAGCGATGTCATCGACCCATCTATTATGTGGCCTTCCAACATTTCTTTGTTTGCCCACGGTCTCCACTTTATTATTCTGGGTGTCCACCTGCCATCATTTTGCCTCGCCAAGTGTCCTGCCCACTGCCATTTCAATTTCGCTGCACGATCCATGATATCCACGACTTTTGTCCGGCGTGGCGCCTTATTTCTCAAGCCGGTGTTCTGTGATGTAATTTACCACTGTAATTGGGCCTCCTGGCCTGTTGTGGTGCAAAAATAAAATTTAATTATTATCCAGTTATTAAATTATACCTTTGTTTGTGTTACGTGTTTCGTTCTTTATTGATATTTTCCAGCCAATATAAGATATTGAAAGTTCTTTAATGGTTTGTTTATTTCGTGCCCGCAATATTTTATTTCAAATTTGTAAACGCTCCGCACTCTGATTGCTATTTTTTGTTTGATTACAAAATACGTGATGTTTTGGACTGTGTATTGACATCAAATATCGAAATCGGTTCGTGATCTAAAAATATTACTTTCTGAAAGTTGAACAAATATTATTTTTCCAATTTGAACACAAACAGCAGTTGATTTTACCAAAATTAATGATTATTCATCAGCCAAAACCTTTTTGATAACTTCATTAAGAGAATTCTCATTATTTTTTCTTTTTTTTTTAGAAAAATAAATATTTGCGTTCTTATAATTTACCCAAATATTTAATTTTGAGGACTATTTTCAACGAGTTGTAAATAACTCACTATTAGAAAATGGGAATCAAGTTGGGGTAGAGTAGGATTCGAACCGCGAGACACTAGCCACAGGACCACAACCCGATTTTTATTTTTATTTTGACACACAGACAAACAGAAAATCATGATTTCTTTTTCTTTAATAAAGAACATGTATTTTTAATTGTAATTTTTTCGTTCTTTTAATTAATAATTACCCCAGACGGCCTCCGCGGTATAATAGTCAAGACGCCTGACTCTTGCAAAGAAGGTTCCGGGTTCCATTCCCGATGAGAAAATACAATTTTAATGTGTTTTTTTAAGCCTGGGTGTTCTGTACTATAATTTACCCTGCCCTGTTGTGGTGCCAAAAAAAAATATTTTGGTGGCCATTTTGAACGAGTTGTAAATTAATCACTTTTAAATAATGGGAATCAAGTTGTGTCAGAGTAGGGTTTGAATTTTGGACCTCTGATCCGTGAGTCCGTGGCACTAGGGACCATAAACCGATTTGACACGACTTGAGGTTTTGGTTTATCTGATTGCGCCACGTCTTTCTTGGTCGTCCTCGTTCTACTCGACCAAAGGATTTCAGTTAACCTTTCTTAATCTTCTTCAACGCTCATGTAGTTTTACAATACTCCTGTCTTGCCTACAAAGTTTTGGAATTGCTTTGGAGATCTCGCTTCCTCTACATGCATTCATCGTCTCATTCACGCGCGCCGATTATTCCGACTTTTGACATGTCCATCTTCAAGTGTTCGTTGGATTTGGTCATGCTATGTCTTTCTCGGTCTTCCTCTATTTCTGCATCTATCAACATTCGTACTGTAAATATTCTTAGCCGTTCTTTCGTTGTCCATTTGCTATACATGTCCAAACCAGCGCAGATCTTTTTTCTTGATTTTGTCTAAAATGCTTATCTCAGCCTTACATAATGTACGGATCTCAGCATTTTTGTGCATCTATCGAGCATAGTTTTACCACACATTCGCCTGAGAGAACGCATTTTGACAGCATTCAGCCTTCTTTCATCCCTATTTTTCTACGTCCATACTTCGCTCCCATACATCAGGGTCGAGACCAGGAAACCATTGTGAACTACTCATTTTTATATATGATTCAATAATCATAATGAATTTAAAATGGTTGAAACCTTTTTTGATATAAGTAAAATTCGTTTGTATAGAATTTAAAAGTATGATTAGAAATATTAACTTCAATACCATCTCTATTCTTAGAGTTGTTTTATCCGCAACCTGCCTTATAAGGAAACCGTACGATTGAAGGTGAAAGTATGTATTATTTATATGTTTCACTCATACTAATGATTTTAAGCGAAGTTCTGAATAGTAACAGCTGTAATATCTTGGTCAGCAAGGTGATCAGTCTTAACCTTCAGGTTATGCCCAGAGTAACATTTCAATATCTTGAGTAATAAAAACACCTTTGCTGACCTAATTCATTAATCTGAAGAGACTCGTGTGAACAAATATATAGAATATTTTAGTTCTAAAACATATTACTTTTACCTGTATTCATGTGTTCTGTGTGTAAAATAGAACCAGGTGACTACTCTCAGCTAAAAATTCTAGAAAAATAAATTCAATTAGTATTGCAAAACTATCTTAGTTTTAATTTTAAATGGTCCTGGTCTATTCCTGACGGAGTGAACGAGAAATGATGATATTTTTATGATGTTATATTTCATTTTTTTCTGGACTGGCTCCTGAAGGTTAAGACTGATCACCTGACCGTCACGTAACAGACGATCGAACTGCGCTGCATTTGGTTTACCAATACGAACGTACGAACTATGCGTACGAACTGTGCCCAGAACTCTCCACTTATACGTTTTGCTAGTGAATATAATTTGAACTTTCCCCTTATTGATACATTTGATTGTAAAAAAATAACATTCAAAATGCGCGTCTTAAAACATACTTTTTTGTCTTATACTTAGTTTCAATAATAAAGTTTTATTTTATTTTATTAAATTTTATCTCTAATTCTTAATATTTTATATATATTTATATTTTCGATACCTGACACCCTCTTTCCAATATAACACCCACACACCCACCCTCTCACTCACTTACACTCACACAAACACACTAGTATGTATTGTACGTGTATTCAATGTATTTCTGTGGATATCTGTCATTGGTTTTATTCTCTGTATATGTTATTTGTTATATTTTTATTACATGTATTACTGTTGATATCCCCAATAAATAAAATAAAAAAATAAATAAAAAATGCAGTGCCTCTATTCACCACTGGTTGCGAGAAGGGAATAATGATGTCATGTTTTTATTGAAAGCTGTTTAATTTTGTCATTTTACACAAAAATATACCGAGAATGATGGGTATGACCAAATTCAACAAATACTTGTAAATGGTTTTGGCAGGAGACTGAATAATCGTCTTGCGTGCATGAGACGTAAATGAATCTAGACGAAGCGAATTGTTTTTGCAAAGACAAAGTGATGTGGCGTTCCATTTTCTGCCTACCCTCACGGATAATCGACGTAATGGTTTGTTTTAATTTTAATCGTGTTTATTTTTTTGTATAAATTATTGATAGTACAAAATTTCATATAAAAATAAACTACAAAATTTCATAATGATAAATGTTCCAAATAGTGACCAAAAAGAGGGTGACAGACGAATTGACTATTTATACTTAGGTTGCTCTGATGGCGATAGGGGCGGGGCATTGAAAGCGGTAAATGTTATTTTTTACTAAAAAACCGCGAATCTTTTCTTAACAAAGAAATTTGAAAAAAAAATACCGTTCGTTATAGCTTAAAAATAATGTTTTTGCAATGTGCGGATCTGAAATGAGGCCACAAGGCCTTTTAAACAGATCCAGGTAAGTGGGTGGGGCTATATATGTAAACATACGTAATATTTCAAGTAATATATACGAATACACATATATATTTATAGAGCATTATGCCTACATTCACAGTATATACATCCATAAAATAAAATAAGTTAACATATTTAGCAATTAAATTATACAACGGTTTTACAATTTTAGATCTACATTTGTCTGTATATTTAAATGACTTTAATCACATTATTTAAGATAATATGTGCTTAAGCTTCTTGTTCGAATATCGAAATTACGTTTTTCCTAATGTACAATTTTTCTTTTTCATAAAATTTGACAGGTGTACGACTGCGTAGAACTTTTACCATAAAATGACCGTAGGGATGAATCACATGCCGTCAAATTAACAATAAATCCGCGACATTGGCATACATACATCCGCGCTGATTTACAACATAATGATGTATTAAATGTGACATTTCTCGACGTGTTTCGCCGGAGGCTCCGTACTAACGAGCACTCCTTTCGTTTGTTTTTGTTCCTTAGAGACTTCCAACCCCCATTTTCCTCGGCCTCCTTCCATCCCCGCCTCGCCCCCGTTTGGCGGAAATTCTTCGAGAAAAAATACATCCATTTTTGGATACATTAAGTGAGCGACACGGCATTAGAAATGATTAATGGAGGCCGAACAGCTTACGCCTTGTTTATGATTGTATATTATTGTACATCGTGGTGTCATGACCTGTTTGGAAGGAAGTTTCTTGCTGTTTTCGTTTATTAACCTTATTATGTAGCAGTTTTCGTGGCTTGTGATAACGCTCAGGTACGAAAAAATCATTTAATCATTAAAATTAACTAAAAAAAAAAACGGTGGACATTTTTGGCAGAGCTCTTTTTAATGAATTTCGAACAGTGCTAACCCGAGTTATTTAATATAATTTATTTTAAAGTTTTTTTTTTTTGTTTATTGAAAAAACCGTTTCCAAAAAAGGTATAAAATTACAAATGTGTTGTACATACATAATTAACAATAACGTTTCTACCGGTTTAATAAAGTAAAAACTCGTGTTTAAAACATTTATTTTTACTATCTTTTTTATTTTCCTTAAAATCATATATTATATGATAAAGGATACTTACACAAATTTTTACTGTATGGAGTTCAGGAAAGTGTGGTTTTTGTGTGTTTTTTAAATTTAGATTTTAATATTTTTATAGTTAGTATTGATTTTAATATTTCAGTAAGATTATTAAAAAAAATTCCCGACATCTAAATAATGATTTAAAGCTGCAGTTGTATTTATTAAATTACTTGAAAGTTTGTTTGAAATATATTTTTTTAAAGATGTCATCATTTGAGGGTACATCTAGTACTTTAAAAACTTAATTTGAAGGGTAAGCTACATGCTTTTTTATGTAATTTTAGCGACTGTATTTTGGGCAGTCAAAATTGGACGTACTAGTTTTATAAATTCACTTGTATATAAAAGGAAAAATATTTTTTTTTAAATATTACAAATATTTCAAACAAAATTAAGGTAAAATGTAAAATGCAGCGAAAGAAAAAGGGAAAAAAGTTTTGAAAGAAAGAAAAGAAGAAAAAAACAGAAAAAGAGATCTTTCTTTAAAATTTGTCATCATCATCATCATTCTATTTCCCCTCCCTAGTTGGAGCATATGGTATCCACAAAGAGCCTCCATACATCTCTATCAGCTGCCGATTCTTTTGCGTCCTCCCAAGTCATGTTCTCGTCCCGAAGTTTTGACATAAACTGCCGACGAACAGTCTTTCAAATTCACTACTCGAATTTCTCCTGAAACAATTCTCAAAGATTTGAATTGTATAATGTATTGTCTTTTAAAAGTAAGTCAAAGTCTGGGAATGTGAATTTTTGGTACAATTTCTTAACACACATTTATAACACACACAAATTAATAACACTGGTAATTTATGTCTATCCGTAGGTATGTCCACGCTGGAGTTAATAATATTGGAACCTTTAATACAACGCTCATTCGTTATGAAAAAAATCCAAAAGTATAGCTTATTACTAGTACAATTACTTTTAATTACTGCAACTTAAGCTTACGTATTTACTTATTCTGGAGCTTAATGTTTCTGGGGCTTAATGTTTTACTTTTGTTTATAGTTCTCATCTTTTTTTGCCGTACAAGCCCCTTAAAAGTTCGCGTAAACTTTTCCGATCTCGGATTCGATAACAAGTAAATTGTTTTTTCCTCACTCCGAATGAAATTATTCTCCCCAAGTTTGCTTGTTACCTGCAGCTTTAAGTTTACCCAAAGTTTTGTGGTTCCAAACTCGTTATTCAATAAATGCAGTCTTTCTCCGTTTTCATGAGATTCGATTCGTAGCCAATCGTGAATAAATCCTTTTCTTTTGTACAGTTTTTATAAGTTTTTCATGCTCCTAGATTAAAGCCTATCACGCGTTTGTGTGGTATATGGTATTTTACTAAACATCCATTTAAAATTAGTTTATATTTCAAATCAAATTTACATATTTTATTATGATAATGCGTGAAAATTAAATAATTTACATTTAAATATCTTTGATTTAGGATTTTTCGCCATTGACTGGGTTTTTTCGTGACTGACACATGTGATTTTGGTCACGGCGTTGATTTGACAATGTCGATCTCAAATAAACCCAGGTACTGTTAAAAAATCGAAATTAAAAAAATTGTAAAACTTAAAAAACGGTTTTTATTCATTTGAAATGCCTGTTAAATTGTAAAATAAAACTGCTTGTATGTATAAATCTTTTTTATAAATTACAAGTCAAAAAATAATTAAAAGCTGATCAGTTAATAAAAGGATTCTCAAAATGTATGTACAGTAGAGTCTTGGTTTTCCGACCTTCGGTTATCCGACCTTCCAAGTTATCCGACCTACCGGGGCACTGCCCCTTTCCTTTACCCGACTGCACCCATTATATTCGCGCGCCAGGCGACAGTCCTCGGTCCTCAAGGCTTACGTAGCTCTTTCGCTGAGTTTTCGTTCGTTAGATTCAGTTATGTTACATGTACATATTTGAAAAGTTTTCGATGCGCAAGTAAAATTATGTAACTACAATATTTAAGTTTGTCCAAATGTTTGTAGACAAAAGACTAGAATAATTCAGTAAGGTGAATCTCTTCACAACAATAAAGGTTTCAGCTCTTTAACTTCACTAAAATCAACAAATGGAAGAATTGAAGAAATATGGATGTTCAAACATAGGCAAAATGGTGAATGTTACACAGCGTGTAAAGTGGCCACTTAAACCAGCCAATGACAGGTCATAAACCCTGTACATGCCTAGACTTCCATATTCCCTTATTTTAGGTATTCTCCATCCTTGTTGTAATTTGTTAAAATTATGTAACATATTTTCAACGTCGTTTTTATCATTTTCCGTTTTATCTGACCTTTTCGCATATCCGATCTTGCCACGGCCGATTTAAGTCGGATAATCGAGACTCTACTGTAGTTATAATTTTTGTATGCCGACAAATAAGAAATACAGTTTTGAGTGTGAAATAGATCTAGAACCCTGGACGAACGTTTTTGACTCGATGGCAATACTCAGAAAAAAAAACACTAAAAAAGAAATCGAATAATAATAAATCTGCCTCGTAATGTAGTGGTTGGCGCGTTCACCTATCATAATTGAGATTCCGGATTGTATTTCTGTTGGTCGACCTTTGGCGGTATTTGTTTAGTATGTGGTTGTACACTGCAACATTCAACTTACTGCACTGGCACCAATGCAGTAGCCTATGCACTATTGGGTGCGGAAAGGCAATGACGATGGTGATGATGTACTGGCACCTGCGTAAGACTGATCACCTTACCTTTTTGTAACATAAATAATCATGATACGCTGCAATTAGGGTACCAATTCAGATGCAGTACCCTAATCACCACCTGTTATGAATAGGGAAATGAAGATAATTGATTTCGATTTTTTTTATTACTATGCGGGATAGTCTAAATAGTTTTGTTTTCATGGGGTATCCATTTTTTATCAGACAATTCGTATAATTATTTTAATGGAAAATAATGCGATGCGTGTCAATTACAAAATACCTTTCATATTTATCTGTATTCAACTATATTTGTTAATCACCTATATTGCATATACGCAAACTAGGAAATGAATGCACCTTTCAAATCGACATTTTTAACTCGAGTCTCTGTGAATTCAAATCATCTCTTTATAAATATTTCATGATGTTCTATATTAACGATTAACAAATTATTTGCAAAAGCTACTAACTCATTTTATATTCAAATATAATGACTTTTTTATATCTTGTGTATGCTGACATACATACATGTACATGTTTATTAACATTTTTTGTTATTTTCCTTTTATACCCATCTTTTAGTATTGTTTTAAAATTTTTGTTTATCTATCTTACTCAGTATATTGTTTTATTTTATATTATAAAAGGCACTTGTGCCGGATAATAAATAAATAAATATAAAATACTTCCGAACCCTCTTTTACTTCTATAAATACCGTATTTCTTTTTCACTTCTATTTATATTTTCTACCAGTCGATATATGATAAATGGACAGTTTTGAACCAGAGCGACTCCTTATCATGCATTAAGCTTTATAGAGATTTCGTCATAAAACATTTTTGACTTCAAACACCTTTCCACTTATCAAATTTAACGTATAAAATGCAGAAGGAACTCTAATATTTTTCATTCTCATCCGATAAGCAAGATTAGAATAAAGTTGGCATTTTTATGTTAATTGAGTGTACTTAAAATATGTAAATTAATATTGTTCTTAACAAATTACAACAGGGATGGAGAATACCTTAAAGAAGGCAATATGGAAGTCTAGGCATTTACGGGGTTTATGACCTGTCATTGGCTGGTTTAAGTGGCCACTTTATACACTGTGTAACATTTACCGTTCTGCCTATGTTTGAACATCCATATTTCTTCAATTTTTCCATTTGTTGATTTTAGTGAAAAAAAAGAGCTGAAACCTTTATTGTTGTGAAGAGATTTAATTGACTAAATTATTACACAATTTAGAAAACAATTTCAACTTCATTAAAATGCAAGAATTTAAGAAATATGGATGTTCAGACATAGGCAGAATGGTGAATGTTACACAATATGTAAAGTGGTTACTTAAACCATCCAACGACAGATCATAAGCCCTGTAAATGCCTAGACTTCCATATTCCCTTCTTCAAGTTATTCTTTATTTCTGTTGTAATTTTGTTAATCTTAATGACTCCCGAGAGGGTAAAATCTAGTATTTTATCTCCAAACATTTGGACAAACTCATATTTTGTAATATAATTATTATTAATTTATATAAAGAATTTGTAATACGGGTCGAACCTTTGATTGTGTGTTAGTTACGGAATGTGTAAAAAATTCAGACAATTCTACGAAATATCATATACCTACAGTTATCTAGCTATTATTTTTATTCAATCCATCTAATCTTTATACTCGTTTGAAAATGCCCTAACAAGGCAAAACAATTGTCCCGAAATTTTTGTTTTTTTTTTTTAAATTTGTAAAAATAAAATAAAGTGTTCAGTAGACTCAAATCAGAGTTTAATTTCTAATATTATAAGTTTAAATATGGATTTCTACAAAATAAACACCAAATCAATTAATTATTTTTATTTTTACCTCTTAAAAAAGTATTGTGTGTATGTGACTTATATAGAAGACGTTCAGTATTTTTTTTCATTTTTATATTTGTTAATAGACTATCAAACCACCCCAATAAAAAAAAATATGTATCGTATTATCATCACTCTTTCAAAGTTTTGTCATTTTAATATTTCTCCGCCCGTGACGTCACTAGTTGTTCTGACATTTAAAAGTTAACTTCGCTAAACTTGGCTTCCCGGAAACCGGAAATATATCAAAACACAAAATTGATTGGCTATTTTAAACAGCAGTGCAATCTTGTGACGTTTAAAATTTTCTATTCAATTTGCCTTACAATTGAACGAAGTTATGCAGAAAGCAGCCAGCTATAGAAAAGTGAAACTGAGATAATAGCACGTTTGTGAAATAAGTGAATAATCAAATCTACACAACAGTTGGATGTTTTTGACTTTGACAAATGATAAACAATAAATACATTAGTTTTTTTATACTACAAACAAGAACATATTCATGTATTTGACCAGTTTTAATGATTTTTTGAGTACCTTGTTTCAAGTGCTGTGGTTTTTTTTCGTTTACGTTATATAATATTATTTTATTTGATTACATGCTTTCATAAATCATAAATCTAATTTTTTAGGCAATTGTTCTGCCGCATTTCAATTATTGTTCTAGTGTTCTCTTTCTGAGCACTGAAAATCAATATAATGTCATGCAGAAAGCTCAGAATAGGGGAATGAGGACAATATTGAGATGTGGCAGATAAACGAAAATTCAGCATATGTTGACGGTACTGAACTTGCTTTCGGTAAAGCAAAGACTAATTCTAAATACTTGAGTGTTTATATTTAAATTAAAAAAATCATTATTGCCTGGATACATGTATTGTGATGTTCCGCGTAATTACGAAATTCATCGCCATCCTACGAGGGGAGGTGAGGGTTTCAGACTCCCCAAAACAAGAATCCAGGCAACTTAAAACAATCTGTATCATAAAGGACTTAATGTGTTTGATGAGTTGCTTGCTGAGATTAGGGATGCTGCGTCTATAGCATCGTTTCGTGGGGTGGAAATGACTTTGGTTAAAAACAAACATCTATATGAGTAGTGTCATTGGAAAGCGTCTGGATTCTATAACAATATTTTGTTTTCGAAATTATTTAAATATATATATCTTTATTTGTATAATTCCTCTGTACGTGTGATGTCACCTTACTCCTCCTAAACGGCTTAACCGATTTACGTGCGGTTTTCAAAGAAATATAGATCTTTGCGCTCTGCGTGTTCGTAGATATTAAAATCTTCAATCGAATATGTAAAAAAAAAGTTAGGAGCATATACGTTTTATTCTTCGATCTACCAGGGTTGCATTCGAGGAGAATGCATTTGCAAAAAAATGGAAAGATGTTATTTTTTGTGTATAAAAACTGTTTGTTTTTGAAAGTTTACAAAAAGCATTTGTTTTTTGTGGATCTCAATCAAATTCTTTCATCAAATTCCTTATAATTTCTACCCATTTATTTCTTTTTACTAGATTTTTGGTAACACTAAAATAATTTTAAATTCAATACATTTTTTAAAATCGTATTCCTACATAAGTACACCACTTTGTTTATGAGACGATCGGAGTTTTACGTTTGCAAAAAGAATGCCATATTTGAAAAAATATTTATTTTATATTTTGGAATTCAACCAATAACAAGTACCTACTTAAATTCAATATTTTTTAAATATCAACAGTTTTTAGTTTTGGAATTTTATCACAAACAAGTACCTAGATGAAAAGTATTTTTCCAAGGTGATAGCAGGCAAGCCAACGTTCAGGCAGGACAACTTCTGTCGGGTCTACTAGTATATATGTATATTGTTTATTAGTAAAGGTATAACTAGATGTTGAAATTTTATTTGTACAACTATCCAAAATAAATACAATAATGAAATTTTAGGTAGACGAAAGTAAGCATTTTCGACACCTCGATAAATAAATAATGAAGCTGCCAAAGCTTCTTGCGGTATTTGCGCAGTGTACCGTGAAGATGCTATGAATTATTGGATAATTTATTGTAAAATAGTAAAGAAAAATATATTTTAGGCTATTTTTCTGGTGTTGACATAAGTTTTGTTCGTTTTATTTTTCAAATGAATGCGAACGCAAGACGGTGTCGAAAACGTTTACGTTCGTCTAATTGAATTTTCATTATAACTTTTAAAACGCAAGTTTTTCCTTTTTTGAAAAATGGCCAATTTAGACATACCACAGTGTTCTTCTGAAAGTGCGATTTGTCAATATACCTTGTCTTTTTTTCTCGAGTTATCTTGTCTTTTGAGTTACACCTGTCAATGACTAATGTCACTTGTTTTATTCCCGCCCATTAGTTCCACTTCGCGATTTGTATCAAATGTCTTCCGTAGACTGATTTACGTCACAGAAGTGTAACAATCAGAGTAGAGTTTGAGTGGAGCTGTCAGTCTGTTAAGCGTCGCGACGCCAACGCCGATAAAGCAGCGCCAGCGCTCGTTAGCATCGCTTCCTCCAAATGTTAACGACTCATTCTTCTACCATCGCGCGCTTTTTACTACTTCAGCCCCGTGGGTGGTCGTAACTCAAACATTTGTTACCTTGTGCCTTGGTGATTTTGACGCGGTGATGACGTAGAAATACACTTTATTTTGAATTCGATAAACTCAACTGACGGAATCACTTTCATTATTCCATCAGTTTCATCACATTGACCGGTCAAATATTTTTCTATGCAGTTTTTCCATTAGTAACAGCCTCATGTATTTTTTTATTCCTGGGATTTTCAATCATCACGATGATATACTGCATTGACTAATTCTTATAATACTTTTTACCTTGTCTAGAATCAAACCTCGATTATTTACCACGATTATCTGTTTCAAAATGTATATTTCAGTTATTCCTTTCATTCAAAACTTATAATGCAAGTTGTTAGAACTAAACAGTGTTTCGCCTAGCATTAGGGGTGAATATGAAGGAGAGATAGTGGAAAAATTCAAGAGCTTTTAAGACTTTACCGTGTGCCGTGACCATTATATATTTAAAATGTGGCAAACGCGAGAAAGAAGATAAGTACACTTTGTTTAGAGAGAGGAATTGCTGTTAGCTTTATATTAGACACAGAAGCTTTCGAGAGCGCATCTAAAGACTAAAGTCATAGGAATTTTTAATTTATTTATTTGTATTATTTGTGGATAATTTATGGAAAAAATTTCAGTAAGATGCTTGTTGTATGCTGATGATGCAGTTCTGTCTGCATAACAAATATAAACAATGAAACTGACTGCATAACAAATATAAACAATGAATGTCTCGAGCAAGTAAAATAATTTGTGTATCTGGGAAGCATGTTTTCAAAAGATGAAAGAGTAGAAATAGATGTTGAAAGAAGAGTGAATGCGGGCAACAAAATGAACGGAGCACTAAGCACAGTAATTTCTAATAAAAATATGTCAATCTAAGCTAAATTGGCAGTGCACAACGGAGTTTTAGTCCCAACACTTATGTATGGAATTGAAACATGGAACTGGCAGAGGAAGGATGAAAGCCGAGTGAACGCGGTTGAAATGCGATCTCTTAGACGAATGTGTGGGAAATCAATGTATGACAGAGTTACGAATGATGAAATCAAGTGAAAGTGTAAATCTGAGTCAAGTATAATTGATAAGATTAAGAAAGGGTCTCTGAGATGGTTTGGTCACGTTGAACGAATGGACGACGAAAGAATGGTAAAACAAGTATATATGGCGAAAATGAACGGCAACGTGAGACGAGGACGACCAAGGAAGACGTGGCATGATCAGATAAACCAAAATCTTAAGTCTGGTCATGTCAAAAGCAGACAAAACCGAAGGGCATGTATGACAAGATGTATGAATGTGGAAGAAGCTAGGAATGTATGCCAGGATAGACGTGTGTGGCGGTCCATTCTCTCTGCCTACCCCTACGGGGAAATGGCGTGATGGTAGTAGTAGTGTATTATTTGTAATCCACCAAAAAAAAAAGTTTGCAAAGTTCATACATTATATTTACATTTTTAAAATTATTTATTTTTATTAATTATTTTATTATCATTTACCGTAGTTCTTCGATTATAAGACGCATTTTTTTTCTATTTTGGTGACTCGGAATTAGGGATGCGTCTTATAATCGATGGCGTCATACAATCGCTGTAAAAATCTATCTAGTGAAAAAAAATATGCCTAATTATCGTTTAAAATGTCGGCAATAACAACAACAACAACAAATTATCACCCATTTTCCCCGTAAGGGTAGGCAGAGTGGATTGAACACCATATCACTCTGTATTTACATACAGATCTCGCTTCCTTTACATTCATATATCTTCTCATGTACGCACGTTTTTCTCGGTCTTCTTTTATTTCTGCATCCATCAACATTCGCATCGTTAATATTTTTTACATGTTTAAACCGGCGCGGAACATTTATTGATTTTGTCGAGAGTGCCTATCTTAGCCTGACATAATGTACAAATCTCGACATTTGTGCATCTATCTTACATAATTTTACCACACATATGCTTGAGAGACCGCTTTTCGACAGTATTCAGCCTAATTTCATCCCTGTTTTTCCAAGTCCATACTCCGCTCCCATACTTCAGGGTCGGCACCAGGACTCCATTGCGAACTGCCAATTTTGCCTCTTGCGACAAACATCTATTTGCCAAGGTTGATTTAAGTGCACCATTCACTCTCTTTCCGGCTCTTACCTTTCTTTCAATATCTTTCTGTCATTCCACTCATGGTAAATATACTTCCCAAATACGCAAATTTATCTACATGTTTTAGTATAACCCCATTCTCAATGATTTTAAATTTCATCATAATTTAATTTCTTTTAAATACCATCACATTCGATTTATCGACATTCATCGCTTCTCTTACATACATCGTAGACTTTTGTTACCGAGAATTGCAGGTTCTCTCTTTAGTTAGCAAGAAGCATGGCATCATCAGCATACAAAAGACGATTGACAGTTAAATCACCTATATTTGCTCCAATGTTGGCAATAACATATTATCAAATAACCGAAATAAACTATTTTACTATAATACTTGGACATAAAAAAGAGGAGTGAGAGGTTCTCTTAGTGGCTAAGAATATAGATGATCATTGAAACCCCCTTATTTGGTTTATTGTTTTATATTTTTTTATTTGATTACGTATGAAAATGAAACTTAATTAACGAGGTTCTTAATACTATCCAAAACTTCGTTGATAGCGGTTTCTGGTTGTCATGGCAAAGGGTTAAACCATTCCGAATCCTATTGGATTTGGGTAGAAATTAATTTTAAATTTCCTTTATGTACGGCGAGATCCTTGCTCTAAGCTTTTCTGAATGTGCTAAAGATATCTGATAAGGGTCCCGTAATGAAAGTTCTGGCGCTGATTGAATCATTATTTAGATTACTAGAATATTCCATTTACTAAATAGGCTTCATGGCTTCCTTCTTTCTTCTCTCGATTTATCAGATTATTCAGAGTTCCTTCCATAATTGAAGAAATTACTCAAGTTTCAACTCATTTCATAGAGATAAAACAATATTTTAAAAACAGTCATTTATTTATTTATTTCGATGGCTTACGCCTTTGACAAAGTATAAAATAATATTGAAAAACAATTATAATGAAACAAAACACCTGAATATAGTATAGAAAATATAGATACATTAAATATAATCAGCAAAAAATAAGGAAATAATAAAAAAAAAAATTAATAAGAAATTATAACATAGATATGCAGAAAATTAAAATGTGCGTGTTCGTAGATATTAAAATCTTTAATCGAATATGTAAAAAAAAAATAAGTAGCGTAAATGTGTCATTCATCGATCTACCAGGGTTGCATTCGAATAGAATGCATTTACAAAAAAATGGAAATATGTTGTTTTTTTGTGTATAAAAAAAGTTTGTGGTGGATCTCAATCAGATTCTCTCCTTAAGTTACAAATAATTTCTACCCATTTATTTATTTTTACTGGATTTTTGCTAATCCTATAATAATATTAAATTCAATACATTTTTTAAAATAGTATTACTACATAAGTACACCCCTCTGTTGGTGAGAAGACCGGAGTTTGACGTTTGCAAAAAGAATGCCATATTTGAAAAAATATATATTTTATGTTTTGGAATTCAACCATAAAAAAGTACCTAAGTACTTACTTATCAATGTAAAGTATTTTTCCAAGCTAATAGCAGGCAAGCCAACGTTCGGACAGGACAACGTATGTTGGGTCCGCTAGTTTTAAATAATTTTTGTTTGGCACTTCCTGAATGTATTTTAAAAAGTAAACTTGTTTTTGCGGTCGAGATTCTCTGCGCAGTAATTGAATTTCAGTTATCGTTCACTCCGGCCTACGCGCCGTGCGTTGTGAAACATTTTCTTTGGCGTCTTCTTTCAGGAAATGCGATTTTAATCGAAATTCTAATTTCCCCTATTCACGGTACTCGTTGTGGGCGATTCTATCTTAATTAAACGGTTCATTTCCATTTCTATCTCGCCTCCTCTTCTGGCCCATAAATCTCTACCCCTTAACTGGCAGGACACTTTATACGTACTAAGGACGAATGATTTCTTCTACCGATTTTAATGACAAAAAATATACATTTCTTATTGTGCATATATTTTTATTTTATTTAACAAATTTTCGGACACTGTCCAATTTAATCAAATTATGTAACGAAAAACAATAATAATATAGTAATAAATAATAGAATGAATACAACAAAGAAAAGCAAAGACAATTTTATACATCAGACAGGCACTTTGGAATCTAAATATACAGTTAATTTATTGGGAATATTTCTTCAGCCTATTTCGATCTTGATTTTCATTAACAAATCGAATCATTCTGGGTAGAGGCGCATGGAAACTATTATTAGTCTTATGATGACCGAGAAACAGAATTTCATTATTTCTGAGTCTACGTGAAGGAACATCTAGAGATATTTGTTCTAGAGATATCTAGAGATATTTGTCGGAACATCAAATAAACTACTAAGTATCTTAAACATGCAAAAAAAATGCATTAAATCGACGTTGTGAGAGACTGGATATATTCAGGAAAAGTTCGATGTCGATATAGTTATAGTGATATCTTGTGATTCCTTGTTTGAACGCAATTTCTTTTAAATTTATGCTGAACTGATTTGATGCGATTTATATGAGTAACATATGAAGGAGACTATATTACGGAGGCGTATTCAAGAATGAGATGAAGGAATGAGTAGTTAAGTGATTAATAATTATATAATCAATATAACCAATTTTTTTTAAATACAAATAATATACATTATTTTAATTTTTTTATGAAAATATTTAAATATTATTAAAAACGCTTACTTTTTGATTTTCCGTAATAAATCATTGTATTGCATATTTATTTTAGGTAAAATTCACTGACTTATAATAAATAGACACATTATTCCTGTTCTAGCTACGTCTAATATTTGTGAAATATTGTGAGCATTAGTTATTTTTTGACAATTTGTTAAATTTATACATTCTTGTCAAAATGGGATTTACATATTTCCTCACTTCGTGTTAACTTCTCTTAAGCTCATTACCACAGAAAGACCTTTTTTTTAATGTACTTAAAAATATTACTTACTATCTACCTCTTCCACAAATTAGATTGTATAATCATTGTAGTATTTACAAATGAAGCGATATATATATAGTATTTTAGAAAACAACACTTATCGTTTTATTCATAATTACAATCAAATTTATGAAATAAGCAGATAACTTGTTATATATTCAAGTACAGTTCTTAAAACTTTGACCGTTGCCTGCTAATGTTTTATTTTTGGTAAAGTATAAGGTATTCTCTTTTCACTTTACCGAACAATCACTTAGATGGATCAGATCTTGTCTTGAGGTAGTAATATTTTTATTTATTTTTGTCCTAGAATTAATTTTCTTTATTTGCATTTTATTTTAATGGTGCTTATATGTTTTATTAGGATATGTGTTTGCCATTTTTCGAATGGACTAAGTCCGTTAGTAAATAAGTAAATAAATAAATTGCATAGAAATACAAATGAACTAAGAAAATGTATGTCTCTTTCTTATACGAATGATTGCGTGTATAACGTGATTTGCTATTACTTTTTTTTTTTTAAGGAAACGCTTTACGTAATTTGCTCTGTCTTAGATGCAACTTATAAAGGAGTAACGTGTATAATTTATTATTTTATTTATTATAGATTAGTGAAATAAAAATGCAAATATTTTGTGGTCCAATTTACAGTACTATTTTGTCTCCTGCAATGAGCGTTCCACGAAAAACAGGAACGAATATTAATATCATCATAATTACTCTTTTTGTCAATGGTGCATAGGGCACTGCATTGGTACACTAAATGCAGCATATATTTATCACCTGTTACATGGAGGTAATGTGATTAGCTTTACGCTTCGGGAACATAAAATATTGCAGTGAATTACCACTTGTTGAATCAATGTTTCATGTCTACTTTCCCAAGAATCGGACCCGGGATCTTAAGCATGGTAGGAAAACGCGCCAACCAGTACATTTTGACGCGAACCCTTATCTTCACACGATTTTCTTATTCAGGATTTTTACCTGCCATTTAGTCGATGGCACTTGTCCAGGATTTTGGCTCTATTTCACACACAGAACTGTATTTTTGTTCCGCCCGGATACATTTAAATATATTTTAACTAATTACTGCACCCTAATCGCGTAAAATCTCTTTCGTCTATGATTTTGACCCGAATCTTTCATAAAGTTGTTTGGCGTCGGGTTTCAGTAAACTTTTCACGTCACGGTTATACTCCCTCGTGTTTCTGCCACCCGGGTGAACTTTTCCAGTCAACTGTGATTGATTGGTTGAGCCTTATTGCGAAAATTCGGAGCCTTCAGGATTTTCTGCAATCTCCTGCACCGTTATGTCTTCCTGGTGAGCTCAATCCCAGAAACGTTTTAAAAGCCCCATTTGATTAATAAACTTCAATTGCTAAGACCTGCTTTCAAACGACTCTTTGTAAAATATCTGAAATAATGCATTTCTGAAATCAGTTATGAGGAATTGAGGTAATAAGAAATTTTATATTTAGAAATACTTAATAATGCGCTGTTCATTCGCTTTTCCTGGTCGTTTTGCAAGTCTATTATTTTGACAAAATAAATACTAATGGCAAACTTCATCACACCAGAAAATAATATCTAAGGAATGGGCAAATTATTATCACTATTCAGTCCACTTATAGTTACTATACATTGGCATACATATACTTACCCTCACATGGCAGGGGCGAATTGTCTAAATAAGCGATCAAACACAGCTTACCATTATATAAATACGTAGTGTATAAAACTGTCTTAGCATTTTGTTGATTATCTCTGTATATTAAGTCTTAAGTATTCTTTATATCTTATTATGTGGAAAAAAATTAAATATTAAGTTTATATCTGAAGCACTTACTTTGTGGTTATTTATTATAATAAAAAAACTTTGCTTTAAACCACTAATATTTATTTTCCACCGACCGGTTCCAAAGCAAACAAGCTTCTTCGTCAGGGTTTACGTAACTAATGAATTGATACCTATTTATTTTTTTAATTATGTTCTCTAAATACTACACGTGGACTCAATAAATCAAGTCGTTTTATATAATTATTATTGAAGTTAGACAGGAGAGGACTAAAATAAATATTGTTTATTTGGTTATTAATTATTGTTTTCTTATTATGAATCGCTTTTTTAGTTTCTAAGATTTCTAAGTTGTCTAATTTTAATATTTTATTTTCAACATGAAGTACTTTTAATCCAGTGTCTTTATTAAAGTTATTATTATTTTCAAGCAGATGATTTGCGAATTTGAAATTAGTGGTTAAAAACAAAGTTGTTTTATTTATTTTATTTAGAATAAATAAATATTTGAATTTCGATAATAACGTTAAAAGTTACTTTGTTTATAGGAATGGTAACAATATAATTGTTATTTTTTATAAATCACCACCACCGTTTATATATTCCTACAAAAATAAATTGTCTATAAAGTGCGCCCCGCCTGTTCTTTCATTTTTTTCAACGTTTAGCATATTATGACACTATTAACCACAAGAACTAGTGACGTCACGGGCAAAGTCATTTCGAAATTGATGATACACATTGCGGCAAACCAAAAACAAAACCTTTCCAAAAAAACTTTATCTTCAAAAGAGCCTGGAGATGCTTAAATTCTCAAGAATCTCTATTTCACTGTGCATTTCTCATTACTCGCTTTCTCTACTCACGTTTCCCGCACTTTTTGCCTTTATTTTCCCGGCGTTCTTTTTTCTTTGCATTTCCCGCGTTTTTGCGTCCGGCTCTTCCGAAGATTTTTTCACGACCCGTCGGTTTTGTATCATAAGACGATACCCTGAAACTCTCCGCTTGGAACGCTTGCTATTGCTAACCGTAGCCTGATGCTTTTTCTCTATTTTTTCCATTCATTTTGTTTGTTTTTATAACTTGGAACCGTTTGCCAATAGTCCAGGGTATAACATGCATAATTAAAAATAGCTTTACTGATCAGAGAAGAGATTCGCAATGTTTCTTTTTTGCTCAATTTTCTACAATTTTTCGATTTCATATGAATATAGATTTCCAATTTCAAATACTTGAGAAAAAAAATGTTAACAGAAAGATAGAGACATTCTTTTTTTTGACATTTGTCTTTGAACCAATCACAGGTCACAATCTTTGAAAAAGTTAAGAAGGTTTGTTCCATAGGATTAATAGCCTACACTAAATATATCCGATATGTGGGATTGCAAAATCTTCTCCGACTTTTGACTATTCCATATTAGAACACAGCTATCTAACAAGATTTACATCTGTTGATGCCCTTGGTTGTACCAAAATTAAAAAATAAATATGGACAACGTACGTTGGATTATATTGTTCCAAAAATATTTCATATGTTGCCACTTGACATGAAAATATGTCATAGTATATATAAAATTATGTTTTTATTACGTTAGTGGTTAGTAGACAGAACGTTCCTATATTGATTTATTATTTATGCAAAACATTTTTTTATCTCTCATTGAATACATTTTTGTTATTTTCTTAGGTTAACCTTATCTTTTATTTCTTTCTTATTTTATTTACATATTTTAGATCTTAATTTTAATAGGTACTTTTACTTTTAATATTCTTATTATATTTGTTTTTTTCTGTACATATGAATTTAGATTTTCGATTTACTTTGTTTTATTTTTTATCTTGTTTTGATAACATTTAGGAGCACACGCTATTTATATACGTGTTTAGTTTTTTTTCTTATATTTAAAATATATTTTAGTAAATTTCTTTTGTTTAATTTTAATTGTATTATTTTCCTCTATCTTATTACTTTGAAAAAAAATATTTCTTTAAACTATTTTTATATCTTCATTATTTTTTTTTATTTTATGTTAATTAATTTATACGTATACAGTATTATGTATGTTATTTGATTATTAATTAAAACTATAGTCTGAGCACCCGATGACAAACTATTATTGAATAGTTCATCGGGACAATATATATTTTAATACTTTGTTTTCTTTATAATGTATCAATATTGTAATAATGTGTATATTTCGTTGAATAAAGACTCTATGAAGTATTTCATTTCTCCACATGTTAAAAATGTACCATAATAATGTATTGTAATATTTACCTTCCGGTATAAGTGGGTTGTTTTAATTCCTAATTTGATTTGGAACTTGAAAGTTTTACCGTGCAACTTCCGAAATTAAATTCGAAAATGGAGCGTTCTTTCAATTGCTGAATTCTTCCCGCGTCTCGACAGATTGACAGTTACCTTAAGTAGGACATGAAACTCTCAGGAAACTTTATAAGTACCTATGTTCCTTACAACTTGTTGGGTTTGGGTGTGTATATTTGTCTACGTATGTATATTTACTAAAAAAATTACAGACATGTAAAACTAAATTGATGACGTCAGTTCATGACGTTTGTTATTTCAAAATTTACTTTAATGTTATTTTTATATGGCTTTATGTAACGTCTTGTAGTTGACGCATTGGCCTATAATAAAAGCGATCCAAATATTTTTTCCACCATCGTCATCGTTTTCCTAAACGCATTAAGTGGTGCATTGGGCAATATATTGGAGTACTAAATTTAACGCATAACTATCTATCTACTGTTACATAAAGATCCGGACAATCATTTTTTCAGTTTAAAACCACATTCAAAACAAAAAATTTACCATCAACGTTTTAAGTATATCTGAATGTTTGTAGACAAGATAGATTTCGTTCCCTAGGGAGTTATTAAAATCTAAATTTATTTCGGAAGAGAGGGAAAACATTTTTTAAAATGGAATATGGTAGCATAGGCATTAACAGGGTTTATGACCTGTCATTGGCCATTTCAATAAAGGTCTCAGCTCTTTTGCTCCACAAAAATCAACAAATGGAAGTGTTGAAAAAATGTGGAGCATAGGCAGAATGGTGAATGCTACACAGTGACCACTTAAACCAACCAACGACAAATCATAAGCTCTGTAAATGCCTAGACTTCCGTATCCTTTCTTGAAAATGTTTTCCCTCTCTGCGGCAATACATAAAA
Organism: Micrasema longulum; assembly: GCF_059751315.1. Taxonomy (NCBI): domain Eukaryota; kingdom Metazoa; phylum Arthropoda; class Insecta; order Trichoptera; family Brachycentridae; genus Micrasema; species Micrasema longulum. The sequence continues at coordinate 473,548 of NW_028277304.1, forward strand.
ATATTTTACGTTTACTCTGCTACGAATCGATCCCGTGATTTCAAACATGGTAGACCAACGTGCCAACCATTACACCACTAGGCGAACTTTCAACTAGGTTTTTTTGTGTTTTTTTTTTCTTTTTTAATTACTAATAAATACAAAAATACCTCCTTATCTTTCACGGAATATTTTATTTTCTCTTTCTCATATTATACAAAACTATTATACCTGTCTTTTTATTATAGGAGCCAAAAATTCATCAACATTTCTTGTATACCCACGAGCCGGCCTTGCTTTTGTGGATTTTTATTTACTATTTTCACTATTAAAATGTATTTCATTGCTTTGTATTTTTTTAATACTCTGTTTAACCTCTTTTATGTATATTGTAAAAAAAAACGAAAAATCCTAATAAAATAAAATATAAATCGTTCATGATTTTCAGCTGAGGGTACCATCGAGTAGTTCCTTTCGTCTTTTATTTACAAATATTAAATACGCGATACGTTTTTTTATTTATTAAACAATTAATCTCGTCAATTTTTAATAGCGTTATTTGTTATGTACCGCTATAAATAACAGCAAAATCCCGTGATAATTAAAATAAAGGAAATTTAATTAAATATGTAAGAGAGACCATATTTGCTCTTGAATTACCCTAACGGTCTGAATATACTCCGCGGTAGTATTTCTACATCCAGCGGAACCTCGGGGGGGTTCATATCCTACGAACTTTATTATTAAAATTTAATTATCTGTTATTATTCATGAATCGTGTTCCTTCATATAAATTATATTAGTTACTTCTAGGCATGCTTTTCGTAACGCTATTTGCACCAAAATTTACGTAAAAGTAATTGAGTTACTTACAGTGGTTTTATTTCCATTTGTTTTTTTAAGATCTTTGTCTGGTGTCTTTTATATGCTGATGATACCGTGGTCTTGCTGGGAGCAAAGAAGACCCGCAATTTTTGGTTACTATGTGTGCACCGAATGCTATTTGCTAACGAATGTTGATGAATCAAAAGTAATGGTTTTTGTGTGAAGGAAAATATTTTGAATCAGGTAGAAAAATTTGTGTGTATGTTTACTATGGATGGAAAGACTGAGAAAGATATTTAAAAGAGAATGAGTGCCTGAGTAAGTGAACAGTGCACTGAAATCTACCTTGGCAAACAAAAATGTCTTGACTTCCATATTTCATTCTTTAAAATGTTGTCCATTTCTGTTGTCATATGATAATGCATCTACATAAATTATATTGAAACAAAAAAATAGCACATACGTTGTATGATTTAAAAATCAGTTCAGGGATTAATTACAATTAGAGGTGAAACGGATTAGCCGGATACCGGATACTTGCGGAGTATCCGGCAGATACCTAATTAAACGAGACGCGTTTCCGCCTCGTATAAAGAATTGTAAAACTGTAATCTCGGCTAAACGCTGGTATTCTACTGTGAGCTGTGATAGGTATCGGTAGCCCGTTAGAATGAAGAATTCTTCAAAATATTGTCGACTGACAGTGGCGACTAGCGGGTTCTAAATCCGCTTCTGGGTTCGGCTGAGTCCAGAAAAGTTGCAGTAAAGATCTGAAGAAGACCAAGTGGCGAAGTAATCGGGCAGAGTATAGTTAAACTAGAGTATCTACTTTTTCACTTGTTGTTTAATTTTTAACATGTACACATATTTATACAGCGTTACGAAATCTTACCCTACAGTTTTTCTAGGTATGAGAATCGCGCCGGGCGGCCTCCCACTCTTGCGAAATATTATTTGAGCGGCCAGCGTAAATAGGTGCCCGCTAGCCAGCATGAAAGCTGCGATCCCCTCCACCGTTCCTTCATTGCACAACCGAACGCCGCCTAAAGTGGTCAGATATACTAGACACGTCGCGGCAGGACAGATTCAATGGGCCGGATATCTGGCTATCCGGCTCAGGGGCTCGCCAAATATTCAGTATCCGGTCAAACCAATATCCGTTTCATTACTTATTACGACGTTTTGAAAAACATACAAATTTCATAGAGTAACTACGTTAAAAAATCAGAACACTGAGTTATAATGCCACCAAAGTAGTTACAAAAATATTAAGCATCGTTATTTTTATGTAGATCAAAGCTCTTGTTGATAAAATAGTTTGATTTCCGTACCTTTATTTTACAATATTGTAGAATTGATCGCGGAATCGTCGTTTTCCGCGTGCGTCTTCCACTTGCCGACGGTTTTACGATCCGCTCCGCGGGACGCATATCGCATTTTATATCTTTAACCACAATATCATTTCCGGGATTTTTTACGGTTTAAGCCGTTATTGCGCCTTTTATTGCCAAGGTGGGGTAGGTACTAATTCCCAGTTGTAGCGTTTTCGGTAAGCAGATTTTGTGCGCGCGCTCGCTCAACGTTTTATTACCGCCCTCGGTAATTTATATCAATATTATTACCCAGAATTAAAGCATTTTTTCATTTTACGTCGATTATGTTTCCGCCTCGGACATATTTGCGTTCAATTACCGCTACTTGGATAAAACTTTTTCTATTCCGATTCTTATCTTAATTTACCAATTATTTTTATTTGTTTGCTTTGGAATTTACATACGTAACACGTCAAACTCCAATAAAGCCTGCCTTGGATGTAGAAATAAATAATTGTACCTTCAAATTTTAAGCAAATTTTATAGCTCCTCCTTATTGCGTAAAAATAGTAACATATAAACCGTAGCCACTTCCGTACAAATATTATACTCATTTTATTTTACTTATTATACCCTCGGCTTAAGCCAATTACAACAAAAAAGAAACATATAACATAAACAAACATGGGTCGTTCCTGATTGTGTCGCTACAAACTGTGTCTCTGTCCTAAACAAATGTATGTATAATGTAATTAATAAATAAATAAATAAAATAAAAATATAAACTAGAAACTGAACAAAAATAACGTAGCTAAGGCAAACAAGGACAATAAATTAATGGTATGCAATTTATTCATAAACACGATAAGCAAATAAGACTTCGAGCTAAACCATGCCAATCCATCTTCATCCCACACTGTTCTAGTGACGAAGAGATTTACGAAAAACCGGAAGATCTATCCCAAAGATTTCCAGGTTGTGTGACGAATTGACTAATCTACACATTCTGGACATTGGGGCAAAAAAACAAAAGTTGCTCTTGGAAGAGTTAATAAATAGAAGATTTTGACTTCTGGTGACATATTTGGGAACATGAAAAGAAATTGATTGCAACAGAGATGAGATATCACTTATAGCATTAAGTATTATTTGTATATACATCATGGAGTTAAAATAGCATAAATAAACAGACTTCTAAAAAAATGTAATTCTTTTACCTCATTTCACATACTTTTTTATTACAAAGTACCCCTTGGTATTCGGGCTTAGTCGATTATATATTTGTTAAATATTTATATTAATAATATTATACAATATACATATTAAATACATTATGTTATTTGCAAGACTAAACATATATTTGCAAGACAAAACAGCTTGGCCATAGATTTGTGTTTAGGTGACGTCTTTAAAACAAATATTTTACTCGTCGAAAAAATGCAAAAAATAATTATAAAAGTCGTATAAAAAAAACCTTCAACTTTTCATATTGTCGAATTGTTTAAACAAATCAGGCTTCTAGATATAAAATCATTATTTAAAAAATATATTTAAATAATAATAAACTATATTTGGTTATTTGTGTTTGTTCCTTAAAAATAATGAAGATAAAATATTCTCCCGCAAAATATTGTTATAATATTTTGACAATCCTAACTTGATGTGATTTTAAATAAAAGTACACTTCTAAGGCTTAATGTGTTATTTTTTTCTATAAATCAAAGCCAAGCGTTAGTATTATTTAGTTTGTAATATCTAATAGTATATTGTGTTCATGTTTGACAATGTTGTGAATAAATTTCATTTTAATCCTTTGATGAAAACATTCTGCAGGTTTTAGTCTTAACTTTATGGTAGCTGTATTTTATCCTAGAAAACTAATTTTGACATGCTAATTTTAATAACTTAGACAGGATTCGTTTTTGTTGTCACTGGCACATCACTAATAAAAACCCCTTAAAAATGTTATATTCTAAATTTTTGACGCTGACGTTACGCGTCCCTATGATAAAAAATATAATGATGCTTGTATTTTTGTGTAAAATTGTGCATTATGTTTTTATGTTTGTATTTTTTTAAACAATAATCTCTATTAAATACTTAAAACATATAAAATATTCAAGAAATCACTTTTAGCTATCTTGGAACCGGTTGATTTATATTATTTAGTATCTAGAGAGATAGCTAGCAACCATACATATAATTATTAATCCTTCTCTTACGTACTAATAAACACCGCTTGTTCCGGTGCTGTAGAGTCCAATACACATAAAATTGGGTATTTAAAATCTAAAAATGAAACGTACATTGCAATTTGCTTCAATTAACTATATGTAAAGTCAAAAGTTATAATATTTTAAACACAATCGCTAAAAACATGAATTTGCTAACGCTCACAGTACAAGTAAACGGTCCACCCTTAGCGGAGCTCCGAGAGCAACTGAGCGTTTTGTGACATTAGTACAGGCTGGCCTGCGTCACGCGTAAATTTGTCTCTCTCGTTAGCGAGTATCACTTGTATTATCAATTATTGTATGAATAAAGCTTAAACGCTGATTTTGTATCTATTAAGCAGTGTAAACGATCATATCTATGTCCTTGATTTATTTTATTTTGTTAAAATTTCATGATCCATTTGTATTAATAAATCAATAATTTCGTTCATATTTTTCTGTGTTTGTGCAGTTTTATTGACTTGCTTGCAAAATGACTTCGTTCCAACTAAACTGCGGCTCACCGCCAAGTGGAGACTAGTTGCAGTGCTATGGCGAATGTTTGAATTCAGTGCTAGTTGGTAGTGTGAGGAGGCAGGAGGAGCATCTGTTCGCGAGGAACAGATCTAGTGGTGTGTTTCGTATTAAATGGTGCAGACAACACAATCTTCTATGACAAACAACAACAACAACGGCAATTCCGACATCGACATGGAGTCGCTGGAGGAAATGCTGCGCAAGGTAACATTTTTATTTTTATTTTGTTGTACCTGTCGGGTGCATGATCCCTCGGAGTATTATCCCTATATGAGATTAATCAATTAATTATTGGTGTAGATATGTATGAAATAATCATAAATTCTAAGTCCGATAAATAGTAATGTAATAGTTGGGAATGTAACAAAAATAATCAATGAATATTCGCTAAAGAATAAACCCAAAAAAATTCATACTCGTACACATTGAAGACCAATAAAAAAACCAACAAATGACTTTTGAAGTTCTCGGAGAAACACTTATAGAGCTAATAAAGACTAACACCCTACAGACAACTAAAATGAAACATGCATAGTGAAAATCAAATATACCAACTTACAAAACTCAACTGTATGTTCTTCAAATAAAGGATCATGTTTCGCAAAAAGAATAACCTTAATGTACTTTAATGTACTAAAAATCAAACATAATGATCTTATACAATTTTAGGGGACTGGAAACAAAACATTGATAGAACTACTACAAAGGCAATGAAACAAAATATTTAAATACACACATAATCTGGACTATCTTACCCCGACCGTAGAATTCTATAAAAACGTTGAACTCCTAGACAGACAGCCTGACATAACTAGAAACATTTCAGGTAATCCACAAAATAACACAAGGAAACATCAAATACGATGACATCTCGCTGATAAGAGTTACCGACATACGAGTACACAATCACAACACAATTAATCACAACACGTGATAATCACAACACCAGATAATCACAACACGAGATAATCACAACACGAGATAATCACAACACTCCCATATAGAACGAATGTATGATATTTTCAATACAAATTCTTTTCATGAATGAAAACGAGTTCTCACTAGTAATTTATTAAAAAAATAATGGATTTATTTTAAAATGTAATATTAATTTAACTTTGTTTCCTGGAATACGTGATTTTTTATTTCTTGATTTAACATGTTAGACATAATTTTAAATTGTACATTGGTGGATTTATTGCCAAATGGCAACTTCTCCCAACCAACTGATGATGATGATTTCACTAAATAAAGGTATTATTTAGTTAATTTAAGTTTTTTTCAAAAATTAAAAAAAATATACATTGTTCATATAACTTAGATTTTTTTAAATACTAATGTTGTATAATTTTTTTTATTATTATTATCAAGTTATTCTCAACTTTACTGTGTTATATTTATATTTAGAACATTAGATTTTCATGGTTATTGTTATATTTTATTTAAAGATGTTGTTTCTTTTTTACTTTTTGTTTTTTGTATTATATCTTCACTAAATTTTTTTAGTTTTAATTATTCTATAATTTTTTACCATGTAATACATGTTTATTGTGCACTGCTGTAATTATTTATGTAAATTATTATTTTTTGTAAAGGGTTATTTGAACCGTCGATGTATAAATAAATAAATACAAAAAACCAAAATAAGAAATGTGCCAATTCCGACTTATAAACAATGAACTAAAATTGTACGATGACTTACCTCACAATATTAAAACAGCGGTTATACAAAAATTTGAAAATTAACTAAAGAGTAAAAGGTTGTAGGGTTCATAGTCCATAATCGATGACACGCACGTGCTAAAACGTTTCACCAGAAATAGTGTGACGACCAAAGAAATCAATGTCATCATGTTCTATAAAATCTAATACAACATTATAATGCAACTCTAAAAATATTGCACATGAAATCGGGGGCATCGTTCTGCAGTTCATTCACATCGTCCCTACCATGAAGAAATGAACTACAAAGGAACGTTACCCATAAAGAAGCTACAGAGCGTGGCATTGCCAGTCAGTCAGCCCAACAAGTTCAGTTCAGTCAGTCCAGCTCGACGAAGTCACTCAGTTCCAGCATGTAGTTCAAGTGCAGTTACTTCAACTCCTAAACTCCGTCACACTCGTCCGAAACAATTAATTATTTATTCGCCATATGATAAATAACCATCAAACAGCAACCTCGTGTCTTTTGTCAATCTCTCACAAATCCTACAAGACCAACAAACATACCCAAAGATGATTGATTGCAAATTATTTATTTATTTATTTATGACAAAATACAAGGTTTTTAAATTTTACATATTACATTTTATTACATATTTTATTAGTACGAAAAATTCTCAATCAGCAAAAGTGCTGGTATGAGGGGATATTATATACAAACAAAATAGTTTAAATAATAATTCAATAAAATAACATCACATATCACTCGTCACACGGGCTGTAAAAACTGTTTTATTTAGGTGTTTTTTAAGTACGTACATGTTTTGTATATTTTTTAGATCATTAGAAAGTGAATTGTAAAAAAATATTGCTGTATACAAAAAACTGTTTCTTTTTCTGTTGGTCCTAGGTTGTTTGCAAGTTAAATGTATAATATTAACCGCAAGATTTCTTAATTATATAAATAAAAGTAATAAAAATAAATTGATGAAATTGGTCGTGAAGTTAGACTTTGAAAGGAAAACTAAAATACAGAGTTGTCCACAAGAATAGGATTGGATTGTGCTGCCTTCTGCAAATTAAAAATCATTTTTGAAAACAAATGTATTCAACAATGTTTGAGTAAATCCAATTGCTTGCAGACTGGCTGGATTTCCTCCCTAGGGAGTTGTCCATATTTAAATTTATTTCAACAGAGATGGAAAACATTTTTGAGAAGGGAATATGGAAGTCTAGGCAGGGCTTATGACCTGTCATTGGCTGGTTTAAGTGGCCATTTTTCACACTGTAAGATTCACCATTATACCCGTGTTTGAACATCCACTTTTCCTCAACTCTTCCATCTGTTGAATTTTGTGAAGTAAAGGAGCTGAAACTTTTATCACGTCGGTGAGATTCGTCCGGCTGAACCAAATCACCTGCTAGGCAACTAAGGTTGTATCAACTACCTGGCAAAAGAAGAAGTATAAACATTGGAAAATTGTTTTCAGGCGTTGCCTTCGTAGGTGATTTGGTTCAGCCGGATGAATCTCACCTACGCGATAAAGGTTTCAGCTCCTTTACTTCACAAAAGTCAACAGATGGAAGAGTTAAGGAAATGTGGATGCTTAAACATAAGCATAATGGTGAATGTTACACAGTGTGTAAAATGGCCACTTTGTCTTAAAAGAAAGATGATAACTTATAGACAGGAGACGTCAACCTTTACAAAAAAAAATCCACTCAACGGCTTATGGAACGGCAGATGCTTGGTGTGAGTCTCCAAGATAGAATAAAAAACGAAGAGATTAAACGATGAACCGTTGCTGATATCATGAACTGTGTGGCAAAACTAAAGTGGCAATGAGCTGGACATTTAGCAAAACAGGGGACACCAGATAGACGCTACGAATATTGAGGAGAAATCCTGGACAAATTAACGGAGTGTCGGAAAGTCTTCAAAGAGAGGGACTGCCAACATTGTCCAGATATCTTGTGGTGCTTGGATGCGGAGCGGTTAAGAAAAAGACGAGTGGAAAGAGTTGGAAGAGGCTTACATCCAGCATCGGAGAGAGGAAGGCTAAAGACAAAGAAGAAGAATGTGAATTACTTGCAAGAATAAAATTTATCGCAACAACGAGGAAAACAACATTTATATTGTTGTCAAGCATTTACAAAGCTGAAGTGGCTACTTTACACACTGTGTCGAGATTTAGGTTACTAAAATATTACGAGTTTGTTTAAATGTTAGTAGACAAGAATAAAGCACTTTTATATTCCCTTCTACAAAATGTTATTCATCTCATTTATACTATGTTAATACTAGCAGCTTCCTAGGGGGTTGAATTCAGTCCTTGTCTACAAAAGTTTGGACAAACTCAAATAATTGTTGATATATATTTACCATCTCTGCTGTAACATCTAAATCTTTCCTTTTCTACAAATGTTAGGACAAATATAAAATATTGTTAATAAAACCAACTGGTTCAAAAAGAAGTGTAAAAATTGGGTGAAATAATCTAATTATATGGATCTCATCTGCAGCAATAAGATTTCACTTTTTAATTTCACAAAAAAGGAGGAATTTTTAGAAATCTTAATTAACTAAGTAAATTCTTTCAAAAATCTTTCTGAATTTAACATTTTTATATTAGCATTATATTATTTCTAATGTTATGCAAATAAATGAGTTCGAAGGTTATTGTTTTACATTTTACTTTTTTTTTACTTACAAGTTACTTTTGTCAGCTATTTATTTAAAAATATTAAAAATCGATCAAAATATTTTACTAATTCCATTGTAAGAGCTTCCGTTATCCTGTGTTATTATACTCAAAATGAACAATGGTTTCTTTCAAAGAACTGATACTAATTACACTAGAAACTTCATCAGAAGCAAAACTTACCCTTCCATTATTTTATTTCCAACTACTTCTCCGCAAGCTGCAAAAAATCTCCGCCTCGCCATAAATCTTCACAATTTACTTACCAAACCTAGGTGCTTTTCCTTTGATTGTTTTTGTAAACTTGACTATGAGATTTTTCATCATTTATCTTTACATTACCTCCATATATCTTGCATTACTTCATTGATTTTTTTCGTCTTTGTTCTTTTTCTAATAGTTGTAAGTTTTTTTTCTCATATTGTTAATTTTTTGTTTCAGGTAAAACTTCAAAATGTTTATATGAATTTTTTCCTGCATCATGAAACCGTTTGGGTGAGTTTAATAAATATTAATTATATTTTAGTTTTTTTTTCATCAATAACATTTCGGTAGCCGGATGGAAGAAGTGACATGTGTCATTTTTTCGGTTTTTTGGTTTTCAACGGTTTTTATATTATATTTCAGAAAATACACACTTAAAAATGGCGGCATTAAAAAAGGTTAGTAAACGTGATTTATCACATTCTACGAATACCTATAAAAATATGTTAATTGGATTTAGAAAAATGAATTTAATTTTCAAAATCAATATGAATATTGCGAAGAAATATTTTCATGCATAATTTTTTTAATGAAATTTCAAAAAAAGATGTCTACAAAAACGCGACAGTTTGACTTTGACAATTGTGACGATACTCTATTGAAATTTAAACGGACATAAACAAAGTTCAAAATTTAACCGAATCATGTTGTATGCATTAAACCGTTTTCGCGGGAATTCAAAATTATACATTTAAAAAAAAATACGGTTCTAATACTTAAGAAAAAAATTTTTTTACTCGAAAGCATTTTATTGGCCCTTATCAAATGAAAAATGTAAAAAAAACGTCATTTTTCCTTATTATTGAAAAGTAACAAAAAAAAATCAGTTTGAGATTTAAAAAAATTGAAGATTAAAATTGAGCTTCAGCTTTCCTGCTCTCCTCCTGCTCTTCTCCTGCTCTCCTGTTCTCCTGCTCTCCTGCCCTCCTGCTCTTAAGCTCTCCATTTCAGCTCTCCTTAATATTTTTGGAAATTACAGATGGTCCCTTTTGACCACCGATTTATACTCGTATGTTCCATAAAAACCAAACAGCATAATTTGTAACAGTGCCATACAGTACATACAGAGTGAAGCAGGGTGAAGCGGGGATGTGTTATGTCACCATGGCTGTTTAACGTGTATATCGATAACTGCATGAAAGAACTGAAAGGCTTAAGAATGGGAGCAAAAATGGGTGATTTAAAAGTCAATTGTCTTTTGTATGCTGACAATGCTGTACTCCTTGCTAACAACAAAGAGGAACTGCAATTCTTGGTAACAAAGGTCTATGATGTATGCAAGAGAAGCGATTTGCTGATGAATGTCGATAAATCGAATGTGATGGTTTTTGAAAGAAATGAAAGTATGACTAAATGTGAAATCCTGTGAATGGAGTTACGCTAAAACAAGTAAAGGAATTTGTGTATCTGGGAAGTATGTTTACTAGGGATGGAATGACTGAGAAAGATATTGAAAGGAGGGTAAGTGCCGGGAACAGAGTAAACGGTGCACTTAAATTGACCTTGGCAAATAAATGCTTGTCACAAGAGGCAAAATTGGCAGTTCACAACGGAGTCCTGGTCCCGTCCCTGATGTATGGGAGCGAAGTACGGACTTGGAAAAACAGGGATAAAAGTAGGCTGAATGCTGTCTAAATGCGATCTCTCAGGCGAATGTGTGGTAAAACTATGTACGATAGATGCACAAATGTTGAGATCCGTACATTATGTAAGGCTGAGAAAAGCATTATCGACAAAATCTATAGTAATACAACTGTCAATGGACGATTATTTTCTGCAGAAAGTTAAAAATAAGTCCACTCAAAAAAAGTTTTAATACACTATATTTTATTTTCCTATGTGCCTAGTGTCACCCTTATCCCCTGTTATGTTTATCCACGAAGGGATGGAATGTTTACTTGGCGTGTTAACACACGTTTATAACTTGCAGAGAGGTAAAAAATAACACGAAACCGGGAAAATGGTCGTTACGGATTTTTTTTCTCCTTTTCCCATTTTTTCCCTTTCATTTCGCCCCGAACCGTTAGCGGCATTAATGAATAAAAATGGTCGACCAGTGAACGGTCCCACCAGATCGGTAATCGCGTTACAGCTTTAGTGCAAAGGAATGTTATTTGTGGGAATTTTCCACTTCGTTATGAGAATTAAGGGAAGTGCTTTAAGCACATGAGAACGTGAGATGAGAATTCGTATCTTTTTTATTTACTTATACACGTAGTGTGTTCGCAAATACTGTTTTATAAAATCTTAGCTGAAAAAATATTAATACAAAAAATCTCAACCGGTCAAGATTATAACCCGTCATAAAGCATTTGAAATGTGGGTCCACCGCAGAAAGTTAAGAATATCTTGGGCCGATATGATAACTGACGATAAAGTATAACGTACGGCCGATACGAATAGGGAACCATTTACCGCCGTTAAGCTCGATAAGATTTCATATTTTGGTCATGTGTTAAGAGGTGATAAATATGCCACACTTTAGCTTAGTCGAGGGACGTAGAGGGGTCCGAAGAAACAGCTTTCCTGGCTTCAAAGCCTCCGAGCATGGATCAGGATCAGAACTATGGAGGAGCCGTTTTGCTCTGCTTAGGATAGGGAATCTTTCTCCCGAGCGATCGCCAACGTCGCAAGAATCCGACATGATACGTGAAAAAGAAGAAAAAATCATTTCTTTTGATATGGAACACATACATTGTTTTTTATATCCGTTCAATTACGGCTTATTTAAAATGTTTATACTTATAAAATAAGAAATTGAACACTGATTTGACTCTACAGAACACTTTTTTTTTTACAAATATGAAAACAAAAATTTCGCGACAATTTTAAAATAATAAATTAACAAACTAACCTTATATCTTCACCACTATTAAACATATTTAAATATACTGTTATTTCTCACTATGTCCCTTTATGTACACGCTTACATGATATTTATAGAAATTCTTAAAAATATCAATATTTTATAAAAATACATTTATGTTTTTATAAATTTCTTCATAATATTTCAATCATGTATTAAAATTAAAAAGAACACCAACCTATTATAATATTATTTATATAATTTCCACAACAATTATCTCACAATACATACATGTATGTCAATAAATACTTACTTCGTTATAAATTTTTCCGAAATTCAAATATGAATACTTAAATTCTCCATTACATATTAAACACTTAGCCTTGCCCTTGAGAGACAAATTAATAAATAAGGGAATTAAGAACAACACCAGAATAGCGGATATCATGGCACGACTGAAGTGACAATAAGCAGGACATGTTGCCAGACAAGATCCCACAAGATGGACCCTTAAAATTTTAAGGTGACAACCATGGGAGATTAGCGAGGCATTTGAAGACCTCAAAAAAGATGGTGCGACGACATAGCTGCTGTGGGAGGAAAAAATGGCTGCAAGCAGCAACCGACCAAAAAAAATAAAGGATATGGAAGAAGCTTATATCCAGCAGTGGAGGAAAGAAGCTCGAAGAAAAAGAAGAAGAAATAACGTGTTTTTTTAATCATATGTCATTGGTCAGTACGCCATTTATCAATTCCATTGTTGGTTTGTGACGCCAATTAGCCCCGTGAGCCGATATAGTGGAATGTGTACCACTCGTATTGTGATGCCGGCCCAGCACGCAAAGGGCTGTACTTAGGGTTGTCAAGTCAATCAACCCAAAATTCAGGAGGTTAAAAAAACAACTGCCTAAAATCAAATATGTTTTTATTTGAAAAAAAGGAAACAGAAAACCTTCAATAATACGTAATTTATTAGTAAAAACAAAGTCAAAACTATGTTAGTTTTATTTAAATTCTACACTTAATTCCGACTGCGTCCAATAATATCATAAAACTCATAAAATTATATTTTAAATTAGGCCTCATCTGTATGTAAGATTTTCCTTAAATGTCATTAATGCTTTGACCCTTAAACATAGATTTAGTAGATATTTTTAACGTTTTCTTTTTAAATTATGTTATTTATTGCTCGAAAACAATGAGGTGTTAATCTTGTTTGTTTTTAAAATAAACTCTTTTTTTTTTAATCGTTCTTATTTGTACCGTCGGAGAATCGCAGTATAAACAGATGTTATTTTTCCAATACGATATATTTACAAAAATAAAAAGACAAAGCCTCATTTTAATCAAACCACAAATTTATTTCACTCAACAAACGGAACAAACATCAATCATTATCATACAATAATTGATTCTGGAAAATTTTAGTTGCATTTCAGAAGTCGGGAGGTTTAAAAATTTGGTCGCATGTTTTCTAGAGAACCCCGGAATCCCGAGAGGGTTGACAACCCTAGCTGGTACTACTATACAGTTGCGTGAATTGTCGCGATCTCACTATCATTAATATCATATTTATGGTAATTCTCCTGCAGGAACATTGTACAACTGTTGGTATATAAATTCATCCTAACATAATGGCAGTGCGTTTTGTCGTGGTTACCTGTCGTTGCTGGTTGTTTAACAAATGCAGAATCGATCCATTAACCTGAATATACTTTTACGAAGATTGGTATCTTGAAATTTATTGCAACAGAGAGGGAAAACGTTTTCAAGAAGGGATTTTAAATTTATTTATTTAAAATTTACTTGTAAATTGCCAATACTTACTTATCGGTTCCGGACTTTAGACCTTGCCACTCCAGTGTGCAGCGACAGATATCGCCTTGTCAGTGGCCATCCTCAAATCATTATCATCAAAAGTTAACTGCATTTGTGGACACCGCAATAGATGAGGATCACCCTGCACCTCTTCACAATCGCACATCATTTCATCTCTCTCCAGAAAACCCCACCTCCATTTGTTATATTTGCATCTAGACACCCTTAGTTTATTGAGAACTTTCCACGTAGGGAAGTCCAAATTGTGGGCGGTGTTTGTGCTTTCAGATGGCATTATCCAGAACCTATCGCCGAGTTCCTCTCTGCGTTTTTCTGCAGAGGTCTCCAAGTCAGTTGTGACTTTGAGAAAACTTCTTTTCGATCCCAGTCTCGGAGGAGCCATTCCATGGTCGTAAAGGGGGTGTCTAGGGTCATGGGCCTGTTTGTATCTCTCTGTGTCCGCTGCTACGTTTCTCTTGATGTTGAGTGGAGCGAATCCTATTATAGGATAAAGTTTGTGCACCGGTGTGGCTTAATGCAGCCGGACACCAATCACGCCATGTCATTTACAGTAATATCCACTTGTTTGGCGTGTGCTGATTTCTGCCATATGGGACAAGCGTACTCTGCTGCGGAGACACATAAACCCAGGGCAGATGTGCGGAGTACATGTCAATTACAATGAATATATGATTATTTAAAACATCAATCCTTATTAGGATGCATGTAAGAGAGGATGAATCTGAAACTGGTAATCGTAGCATGGAAAAGATCCACCTCTGTTTTTAGGCTGTTCAACAGAATATAGAAGGCTACCAAGTTCAAAAGAATATACCAAGTCATTGGAACAAAAGGCATAATAGTACTACACACGTGCGTTTCCAGAAACTATCTACTAGCCAGCGAGCCACATGTCGACGATATCTACCTACTGTCTACAAAAGCTTCTCTTCGGACATCTATCTCCCTTTGTTAACCATGGAGTTGAAACAGTGTTTGATTTATTTAGTTTTTTATTGCCTACTTCTTGGTATGAACACTTGACCAATTTACTACTATACTCTATTTTTTATAAATTTATTGATTTTTTAACTTTGCTGGAATTCCTCTCATCCATGTGCTTTGTAGCTGCACGATGATTGGTTATCTAGCTTTAATATATCAACTTTAAAATACCTTAATTTTGTAAACGGGGTCTAGAATTCCAATCGTCTATGCGCTTAGTAGCAGCAAGGCGTGTTGTTATCTTACATCTTTTTACTATTCATATTATTATTATTTTGTAATACACTTAATTTATTTGTCAATTTTTAAAATGTGTAAATGGGGGCTAAATTTCTAACTGTCTATGCGCTCTGTAGCTGCAAGACGTCCTGTAATCTAGCTCCTATCTTTTATAATTTTTGATTGATCTTAATTGAAAACGAGGAACTAGAATCCCAACCGTCCATGCGCTCTGTAGCTGCAAGACGTACTGGGATATTTATTAATTGTACAGCGCCCTTGAGGTGATTTTCACAAAAATGGTGCTTTATAAATTATCCAACTATATATATATATAGTCATTTACAGGGCTTATAACATGTCATCGGCTAGTTTGTGTGGCTACCTTACGCACTGAGTAACATTCACCATACTGCCTGAATTTAAACATCCACATTTCAAACTGATTGAATCAAATCGGTTGACTTTTGGGAAGTAAAAGTACTGAAAATTTTATCGATATGGTTAAAATTCATCAGGCTGAATTATTTGACCGACTACGTCTGAAATTCATACTTAATTTACCAGTTAGTTAAATCAACAGCAATTTTAGTATGCCTAAATGTTTGTAAACAAGGCTGGATTCTACTTCTCGGGGATTTATCAAGGCTGAAATTTATCGCAACAGATGGGAAAACATTTTTTCCGTGGCTAGTGTCTCCGATACGGTTATGGGTCTGAGGTTCAAGCCCCGTTTTGTCACAATTTGGTTTTTTAATTGTCAATTAAACGCAGTTATGCACAAAGCATCCAGTCCACAATTTTAGAAAAATTAAATTTTAGTGTTATCTGGTGCAGTAAGGTCAATTTTGTGTTCTGCCAAAAACAGCCAGGCCGCTTTCATACATAACACAGTACTAATCACTTTCTGCAAATAATGTTGATCACAAAAACGACATTTTTTTTTTTCCAGAAAACACTCATACCACTAGAAAAATCTAACTAGTAGATGTAATACGGGGGCTTAGGGTCATAAGGGCAAAACTACAAAAAATGCTGTTTTGTGTTAAGTACTAATCTGATATCCAAACAAAATTTCCTGTTAGTGACAAAAAGATGAAACTCATCCGATAAGTAGTTACCTAGATAAATTTGTGTGAAACTACAAATGAAGCGTTTTGTTTAAAGTCAGAAGAATAAAACACCTTTTACATCATTTTGTTAATTTACTAATGTAAGCGCAAGTTAGGGTCATATAGACGAAAGCGTAGTTTCATATTTTTGTCTCTAAAACATTTTATGCTCTATTAACTGTATTTTTTATTTTCTTTATTTGTTACCCTTAAAAGAAAGTATTATTTTTTGAAAACTGTTTTATCATTTATCTCAAAACTGTGTTTTTGTAGTTTCGCCCTTTAACCCCCGAATAGATCTAATAGATGCTGATTTTGAGAAGGTGATATGGAAGTCTAGGCATTTACAGGGCTTATGACCCGTCATTAGCTGGTTTGGACTACTCAAAGCATTGTTGAATTAACTACCCGGTAAAAGAAGAAGAATAAAAATTGGAATATTGTTTTCAGGCGTTGCCTAGTAGGTGGATTGGTTCAGCCGGATGAATCTCACCAACGTGATAAAGTTTTCAGCTCTTTTAATTCACAAAAGTCAACAGATGAAAGAGTTGAGTAAATGTGAATGTTCAAACATAAGCAGAATAGTGAATGTTACACAGTGTGTGAATTTGCCACTTAAACCAGCCAATGACAGGTCATAAGCCCTGTAAATGCTTAGACTTCCATATTACCTTCTCAAAAATGTTTTCCCTCTCTGTTGCAACATATTTAAATATGAAAAACTCCCCAGGGAGGAAATCCAGCCAGTCTGCAAGCATTTGGACATACTCAAAAGATTGTTGGATCATTGAAACCGATCAAATACAAAGTTAAATTATTTTTTGTGATTTGAAAAAACAAATGCATGCATTATTTATCAATTGTCAAGTAAAAAAGTGATTTTATTTATTTATTTAACTTTTTGTACATAATGTTATTTGTACATTAGCGGGCTTATTGCCAAATGGCAATTTCTTACAACCAACCAATAAAATAATAGTTTTGTTTTTATAATTCAAGTTACAGAACTTATTCAATAGAAAATAAAGATTCAAAA
Organism: Micrasema longulum; assembly: GCF_059751315.1. Lineage (NCBI taxonomy): Eukaryota > Metazoa > Arthropoda > Insecta > Trichoptera > Brachycentridae > Micrasema > Micrasema longulum. The sequence goes on from NW_028277304.1 coordinate 491,039, forward strand.
GCTAAAGATTTATAAAAATATAAATAAACGTATTTGTTTATAAATTATCTTAAATCAAAACTATTACTTAGTGGGAAAAGGGGAAAAAGAGGAAAAGGAAAGGAGGAGAGATGAGGGAGGAGAAAGAAGATGTTTTTTCAAACGTGATTTAAACAGAGATAATGTAGTAACAACTTTGATGGTGAATGGAAGATGATTCCACAGTCGAGCCGCATGAACACTGTATGAGTTAGAGAAGAAAGAGGAATTGTGGATGGGTATTAAGAGAGTCTTTTTAACTTTACTTTTTAATAGTATAATTATGCATTTTAGCAATTTAAAAAAAATTCACTTTTTATATTTTTACTAAAACTAAAATCCCACCCAGCCACTCTCTGTAGCTTGTTGGTGAAGATTACTAACTTAATCATATTATTTACATTTACAAAAACAATGAATAACAGATAAAAATTAACTGCCGGAAAGATCAGAATAAACGTGTATAGTGCCTTGAGAATTAGAACGAAGAGGTAAACCACGAACCGATAAGCGTTGAAATTTTTCACGCAGGTATATAGGAGCGTTAGGACTATGAAGCACACTGAAGAGAAGTGAGAGTTATAATCTCAGTTTCGCTTTTCTATGGCTGGCTGCTTTCTGCATTTTTTTCTACGTTTAATTATTTACAACTTATTAAGAACGTCCTACGAAGTTTAATTATTTGGATTAATCGCAAACCGCAAACGTACTATGTTTTTTATTTTATTATATTATTTTAAATAATTCTCAGAATGCAAATTATAAAGCTGTTTGGATGCTGTATCCTTCTGTGGGGAGTTTCAGTGCGTTAGATGCATATTTTGGTTTATATATGGAAATACGTAAAGAGAGTATATTATGAGACTGAGAAAGAGAATTTCGGTATTTTGTTATTTGTTCTACCTTTGATTGCCTATTTCCCAAATAAACAGTCGTATTTACGGATCCCAAGTTTTGCGGACCAGAGATAGTCGAATTTTCATTCTCAGTGATCTCCAAGAATAAATATCTTAAGAAATACAACGTCTTTCATTACAGTCAATAGCTACAATAATATTTATTTTTTTATACCTTTACATTGTTTGTATTCTTTTTTTGATACAAAATAATGTTCCCTCACTGGGGTGTACCGTACCGAGGGAAACATTTTACAAAATGTGAAACATGCCTTAAATTAGTTGTTAAACAAAGTCAACATAATAATTTTAAAAAAACGTAATTAATCTAATTAACCCCAATTATCATTAACAGAAGTAACAATATAAACTAAAATAATCATCAAAAACATAACCAATTTATATAGACCAAATTTCATAAACAGTACACACATTTTACCTATTTGGCTTGATCCATTCATCGATCCGTGCGCAACCCACCTCCACTATCCATTTCTTAATAGCAATTTTATATTGTGAGTACTTACTAATTGTCTTTATGAATAATGGAAGTTGATTGTACACTTTAACCGAGTAGTAGGCCAATTCTCTTTGACCGAAGGTTGTATTAATTTTTTTTTTTTTGCAGCATCAGAGTGGAGTATCTAGTAACTCTTGTATTTGTGAAAGAAATCATGGAAGGTAGAAAATAATTTTTGTGTGCGTATAATAACAGAGCTTTTACATAAATTTGTTTTTTAGATTTTACATAAATAGGAACCTTTACAAAAGTGTTGTCAAACATTCTTTCGATTTCTATTATCTTGTTAAAAAAATGTTTTCAAATGCACCTTTCATAATGTTATCGTGAAAATTTCAATGGGCCAACTCGCGATGTTACCTTTCAACTGAAATGAAAATTTCAACGCTGCTTTCGAAAGCTTTGACCAAAGGGATAATGGTGTTATAGGCGCATATGGCGATAAATGAGTTTCCTTCAGAAAACGCGGTGACAAAGCCTTTAGTATGTACGTGGAGAACCTCCCCATTCTCCATGTACTCTGCCCTATGTACTAAGTCTACCAGTCGCGCTACTTACTTTGGCGTAAACCAGTGTTTCTTACCCTCATTTTACTGACTTATAAAAATCACAAATAATTTTAATCACAAGAGGGGGGAAATACGCACCATGCTCCACTCTCCAATTATTCAATAAATTGATTACATATTTACATTTCACTTCACTTTTAGGATATTGTTCACATTATTTTAAGATGATTGATGAAACAGTACTGTAAGAGTACTGGTATAACCAGTACTCCTATATGAGTGCGAATCTAGGTACCTTACCAAAGCGTTTTGAGAGTAAGTGCTTGAGGAGAATATAAGGCATATGGTGTTACTAACATTGAAGTCCAAGAACCCTTATGACCCTCCTATATGAGCGTCTTGATGATGCGGCGGTGCACCTGGCATGGACACATGCTACGCATGCCTCAGAAGAACCTTAACCTAAGTTGCATGTTCCTTAAACCTGTGGGCTCACGCCGTCTAAGAAAGCCGTCGATGATGATCTTTCGATTTTATTCGGCGGAACTAAAGGGCTCTGGATGAACGTGGAAGGAGGCGAGTGTTCTGGCTGGCGATAGGGTCTCCTGGAGGCAACTGGGGCGGATGTGGAAAAAAAGAAGATGAAACGGACTAAGCATATCATAAGAAAATAAATATTTGACAACTTTGTTTTAACCACTTTTTTCTGTCGACCGGTTTAAAAGTGACACAAGCTTTTTTATCAAGGTATACTTAACTCATGAATTCAATCATATTTTATTTTTACAGTGATTACTGAATATTACATCGATACATATGGAGTATATTTATTTAGTTGTGTTGTATTTATTTTATTATAATAAATAACCACAAAGTGAGTGCTTCAAATATAATTTTTATAAGTATGTGATGTTTGAAAAAATATTTTCGTGTGTGCTGTGACATTGTCAAATGCGGTTGGTGTTTTTTCGTGTGAGAAAATATTTTTTTTTAAGTTACGATAAAATGATATTATCGTTGCGATTACCATGATGGCTAGATTGGATCGCTGACATACTATGCGAAAAATGTTTGATGAGATATTTTTAAATTAGCACATTTGATTTTCCGTATGAAATTTTGAACTTTTAAGCATTTTACGCGAATTTTCTTCCTATCGATTTCCTTTGATCTATGAATAGCCATCGTGTAAAAAACACTCTACCAAGATTCCAATTTTATTTCACCCTCATATCTGTATTCTTCATCCGCCTGGACACAGGTAAGATCAAATTATATGACAGGTTTTTTTTTAAATTTATTTGGGTTTTTTTTCAATTTTTCAAATTATATAACAGGTTATTTTTTAGATTAACCCAATCGTGACGAAGATTTTTTTTTCGAATTTCAGGCTGAAGTTTTAGGAACTGATTATTAATTAAATAACATTTTTTTATTTTATTTTATTATAAGAATTTGTTTTCCTACCTCCTGGGAGCCTCCAAAAAAAATAAAGAAAAGATTTTTTGAAAAAAACAGACAAAGTTACTTTAGGTTTTATGGTTTCCTAACCTGATGTTTTTATATTTCGTAAAAAAATGTTATCATTTATTAAAAACTGAAATTCTTACTCTGCTCGCATCCTCACACATGGATAAATTTGGAGCAACTAAATTTCACGGAGTTCATACATGTATTGCAACTGGAAGCAATTATTAAGAGCGTGATTTTTATCACAAGGCAGCTCAGTATGACAGGAACTCTCGTCGTGAATGGGTAGAAGTATATTTTTTTATGACGTCATTGATTTTATTGTCATTCCAGTTGTTAAATTTTTTTTTAAGGTTTTTACGTATTTTAAATAGAAATTTTTGTAAAAATTATGGACTACCTCTGATCTAAAGTTTCTGTATACATATTATACAACCTGCCGTTCTTCATCGTCCTTCTCTTTTGGGAAGTATCAAAATAGTCATAGGTGCAAAATACGCCATTAAGTGACAAAGAATTGCCAATTTGTTCCAGTATAGAATGCTCGTGCAATCCTATAAGGAAAATATTATTAGGAGACATCTAAAATTCTTCCTGCAGCTGGGGTGACAATCATTTTCCTGTGTATATTGAACTTTTTTATTAAAATTTTTATTATAGCTGGCTTTCATGACCCTTGACATAATGTAATCGTTAATTGCATGGTACATCGAATTCAATGCATGCCAATAAACTGACCATAAAATTACTTTGAACAAATAATACAAGTGGTTTGTGATGTTACAAATTAGTTGCATAGCAAAGATAGTACAAAAATAGCTTAAAGATCCGATGGCTCAGGTTCCTTCATCTGAAGTCCACACAGATGAAACCAGTCATTGGATGGTATTTGAATTAACGAGACAACGCTGTAAATTATCTTAATTTAAATGTCAATGTGCTGCATAATTATGCATTTTTCTTTCTCGCTTACCATCAATAAATGTATTTAAAATAATCACATTTTTTCATCAAAATAAATTGTATATTTGAAGCATTAACTTAAAATGAAATAAATAAAACAACTTTTTTGTTAACCATTTTTTTTTCCACCGACCGGTTTCAAAGTTAACCAAACTTCTTTCTCAAGGTTTACTGAACGAGTTTTTTTTTCCTAGTTTATTTTATCAGTATGCTGGGGATGAAACCGATAAATCAAGTTTTTTCATACCTAATATTTCCATAATTGTAGCCATCACATAGTTTGGCAAATTTGATGCATACCTGATTTTTCAAATGATTTTTCCATCCTTTTTTAGCGTTCGAAATATAATTTTTAATAAAAAGTATCATGCAATAAAGTGTAAAGAAAAAAAAGTATTTAACTCATAAATATAATAAGTTAAAGATCCCTGAAACATTACATACCAACAATCATACTTACTATCTATATTGGTTCAACATTCTCATTTAGTTGTACATAAGAAAAAAGGTATTACAGACATTTCCAGAATAACCAATGAACCAAAAATTAATCGAAATAAAACAACTTTGTTTTTAACCACCATTTTTTTTTCCTCCTACCGGTTTCAAAGCAAACAAGCTTCTTCGTCAAGGTTTACGTAACTAATGAATTAATTCTTATTTTATTTTATCCATGTTCACTAAATACTACACGTGGAGCTAATAAATCAAGTCTTTTTTCCTAAAACGGTGGAAATTTGAGATGCTGATTTTCTAAACTAGACAGGAGTGGACTAAAATAAATATAAATTATTTTTCAATTTCTAAGATTTTCAAGTTGTCTTATTTTAATATTTTATTTTCAACATGAAGTTCTTTTAATCCAGTGTCGTTATCGAAATTATGATTATTTTCTATCAGAAGGTTTGCGAATTCAGAAATTTTTTTATTATTGAGGCACCTTAAGTGTTCTTTTACTCTAATATAAAAGTTTCTTTTATTTTTTCTAATGTAGATTGAATCACTTTCATTACAATTTAATTGGTTTATGCCAGATTTATTTTGGTTATGGGTTTTGTCTTTGTGATTTTTTAACAATGTTCCCATGTTGTTAGTTGTGTATAATGCAGGTTTATTAATTAATTTGTTTTATAAATCTCAAAATATCCATTTGTTTATGCTAACGTATACAACATACATAATGAGCATATCTGTACATCATTATATGTACGAGTATGTAAGATTTATAAACTTAATATGGATATTATATTTTATCAACAATATAAACTCAAAGTATAGCTGATAAATTCAGCTGGTCCATGAAGAAGTATAGAAATTGAAAAAAAATAAAAATTTTAGGCGTTGCCCAGTATGTAAGTGAAATAATTCAATTAGATGAATCTCACCCGCATAAATAAATATTTTAGCTCTTAACTTCACAAACATCAACAGTTGAAAGAATTGAAGCAATATAGATGTTTAAATATGGGCAGAATGGTGAATGTAACACAGTGTGTAAAGTGGCTACTTAAACCAGCCAATGACAGCACAAGCTCTGTAGATGCCTAGACTTCTATATTACCTTTTTTAATATGTTCTTCTCTGTTGTAATATGTTAATTATATTTTATTACTTTTTAACTATGTTATACAATGTGTATAAATTGGCGACGGCCGTTAATAAATAATACCTGAATAAATTATTTGTTTTCTTAATTGTATATAATTTCATACTGTCATATTTTATTCCGTTTTAAAAAGCATGCTTGTTTTTAGTATTCCTCTATAATCTGTAGTTTTCTGTTATCGATCTGTATTGTTCATAATTAATTGTAATCCATCGTAGTGACAAAGATACACATAATTCTTTGTCTCTTTAAATCACAGACAAATAGAGCATTTTCTTTGAACTTTCAAAAATCATAATATATTTATTTTAATAGATACGCAAACCTTTTTTTTTATTAATGAGACATAAAGTACATATCGTATGTTTACTATGGAGCTTGAATTAAACTGTATACATCTTGGTATGTGTATAGAACTGTTCGTTTTCCAAGCAAAATTAAAATACCAAAAAAATAACATAGTCATTAATCATTATCCAATCACAATGCGCACTTAATGGTAGATATGGCACTTTTTTGCTCAAATAAATGCAGCGTACCTCAATCATCCTAAGACATTGAAATGTTGCTGTGTAAAACCATCTTATTAACAAATATTTGGTGTCGACCTTATGCACCAACCATTGTACTACAAAACGGAGCTTTTCACATTTGATTTCCTTTTTCAAGATTTTCTCTTAAGGTTAGCCTTTGAGTCGAAAACATCATCATCATTCCCATTCCGCACCTAATGGTGCATAGGGCATTGCATTGGTAAACCAATCGCAGCGTTTCTAGATTATTTCTTTTACATGAAGGTAAGATGATCACTCTTAGTTTTTTGGTGCCAGTCCAGGGACTATGAAATATTATTAAATATTGTGTAAAAACACCTTTTTAAATAAATATTTCATGTCAGGAATCGATCCCGAGACCTCTTGCATAGTAAATACCACAAGTCGAAAACACTTGTCCAAAATTATTATTCTATTAACATGTAAAACTGTATTCTTCATCCGCCCTGACATAGTTTTTGAGGTAATGAAGTATTGACAGGTCATACGTAAGTCCCGTGAATGTCAAGTCATTATATTCGCTTTTCAAAATCCTATTTTTTCTTATTTAAATATTTTCGTCTTTTTCCATTTAAATTATTTTTAAATGTTTCATTTATTGATGAATCGTAGTCACCCTGGCTCGCAGCATTTTCCGTCACCTTTGTCCCATAATAAGTCCACACGGATCCTCTTTGTACGGCCCGTCCCGGTTGCATCCATTCTCTTTCACGGCGAATTTCTTTTTACATACTTTTTTGAAAAGCTGCTTTCGAAAGCGCGCTGATCCAATAAAGCTCGGCTCAAAGGAATCATTGAATACCAAAAATTGCTGGAGCATGTATGCGAGGAGAAGGAATTGCTACTCGGAACCCTCCTGCATCCGAAGATATTCTACATCTAAGTGCATCTTTGATAAAATGATCTTTATTTTAACTTATTTATATATTTCTGTAAAATAACAAATATTTCAAGGGTTAAGAAAGACAAAAACCTGTCATTTGCTTATTTGATTTCTGACTTTTTTTTATTTCAAAAAACGATCTAAATTTCATTTATGCCAGGTTGTTTGATTATTAATTAAATATCGGAATTAATTTATGCATGTTGTTATTGGCTTAGACAGTAGTATATATTATTTTTTTGTTTATTTTATTTATTTAAAAGTACTTTGGCAAACTTATTGCTAAAAACAATATCTTTCGGCTAACCAAAAAACAAATTTGTCAAAAAAAAAGAGATTGGTCAAAATTTTGGCGTAAAAATTATATACCAAAAGATAGGTAAATACATAAAAAAAAAAGCTTACGAATTAAGAATTACAGCTGTCTTTTAATTGAGAGATAAGGTTTGCGTACGTATTAACTTAAAAATAATTTTAAAAAGTACATTATGTTAAACATATTAAATGATGATGAATGTGAGATCAGATAGTGTGTTTGGAACGAGAGAGAAAGAGGAACCAAGAAAAGAAAAAACGGGGTAAAAATCGATATTTAAGAAAAAGATAGAAAAAAGCAGTAGAACTCACGGAGTTCGGGATTCTGAGATATATAATTATGTTTCAGGTGTTTTTTGAAAGTGGCTAAAGAAGGTTCAGTTTTTATATAAAAAGGTCTAACAGCTTAGACGTTATTGAAATAAATCAATTTTGTCGCGCCGTTTTTAAAAAATTGCGCTTTTAAAATAAACTTTATCAAAATCAATAAATTTAATATTCATTTAACCTAATTAAACTGGCCGCGCTTTGAAGTGTTAACAATTATCGAGAAGTCGTGTTGCATGTCTCATTCTGGAATCAAATTTTGCGAGTCACTTAGTGCAAATGTAACGGAGGCTGTCTTCCGGGATAATCTAATCAGTGAATCAATTAAAGATTGTATGGGAACAGTGCAGGGGGGGAATCTTGGGGGTGGGTAGTGCACGGAACACAATACGAGGGATCGAAACTTCTCGGAAACTTCTCGCGCAGAGAAAGGGTTTGGGAAGCCATCAACCACTATCAACAGATGCATTGATGTTGAACAATTACGTTATTAATGGTGAAAAGCAATCACGATTCGAGATCCCTCTATTTATTGATTCGGGTGATAGATTTCAAAATACTATATTATACTTTTACCATCATGCCATTTCCCCATAGAAGCAGAGAAGATAGAACGAATCGCGTGGATTTGAACCCTGTTAAAATTTTGATTTATTTATTATCTTTTGTATTTTATAAAATTTGAAACATTCAAAATTATATACGATTTGAAGCACGAACTTTGTGGTTATTCATTATAATAAAATAAATAAAACTGCTGTGTCTTTAACCACTTATTTTTATTTTTTCTATCTACCGGATTTTTTAAAAATATATGTTCATAAGAGGTAAAACAGAGTATTTAAAAAATAAAGCATAATTACATAGCAATGAAAGACATATTAATAGTAAAAACAGTAAACAAAAAAATACCACAAAGGCATGGCCTGTTCGTGGGCATACAAGAAAATGTTTATGAATTTTTGCTCCTATAATAAAAAATGGACAGTTATAATATTTTTTGTGTAACATAAGAAAGAGAAAATGTAATATTCTGTAAAAGATTTTATGATATTTTTTTTTATGGTAATTAAAAAAGGAAATAAAAAATATTTTGAAAAAACAAAAATATTCCTTATTGTTAAGGGGCAACACAATATTTCATGAAAAAAAAAGAGTTAATTTATTTTGTTTGAATTCAGGATAGTGCGTGTTTTTAACAGAAAGAAAAATTTTAAAGTTTGGAATTAATTAAATATTATTAGTAAAAAAATAATTAAAATTTTTTGAGCCCATAAAATATGCATGTCTCTGTGCGAGCTTCGTTTTACAATGTGGTATTTCTAACAAACGATTCCTTCTTTAACTTGATCTATTTTAATTATTTGTAAATGAATTTTGGTTCTTAAATATATATTTTAAACATTGAAAATAATATATTTGTCCTAGGTTTAAAAGTTTAGCTTCTTGGAACAATTGGAAAGAGGGAAAAGCGCGATTTTTGTGAAGCATTTTTTTTATATAAATTTTTATATATAAAAAAATGCTTTCATAATAAACAGTTTCTAATGGTTTAATGTGGTTGTAATAAGTTTGGTTTCTAAGGTAAGTTTTTTCCATTTCTCATATATTTTATCATTTAAAATTAAAATTCCTTGCGTGATAAAGACAATTTTTTGTTATCTTATTAAAGTGTGTCAGGAAACAGTGCCACTTAAACCAGCCAATGACAGGTCATAAACCCTGTAAATGCCTAGACTTCCATATTCCCTTCTTGAAGGTATTCTCCATCCCTGTTGTAATTTGTTGATGTGTCAGGACTGTTCTTAATTTTGTTTTTTTTTATTTAATCGTATGTATATAATTTTATGCAGTTTCTGAAAACCTAAAAATATTAAAGGTTATGCAATTTCTATGATCTCTACTGTTAGTGTTATAATTGGCTTAGGCCGTAAATGTAGTAAATTAAATTAAATTAAATGTATGGTTAGTCAAATTTTTTTTAAGGGCACACAGCTAAAACGGGCTCATTGCACTTTTTAGATTTTCGAGATTTTTTTTTATTTAAAAAAATCCCACCTGCTGACAAGCCTCTATTTAGAGGCTTGTCAGCAGGTGGGATAGAGGAGATATGGAGAAGGTTATGAAAAATGGACCACAACACCCTGACCAATTGAGGAAAAAATCTTTCTTGCATTTTTTTTTTGCAACTGACGGGAATCGAACCCGCAACGCCAGTTTCACAGTTGGCCATCTAACCAACTGCACGACGGCGCCTGTCAATTCATGCTTTTTTTTTTTCTCTTGAAATTCTATTAAGTGGAATATTAAAAAAAAACGAAATGTGGCTCTCTCCCTCTGTCTTATAAACAACAAATATAGAGTCACGACTGGCAAAAAAAAAAAGTCAAATTGCGACGAGCTCGTTTTACCAATTCAAGAATTGAGTATATTTTTCAATATAAAGTACCCTCTTTTATTTCTTTTATTTTTCTGTGATTGTATTTAAAAATATATATTTGATCTCATTTATGCTTAAAGCATTCACTTTGTGGTCAAATATTTTAACTCGCGTAAGTAAATATATTTATTTATTTAACACTTTATATACATAATTAATATATATATATATACATATAAGGGCGGGCATATTGCCTTAAGACAATTTCTTCCTACCTACCCAAACCGTTCAGTTTGAGAAAATTACAAATACATGGACATTTTGAATCTTACAATTTTATACAAAAATTAAAAACAAAGATTAACAAAATAAAAATATGTGAAAAAAAATACACGTTTATAACCACTTACCGACTTTTTATATCTACCGGTTTCGAGACGTACCCGCCCGTCTCTTCGTCAAGATACTTACTACACCAACATGCAAATACTAAAATACACTTTCACCTTTAACATCACCGTCGTGTTTATAGTATTTATGAAATAAATCAATTGCATCCAAAGTTAAAGCAAACGCCAACCCCGTGTCCCACATAAAAAAATAGTTTTTTGTCAATGTGCCCGTTTTTATCGTGAACCCTTCATATGTGTATAGTAACATAATTTTCTCTATTTTTTTTAATTTTATATAAGCATTTTTTTAAACAATTATTCAATTCCTGCCAAACTACAAAGGCAGTTTTTTTGCAGGGATTTCTCTCTTTAATTATTTTGGTAGCACAATATAATAATATTTACATAAACAAATAAAAAATCTTAAATATATTAATAAAATAAAAGTTTAAAAAAATTAAATACAAGTAAATCAAGTCTTTTTTGATTCCGAAATACATGAAAAATAATAAAAAAAAAACCTTTTTTAACACTGTTTCGCCTCTTTTCTGCACTGAACTGAATAAACTTGTACTACCTTGGTAGATATTTCGCCTAGTTTATTGTTCAATTAATTTGAGCATTCTCAATTTGAGCAGCTATGTAAATAGACGGGGATCCTTTTCAATAGGCATGTTTAAATCACCATGACAGAAGGACTAAACGTTAATCATTCGGAAAAGTCAATATTCCATTTATCATCCCTCGTCCTACAATCGGGACGGAAAATGGAATCCATTACGCATTTTCAGAGGATCAGTAATTAATTAGGAGAAATTGGAGCGGCCTTCAAACAGAGAATGTTTATAAATGTAATATGAAAATCCGATTACCTTTTGATATTCGGATGATTGAAATAGGGATTAATTTAATATTTCAAAGCTCCTCGAAATTATTAAGCACGTTTTACGTTTGAGAAGATCGGCAGAAGCTCGAATAAGAATTATTTCAGTTCTGTTAAGATAATTAATTGAGGTTTTAAACTGTGGGTAGCCCTGTTGAAATTTCATAATTTTCTTTTAAATAAAAAGTTTATTGTAATGTGTCCTCGGCACGGGTTACCCAAGTAAGGACGAATTATTTGTTTTTTACTTTATGTTATGCAATTAATAAATTTATTTCTATGATATATTTGAAATTATGGTTTGACATAAACATATTATCTTGAAATTCGGAAAAGACAAAAATCATCCCATTTTTTATTAACAAAACAAATTTAGATGAAGTAGTAAAAAGAATTATTCTCCAAAGCAATTGCAATAAAACTAACTGCGACGTAACATGTTCAGTACTTGATACAACAGATAAAATTAAATATTTTGGTGTATACATAGAACAAAACTTGAAATGGAAAGACCATATTAGTGAACTAGTTAAACGTATTAGAAAATGTTAAAATATATTTATTAGATTAAGGAATATATTAAAAATCAACCATTTAAAAATTGCTTATTACTCAATTGTACAATCTTTGTTACAATATGGTATTGTAGGATGGGGTGGTGCATATGCCAATATATTAAACCCTCTTGAAATAGTACAAAGATTATTTATTAAAGTAATTTTAAAGAAACTAACAGTCAATATGGAAAGTCTTTATAACATATTTAAGGTTCATACACTCTTTTAAATAAATTCCATTATACAAATTTATAAAGAAGAAAAATAAAAGAATTTGAGATGAATAAGTCACTCAAATACCGAAATAATATTGAAATTCCTAAATTCCACGCAACTTATGGTCAAAATAGCTTTGTCTTCAAAGGTGTAAAAAATAATAATAATCTCCCCAATGAACTAAAAACAATTAAAAATAATTTATCAATAAATAAATTTAAAGTTAATCTAAATATTTTTTTTGAACTTGTGTAAAAACTAAACTTCATAAAATTTTAAATAGTATGAATGTATTATAATTTTAAGTTTTTTTTTAATATGTTCTATGTTTTTATTTATTTTTTCTCATATTCTCGTATATTTAAAATAATATAAACTCTCACAAATAAACAAATACAACTGTGTATGTCACTCTCCAAGCACAAGAGTAAGTTTTTTTTGGAGAGTTACAGTGATAACATTTACTAGATGTATAAAAGTAGATCTGTATATATATTTTTTAAACATGTACCTTTTATGAAATTTATTGATATATATATTTTTTTTAAATATATATTGATTATAATTGTTGCATTTTCGCCAAATATCCCACATTAACTCCCTAGGGGGTAAAATCCCGTCCTTGTCTCTAAAAAAATGACAAATTCAAAATATTGTAGGTTTGAACGAACTGGTCCAAATAGAAGTATATATATTTTTTTTAATTAGTGAATTAATTTATTCCCTTCAATCCCACCCGCATAGGGCTACCATATGGCAGGCGTTCGCGGCATTTGACAGGCATTTTAAGATTTAGACCAGCTTGCAGCCGGCATTGCTTTGAGACAGGCATTTTAAAATTCAGGCAATATAAGTAACACAAGAAAATTTCTTGAGAAGATTTTTACTTTTGCATATCGGAAAAAAAGATCCGTCAAAAAAAATCTCGTTTGCCAGTTACTGAAGTAATCACATTTATGTTCTCTGGATAATTTATATAACGCCATTCATGTGCAAATAACCTGAAGGGCGCTATTGTGTTTGTGCGTACTGAATGCTTAAATATGATTTCTACCATAATATATATTTTTTTGCTGTTTTTACCCTAGACAGATATTTTAGGCACCCCGAACAGACATCTCTTTATTTTGATATCAGAACTTTACACCCGCATCAATAAAAGTTTTAGCTCAACTTCACAAAAATCAACAGTTTGAACAATTAAAAAAATATGGATGTTAAAAAATATGCAGAATGATGATTGTTACAGTGTGTAAAGTCGCCACACTTTCATAAACCATTTAAATACTTATACCACTTTCGGCCAAAAGGATTTTTAGTATTATGCAATTAAAATATATGCTTCCACTGTCCATTAAAACAATAAACAACGAGAAAACGTTCAAAAAGGCTATAAAAAATTGATAATTTAGCTGGACAGAAGTAAAATGGATTATCTTATTCGCCTGAACTAATATTGAATAAACTGATCCACAAATGTATAGGTTATGTTATGTTTTTGTTCTTTCATTGTGCGTTTTGTAATGTCAATTATATAGATGTACATAAATTAACTATAAACATAAATACGTAGTGTTTAAAACTGTCTGAACGTTTTGTTTATTGTCTATGTTTATTAAGTCTTCTTTGTTTATTCTCAAACGTAAAAATATTAATTTTTAAAAAATATTGTTGAGTGGCTTCGGCACGGGTTATCTCAGTGAGTCTACATTATTTTTATTATAAGTCATTGTTTATAATGTGAAATCAATGGATAAATAAATAAATACATCCATATCCGCTTTTCAAAATATTATCCATCTCTGTTATGGTATGTTCGTTTGCATTATTTTTATGGTGAAGTAAAATTAAAATATGTTGTTTCTATCCAACTTTTCAATTCCTCACATGTACTCGCATACATGATAACGAGAATTTCCTTTTACGTAACCAGAGTATATTTTCAAAATCATTATCAAACTATCTTCTTGAATACAAAACAGATTTACGCTAACACGGTTAATAGTATAAAGAGTAGTGCCGTACTCAGCAATAGCCAGTACGTCGCTTTGGGGAGCTTTACTATGACCCATTTCGAGAAAACGAACTTATTTACGATCGTACGGACGTACGTTTATATTTTATGCTGACGTGCATTTTTCAGTTTTCGCCACCGAGCCGAACTATGCATTTTCTTATGCTTTCACTAGGATTCGCTCTCAACCAAACAAAATATAAGGACAAAACATTAGAAAAAAGACCAATTTAATTAAAATATGTATTTGTCAACTTATTTACTGCTAGTGCTCATTGATTATTTTATTAAAGTGTAGATTGTACATTAGCGGACTTATTGCCAAATGGTAATTTCTTCCAACCAACCAATAAACTGAAAATTTTATTTATTAAATTTAACTTACAAAACGTATCAAATAAAAACAAATCTAAACATATACAAAAAAAAATTGACTGTATTTGAATGTAAAGTATCATCGATCAATGGAAAAAAATTTACGCTTAAATTTTTATTATTAGTATGTTTTCAAATTTACATAAATGTTTCATTTTCTAATTAATAATGGTATATTTTCTATTTTAAATTTATATTTATGATGCAATTTTTATTATTACCTGCATGTTTTCTTATTTACATTTATTTTGATTTTTTTGTGTAATTATTATTATTTGAAGTTTTAAGGCATCATTTAATGAAATAAACAAAAACACATAAAAAAAGGTCCTTCCTAAACACAGGAACTTCCTAACTAGTCGGGACCTGAAACAAAGAAACTCTGTACGTTTTAAAGAAAAATAACAAAAATAAAAAAAAACAGGAAAAAGAGTAAGATTAAGAAAGAGAAAAGATAATTTTTTTCAGACGTTTTTTAAACAGAGATACTGTAGAAACATTTTTGATATTGAATAGGAGATGATTCTATAGTCGAGCCGCTTGAACACTACGATTTAAAGCAGAAAGAGGTGTTGTGAGTGGGTATTGTGAGGGTGTTTTGAGAATTTAAAAAAAGGTATTACATGAACTGATAAGCGTTGAAAATTTTCACGGGGGTATATAGGCGCGTTAGGACTATGAAGTAGAGTGAAATATTATACAATTTTTAACTACATCAGCTGAGCCCAGTGCTGGTGAAGTGAACTAATTTACGTTTCGAAGGTTAAGTTAACTCATTGCTTAATTACAAAACAATTATGTAATCAGCATCATCCAAATACCTTTTCTTCATGGTTCTTTGTGTACTAAACATTCATGTTAATTAAAATTATCAAAACAGTTTACTAAAAAAATCAGCAAAAAGCTCACTAAGTTAAAACTTTCAATTCAATGACAATATGGCAGTTGGTTCACTTCACCTCCAATGGGCTTATATTTGACCAAGATGATAATTTATACTGGCATTAAAATTGCATTTGTTGTTTTGCGAATAATCATTTATGTTGCACATTAAGATTGCTGTTTGGGTTACAGTCCGAACATTTTTTAAAAAGCAACGTTAACATAAAATAGTTATAAGAACCAAACCTTCGTATCGTCACGTCGCGTCGTGTCGTTCGTTTCGGCTCCATACAAATAATAATTTTCGTACGTAAACTCCGGCGCAGAACTACTCGTTCCTGCTTGTGAATGTTCTCGTTCGGGGCACAATGGCAGCGGTGCGCCACTCAAAACTTTTAACGGAAACTTAATTAATTATTCAGTAGAGAAATCCTACGAGTCCGGAAACCGAAGGGGCTATCATCGTGTCGGGATACCTGAGGGGAAAATGAGAATAGAGAGAGATACGAACTGGATATACCCTCTAGAGATAGGAACAACTTCGGCCCGAACCCACTCAACCACGGTCCAAATTACCCACGAAACAAATTTTGAAATCTCGCTCCCAGATCACCATTAGATTATTGCGGTAATCCAATGCAACTTTTTTCGTCTATTTGGGTTAAGCGGGATTGAGATTTTTTCCATTTTTTTTCTGTAAAAGGCAATTCGTTGTGACCGTGGAACAACGACGTATGTGCGCAAGATGCGACATTGACTTTCTTTTATATTTGATTTGAAAAAGGTTTTATTAAGACTTTATATTCCAGGTTAGAATAAAATATACATATCCAACCCAAGTATCAAAGGAATATACTTGTGTTTCTTTTGTACTTATTGATCTGTGACATAAAATTAAACCGCTCTTATGTAACGTTCACATGCGTCGTTGTTCTACAAACATAACGATTTTTTTGTATTTATAACATAATATACGAGTAGTGAAATGTTAATGCCACTCAATTTATATTTATTATCATATTGTTCAATTATTTACGTACTTCCTTCTCATCATTCCCCTTTCCGCAGTCTGTGGCACATAGAAAAAAAAAATGGTAAACCAAATGCAACGTATTTCTATCCTATGTTACATAATGGTAAGGTAATCAGTCTTTCACTTCAGGTGCCAGTCTAGGAACAGTGAAATATTGAGTTTAAACAAACTTTAAATTATATTCATATTATTTCATTTTAACACTTTCCACAAAATAGCCGGGAAAACGAGAACATAAAATGCGTTTATACGTTTACATGTATATAATATCTTGTTTTCTGTTTTTTTAATGTTCAAACTTTTCACCAGGACACGAGTGTTATCATTTGTTTTTTTTTAAATATATTTTTAAAGGAATATAGATATAAAATATATCTGTGTCATATTTTACGATCTGTTTTTATAAAACACATATTTTAGGAAACAAACAACAAATTTTACATCACGCATACGAAAATGAAAATGCGTGCATGTGTTTATTTTTAAAATCATTGTAAAAGATTCATTTATTTGGTTTACCAACAATTAAAAATAATACACAAAAATATTGAAACAATAAAAAAAATCCACCACCTATTTTTCATCAATTACACGTTAACACTAATTAAATACATATTTAAATAAAATGAGCAAAATAAATTATTAACATTGAAAATTATTTATTGTTAAAATTGTACGAATCAATAATAAAACAAACATGAATCAAATACGCATTTAAATAAAATTAACGAATAGAATTAAATTATTTTTTTTCAAAATCATGCATCAACATATTTCCAATAAAAACAATCCATAAAATACTAATAAAAACAATAAACAAAATATGCATCGAAACAAAACCAGCAATATATCCCATCAAAATTCAATGTAAAAAAATAATATTTAAAAAAACGCATTTTGTATTCCCCACTTAAACCCAAGCAATCCAATGTAAAAAATGCCAATATCTACGTTTTTAATAGTTTTCAAAGATAGTATTGTGTAACGTTTGAAATGAATATGCCTGTGTTTCTTTCTTTAATTTAGTTTTTTTTTTACTTTACATTTTTTATTTGTACGAAATATTCCCAATCAGCAAAAGTGCTAGTATAAGGGGATATTATATTTTATTACACAATAATTTTGTAAAATATGACCACGTTTCTGATTATCGTAGGCAACTGAAATGGCTCAAAATTAGACAGCGGAGAGACTATCACTCCCTCTCACTTCTGTTCAATGTACTTCATAGTCCTAACGCTCCTATATACCTGTGTGAAAAATTTCAACGCTTATCAGTTCATGGTTTACCTCTTCGTTCTCATTCCCAAGGCACTCTCTTAATACCCTTACACAATTCTTCTTTCTTCTCTAACTCATATAGTGTCCATGCGGCTCGACTGTGGAATCATCTCCCATCCACCATCAAAGATGTTACTACATTATCTCTGTTTAAATCACGTCTGAAGAAACATCTCCTTTTTCTTCCTTAATCTCTCCTCCTTTCCTTTTTCCTCTTTCCGCTTTTTCCTTTTTCCCATTGAGTAATAGTTTTGATTTAAGGTAATTTATAAACAAATACGTTTATTTCTATTTTTATATATTTTCCACTTTTTAATCTTTTTTTTTTTTTTTTTTCTATTGAATATGTTCTGTAACTTGAATTATAAAAATAAAACTTTTATTTTATTGGTTGGTTGGAAGAAATTGCCATTTGGCAATAAGCCCGCCAATGTACAAATAACATTATGTACAAAAAGTTAAATAAATAAATAAATAAATAATTTTAATAAAAAGTCGATAAAATACCATCACATATCACCCGTCACACGGACTGTAAGAACTGTTTTATTTAGGTGTTTTTAAATACGTATATGTTTTGTATATTTTTTAGGTCATTAAAAAGTGAATTGTAGAAATTTATTGCTGTATACATAAAACCTACGCACAGTTGTTCTATAATGTAAGTATAGTTGAATCCTGTTAAAGTTTGGCGTCTTACCTTAACAAAAGCGTCTAAACAACTAATCTGCAAACATCCATTCATTACTTTCCTAGGCGCGGGATTATAATAAAGTCTAGGGGAGGTTGATGGCGCCCGCTAACCTACCCCTTAACGTCTCCCTCCCTGTACGTGTTAGACTTCACACGGCCGGGTAGGTAGTTCCACCTTATTAGGAAACCGTGAATGCTCATTATCCCAACTCCATTTCACTTCTGACGCCACAGTTCCCGCCGAATTGGACTACATCTGCCGCGCTTGGTGGAGGAAAATGATGCGAAATGAAGACCCGCTCCTTTACGCCCATTCGAAACAACTTCTTATCAAACCAACTGAACCTATCCTAATCCTATGCAAAAAATATACATTCATGACTTTAAAAAAGTTTTTTTCAACCAGTCGACGGTCTATTAAATTATTAGGTCTATAACTTAAAAACCGGGATTCAACACTAGATGTCAACACGTGTGTATGCGCTGCTGTAGCAAACCATTGACATACATGTCATTTCAAAGCTCTATTCATAAGCTGTTAAAATCAGTCAACAATGTTTGAATTGCTTATGCGCATCATCTTTTTTCCAATCGTGGGAAATTTTGCAAATTAGCAAAAGAAAACAGCATTTGCGGGAAGTTTTGCTGAGTCACTTTATTGCAAAGAAAACTGCAGCCAAAATTCATCGTTTGCTCGTTGAATTGTATGGCAAACATGTTCTTGCTAAATCACCGTGTTTTTGAGTGGTTTTAACGCTTTGAAAGTGGCGATTTTGATATCAATGACAAAGAGCGGCCTTGATACCTGAAAAAGTTTGAAGATGAAGATCAGAGGGGAGTTGGGAGCTGAAACCATTACTGGAGAGGTGTACCGACGATATCTGATTCGTTCAAAGAGAGCATTGAAGGAAAAACGGCCAGAATAGAAGACCAGACACGAGACATTGATTTTCCAACATGACAATGCTCGGCCGCATGTTGCTCAACCCGTTAAAAACTATTTGGAAAATAGCGGATGAGAAGTTTTGGCCCACCCAGCATATAGTCCAGACTTGGCGCTATCTGACTTCAATTTGTTACGGTTGATGCAGAATGCACTTTCCTGAATACGCTTTACTTCAGTCCAAGACATCAAAAATTGACTCGATTCGTTCTTTGATTCAAAAGATGACCGGTTTTTTAGGAATGGCATCCAAAAATTGCCAGAAAGATGCGGAAATATTGTAACTTCCGATAGACAATACTTTGGATATAAGCATTGTTCAAGATTCTCTTTTAAAAAACGCTCAAAATAGCATATTTTGGACTACCGAAGTTTTTTGCATTAAAACAGATTTTGATTTCTACTTAAAAAATCATTTTCCATGACGAGAGTGAACTTCGGTGTTTTATTTCTACATTTTTAACTTCAAAGCGGCAAGAAGTGGACTTTCGTGTTTTACCCTCAAACGTACAGAACTATAAACAACGAAAATGTCATTATTATCCCACGGAGACGAGACATCGCGTCGTTTTTAGTAAATTTCATCTATTGACAAGTCAGATAATAATTTATTTTTTGTTTAACTGACATTGCTGTAGGAACACATCAACCTAGCTGTCTTTGGATATTACACTGAGAAGCCTAAGCATTTTCGGTATCTTTGAAAAGAAGCCAGTGTTGGTTTTATAGTTTCCACAGCAAAAAAAGTGTCAGTGCGAGTAGTGCAATTCGGAAAATTGATGTTAATTTGAGTGGCATCCACCTTACTGGATATAATTTTATTTAAGACCATAATTGAAGCAAACGTTCTCTTAAACTCCAAGTTAAAAGTAAGAAAATATTCCAGTCTATCGAAACAATTATCTTTTCTTAATACTTTAATTAAATGATCTTTTTTTATCGAAATATTTTCTCAGTACATAACTTTGTAGAACTCTTTCGCCCATTCCAATATATACGAAATTAAAGGTTTATTTTTTCGCGTGTCTACCGAAATTCAAAAGCGGCAAATTATTTTTTAATTACTGGTATTCTTAAGTACTTCTCTCTTTTAATATGTTTATGATGTCAGTCGGCATTACACAGAAATTCGTTTTTTAGTTTGACAGCTGTCTTCTGGCTAGTTTGTCTTAGAGATAATTCCTGTCGTTCTTCGAAATGATATTAATGACATGTTTCAAATATATTACACTCTCGGGTTCGATTCCCGACATAGTTGACATGAAATATTTATTTGAAATGGTATTTTTACTCTAGAATACTTTATTGTCTTTGGACTGGCGCCTGAAGCGTAAGACTGATCAACCTACCTTTAATTGAATAAAAATGATCAAGATACGCTGCGATTGGGCACCAATGCAGTGCCCTATGCACAATTAGGTGCAGAAATGACATAATGATATTAATGAAATTTATACTTTTTTGATTGAATAATAAATAAAACAGGTTTCATAAGTTAATCGATTAATTATCTGTTTAAAACTCTTTGTATATTAAAATATGAAAAATGTCATTTTTTTCAATTGTAATTATAAAATATACAAAAAAAATACCGTGAATTGTTTCAGTAAATACAGAATAGTTCTGTATCCACAGGAATAAATCCAGATTAAATAGGATTAGCAAAAAAATAAAAATTAAATCCAAATTTAGAAAATAAGTCTAATTGAATGTCCCTCTTTACTTTTGACCCGAAATTTCATGTTATGTTAGTGTTTAATTTAGATGGTAGTAAGATATTATTGTCACATAATTCTCTCATACTGATTTTAAATACCTCACATTATATTATATTTTTTCGTGGCTGTGTTTTTTTTTGTCGTTCACTGAAGCGTATATTTTTTGAATTTCTTATTCTTGTTTTAAAGAGCCAAAATCACTCGCAAACGAGTAGAGGCTTAAAAAAAAAAATCTTGAAAAATAAATCTATTTTGGCTTCATTTGTTTTTTCCTAGGTGCAATTCCTAAAAAAACAGTTCAGATGTACGCGAGTAAAACTATTAAAGCATAAATAAAAAACATTAACATATAGAAATATGCACTGCATCTTGTGGTTACCTACCGTGTTATATGGGACTCGTTGCACATTATTTATTCAGTATGTATGAATTAATTTATAATCAAAATGCCTCATTCAGAATAAGGTTTTGACACTTATTATACTTTTTAAAAATACAACCAAAACATGGCATTACTTAGAAAAATATTTTTTAAAAGGTATCGAGAGTGGGTATAAACTATTTATTTTTATTTTCATTTTCTTTATAGTCAAACCTCTTAACTAGATCTCTCCTATGCACGTTTTAAATTACTTTTGTACGCACCGATACATACGCACCCTCACACATTCATTCACACACATTTATATACCCATACATGAATACAAACGTCGCACACATACAATTTTAAAAACTCTCTTCTTATTGTAAAATATGAATTATCAGATTAACAGTGGAGTTTTTTTTTATTTGGTTTTGGTATTTTTAGTATGTTTCTAATTATTTTTTATGTAAATAGCTGTAAAAATCCTAAATAAATATAAAAAAATCTACCTTTTAAATAAATTTAGTATAACATTTCTTGGCATTTTTAAATCACTTTTTGCTATTTTGGTGCTGATTTTTTAAAAATTGACATCAAATTACTATTCCATAATTCTTATATAAATTTTTATTTTTCTTTTGTATTCTTGTTTCTTTATTATTTTATAAGATCACCTACATTACAAATTTCCGTCTTATTTATTTTTTACTAAGCGTTATTACAGCGTGGTAAACGTGAATAATATTTTCTACGGAAGTAGTTTAATATTTTCATTATGACCTGTGAATTTTCCAGCCCGAAAAACACCTCGATTTTTCGACTCTGTTTTTCTCAATTTCCTCAAGAATTCTGCCTAACCCCTGACGCCACATGGCGCACGGCTTTCGGAAGCGCGACGGTAGATTTGCATGGAGTATGGAAGGTGGAATGAAAAAAATAAAAGTTTAAGGGAAAGTAGGAGCAAATCCCTTACGCGAACACAATCGCACATTCAAATTTGATTTGATTACAAAAAGTTTATTTTGATCTCTCCAAGTTTTGGAGATATCTAGGGCGAAAAGTTAAGCGGTGCTACTTAGAATTTTAAAAACGTTTAGAAGTTACAGAAACGTTTAGGATCAAGTAACGAAAAGGGGCGAAAGTTTAGATATATGTACGTTTGTTGGTTTGGAACCAACTGCTTTTTAATATGATTTTAGGTGAAGAAATAAAACTTCGCGAGTCTCTAAAATCCTTTCCTTTTTTTACTACCCACCCCACACGTTGGCAGACATCGCTTTCGTAGCAAGCAGCTTTAAACTTTCTGGATTATTCAGAACGTCTGTTTGATTTTCATTGTATTTATTTTTAAATGGCAAATTTTTATTGATTGATGATTCATATTTGTGACCGCTGTTCCTAGGACTCGACTATTGTCCCGAGAAATCGCCATCGAGATAGACGGGTAGGCTATTTCCGCGGAACAATGAACCCGCAGCACCGCGCGCGGCCGCCATCGGCCGCCTTATCCTCGTGTGAACACGCACGGACAGGACCCTGCGATGATAGCACTGAAAGAAAAATGCAGTGCCCCGGGCTTACCATATTTTGAAAAAAATTCATTTACCTCTCTGAAGAATGCCAACATTTTGCATTGGTACTGCGGAACTATATCTTTTCTTACTTAAGATAAGAGTAAATGAGATATCCAGAGTTTAGTTATTTGCTCCGAGGACACAACCGCAATTTCATCCTGAAATATATATTAAGAAAACTGCGCTTTTGGTACATTGTACCTGCATGTCCTACTAATGATTTAACACTAACAATTTAATAATATCAATATAAAAATATCTAGCACTAATGTGCTATGTCTTGTTCGAAAAATACACTCGCTCTTATGTATATCTCAATGCGCATAGTATTGTTCGTATTTGTGCTCTGTGTCTTCAAACCAACCCGATTTTCTCATCAAGTTTACTTAATTCACTGTAAGTGTGGAGTAAATCTTTAAATCTCCGAGTGAACTCGTGTTCTAGAGATTCGTCCTATTAAAGCATATACTGGTCGTTTGGTGAATAATTCATGAGCTGGGGTAGGTAAACAAGGGATGATTCGTGCATAATAAGGCCCATTTGTCCTTTGTCTCGAAGCCTTATTATATTGACAAAGCGCTTTCAAAATTAGGTCATGCGGCCATAAACAATAACGTCTCCAAATTTTCCTTTCAAACTACCTTCGCTTTATGATAATTTACTGTAATTTCTGATCAGTGATTTGTAATTAGGTGTTGATCAAATTACAAATCGAGTATGTAATACTTGACTAGTTTTCCTATCAATTTTATCCAGTGTTACACATCCATTTCCCCGCCATGTCATAAAAAGACGTTTATGGTTACCAATTAACTCTTGTGTATAATATTATGTAATATATAATGTAATCAATGCTTTTGATTAGTCTAAATCGTGATAAATATACATAATATGATATCTGTACAATATAATTCATTCAAAGCTTGATTCGTCATTTTGCACAGAAATAGTCACTTTAAATCTTCCCACTAGGCGATCAAGGATGCATAATATGTCTTTACTGCCAGTATTTAATAAAATTGCGTACTATGACTCTTTATCTCAAATTGTGAAGTTGAATATTGGTGTGGAACAATATATTGATGTTTTTAGTGATGATCCTCACAAATGTAAATATTCCTTAAATCTAAAAATAAAATCATATCTCTTATTTGCATTTATTTAATACCCTTAATAATTTTTTTACCCTTACTTTTTCTTTTCGGTTTTTTGTTACTACAATAACTTAAGTTATTTTGTACTCTTACATTAGAAAAAAATTTACTTATGAGACTGTTAAATTATTAATTTTGAAATTCAATTTATTTAAATTTGTATTGATTGTATCTATTTTAGATTAAATTTGAA
Source organism: Micrasema longulum (assembly GCF_059751315.1). Classification (NCBI taxonomy): domain Eukaryota; kingdom Metazoa; phylum Arthropoda; class Insecta; order Trichoptera; family Brachycentridae; genus Micrasema; species Micrasema longulum. The sequence goes on from NW_028277304.1 coordinate 515,752, forward strand.
TAAATTATCATCATTCCCTTTCCACACTGAATGGTGCAAAGGGCACTGCATTGGTACACCAATTGCAGCGTTATTAGTTTATTTTTGTTACATGAAGGTAAGATGATCAGTCTTACGCTTCAGGTATCCGTCCAGGAACAATGAAATATTATTGTGTAAAAACTCCCTTTTCAATGATTATTTCATATCAACCATGTCGGGAATCGAACCTGAGACGTTAAACGCGCTAACCATTACACCACAAGACCGATAATAAATTAAACGTCTTGTAAATAAAATTTCAGTCTGTTGAAGAATTTTAATTTTAGTATTGTCATTATTGGTGTTCACGTGTAATTAGTGAAATATGTTTAGTATTATTAATAGATTGAGTTTTTCTTCGGACATTTCTTGGTAGAACTGCATTTTAATTAAAATTCTTTTAAAGTATTATTCCACTTTTCTTTATAAATTTTTACCAGTGACCGGGTTTCGTCGTGACCGACATCGTCAGACTGGTAGGAGACTAGACAAATGTCTATGTTATATACTAGTGCATGCAGGGATTGTAAATCATGATTTTATATAATTGTGAAAATAAAATAGTTTAAATTAAAATAATTTAACTATAAAGTAATAACAATTGTATGAATTTAAGTTTTGTTTGAATTTAAATTAAAAAAAACTGATTAAAATTATAATATGTAATTTTATTAAGTTTTATAACGAAAATCTATTTTAATTATATGTATTTAAATTTCATAAAAACTATAACAGTAGTAGTTGGTAGTTCCATTGACAGCTATGTCTCCGGGCCTGAGGTAATTAAAAAATTCCCGGCAATTAATTCTTATCGATTAGTTTCATCGTTTATATTTTAATAGATACATTAATGAGGAATTAACGTGTGTTACCTGATCGTTTAATTTTATTTTATCTAGCTAGTTCTTTTACCGGTTTATTGCTAAAACTTCAAGTTTATCTAATTTTTTACCTTTGCTGCATGTGTGAAGGAATTTAAAATTTGGATTTTTATCAAAAACATGATTTGACTCAATAGGGTGGTTTGCAAACGTGGAGAAATTTGTTTAGTCTCCCACCAGTCTGAGCCCATTCAAGTCGACGTAAACTAACTGACGGATAAAGGGTGAAGTTTTAAAAACGCATTGCTTATATTACATTTCTGAAATCAGTATAATCCAAAAATCAATTTAGTTAAAATAAATAAGCAAACAGGAAATAGCTGCGAACAGAAAAGTTTTACCATTTGTCAGGTAGTTCAGTTAACTACTTAATTATCTGGTCATTTTCTCACAGAGAACTTTACGCCTTGTATTTTTTTTTCCATTTAAACATATTGAAAATAAACATCTTTTCTTTACTAATGTTTCTTGGTGGAACTGTATTGTCATTACAATAATTAAAATATGTTTTTTAGTTGTATTTATTAAAAATTAAACCAATATTGTATTGCCTAGTATGTGTAATAATTCAATCAGATGAATCTCTTATCAACAATAAAGGTTTCAGCTCTTTACCAAAATCAACAGATGGAACAATTGAAGAAATATGGATGTTCGAACATAGGCAAAATGGTGAAAGTTACACAGTGTATAAAGAGGCCACTTAAACCAGTCAATGACATGTCGTTACTTCTGTAAATGCCCAGACTTCCATATTTCCCTCTCTAAAATGTTTTCCATGCCTTAGGTATTCATTTAATTCGTTAACCCTTCAGTTTCTTACTTATTAATATAAGGTTAACTTTAACTTTTGAAAAACGTTTTTCGTTAATATTCTTAAACGCCCTTAAACGAAGTTTTTTTTGAGTTTTTTGCCATAATTAATTTTATTAACATATTCGCTTTTAAATCGATTTATCTTCGCCTTTTAAAGCGATTGCTTTTGGTGTTTTTTTCAAAGGCCCTTTGAGACTTTGATAAATGAAAGAATGTTTTACAATCTACATACAATATATTTAGTGCGTCGCTATCTGTGAAATATAAGGCGCGTAACATTGTTAGCGTCTTCCATTTTGAAGTTAAGCTACCGCCTAAATTTTTCTCTGAGGAAAAAAAATATTTATTGCCTCGAGAAATTCATACTTCATACATGACTTAAGTGCCATAATCCTGCTTTGAAAGGACATATTATGTCCTGGCATCGTTCCACTCACGAGCCTGTTTCGAAAAATAGCGCCAACAAGTACAAAATACGCACCTGTATCCCGGATCCAAGGCTTTGAAAGGCCTCCATGTGTGAGAGAAAGCCTTTTCCCTTAATGTCTATTGCGTTATGGAATATTTCACCATCATGTTCGCGGGGGATTATTTAATAATACCGGCTTCCTACATTACGTGAATGTATGGTAAGCGGGCTGGAAATGTACTTAATTTAAGCATCCGCGAATTTATTCACATGTGTAATTTAGTGTATATTTTATTAACTGAAATCTAGCACTTTTATTTTTTCTAGATAAGTCTGTTTTCTATTTTATAGTCTTGCTTGTAAAATATATATAATTTTTAAAACGTCCGTCTGTGTCTATCACTATGAATTATATACATATCGAAACCCAAATTAAACAATGCCGATTATGTATAGTAGCTGGATCAAAAAGTTTGGAATAATCCCAATAGATAGCGTTAGCGTTAGTTCACTACTGTGATTGAACAAAATTATCAGCTTAATTCTTCATCAGATGTTTGTCGAAATTTCAGCCATTTTGTTTATGCATTTACAAGTTGCAGCGGTGAGAAGCAAACAACCTATGTGATTTTTTTTTAATAGAAAAATCGGAGTTTCGTATTCTGATTTTATTATTGATTGATTATTTCTGAATTAATATTATTACTTACGCAAGAAAATAATAATTCAGTCCAAAGCCAAGCTAAATATGTATAATCTAAACTCTGCACCGTCTATGATGATGATATGAGACGATTTAAAAGTGGTTTTCTGACTTTCGTTGTGCCCGTAGAAGCACCGATGACGCTGAGCGATCTGGACGCCCAAGAGACGTCAGTACATCAGGAAGCGTGGAAAAATCGATGATATTACGTTAAACGACCCCAGAGTAAAACTGAAGGAGCTAGCGAACACCACAAAAATTTATAGCAGTGTGTTCAATGTCATACTCGTACATGACATTTTGGGTATAAAGAAACTCAGCGCGTGATGGGTGCCGCGTTTGCTAACTGTGGACCATAAACAAATTCGTGTTACGAATTCCCAGCAGAATTTGACAATGTTCAATGGAGTTTTTGCACCGATTTATAACTATGGATAAAACAGATCAGTATTTTGGAATGCGCATGGAGAAATATTTATTGACTGTCTTGACAAAGATAAATCCATAACTGGCGCACATCATTATTGGATCGTTTGAATATTGAAATTGCGAAAAAACAGCCGCATTTAAAAAATATAAAAAAATCTCTATCATCATGACAATGCACCTGGTCATTCATCGTTAGTTATGCGCAAGCAAAATTGTACAAAATCGTTTGAACAGGTTCCTCAGCCACCGTATTCGCCAGACCTGGCCCCCAGCGACTTCTACCTGTTTCCAAACCTAAAGAGATGGCTCACAAGAGGGCGATTTTTAACTTCACAAAAATCAACATATGGAAGAATTGAAGAAATAAGGATGAAGAAATATAGGCAAAATGGCAAATGTTACACAGTATGTAAAGTGACCACTTAAACTAGCCAATTACTGGTCTTAAGCCCTGTAAATGCCTAGACTTCTATTTTCCCATCTCTAAAATGTTCTGTATCCCTGTTGTAATTTTAATAAAAAATAAAACCGAATTTGGCCAAAAAAATGTTTTCTGGTTTCACGTATTCCAAACTTATTGGTTCACCTAGTATATAATTAATGAATCCTCATTTTTTTGTAATATCTTTTCTGGAAAAGCATGATATAAAAATACAACTAGTCACAAAACTATTGTAAAAAAGATAAGTGTTCAATGTGCCACACCGAAGACTAAAATTACATTCAAGACTGAAGTTAGACTTATTTTCAAACATTCCTGAAATAGTATCAACGTGTTTACAATGTTTTATGACATAAACCTTAAGGCTGTGTCTGATAAAAAGTAAGGAAATCATACGGTTTTGTCAATTTGAAATCGCGAAATTTAAAAAAAAATTAGAAAATAAACATTATTTTTTTGTGGTATTTCTTATAGAAAATATACTTTAAATTTTAGTGTAAATAAAATATACATACTTTTCGATTGGCAGATTATGCTTCTTGAAATTCAGTCTAAAATTATGCACATTAACTTTCATTTATTATAAAATCAAAGTATTTAAGTAAAAAAAAAATAATTAAAAATGTTTTGAGTATGTCCACATTTCCCATTCAAAAATGTTTTTTCTCTCTGTTGCAACAAATTTAGATTTTAATAAATTAAGTAATTTAGTGATCAAAGCAAAATCTCTCATTTTTATTTTAATTACGAAATGCAAGCATTTCAAATCACACAAATTTTGCAGCAGTTTAAAAAAAAAATTGGTTTAAGTATGCCCACAATAATGGTTTAAAAAACTTTAATACTTTTTACATTTTAGTTCAAATCATTTTTATGCAATTGCTTCGTGTACTTGATAAATTTATTAAATAAGTGTTTTAATCCATGATCAATGCATTTAATTTTATTGATGGAATCAACTAAAATATCAGCATCATCACTCACGGATCAGAGGTCCGAGATTCGAACCCCATTGTACCACAACTTGATTTCCATTTTCTAATAGTGAGTTATTTACAACTCGTTGAAAATGGCCACCAAAATTGAAATATTTGGATAGATTATAAGAACCCTGACATTTATTTTTTTTTCAAAAAAATAAATATGACAAAGATCGATGAAACGATAAATGAAGGGGTGTTTCTTCAAGTTTAACAAGTCGTTCGTTTGGCAGGCGTTTATTTCCGATATTTCGGTCTCAGGCCTTCTATACTAAAGAAGTTGATTCCACCCCCGACGGGCTCCCAGCGGGTAGAACTACAAGTGCCGGAAGGCTTGTATTGGAGGCTGTCACGCCGATATTGATCCATGGTGTATCGAATAACGCGGGAATTTCCTTCCCGAGATACAAATATGAATAAAACAAACAAAATAACCGTGGGTACTCTTTTTGGTGTCTGACAGATTGCGATCGTCTCTTGCGGATAGGAATGCTTTCAGCGCGTCAGGTTTACATGTGTTTTTACTAGATTTTCATAAAATATCTTGAAATAAAAAAAAAACTCGTGTTACTTATCGTTTCAGCATTTATTTTGTGGAAAAAGATTTTAATTTTAATTCAAATAAAACGCTTTGTAATTTATTTATTTTTTTACCATACACAAGTTTAATATACTAACACTACTTGTTTTGGGCATTTTTAATTACCCATCATCAGGGCCTCAATTATGAACGCTATATTCATCTGTATATATCGAGAAGGTATACTTAACTTCGGTTCTATCTGTATCTTACCTCGGTATCTTCTACTTACTTGCTATATCGACATCATATGATTGAAATAAGCCAATGAATGACCGCTAAAAATTAGTCCACGTTTCTTACGTTGTTGACATTTTAAATAGTTCTCCTTCATATTTTAATCGAAAGCTTCTTTGAAAGAAAGTGCCTACTTCAAAGCAATTATTAACTCCAATAAATCCCAATTCAAGCAAAAATGCTCGCTTGAACATGATTTTTATATGACTTTTAACCATTGGCAAAACGATTTGCTTAACGATTGTCTGCATTTATCTTCTAAGGCAGTACGTAGCGATTACAAAGCCGGCTCCCGATACGTTCTCTCAGAAAGATAGTAAAACAGATGGAAAAAATATAATAACTAAATTTATTTTTTACAGTGGTAACTTTCTAACTATCGGACAGAACATAACGAGATTATCTTTACATCTAGCCGCTCTTTTCTCATAATTTGACGGTTATGTCGAAATACAATTTGACTTCAAAATTTATTTATTTCTCTCTCATATTTTTAATAGGCTTTAAAAAAAAGTGCCATCCTCAAAACGATTAAAAATTTTAATAAATCGTAATTACAGAAAAAATTGCTCGGCGGAACAAATTTTTTGTTACTATTAATGCGTAGATAAACGCATCGAGGGGTTCTAAACCCGTTGGTATAAATCTATGTACTAACATCAATATTTGCCTTCGCACCTATTTAAAAGAATGGTTTGTATCCATAATATGGTTTGCAAATTCAGAAAAAAAAGTTGAAATGTGGATTACTAGAAAGTCAACGGCGGTGTTCGTTTACTTCATTTTTTTAATTTCTCGCAGTTTGGCCAATATATTTAGTGATACAATCTTCACTCGGAATTTCATACACACTGCTTTTTTCGAAAAGATCTATTTTCAATTTAGAGTTATCAAGTATTTTTCCTAAATTGTTGTTTGTATAGAACGCGGGCTGAATATTGGGGAGTAAGAATTTACTGATATTTTCAAATATTGAACCCGTGAATTGAATTTTCTTCCAGGATTTATTTTCAGTTTTTATGTTTTTATTTTATTTTATATTTGCAGAATACAAGTATTTTTCAACGAATTTATTTTTATTTTTACTCTTCAACATTTTTTCTATTAAGTCACAATCATATCCATTGTTTTTATATATTTATTTTATTATATTTAATGGCGATTTTAATTGGCTTTACTAAGATCGGATTGTGGTCCCGTGGCTAGCGTCTCGGACTCACGGCTCAAAGGTCCGTGGTTTGGATCCCACTCTACCCCAACTTGATCCCATTTTCTAATAGTGAGTTATTTACAACTCGTTGAAAATGGCCCTCAAAATAAAATATTTGGGTAAATCATAAGAACGCAAATACTTTTTTTTTAATAAAAAAAGAGGAATATTATTTAATATGTTTAACAAAGAGTGAAAACTGGCGATTTTATGTGCTGTAAGGAAGTTGAACAAAATATAAGGTTTGTGTGTGTAGATTTACTTTAAAATTTAAGTTTACGGGACAAATCCCTCCTTAGTCATCCTCACCTTGTACTTACTGCTACTCGTGTCGTTTTTAAAGTTACTCAAAAACTAAGGAATAGCCTTCTTAGATTTTTAATTTTAAGATGAAAGTTCAAGTCTGACTTGCTCGAACTTAAATTCTGCATTTTAGGTCAAAACTTTTGTAGCTTTCATTTATGTTACGAAGTTGATTTTTTGCGTGAAAGTTCAATTTTTAACAAATGTGTTACAAAAAATATCATTAAAAAAACTTTCCAGAAATTAAAAAAAAAAAAAAATGATTTGGTCGAAAAATTTCAAAAGCCTATTAAAAAATCATAACTCGAAAACTACGCAAAATCGCAAAACATATATGGGGGTGATTCGGATACCCCTCAGTATGAGGCACCTATATTTTACCTTTGGACGTCAGTTCTCCAGCCACCCTGTACGTTGAAAAATGGCTGAATATAAACATATCTTGTGTGGCCGTCTTTGTTCTAAATAGCTAAATATGATATCGGGAAATCCAGAAAAAAAAATTAAATTTCACCGTTTTGTGTTAACATGCCATGGTTAAAAATAAGGGGTTCCAGGTTCGAATCCTGGTTGGGCCAACGTGGATTTTTATTTTATGAGGTGGTTTTACTCTGCTGCACATCACTGCCCCTGGATTGGCACCTAAAGCTTTTGACCGATATCTTTACGTTTATGTGACAAAAATGATCATAATACCCTGCGATTGGTGTACTAATGCAGTGCCTTATGCGCCTTTGGATGCAAGTAGGGGAATGATAACACTAATCCTTACTTATTTTCTTCATTAAAACAAAGCGGCTAACTTTCTCAATTAAATTCCATACTGAGAGTTAACTGGGTAATTAAAAATGCAATAATCTACGTCGGGTGGCCATCTTTGAACACGTTGTTCTATAGTAGGAATTATATTGAAAATGTGTGCGTCGACCTCCCAGAAGATTTGCGTTTTGATTAATAACTCCATTATTTAACAGAGGAGATTTTCAGAACACCCAGCGAAAGAGATGGCAATAATCCACACCACCCTTCTCCCTCATTACGCCGCACAGTGGTGCGAATTTCCCGAAATAACCATTTTATTTTTGGAAAAATGGGCCTAAAGGTCACGTCATTAATCACCGTTTTTCTTTCGTTATTTTGAAGTCTTCTGGTCACAAAATGCTGTTTTTCTTTTTATTTCATATCAAATTAAACGCGACAAGGTTTTCTAATTTATTTATTCCTCAAATAAATTTAAGGAAGTCTGCATGTACATAAAATAATGTGATACAGTAATTAAAATTTTTCTGTTAGTATTTCTTTTTAATTTCTGGACTGCATCTAAAACGTATAACTAATCACTTTGCCGTTCATGGTCATTGGGATATGAAGTATAGAGATGACACTTCGTACAAATCCGAGCTAAAAAGTCATCCCCAAAGGAAAGGGAATGACCAGCGAAGAGAAAAAGTATTATCACGCTATATCACGTTGACTTTGACAAGTAATACAAGTAGTACAGTAAAAAGCACGGGCTGTTTACATCGGTCTACTATAAGTTCTATTCAGTATGTTGCTTCTTTTCGCATACGCGTCAAATTTATTTATCGTTTCGCTATTTGCCTGACTAACTGAGCAGGACAGAGACAGGAAATAGCTTACGACTGGTAACATGTTAATAAAACATTTAACATTAAAATAGCTATGAAAACAAGTATCGATTAAGATACAAACATTACTTACCGGCGAGAGGTTAAATCAACGCTTTTTCTCTCTTTTCCAAATCGATTTTTTCAGTATCTTAGCGCACATTTATAGGCATTTTAGTAATTGTGAGGAGACAAAAGTTCAAAAGTAGCCGGAGAACGCTCGCAACGGACTAAAATCCGTTCAATCAAACATTATGACAATTAGCTGCAGGTTAAGGGATTATATTTTGAACACTCATGTTTACTCTAGTTATTTACCTCAATGTTCATGGTACGAAATTGATCCAGACCTACTGCAGTTAGAGCACCGATCCAGTACCTTATTCACCACCTGCTATACATACATGTACATTATTATACATAGCTCAAAAGATTTTAACGTCTTCATGATATTTCGTTTCAATTAATTTAATTCCTTATATTCTGTTTGGTCAGCTCAATACCTTTCAGGCATTGTACTCTGATTTAAATTTGTGTTTTGATACTAGAGAACTAGTGACGTCACGGGCAGTGTAGTTTTGAAATTGAGGCGAGGATTTCAAAATTACAAAACTGATGACAATACGACATATAAAAACTGGTTTAGTTTGATAAATACTTCCTCATTGCTCGGTTTGTCATGCCCCAAATACAGTTAACCCTCTGTGTAAGCTCTGCGCCCCAGCCCCTACAGAGCTCCCTCGTGCGAGGCCGTTTAGCGCCTGACAGAAATAATGCCTGCCGATGTAATATCTCCTAAACTTGGTTACTGTGAATTTGACAATCCGTTCTCTCCGCAATAATTTAACGCCGCGGTTCCAACCAACGAAATTAATTTATGCCTAAAAACTATCTATTTACTCATTAAAAGCCATAATTTCATACCCTAAGCTAATCATCTAAGCATTATTTTTCTTTTTTTTTTTATTATTATATTTCTATTATATTTATTATTATATTTCTTTTTATTTAAGCCCTTTTCTATGATTTCTAACAAAACAAATAAGATTTTTTTAATTTGTCATGAAAATGAAAATGACTACTAAAACGAATTGTTCAAACGTTGTTTATTTAATAAAATAAATGTGAAACAACTAACTTTTTAACCATTTTTTTACCGACCGGTTTTAAGGCTAAACTAATTTCTTTATAAAGGGAAATGTAACTTATGAATACGTAACTAATTCATTAGTTAAGTATACCTTGATAAGGAAGCTTGTGTAGGATTAAAACCGGTCGGTAGAAAAAAGATAAGTGGTTAAAAACAAAGTTTTTTTTATAACTATGGCTTGCATGCACCAATGTCCCGATTGTGTCGTATTGTAAACTCGAGACAAGATCTGAACTTTTTTGGTTACAGATTTAAAAAATCACTAAGATAGACCGGATCTTGTCTTGAGGTAGTTTTTTTTTGGTCCTAGCTTTAATTTAATTTAGTTGTATTTTATTTTATTGGTGCTTGTATTTATTATAAGAAATTGTATTTACCATCGTTAGAATGGACTGCATAAGTCCGTCAAATAAATAAATAAATACTTATTTTATTTTTATGAATAACCGCAAAGTTAGTGCTTCAAATATAAAAGTCGTTTATTTATTTATCCGTTCACAAATTATTTATTTGCATTTATTAAGATTCAAGTCCTTACTCCATGGTCTAAGACTCGATGTAGAACAAACAAACAATGATAATCATTTGATTTAGATGGAACGACTAACTCAAATAATTGAAAAATCTTTAAGGAGTTTCCAAATCAAATACTCTCTGACAATCCGACAAAATTGATGCGATAACAGAGAGGTGCTTCTAAACAAAAAAAAGTACTGGTTTTGGGTATTACATAGTTAAAATGTATTTGTTGTGATATATATATATTGTAATTACGTTTATTAGTTTACTTGTATGCAATGTTTGTTAAAAGTGCACTCGCCGGGCATGACCTGTGACATTAAAGTGACGTGACGCCAACTGCGTGACGTTTTGTAGTATGCACTCGTTTTTAAACCGAAACATGAATGATTTTTTTTATACATTGATAGTTATATAATTAGAATTGTAAAATTCCACTCTCAATATTTAATATATTTTTAGCGTTATTCCTGATTTGTGAAAATACCTTTTTGACACCCAAACATTACGCTAGTTTTCATTGTTCGCTGTTCTCCCGGATTATGAAATATTCCCGTTCATTGAGCTTTGTGAATTTATAGCGTTTCCTGTTTAGTACAGCCTTTCCGTAGAAGAGCGACACGTCACGGCGTCAATTTAATTCAGTTGGAATTTGATTTACGTTCTAACTTCCCAGGGGTTATGGTATTTTATGTTTACCGGTTTCAGGGCACAATCAGAATTGTAAACTAGGGCTTTTTTACTCGTAGAATGGAATAACATAAATACTTTTTTGAACTTATGAAAATTTCTTATAAAAGTCTTAGGTAGTCAAAAATAATATTTTTATTTTATTTATTTTATTGAAATACACATAGGAGGGCCCATTGACGGAAAGCTAGCCTAAATAAGAAAAAGCACCATTTATGTTGTTTTTATTATTTGTTTTTCCAACTTCTTCAAACCTTCCGAAAACTAATTTTGTTTGAACTCTTTAAAATAGTGTGAAGTCGTCACTGAATCATTTGTTGCAAAACGGGGTCTTCCGAGCCATTTATTTTAGTTTTTGAACAGGAAGAAGTCGCAAGGGGCTAGATCTGGTGAGAACGGTCGAGGTTTAATCAATTCGTAGCCTACAGTCCTTAAAATATAACATGATTAGAATGACAGTTGTCAGAAAAAGTGACGACACAACTTTGTAGTAACGTCAAAAGAGTTATTTATATTGACACACGAAAAATCATTTGTATCTGGCGTGTAATTTATATTTTTAATACAATACTTAACATAAATCAACATTAATATATAAAGTCAGCTTTAAAACTAAAATTAAGTTAATTATTAACGACGTTCTTACAAGGTTACATCATTTTGCAAAAACGTTAGAAATGGGACAAATTGATCAATGTAAATTGATCGAATAAAAAAATAATTCATTTGATGTTGTTTATGAAAAAAGTATGAATGTTAATTTTTTTATGAATAATTGTGTTAAACACACTATAATAGGCTTGTTTTTGCGTTTTTTATATCAATTTTTGGAAACAGAGTTTCACGATTGCATGAAATAACTGATAAAATCGATTTGATCAGTGATCAGTAATTTCCCATCACTAATGAAATTAGTTTGACAGCTATCATTCTAATCAAACTTTATTTTAAGGACTATAATTAGTTAAATTTTGCTGCATGTCGGCAGATCTGTGAGTAGGTGCATTGTCGTGTTAGAAGAAAACTTTTTTGCGTGCCAAACTACGACGTTTTTCTTCGATTCGGTGTCGAAACGTTCCAATTATGCTGTGTAATAATCTCCAAATTTCGTTTTACTGTTTTGCAAGTAATCAATAAGAATAACAATGAAAGCATCCACCCCTTTCCCGAAACTGTTCATAAAGACTTGAGTCTTTATATCAATATCATTTTTTTTTTTTAAAACTAATTAAGCGAAAATTTACTATTTCTTTACAACCAAACCGCGAAAATAACAAAACAAATAAACTTTAAAAACTTTCATTGTACCCCTCACTGCAGTATTGTCAGTTTGTGATCAATCAAATACACATGGTCAGTACAATCACCTTTTTTTCATTTCCCAGTATTACAGTGGAGGAATACAGTGTTAGTTCCAAATTGAGTCCGCGGCCGCACGCTCCAGATCCCGCATCGGAAAGGAAGAAGAACGTAGTAATACAAACAAATCAATCAAACGACACGAAACCCAAATACATATAGGAAACATTAGAATAATTTGCCCTATACAACATGCACTCAATCAACAGAAGAAAAACAGTACGTATCTATAACAAATCACAGTGGAACATCAAATTATCAAGACACTACCGGCAAAATCCTAACACAGATCCTAACATGATCCCTATCGAACTCAGGCGAAAATACTTTTCGTCATAGTACTGAATTCCTCGCAAAAACCATTTTCCTAATACCAACAGTAGAAACAATCCTATTCAAAGACCTTAATCGTCCTAACAATCTCACAGACCTTAAAGCAGACGAAACGGGTCCTAGAGCATGGTCGGCGCGTGGTTCTCTCGAGTTAGTCTACTATTTAGATTTGTAATTTACCATTTCCCTTCTATGGGACAAGAACAACACAGACGGACAAGAGTTCAGTTCAGACAACCAATGCTAGTACCCAAGTATGCATCCTTTTATCTTAAACTGATTTAGTACTCATGGTAGGCCTTTACCCAGATCAATCAATAAGAATAATACCTTGCGCATCCCAAAAAACAGTTGCCATCACCTTACCGGCTAGCTAATCGGGTTGTCTTTGCCTTCATCGGTGGGCCTTCGCCGCATTTTCTCCACTGCTTGGACTGTTCTTTCGTCTCTGGCGTGTAGTGATATATCCACGTTTCATCAACAGTGACGTTTCGAAGAAATCAATCCTTGGGATCACGTTTGATCTTCGCTTAAAGCTTCTCCGAATCCGTCACACGTTTGCGTTTTTGGTCTATAGTAAGCAAACACGGCACCCATCGCGCGAATGGTTTTACATATGCAAATAGCGTGTTCACGCTCAGTTGATATGTTTGTAGCGTATGCTACGTCGCGGATTTTTTATTTCGATCGACGATTTCTGGTGCATTGACGATATTTAAGGGCCCTGGGTGGTCATCATCAAACACTCATACGACCACGAACAAATTCAGCTTTCCAAAATTCAACTGTTTGCTATTGTCACTACAAATTCGTCATATGCAGCATCCAGTTCGGCTTTGATTTCTGCATTGTTTTTCCGTTTCTTGTGAAGGAACTTAATCACCAAGCGGTATTCGACTTTTTAAAATTTTCGCAAAACACGCAAGTTGCTTGCTTGCGGCGGCCATAAAATCAAACTAATTGTTTTTTTTCCTTCAAATTTAAACAGACGTCAAAACCAAACATTTGGTGCCACGTCGTGTATATTAAATCGAAATGATTTATCAATTATTTTATTAGGTCGAAATGCTAGTATGTGAATATTTGATTTTTTTTCCTTTCCTTTTCCTTCTTTCGTTCCCACTTTTACCCCTTCTTCGCCACATAGCATCGTGTAGATTTTACTTTAATTAGATACATTTTACAATATGTTTTTTTTGTTTTATGTAGTCATTTAATATTACATTTGTATATCAGCTAATATTTATATTCATTATATATTTATATATTATTTTTTTCTTATTTTTATCTTTTTTTAACACTTGTTTTGTATTTTATGTTATTTAATATTGTAAAATATAATTTAATATTGTATTTATTATGAATTAACACGGGCACAGTCTAAAAAGCTTAAATTAGTTTATTAAAATGTAAACTAACGTTATTTTGAGTGAACGAATAAATAAATAAATATGTTTACACCAAGCACAAGAGGTTGCCTGATTTGTTCTGATGTGTTATATTTCGTTTCGTTTTTTATAATGTACTCTTTGTCTTAATACTTTTTACTCATGTAAATTGTATTAGTTTATAAAACATGTTAAATGTTTTTTTTTTTATTTTACCCTTACGCTAAATGCATGTTTGTTGATATAATTCTTTTTTTCTCCAAAGCAGTGAGCTTTTAGTGCTAATAGCGATCAGCCTTGATAGAAATCCAATTCACGCGCTGAGATATGACGTCATTATTTATCTGTGTGTTGGTTTATCCCCGCCCCTATCAGTTGTCCCTCCCCTACCCTCCTACACAATCGCAATAACCCCCTGCGGCGTGACACAGTTATTTTTTTCGTCGCACAAAACATCTTAAGCTGTTTTGGTTAAAAAAATTCAACCTCTGTACAGGGTTATACACAATGACCGAGTTAGTTTTGTGCCGTTATATTATTAATATGACTTATTTTTTACATCATACAAATTGAAGTAACATTCTTATAAAGTTGTTTTGACTGTCTAACTCGGATGAATAATCTCGATAAGACAGTCAAAATCTAATCCATTTAAATTATAACACGTAGGGGCTATCACGTCTTGCAGCTACAGAGCGCATGGACGGTGAGTAATCTAGTCCCCATTTACATTATGTTTGAATTTGACTATTAAAGTTTGGTGCTTGAATGACATTAAAATAAATTTTACAAACTCGTTTTAAAAAAAGGGACTCAGAATATAACAAGTCTTGCAGCTACAAAGAGCATGGACGAGTGGAATTCTAGCAACTTAAAATTATATCAATAAGTTTACAAAAAATAAACACTGAGCAGAGTAGATAGTTTGTCAAATGTTCATGCTTAAAAGTAAACAATAAAAAATCAATAAAATAAATCACTGTTTCAACATTATGGTTAACAAATTAATGATAGCTATTAAAGTAATTTATAAAGATAATGTATAATTCGTTGTTTTATTTTTCTTTTATTATGTTTTCTTACTGTTTTGGATTGTATCAACTGATATTATGTATTGTCACGAATTGTTTTTCTTTTTATGTACGGTCCCAAATGAGTTTTTTTATAACCCCTGGGATTTTAATATTTTGTCCGTGTATTATATGTTTTACTTATAATAAAAGAAAGTATCCGAAGGATAGCTTTTGTAGATTGTAGTTATCATAGTTACTGCCGGACATGTGGCTAACTTCTGCAAGGCAAGATGATTCTTATTGATGATTTTTGTGCTTATGCTGCTGAATTTAACTATGTCTTGGTTCAGCTTCCCCAATCAATTACACGGTACCTCATGACATAATTTGCCAAGCAAAGCAGAAGCCTTTTAAGTCTTTGTACATCTGTATATTTTTTTCAAAAAATGCTTTTTTAATAACGAAAACATATGAAAATCGGTCCGTTTACTTTGAATATTATTACATTGTCAACTGCACCGCAATATTTTCTCATCGTTTTCAGTTGTTCTGGAGAAAATTACAAAACGTTTTGGTAAACTTTCATCCGGTTAACATTTCCAACAAATAAAGAGAACACGTTTTCCTTGTATAAATTGCATTTATCTCGTATGAAACGTTGTTTAAGGCTGTGATATTAAAGAACCCGTATCTTTGGCCGCGTTCCAAATATCCGTATATTTATATCATGCACTTGTCTGCATTTAAATGCATTTGAAATTTTACTTCGGGACACAATATAGCAAGTTACATCCGCGTACCTTCGGCGGGATAAAAATTATCATGGTTACGCGGTCTGGAATGTTCTTGGCAAAAGTTGCTCTCACTTAACTTGCCCTAAGAAGTAATTGACAGTTGGTTACACCATATTCACTATCCGTGTTTGTACTTGGTTGCGACGTTACATTTATTTGCTACCTACTGGGCTCTAGTTTAGATGTTGCGATTATACTACTGTGGGTACAATATTTTTCTCTCCGGCTCTAATAACATTCAAATGGTCACCGAGTGAAGACGCAATTTCAACATAACGGTTGGATGAAGCCCAGTACAAGGTAGGTAATTGCATTTGTCTGTATTGGAGTTCAGTGGCAAAGAATAGAAAGACTACGCAAATCCGCGAACCAGCAATATTCGAGGGTCCATCAGCTTCTGACGAGTGGCGCAATCACAATAGATTACGTTGGTTTTTGTTTATTTCTATTTTATGAAAAACAATTTTAATAAACAAACAAGTAGTATTTGCATGAAATTAAAGTTTTTGCAAGTAAAAATATAACGACATCACAAATTGTACACACTTGAAAGTATAAACAAAAGATAATACAAGAAACAAAGGAGTTTGGGGATGAAAAGATAACGCAGGGGAGAGATAGATGGATTTTAACAATAGATTTAACGAATTCGGAATTCACTCTTAGTAATTTCAAGAGAACGCAGTATGTACACAATGATAAAACATGCGACATTCTGTATTAAAACGTTTTTTTTTATCACACCTAAAATTTACAACTAAAATACTCATGTATGTACACTAGGCAAAGACAAAAGACAATACTTCTGCTCCCAAAGAAAAAAACAAATTACGGACAAAGGCATTATACTTTTCTGGCCCCTAATATCCATAAAAAAATATATATATATTGAATGTACCTACCTATTGTATAGACATTTTTGTTAACTGTGTATTTGTATTGTATTTTATATTGGATTAAATAAATAAATAAATAAAAACAAATGTATCCACTTGTAATACATATTATTTAAAATAACCTGATTTCTAGCAAATGCTGTGGGTGTTTTCTGCAAATTGAGAAATTCCGTTTTTGAAATTAGCACTCTTTTCAGAAGGTGATTATTACAGTTTTCTACATAAAAGCGGCCAGGCTGTTTTGACCAGAAGATAGAATTCACTTTACTGCTCCCGATAACACTAATATGTTATTTTTACAAAATTTTGGACCATCTGTTTTCTACACAACTATGATCAATCTCGTTTGTAATTTGAATTTACCCATTATATCATCATCATACCCCTGTCTTCAACTGATGGTGCATAGGGCACTGCATTACTAAACCAAATGCAATGTATATTGATCTTTTATTACATTCAGGTAATTTGATCTGTCTTGCGCTTTAGGGCGTCCAGGGCCGCGATAACAAACGCTATCTTCATCGGTACATACCGAGACGGTATTCTTAACTTATGTACTGTCTTTATCTACCTCAGTGTGTTCTACCGATTTGTCATCATATGATCGAATCCAACCAATGAATGACCCCTAAATTTAGTCCGCGTTCCTTACTTAGTTAAAAATTTAAGTTCTCATATATATATTAAAAGGGTTTCAAAGCGATTATAAACTCCAATAAATTCCAATTAAAGCAAAAAAAGACAGCTTGGGCATGATTTTATTTGACTTATGACAATTACCAAGACGGTATGCTTAACTTTTGTCTGTATTTATCTATCGATGTGTTACAAAGCCGGCTCATTTGACATTTCGATACCAACGCATAGTAAAATAGAAAGAAAATGTTTAAAATCTTTTTTTTTTTATGGTGGTAATGTTTTTATTGAAAGATATTGTTATATATAAATCAGGTAGCATCTAGCCATTGCATATAGCCATTCGGATTCATTATTGACAACCCTGAAGTTATGCGGAGCATTAGCTTTTATGTTCTGAATAATTACCTTAGACAGCGTCAGCATAGACATATACAGGACCAACCTGCCAATGGTTATGCTTGTTGGAAGGACTATCTCTATATTAAACAATATTACTTTGGACATTGACATTTTTCACGTCTCTGAGGGAGTTTTTCGTTACAAGATTCTCTTACTTTTTATAACATATTATTCTCCGGATATTATGTATACTTATGTGATATTTATATATATACTTAATTTTACCTTATCATTTTAATTATTTCTGTATGTATGAATTAAGATATTTTCTTTTGTAATGTACATATATATGAATAAATAAAATTGAAAAAATTTAAATAACTGATAACTATCTCAGAATTTAATTCGACTTCAAAACCTGCTTAATTCTCTCTCGTATTTTAAATATTATTTTACAAAACACACTGGCCACCTCAGAATGATTAACAAAAACTGCTCGGTGGAACAAAATTTTTATTACTAGATCTATCAGCAGATATGTGTACCGTGAGGTACTAGATCCTTCGGTACATACCGATGTACCTACCTCAAAACTTGTAGGTGTTGTTCTATATTGCGGCGTAGAACCACCTTTTTAATCAATATTTCATGTCGACATCTCAGGTATCGAACCCAAGCATGGTGAGCGAAGGCGTCAACCACTACACTACGAGGCGCAATTATCTCCACTCGATTTTCTTATTCATGATTTTTACCTGAGAGAAGACTTCGAGTTAAAAATAGGATTATGGTTCTATTTCACACGCAGAACTGTATTATTACTCCACCCGGACCTAAACAAAAAACGCGTTTTTTTCAAAAAAGTGCCTACAGCTTGATAATATACTGCATAAATAATGATAAAACACAAAAGGCAATCATGACGTTGCGAAACGTCTTATCGTATTATATTAGTTAAATTTTGTATATTTAATGTATGTATGTATGTATATGCGCATGGGTATGTGAATGTGTGTATGTGTATTTATGTGTGTATGTATGTGTGTATGTATATATGTATATGTTTGTATGTATGTGGGTATGTATATGTACATATATGTGTATGTATCAATATGTATATACTAGTAAATTTTTATTTTATTTGTATGTTCTTTCTTTTAATTTGTAAATAATTATTACGTATTAAAATGTAATAGCCTATCTTGGAACGGAGTATGTACCCTTATTAACTGGGCAAAGTGTACAAAAAAAATTATGCAATATTATAATATGTATAAATAAATATCACGTGAAGTCTAGATTCCTATATAAAGGATGAAAAGAGCTCTCCATCCTTATTGGGATTTCTATCAATATACTATGTTGAATAATGGTAGGTATTTAGTATTTAGGGGTTGTATTTTTACCTTAATCAATATTGTCTCTGGTGTGTCTAATATGAACCGGTGAACAAGTGATCAACTATCCCAGCCGGAGATAAATGACTCTTGTGACACTCTGTGCACGGATCGCGGTAAATCGTCGGAGATATTAGGATGTTTATTATTGTCACTGGCGTTCGGCAGTTAAAAACTCTCAGCGGGGGAGAGTGGGGCGTGATTGATACCGGCCATTTGTATTGTCAGTGTGCCATATTACCGCCGACTCCCCTGCCCCTTAAATGTTACCCTGAGCCGACGCATTAGTCGGTCGTCCTTATTCACTTTGTTCATCGAAATATGCAATCTGTAAACTGCCACCAAACGCATTTAGTTTCGTAATCAATTTGCAACTGCAAAACTTTTTTTTCGTGGCTCGTGTTGCGGAATTACGAATCAGAGGTCTAAGGCTCGCACCCCACTCTACTCTACTTTTTAATAGCGAACAATGTTTTGAGTTTGTCTTAATTTTTGCATAGAAGATCTGGATTCAACCTTTTAAAGATCTGTTAATATTAACATAGAGTATGACAGAGATTTATTTATTTTTATTTATTTTATTTTATTTAGGAAACATACAGTACAGTTACAAAGTTTTATATTTTACACAGTTAAACTTAAATCTAATGGACCAGCGAAGTTTTCATATTATAAAGTAATTATATGTAAGGTTATTAATTAAATAACAAAAAAGAGAAGGTAAAAAAACATAAACAGAAGTTGTATAAAAATTAAAATTAAATTTAAAAAAATGAAAAAAAATTGTAAAAGTAATTAAAAGTTTAGAATAAAGAATAAAAACATGCTCAGATGTAAAAATAAAATAAAATAATAATAACATTTTTTAAAAAGGAAAAACATAAATATACACATACATATTTTAAGGGATTCAAACAAACGATGAGACGAATCTTTAAAGAATCTTTAAATAAGAAAATAAATTTAAGTCAATTTAAAAACATCTTCAAAATTAATGACACATAGTAAGAGCAGCAATATATTGATTTTAAATACACATACAATATAAGTAATTAAAAGTAGTTTAAAAGTATAAAAACGTGTGAATGCAGCAGAGAAAACAAAAAGAATAACAGGTGTAGGTAATATTTAAAAAAGCAATATAAGGAGAAGATTTTAAACCAATAATTGATAAAATTTCAGTAAAGCGATTTTCGCAGTAATACACATTTCAGTAGAAAAAATAGATGAAAATTAACAATATCAACCTATGTAATATATATGTAGAGATAAAAAACATTTTGGAGAGGGGAATACAGAAGTCAGTGCTCATGACCTGTCATTGGCTGGTTTATGTAGCCACTTATTACTCTGTGTAAAATTCGCCATTCTGTCTTTATTTGAACAAGTTATTATATCATTACAATGGAATTCCATCAAGAATTGTCAATAAATAACATAAATCTTTTTTTTTTTAATTCCAATTTTTAAATTGGATCTCAAAAAATTATTCAGGACCTTTTTAATACAATGTCGGTGCCTAGAATAATGAGGAGCCCAGATTGTAGAGTTGTACTCTAAACTGTTGGGTTGCATAAAACTTCCTCTTTGTGAAGGCCTGTAGTTGCATTCCATTTACGCCGTTTACGATGATTCGCCCTTACCATGTTGTCCGGTTCATGGATTTTCGTCAAATCAACCTGCGTCCAATTTTACCTCCTTCCAATTTCACGACTGACGGAAACCCAGAGCCACACACTAAACCTAAATCGATTTTCTCTGTATCTCCTGACGGCCTGTATTTTTAAGGCAATTACTACATTCCTTTGAAGTGTACCTCGTCTCGTATGGAATTCTCTTTGTCCCTTTTGACTTACTAAAACCACCCTTTGTTTATGGATAACGTTGCGCAGCCTCCACTTTCAATTATTTACTTGTCTGTTTATCTCAATAAAATTACATTTAAAACTATTGAGGTCGTTTTGTTCACCGAATTTTATTGTTCAGTGGCATTTTTTCATCTTAAAACTTCAATATTCTCCTTCGTCGCACTAGACACACTACGTTATTTAGCAACGACAAAAACAGCGCATCTCAGAGTTCTCTATCAGGAAGAGCAATCAGTCATTTTTCAAAGTTTGAAAATGTATACGATTTTGACTTATTTAACGACTCACCTCTCCGCTATAAACGGAAATTGAGTCTCATTGACAATAATAATATTTAGTCTTTAAAAAAAAAAAAAAAGATAATATACAAAGACAAAAAAATACCAAATCTTCTATACAAATAATATAAACACCACATTTTATCCACTTCACTCCTTAAGCCACACTACATATTCACAATCGCGTTTATCTTTTAAAGTCACTTGCCAAAATAGCGTAGTACTTTTTTTTCAGTACAGTCGGTTAAAATTAAGCGATGTAATTATTCTGAATTCAATGTTGGGCAAAAATCAAACATTTTATTTAAAACTGAGGCAGCTAAGTCTTAATTTCCTGAAATTTCCTAATTAATGAATTTCTGAAATTTACAAAAGGGTTGTTCATGGTTACATTACAGAAAAAAATCCAAGAAAAGTAATATTCATAGTCACAGGAATTAAAAGATCATCACAGGGTGTCAGTTTTTCCGAATTATTTTTTGATACTTATAATTTGAAAAGTACTTTACAATTTTTTTTCAAAATATTTTTCTGATACAATTATCGTAACAATACGAATTGCCTATGACGTTGATCTTGTGTTGGGTATATAATAGGGAAATATCACATACTAAGAATACCGATAAAAATATATGAAATGGATTTATAAAAATGAATTGTATTTTTAAAATCAATATTTGGCCTAACAAGTCGCGTTTTTTTTGCAACGAATTTTTTTTTTACATTTATGTTTCAAAAAATTTCTCTACAATATCCATATTAATTTTCAATTTACAATCAGTTATTCATGATTTTTAAAATACAATTAATTATTCTAAGAGGTGACGTCGAGATTCGTAGTAATGTTCCAAACAAATTTCAATGGCCAGGAACCAAGTAACATGAATCGTTACGTATTAGGGGCTTGGCCAATGGAATGACCGTTTTTGCGGTAATTGAAACTTACAAATTTAAAAATATTTTTTATGCTAGGTACTAATAATAAGCAAAAAAAATTTTTTTTACTGGACAGTATTTCATAGACCTTTATTACTTTAAAAATGTAAAAAAATAAATTTATATATTCCTGTTGTTACTGTTCAAGGATTATGTTTTTTTTTTGTGACAATCTATAATTGTATTAAAATAAATATGAAATAAATCGTCATCATCATTTTCTGCCACAGTAGTGCATAGGGGATTGCATTGGTGCATTAATAGGATCTTTTCACTGTTTTTATTTACAAATAAGTAAAAAATTACGTTTGTAACGGTATTAATACTTTTTTCTTGCGACGTCAGATAAATTTTCTACAAAACCTTAAAATGTGCATATTTTGAAATGCACGAAAACGAGACGTTTCGCGCCCTGTGGAACAAACGGCACAAGTGACGTTTTAGCGACAAACTTTCACGCAATGTTTATTAAAAGCGCAGTCGGCGGTCGTAATACGTGACATCAAAACTGCCAACTGCCAGCCATTTTGTGTGTAAAAATTACAAAAGGAAACTTGTTTTGAATACATTGACAATTCGATAATTCGATCATTAGAATCGTAAAAATCCGCTTTAAATATATATTCTACTTTTAGCGTTATTCTCGACTTGTGAAAATACCATATTACAGCGTAACTTAATCTTCAAGGTAAGTCCTGCTTCGGGCGTCCGGCCAAGAAAAATAAAATATTGCAGTGTAAAGCCACCTTTAGAACATACATTTTACGTCCACCCGACTAAGAATCAAACCTAGAACCTCAAACTGGTAAGTGAACGCGCCAACCACTAAACTACGAGGCGAACTTATCTCCATTCCATTTTCTTATTCCGGATTTTTACCTGAGAGCAGCCATCGATTCGAAAATACTCGTCCTGGACTCTGGTTTTATTTCTCACATAGAACTGTGTTCGCCTTGACACAGAGCGAAGCAGAATGATAAATTTTACATTTAATAACATATCCACGTACGTAGTATAAAAGTTACTAGTACTTACCTATTTTTACAAGCTGAAGTATAATTATTGGTACTTTTTTACTGCGAAATCCAACTGAACTAAAAATGAGATCAAAGAAAATAAGTGCTTTTGCGTTGCCCTTTGAATTTTCCTCTTCTCAAATGTCATATTTTCTCAATTGCTTAAAAATTCCGTTTGATGTAATAGCGTTCCAGATAAAGCTCAACACCCCTAAATCGTCCGTCATATTTTATGAAAAATGAGTATTTTATTTATTTTATTTTATTCAGCTTTTGATGTCGAAATATAAGGAAATTTACATCAGCCAGTCGGTTTCACGATTAATTCGTTTGCAAGTAAATATAATGTTGCTTCTGAGTCTCATTGATCTATGTGTCCTTCAAACAAGCGTACTACGGTTGAGCTTAGTTAAATAATACATCTTTGATCTCATGAATTCAACAATATTTTATTAAGAACCATTATAAACTGCTGTATAAAAATTTTGTAGACGTTTCTGTTTGGCAGATAATGTTTTTGAGAAGGATATGTCAAAGCATAGGCATTAATAGGACTCACAACCTGGCATTGTATGGTTTACATGATCACTTTACTCATAGTGTATCTTTCGGATCAGGTTGTGGTCTCGTGGTCATAATGTGGACCTACAGACTGAAGTATCTCGATTTCTATTTTTCCAACGCAAGTTATTTACGACTTTTAGGAAATGGTCTGGAAATTTAAATACTTGAGTAAATCCTGACAGACATAATGACGGACAACAAATTTACAACACTAGGCAAAGACAAAAGACAATACTTCTGATCCTAAAGAAAAAAACAAATTACGGACAAAGACATTGTACTTTTCTGGCCCCTAAGCTATACAACTTTTTAAGCAAGGACATATTGGCGAACAAAATGAAAAACAATATTTTCAAAGCTAGAGTCCATAAATGGATTGCTAAAATGACTAGACAAGAAGCTGAGGAATATATTTCATATATAAGAATATAATTTTAGTTTCTTGAAAGTCCTTTTTCGTTTTATTGATGTAGGTACGAGTATGTTTGAAGTTTTTATATACCTATTTTATTTCTTTTGAATTTTTACACAATTGATGTGAAATTATGTACAATTATGTATAAAAAAAATAATACACTGACACTTCGGAACGTGCCTGTGGGCCAGTGGAGTGGCTACATCCATAAATAAAAATATATTGAATGTACCGTACCCATTGTATAAACATTTTTGTTAATTTTATATTGGATTAAATAAATAAATAAAAATAAAATAAAAAGAACTCAAGTATTTCTACTCAAAAAGATATCGATACAAATATGTATAAATATACGGTTTTTCAAGGCCAGACCGCGAAACTTCAGAGGAACATTCCTCATAGTAAGCTGTAAAAAAAAAACTTATATTTTTAGCAAAAAGTCATTTTCAAAATTGTAATCTCAAAATGTAGTAAATCCTTAATTTCTCGGACAAGTCCCTCCACAAACCCCTACCCCTCTCCTACCCAGCCGCTTCCCTTGTCCGCGTCTGGTGCGTATCGCTTCGCTGGTCAAATACGTTTTAATCGCAATTTTTTTGTCGGGGAGGGGTAGACGTTTGTGGAAGGTAGCATCCCATCCGAGAAATTAAGGATTTATAATGACTTTTTGGAAAAAAATTATTAGATTTTTTTTAAAGCTATGAAAACTGTTCCATTGAAGTTTCGCGGTCTGGCCGTAAAAAACCGTGTATATATATATATATGTATAAATGATAAGCGCCGTGGCGCAGTTGGTTAGAGGCCAACTGTGAAACTGGCGTCGCGGGTTCTATTCCTAAGAAATATTATTTTCTCAATTGGTTTGAATGTTGTGTGTTTTCATAATATTCTTCCATATAACCTCTTTCCTCTAAAATAGAAGCTTCGCGGGTTATTTCTTTAAAATCAAATATGTAATATTAATACTAAATGCAAGTCTTTAAATCTTTGGTGATATTTTAAGCTTCCCGAGTCTGAACGTAAAAATAATCCGTGAGCTTCTGAGGTAAAGACCCCAAACCAGACCCAGAAATGACCCCAGACCAGACCCAGAAAAGATCCCAGACCACACCCAGAAAAGACCAAGACCAGGAAGATCCCAGCTGAAATGCTATAAATACGACTTCAATTATTTTATTTAATGTCATTTTTGTGTTTATAGAACTGTTTCACAACATTTCTAGCTTTCTGCGAAATTCATTATTTGTTTCCATAAAATACTGTAATGAGAGAATGCTTTATGATATCGTACTGCTCTCACTATGACACGTTGAATATCACTGATCTAATGTCACGCCATCCGTTAACGTGGTGGTACAGCGGGGAGTTGGGAGGGGGAATGCGTGTAAAATTTAAAGAATGAAATCTGGATTTTTGTGGTTATGGCTAAAAAAACCAAGCAAGTAGCAAAAAGCACACGTGAAAACTGACCAACATATCAAAGCGATAAATTTTCATGTTTGCTGTTTGTTGTTTTACACAGTTCTTTTAATTTCTTTTTAACATTTTTTTCTCTCTTTTGGTTTGAATTAAACAAAATATTTTCTTGGTCTTTTTTTTACTTTAAATTGTCACGTTTACATTATGTTTTTTTTTTCTTTTGCATTTCAGACGTTTTAAATATTTGTAAACTATTGGTATTTTTTTTTAATGTTATGTTTCAATTATAACTCAACTTGACTTACCTTTTCGTATGTTGAATGATGTATTTTTCACTTTACATGTAAAAGGCACTGTGTGCCGTTTATTTGAATAAAATAAAATGTCTTACTCGTTTCCTTTGATTTGCTTTGTGTATAGTTTCATAGTTTTGAATAATTGAACGGAACCAACTCCATGTAACACACACGCGCTGACATAGGATAGGCTTTGTTGATTTGCGTTCAGGAACCGTGAAAGCCTTACTGAAGTGGAAGGCTCTCGGGGACGTAAAGCAAATCTTCAATCCTAATTAGAGAACTCTGATGCCTCTATTTCCCGAAAACGGACTAACCGGGTTGTAATAATAATATTTCATTTATATAATATAGTGGTTTATTCGATTTCCCGACTATTCTCTAACAAATAGCTCTAAATGTTCCTTATGTGGACTCGTATATAATGAAATTCTGGTCCTCGGTTATCTATCATAAGACTAATCATCGTTTTTGATCAAAAATTATCCTTTATTAGGCACATAAATAATATAACTAGTAAATCTCTAAAAATGTTAGGCTTCATGTTACGTGTGACAAAGGAATTCAAAAACATAGGCACTTTGAAGTTGATGTATACTTCATTAGTGAGAAGCCAGTTAGAGTATAACTCTACAATATGGACTCTTTACTACAACTGTCACCAAAATTCTCTTGAAAAAGTAAAAAAAAAATCTTACGGTATATAAATTTTAAACTTAGAATCAGTCATGAATTTTTAAATTACAACTTTTTACTAAAAACATTAAATTTGTTAAAACTTAACGATAGAAGAAAAATTATAGACCTTTTAAATTTATTCAAAATTGGAAATTCAATATGGGATTGCCCTGAACTATTATCTCTCATCAACTTCAGGGTGCCTGGAAGAATGAATAGACAGGTGCCACCGTTTTGTAGCAACAATTCACGGACAGTGTATACTTGTAATGCCGTATTCAATAGACTTCATGAACTCGGCAATAGTTATTCCCACATATCTGATATATTTAGTGTAGGGTATTGTTCCTATAGAACAAACCTTTTGAACTTTTTTAAAGATGGTGAATGGTAATTATATTTATTTATTCATGCATTTCAATTAATATATATTTACAGTTTTTTGTTCACTTCACCTAGCTGTGTGACACAGTACTTATGATTTTCTTGTTGTTTTACTGTAAAATATTTTATTATTTAAACTTTCTACTGAATATGCTGTTTAATTATTAGGTTAATTTTGTAAACATAAATCTTGTATAATTTTTGGTTTAATTTTTTTTTTAAATCTTGGGTATAATAAGGTAATTCATGTTTTAAAATAAAAATATTAAGCCAAATATGTTAATATTATAAATGTTTGTATAAGGCAGATTTGCCGTTTATGTTTATAAAATAAATAAATAAATACCTACCTACCCGGGATAATCCGAATTGTTAACCGAATAATCCGAATTGTTAATGTCAATATTGTAATTTATATAACTTTACTAATCAATCAAAAATAAATAATTCAATAAATTCCTAGCATCTACTTGTGTTTGATTTTTCTTTTATTATTTCGGGGCCTAAATAGGATATCTGGGGTCCCCTGATAGCATATTTTTTTAATAACTTGTTTGTTAATCATCATATTATTGATTGCATTTTGTGCACAATCCTACCCCGTAATAATACAAATCTATCAAAATTATTTAAATATTTTTCTGCCCAAGTTTTTCAATAATAGTTTTTTTATTTATTTATTTATATATACGCCCAATGGGCATTTTTATCGACATATTTATACATAGAAAATTATTATAAAAAAAATTAGAAAGACTCATTGGTTTATAGTAGACTTTGTGGGAGTAAAAGCGGGAGAGGGGTTTTTATAATTGAATTTGATTCAGTGATCGTTTGAAAGAAGACAACTTGTTATCAAAGAAATCAAGACTGGTATGTCTGTTGGCAGACCTAAGAATTCTGGGCATAGGGGAATGAAAACCATAGTTAGTTCTGTGGATATCGGTATGAAAGAGTAAGTTTTGTCTGAGGTTTCTAGTTGGGATATTTAATTTTATTGAGCTCAGTAGTTCAGGCGCATCAAAGAGTGAATTGAGAATTTTAAATAGGACTATAAGGTCGGATTTATTTCGTTTACATTTATCTTTGCTTCCCCTTAGCGTGAACAGCAAAACTTACAATTCATCCCTCTTCAGTGTAATCATCTTTGATATGTTAGTCAGTTTGCACGTGTGGTTTTTGCTATTTGGCCACTTTTTTCCAGCCATAACCACTAAAATCTGAATTTCGAGCTACGTATTTTACATGCATCTCCCCTCCCAACTCCCCGCTGTACCACCACGCTAACTGATAGCGTGACATTAGATCAGTGTTGTTCAACGTGTCTCAACGGGAGCAACGCGATGTCAAATTGCATGCTCTCGCAACAGTATTTTCTAAAAAAATGTATGAATTTCTCATAAAACTCGAAATATCATAAAACAGTGACAATCATGATGTCATTTTTTTAAAGTCGTATTAAAGCATTTCAGCTGGGGTATTCCTCGAACCTGCCTTCAGGAACTCACGGTTTTTTTACGTTCGGGTTCAAAAAGGTTAAAAAATAAGTATTTTTGTGATTTGACTCAAAATTAAGATGTTATTACAATATTTAACGTGGAAAATCAGAAAGTTACACCACTAGGCGAACAAACCATAAAACCGCATCATTTTGATTCCGCAAAATATGTAAATTTATCCGCCATAAAATAAATTATATTCATTCCTTTTTTAATCTTCTTTCTCTATCCCCGTTTTATTAATAAGTTAAAATTTTAGTCCTGTGGGAATTTAAAACTTGTGCCAGACTTAGCGGAGATTTCCTTTTGTGATTCAAATCCTTTCTCCTAGACGTTTTTTTTCAGACTTTATCCACATTTCTCCTGTGACGTCTTAAGCCGAGAGACACTGTTTGGTCTTATTTTTCGTCTGCAATAGCGCAATTTCCTTGCAACTGCATTTTTCTCACGCTATTCTTACCCGATCTGCATTATATTTCCACTTCACTTGTTGCAATTATTTCCATCTTTGTGACGATAGAAATTGTCCCATTAAATTTTTCCATTGTAGAACCTTAATATCATTGTTTTCCTTTACTTTATTTGACCAGTTATATCGGTTAACCAATATTTTAATTATATACCCATGTTTAATTTTTTTTTTTTTTTTTTTAATCTACTAATCTAATGGCTAATCTTTTCGAGGGCGTCTATGTGTGCATTAAAATAATTCAAATCATGCACAACTCATATCTAACAGCTTTTTTGATATACATATTGAAACACGTTTTAAAAATACTTTTTTTAGTAACTAACCGTTTACATGGTTATCAATGGATTGCTTATAGGGTGTTAACCTGTTAACATAAGTCCGTTTTTTTTATCATTTAAAAATGAGCACAAAAGCAATAAAAAATGGTAAAGTTTATACGGCGTTAGAAATAAAATCTTCTGTTCTACAAGAAATTATGTTTGCTTTTACGTTATATATTTCATTTTATTTGATTTCAAGTCTTTAAAATGGAATGTCAAGTAGACGTAAAATAAATAAGCATTTTAATAAGAATTCGTTTGGACAATTTTCGCCTTTAAAATTAATAAAACAAATAATGTTACTGTATTTTACTGGTTTTTAAAATAATAATTTATGACTGTATGATGCCCATTTATTCCATTAATATTTACATTACATAACATAATTTTTGTTAAAATATTCATCACTCAATTTCTACAAAAAACGAGATACGCCTTTTTGAAAGATGGACTACGTGTAATCTTAGAACCTTGGAAAGAAGGTAATCCAGAAGAACATAATATGCACTTCATTGGATTGAGAAAAGAAGGAAGTGAAGTCTTCACTGATTTGGATTAAATTGATAGTACAATATTAATTCGCCTAAATGATTAAACTTTTTTGAAGCCTCGAAATTATTTTTGGAAGCCACCAGATCATAAGATATAACAAATGGAATAAGTGTTTTCATAAGACAACATTTATTCCATTTATTTTAATATTTATGTCGTTAAAATCGTCTTCCTTACATACTGTTCCAACTTTTCCAATACAAACTTGGTCAGCTTCTGTTTGCGTTTTCATGACATCCGAGAATATATCACTGCAACTTCTTCGCTTCTCCAAACTTCATGAATCGTGGATGGTAAACGCTTCAACAGTCGCCAACTTTTACTTTAAACTTTGCTACACTTCCAATCTTCTTATTTGGTCGTCGGCGCCGTTTTATTCCATATGAAAAAAATCTTTGTTTATTTTTCAGAATTATTGTTTAATTATTATTGTTACACCATCCGCACTTGATTGTGCATAAGGCACCGCATTACTACAGCAAATACCGTGTATCTCAATTATCTGTTACATAACGATACATAAATATGCATTTGTCTGTGAAATATTGCAGTTTAGAACGACGTTTTAAATCAATTTTATTTCATGTCGATCCTGCCATGAATCGAGCTCGGAACCTTAAGTAGGCGAATGCGCCAACCACTACACTGCTCATTGAACCTATTTCTACTGAATTTCCATTTTTAAGATTTTTTCCTAAAAGAGCAGTCTAGTTGAAAATATTTAACCAGGATTATGTTTCTATTTCATTTGTATGCAGAAACAATATTAATTATATAAATTCACGATCTAATGTTGTAAATGTTTTTTAATGAATGTGGCTTGAGAGAACAATTTCTGATTTGTATGTTTTTCTTTACTAACGTTTTATAAAGAGTCCGAACTAAATTTAACTTGTGTGCAAGTGTTCTTATCAACTAAATGTAAATATCAACTGGATTATTATACAAATGTATTTATCAATTAAATTAATAAACAAACTAATCGTGTGGTTGTTGTCTCGTAGCGTTGTTGTGGGTTTACGATCAAATGTCCGGGGCTCAAATTCTATCACAATTCAATTCCCATTTTTTCAGCACAAGCTATTAAAGACTATTCGAAAATTTAATTATTTGTGTATACATTAAGAACACTAATATTTCTTTGTAAAAACGAATAAACTAAATTTATAGCTGGCTATAAATCTATACATTTTATTTCAAACTCTTAATTATAACCTCACCCACCCCTCACCTGAAAAAAAAATCATTTTTTTACATCCCTTTCATGATTTAATTTACATTACGACATTGTTCCCTTATATGCCACGGAATCACCTGTCCTAAGGATGGGTTGCACCATCCAAAATCGGTTGATACAAATGCCAAATCTAATTAATGGTATTTATTGTAAAAATAATTTAATCTTTCATTGTATTTGGTTGTTTTTTCCCCAATGGCGTTTGTTGCTTGCTATGCTGCATACTGCCATCTGTGTTTCTTTTACGGAAACAATTTTCAAGTTGTCTTTTTCGGGAGCTTTTCTACCCTTGCATAATATGAGCTTGCACTAGCTTTGCGCCAAGCTTTCGGTCCGTTCGCTAGATGGCAGTATACGTTGGGAAATTAATTTCAATGTTTTCTTTACATTTTTTTAACAAATCAAATTGCAATGATCTTTTACCAAAATACTCCCATTTATATGTCGTTTGAAATACTAGTTTCCCGACAAAATTTTGATGATTTTAAGATATATTTATGAATTTACATATTCTGTAATCACAATCTTCTAATCCACTTGACATATCACCACATAGGTATTTTTATTTATTTTATTTATTTATTTAATTTTACAATACGCCCAAGGGGCATTTACAAAAAATATACAGTTAAGTACAAACATAGTGCGTAAAAATTGAAAAGATAAACAATACATTTAGAAACAATAAGAAGCATACTGCCATGCAAAATAAAAAGTGAAACTTTAAATAGTAAAAAGAAAAAAAAAAATTATATGGATATAATAAAAGTAATTGAATTAAAAAGCAAATTGTAAGTAACTTGTAAAGAATTCAAACAAAAAAATAAATACATTTTCATATACTTATAAGTATAAAAATAAATATACAGGTAACTACAAACAAAGAAAGTAATAATTTTATAAATACACAACACATTAAAAGAAATAAAAAAAGATTTTATATACATGTAGAAACAATAAAAAGCAAACTGCAATGCAAAATAAAAAGCGAAACTTTGCATAAAAAAAAAAAGATTAAAAATATGAATATAAGAACAGTGTTAAAATTAAAAAACAAATTGTAAATAACTTGTTAAGAATTCTAAATATATATATACACACATATATACGTATAAAAAAAATGTTATTAACAAATTAATCTTAAAAACAAATAATGAAAATTAGTTAACAGTAAGTATATATGTGAAAATAATATAATATACGGTACACAAAAATATTTGATAAATTAATATCAGAAAGAGATAAGATAATAATAATACACATCAAAAACGGAGAAAGAATTGTATGAAAAAGAAAGTTCTATTACGACATTAATAATTTGCTTCAAACAGTGCATTTAAGAACGTTTTAAAATTAATAATTGTCGTATTAAAAATGTCTATTTCACAAGTAAATTTGTTGGCTAAGGAATGTAAACGCGGAATCGGAGAGTGTCGTGCATAGTTAGTACCCACGTATGTACTCGTAGTTGCAAACAACTCCGTACTTCTAGTGACTCGATTAGGTATTTTGAAGTTAATGAGATTCAGGAGTTCACAACAATCGAGCTCCGAATTTAAAATTTTAAATAAAAAAAGGTCATTTATTTTTCTACGATCTTCTAATAAAATTAAATTTAAAGTGTCTAATAAATACGTGTAATTTATGTTATTTAAGGGAATATTTAATTAAAAATTTACAAATCTCAAATACTTTTTTTGAATTCTCTCTATGTTCTTAATGTGTAATTTATACAGAGGAGACCACACAATGGAATTATATTCTAACTGACTGCGAACTAGTGCTACATACAAAATATTTATTACTTTAAGTGAATTAAAATCTTTGACAGTGCGAAGCAGGAAACCTAATGTTTTCATGCTTTTGTTCGTTATGTTGTTAATATGATTAACGAAATCTAATTTTACATCAAACACTATACCCATTGACCTACTATTAATTGATAAAGTTATCAATTCATTTAATGACTGTCCAGATTTGCTGGAGTTGATGTGTTTCCGTGTACCTGGTCGACATACCCGCCACAGATCTCCTTTTTGTTCTGCAAGGGCTAGGACCAACTATCACATGCATTCGCCTGTCCTTAGGCTCCACAAGATATGATAATCAGTAGGAGGACAAGGCTGATATATTTCGTGAATGTTTTTGGTTGCTTACGTGTATTTACCTTCTTGTTACTATTGTTATAGTCATGCAATTTTATCATTTTTATTATGTATCTATATAAATTACATTAATAACTATCACTATCAAAAAGATATTAATAATATTTTTTTATTGCGACACTTGAATTTTCTATTCGACTCTTCGTGTTTTAGCTCATCGGGCAGTTTATTTAGTTCGGAATGGCCAATATTTTCCAGAGACCTTTTGCCGAACGTTGTTGAGCGAAACTTAGACACATGAAGATTCCCTGAGTAACGCGTATTGTAATTGTGAATATCATGACCAAATGTGTAATTACACGACATTCTAATAATTTTACCTGCATGAAAATAATGCACGTTAAAAAAATATAACTCTTTTTTTATTGCTTATTTTTGTTCATTACTTACGTTCTGTTTTAGTGAACGCGCATTGCTAGTGTCATTATAATTAACCACTAAAAAGTAGTATAGAAAACAATTCTTAAAGTTCCATCGTAAAATTGATTTTTTTAACAAAAACACTGTCGTTATTTCGAGTTCCTAACCTAGAAAATATTTATAGAAAAGAAATCAAAGAGATCAACTAAACAGAATTTGACACTACCACATCTTCAATATTTTTTATTGTTTTCCAAAAATAAAATTTCGCAAAATTACAGATATTCAGACATAAAAAAACTTAAATATCGAAATAAAAGTCAAATATGTTCAAAATAAAGAAACAGAACGCTGAAAAAAAATCGTTACTCTTCTAATACCTCTTACTCATGAGGATTTTAAGGAATATTTTTTGTTTTTAAAAAAATATATGTGTTTTGAATCGTCTCAACTACTCGATTCAGTATAATGGATAACAAGAACATCTTTTCTTGTCTTTTTTTCTAATATATATTTTTTTACTTTTGCAGCTTTCGGAACTTGAGCAGCGGGTGGTGGAGGCAGAGGGGCGCGCGGAGGAAGCTGAAGACAAGGTAAATCAATAAATAGGTAGTACCTAAGTATTTTTCATTCTCAAAAAAACTTTATTGGAAATAATGCTTAAACGTTACCCCCCCTACCAGGGCCGAGATTATGAACTCTACCTTTATGGGTACATATCGAGACGGTAGAAAGTAAATTTGATATTCATGTACGAAAAAGTGTATATTTGTAAAAATTCAAAGTATCTTTGTCGGTAACCCATAACTGAACATATTTGCAAAAAAAAATTGAATAATTTTACTTTGTGTATAAAATTAAAGATAAATTTTAACTACCCATTATAATACGGGCCTAGGGCCCCGATTACAATGGGAAGTTAATAGATTAACAGGTTATCTTCGACTGTCTATAAAGAAAAGCCGATATTTGTTTACGAAAATGAGTATATTTGCACGAACATTTAGTACATTTTCGTCGGTAACTGATAATTGAACATGTTTAGAATAAAAAATTGTAAGCATATTCTATTTTTCATACAGAAAACTTAATTTTACTTTGTAGATAAAATGTTAACTTTCCATTGTAATTGGGACCCAGGTTAGAATGGGTTAGGTAACCTAACCTACACACTCTATTTGACACACCTATGTTACCAAACCTACATTCTCTATTTGAATCAACTAATTTGCTAACCGTCAGACAGTCTTATGGCAGGCGGTTCTAACTAACTTCTGGTCTTCAATAAATAATAAAATCCAACCAAATATTGAGATAAGATATGCAACGAGCAATAACTTTATGGTACCGCTAAGCAGAACTGCCTCTTTCAGAGGCATTTAACAGCATTGGGCCCCAGGTTTTTTAACGCCTTAAATCCTGACATAAAGCCTTTTGCAGTTGCAAGGTATAAAATAAGATTCTAGACTGTTCATATAATGACTTCGCCAAGGGCTTTGATACTGTCTTATTAAATAAGCTGTATGAGATCGATTTCTCGGATGGTATGTTAAAATTAATGGCGAGCTACCTCCAAAATAGAAACCAATACGTATCCTACGGTCTATTCGCGTCAGAGTGTTTCCATATTTCTCGGGTGTCCCGCAAGGCTCTAACCTGAGTCCATTGTAGTTCTCAATTTTCATTAATAATATTAAAAATGTAATTTTTAACTCATGTTTTCTATTGTTTATGGATGGCCTAAAACTATTCTTAAAGCTGGTAATTTCTGACGATTTTCGCCTTCTTCAAGCGGATATATCTAATTTATCTGAATGGGGAAGGCGAAACAAACTTAGGTTTAATGTTTCAAAGTGCTCGGTCACGTCCTTCACTAGGGCCCAAAAACTCTATTTTTTCGCTACAAAATGGATGACCAGAATCTGATACGAACATCGAATGTTGAGGATCTGGGCGCTAGATTTATGAGCGCCCTGACATTTCATGAACACATAGAGACAATCAGTGGTAATGCATTGAAGATGTTAGAGTTTGTTCTGTGTACTGCCAGGGTTTTCGAAAACACTCGCGTACTGAGAACTCTTTACAACTCCTTGGTGCGAAGTAGACTCGAGAGTGGCTCGATGATTTGGGGACCACATGAACTGAAGTACTCTCGTATGATAGAGAAAATCCAAAAAAAGTTTCTGAGATATATCTACATGAGAGAGTGCGGGCATTATCCTTGGCTCTACCCGACCGAGTTTCTCCAGGGTATGCTTGGCTACAACAGTTTAGAGACTAGAAGGAATGTGTATTTGACTACACATTTTTATCGATTGTTGCGCAGTATGATCGATAATTCTTAGATTATGATGAGCATTGGTTGATGAGCAAGACAGCGTCAGCATAGATTGTTTCATATTCCGATATACAGGACCTACCTGCGAATGGTTATGCCTGTTAGAAGGGCTACCGCTATGCTGAACAACATCGCTCTGGATATTGATCTGTTCCATGTATCCGAAGGGATTTTCCGGAGCAGGATTCTCCGACTACTTTGACATGAATCTCTTTCGTGTATTTTTTTTCTTTTTTATAATTTGTACGTATTGAATATATGTTTGTAATGTTTATGTTTTATTTAAATAAATGAATTGAATTGAATTGTGATTAGTTGGACAAAAAAATTTTAAAAAATATACTCGAAAATCCCAGTCCATCATTTAATTTTTTTTGTGGATTTTGATGCCAATGTGTCCTCCAAGATCATCGCTATGCTATGATTAAAAAGTATCTAAATTCAAATATTATTTAGTTTAGATACAGAGTGCAAATGTTTCTACATTATCGATCTTGTTCGTCGTATTCGGCCGTACATATTACATAAGTCCCCTTAAATACTTTCGTTAGGGGTTGCTACTCACCCTAACTGAAATTACTATCGGCACTAGTTCCTCCACACACTTGTTCAGCTTCAATCAATATTCACGCGTGACCATTTTTCATGTCGCAATTAGCGGTATTTAATTATCAATTAGTGCGATATGTAAATGTGATAGATATGGGCTTGGTACTGGGTTAATCACGGGATATGTAATCCAAAGTTTGATACTTTTTGTCGTAACTAATGATAGATAATAAAAAGACTTACGATGCGAACGTTGATGGATGCAAAAATAGAGGAAGACCTAGAAAGATATGGCAAGACCAAATTCAACTAACACTTGAAGATAGACATGTGAAAAGTCGGAATAATCGACGCGCTTGCATGAGAAGATGCATGAATGTAGAGGAAGCGAGATCTGTACGCCAATACAGAGTGATATGGCGTTCAATCCTCTCTTGATGGTTTGTGAGTTTGTTTTGTTTGACACGCAGCCTAGCTAAATCGCCATCAGCTAACAGGGGAGTGCATGAACATTGCTCAAAATACAACAATGGCCTACTACAGAGGGCGCTGTAAAAAAGATCAAGAACCCGAGACAGTTCTATCTCTTTTCCACGCCGACAGCTTCCTGACAAATATGTGACATTTTTGTTTTTGAAACTCCTGATAATAAAGTATTCTTACCTCTGTACAATTTATGAAAAATAAATCTCAATCTTTATCACGTAACGTGTAATAATCATGTTATATGTAATTCTGAATAAATGAAATGAAATATTATCAAATGGGGATAATCTTCCAACGAAGATTCCGACAAGTTTAATTTTAGTGAAAAATATAATATTTCAAACGTGTTTTAAGGACCAGAATCAGCTCCAAAACAAAAGATCCAGCCAGCTGTCGAACTAAAAAACTAACTTTTCTGTCTAATACTGACTACCAACATAAACAGAAAAAAATATCGACGTACTTTGTGATTCTTCTCAGTCGTTTGCTCTCGACAGAGCAGTTTGGAAAGAGGGAAGCATGTCGTTACGATCCGCCTCCATCCGATTATATCTTTAGCGCATTTGAAGAACTCCTGAAGAGGGTCGCCAGTTGCTTCCATCACCAAGTCTGTCAATCTGATAGGTTAAAACGAATAAACCAGCGGTGGCATCCGTGGTGTAGTGGTCAAGACGCTTGACTCACGCACGGAAGATTCCGGGTTCGATTCCCGGTGAGAACACAAAAATTTAAAAATGTGATTTTTCTCAAGCCTGGTTGTTCTGTAATGTAATTCGCCACTGTAATTGGGCCTCCTGGCCTGTTGTGGTGCAAAAAAATGAAATGAAATGAAATTCCGGATCTTCGCTGCCCCCTAGAGAGTGATTAATTTGAAGATTTTAATTTTACATTCTGCTTCGTATTATGGTCACACTGATAATTAAACGTCAAATGGTGTATAAAACTGCTTCAAAAACGGAAATAAAACTAATACGATTTAGTCAATTTAACTAAAAGTGTTTTGGGTAATGCTAAGGTCGCAATAATGTCCTAAATGAAAATCATCATGTTTGATTTCACGTGTTCATATTTTTTGACGTTTAATCAGTGTGGCCATAAATGAAGCAAAAATTCGTCGCATGGAAAAAATAAATATCTACAAATCAACCTCTACCTAGGGGATAGAGAAGATTCATAATAGGGTATTTTCACTTTTTTTTTTATTTTGCAAAAAAATAGAAAAAAAAATTACGATGGTAACTGTACAGTTTTTATTTTTTTATGTCCACGCGTTAATTTTTCAGAGCGGTTTAAAAACGTATACTTTGAATTGGCGCCAAAACGAACATTCGGATGCCGTATGGGCTTGTGACGTCACGCGTTACGAATTTGACTGACCGTTCAAACAAATTCATACGAATTTGTATAGCCTACGTGTTGTTTTTGTTGTAATTGGTTGTTTTAACTAATTAACGCGCATAAAATGTCTTTAGTTATAAGATACAAGTACTGTTTAATTCTGATGTGCACAAACACTACGGTGAAGACGCAAAATAAAGCTTTTTTCGCCATTCCTAGTACCTATTGAAAAAATGCAGAAAAAATGGTTTAACGCATTTGAACGTTATGAAACGAGATGTTAAAAAAAAAAACCACTATTCTTTTTTCCGTAGGTCTTGTTCAGTACAAAATACTATATTTTATGGTGTAGACTGTAGACTATAAACATTTATTAACAGTAGGTACTGAAATTAGCACTTATAAAGCTTGACAGGTACTACAATACTAAAATAGTTAATTTTTTGAACGTTATTGTTTATATTTGTATTATATTTCTGTACTTATGTTACCTAGTTTAATTTGTGGAACTATTGGTTTTCTATATGAATAAAAAATAAAATTACAAAAAAAATCCTGTATGAAAACCTACCTTATTTATTTGTGAAATTTATTGCATTTACAAAATGGCAACTGACCTTAAGATGCTGGAAAGTCTTCACACTTGCAGGAATCTATTATTTCCTAGACTTCATCGCAAATCAACGTCACCGAGTACGATTTGGTTCTAACTTTAAGTTCTGCTGGGATGACTCGACCTTTTACCATTCAAATATCACTCGTCCGTTTTACTTGAATGTAATCTATGGCACTGTCTCCGTAATTTACCCTAGCTGATATATTAATAAGTAAATCACATTTAATAAAAAAAAGGCATTAACACGCACTCGAGCAACAGAGATGTTTACAAGCAATGGTATTTTATGGATTATGTTGTGTCAAAGTCACGTTACTTCCCTTTTGCATTAAATGTACGCTAAACAATATATTTATATTACATGCAAATAATACAACTATTTGAATGAATACATTCTGGAAGCAAAAATTATATATTTGCTTACCTTACGGCCTTTACATTTCTATACTCGAACTTAAAAAGTTTGGATTGGATGAGAAAAAAATACCCATCATGATTATATCTCTTTTGGGCAAGTTATCGGACTTTCCTTGTAAAAAAACCAATTTTAGTCATAATGCTATGGATGTTTATAAATGAAAACAAAAAAAAAACAAAGGAAAAGACGAAATTTAACTAGAAAAAACAAATAAAAAGCCACAAGCCGCCCGCGTCGGAGTATCTCAGTATAGGATTTGAGTAAACGTAGGATATATAAGTCACGCGTGACGTCATCAACCCTTTTGGCCAGTTACGGGCCGTTTTATTTCTATCAAACTTTAAATAGGAAATTATAAATGAAAACATTCGTTTCAGATTTTGATAGTAATATGGTTCGAATCGTAAAAATATTCTTTAAATACTGAATACATTAAAAATCATATCCCCAGTTTATGAAAATACCCTATTGCACTCCAGGTACTGAAATTATACAATAAACTACCAGAAAAAAATAAACAAAAGACTTAGACAACCTTAAACGTGAAATATTCATAGAATATAAATTTAAAAATGTGTTTTTTTTGTTTTGTGAATGTAATCCGTAAGGGTTTATAAATAAATTTCAAATAAAAAATATAATAATAATGATTATGTGCCGTTGACGAAGCAAAGTTTGGTCACCCTTAACGTCATCCCCTTTCATCTTATAAATCCATTGTATTCTTCCTACCCTCCTGCCTTTATGTTAACCGATTCATTTTAAATCTCTTACCCTTTCTAAAATATTACCAAATAATTTCTGTTACATCATAATTTTACCATTTAGAGAAATTACATGCTTTTTTTTACGTACAGCCAAACTAAGTACGTCTCAGTCAACAAACGGTTTCTATATTCAGTCCAATAATCATAGGTACACTCCTATAACGCGGTTTCCATATAATGCGTTTTTCGTGCAAGAAAACATTTCAACAACGTAATTCGAAAACCAAGATGGACATTTGGAAAGTGTATACGATTTTTGGCCCATTAAAAAAAGGCAAAAATATGTTTTAGTGATGATGGATGAAACGAATATAATATGTTATAAATTATTTTTTTTCTTAGTAATTTTTTTTTTTAATTTTCTATTTTATTATATGAACTATGTATCATATTTAATAATCCTTCACTCTAATTACAAATATTTATTGCCAGTAGTATTATGTTTGTATGTAATTTTGTTTATTAAACGTATGCCGTTAGTTACCCAGGACAAATTAAATATATAATGTTTTTTTCTAAAGAGCATTATACGCGTGTTATATTTTATTTTTATTTATTATTTTTATTTTTTATGTTTTTTTTTAATTTTTATTTGCATTATTATTATTTATTATACAAAAATATTTTATTTGCAATTTCCGAATTACTAATAACATTTCTTAAGTTTTCATTTAATTTTACTTTATTACTGGGTTATTATAATGTGTACACTTGATTAATAACTTGCATAACTGTAGAAAATGATTACTGGCTGTTTTTATAATTTAAGTTCCAATGTACCATCTTTATATGAATTATATGTTAAACACTTGTTTTTTCCCAAATATATATTTTCAAAATATTTTTATTCATACAAATACATACACATTACAAAAAAATACAATAATAACGTATCCCAAACTCTATGAGGCCGAGGGGCCTGTGTTGAGTTGGAATACAACATAATGGAAAGTGGAAGCGCGTACATAATTCAATAATAGCAAAAATTGAAATTACATATTTTCATACATAAACATACATATATTTCAAAGGGCATTTGAACAACACGCTTAATAGTATATAAATCTCTGTAATAATATCTCGCAGTAGTCTCCTGCAATGGTCTCTTCCCTTAGACAAAATCCAGACTTGTACACTCCTCTTGAAAATGGCTTTCGTTTTGGAGAACTTAATAATTGTCTTAACTTGTCTAATGTCCAGTACCTTCATGAACTCTCAGATGGGAAAGTGGGGGACATCGCAGCATCACTCTTAAGCTAGGGTTTCCTAGGACAGCGGTGCCCGTATTTTAACGGCCGTAGTGAACGGTGATGCAGTGGACAGCCGTCGTAAAGGTGACTAGAGTGTGGTTTTCTAGGAAAACGGTGTTATCAACACCATTTAACACCGTTTTCCTAGGAAACCACTCTCTAATCACCTTTACGACGGCTGTTCACTGCATCACCGTTCACTACGGCCGTTAAAATACGGGCACTGCTGTCCTAGGAAACCCTAGCTTTAGTATTAATTTTTGTACGTTTATTAGGGGGTTCATGATAAACGCAGTGCAACCTCCCCAGCCCACTATACCATAGATTACGACTGACTGGAAAAAAGCAAAATACACAGTTCTGAGAGTGCAGTTAAATAAATAAGTATCCTTCACAACTTAGGCTTTGAGAATTATATTTATGAAACATAATATCATATATCTAATAATGTAATGTAGAACAAATCAGTCTGATTTATTTATTATTTCATTATTTCTGAAATTCGCTTTGCGTGGTTTCTGTATGACGTGGTACGAATAATCTGATTTGTATCAATTTCGATTTGCTTAATAATAGGCAATCCGTCATACGGATTATAATTAATGGCGCACTATACCTAAATATCAAATTGAAGTTCAGAAAAATTATAATTTTGAAAAAATTAGTAGGTACATTAGTATGTTATAATATAGATTATATTTTTTTCTTAATGTATTTATTGAAGATATTTTATAAAGCGCCATTTTTGTTAAGATCACCTCAAGGGGGCTGAAACGTACCTTCTTTTGTTCATTTAATTTATGCTTTATTAAAATTATAAATTTTTATTTGATTTCATCGTTTTCTAATTTCAGTTTTGTTTTTTACTAAATATATTTCTTTACTTAAATTTAGGTAGATGTTATCCTGTGTTTATTATGTTGATGACCTTTCGTTGGCTGATTTAAGTAGTCGCATTTACACGCTGTGTAACATTCACCATTCTGCCTATGTTTGAACATCTGCATTTCTTCAATCCTTCCGTCTGTTGATCTTTATAAAGTTATATACTGACTTTTTCTACTGACATTTCTTGGTGGAACTGCGGTTTAATTATAATAATAAAAATACTTTATAGTTTTATTTCACTTTTATTTATAATTATTATTTTTTTTTTTTTACCAGTGACCGGGTTTCGTCGTGACCGACATCGTCAGACTGGTGGGAGACTAAACAAACTTCTATGTTATATACGTGTTATATAAGTGCAAGCAGGGGTTGTAAATCATGATTTTATATAATTATGTAAATAAATGAATTTAAATTAAAATCATTTAAGTATAAGGTAATTAAATGAAGGTAATTAAATTTATAAAATAATTATAAATAGAAGGGGAATAAAACTTTAAAGTATTTTTATCATTATAATTAAGTTATATACTGATACCTCTATTGATGCGGGTGACATGATGTCCGAATTAATAACTCTCAAGAGAGTTGAATCCAGTTCATGTCTATAAAAATTTGAATCGACTAAAAATATTGTTGACAATACATCAAATAGTTTATATTACTTTGATTAAATCCTAACAAGGTTAAACACGTTGCGAATTATATTTTTATAAAAATTTTCCATGGTTTTTATAATTGTGTATATTATCCATAATTTGTTTGTGTAAATCTTAGATATTTCTACTCTTTAATTAATTTATGTATTCTATACAAGCATCTGTATCAAGTAATACTTTAAAATTTTTATGCCCAGCATTGCATGTACGTATTCAAATAGATTTTGTCGATATTTTCCACGTGTTCTCGTGAATACTTCAAGGGTACAGATTGCTTACTACAGCGTTGAATCAGATCATGTGTGAAGAGTCGATACAAATCAGACGAGGTCTTGGGTACTCACCCAGTACCTACTTATCGTCAGCTGCAATACGCGAGAATCTCCTTCCTCTGCCGTCTGCATTCTTCTACTGTGGAAGCCATTTTCTCCGCGCCTGCGCTGTCGCTAATCGGGGCGAATTTAGCCCCTATTTCGTCCAGCCACGCGCTAATATATACCTACATATCCCCTCACCCTGTGTATATCCCTAAGTCAGGTCATACGATTTTTTTCAGGACGCCTATACCGTCCGCATTTGTCCTTTAACAAAACTGCCACATCGAATCTCGCATCAATTTTTGCATCGAATCTAGACGTTATATTAAGTGATGTTGTGTTCCGCGCTTTCGTTTCCCGTTTGCTGTTTGATCGATAACTTTCTCAGCCTTCTTCAATTATTTACCACAAGTGCCAAGTTTACGTCTGAGTGATGATTTTGTGAATATTTTGCGTTTTACAAGAAAACTGTCAAATTAACCCCGCTCAAAGCTGGTTTCTGCAATCCAAATATCGATGAAAATTTACTGTAAATAATT
Organism: Micrasema longulum; assembly: GCF_059751315.1. Taxonomy (NCBI): domain Eukaryota; kingdom Metazoa; phylum Arthropoda; class Insecta; order Trichoptera; family Brachycentridae; genus Micrasema; species Micrasema longulum. The sequence continues at coordinate 559,541 of NW_028277304.1, forward strand.
TTACTGTGTATTTTTGTTATGTTTTGCTATGATCCTGCTCATTAAATTTAAGCATTTTAAAAGGCGCGTGAGAGATATAAAAATTAATTTAATTTTTCATGTGTAATCCATGAACGAGAAGTTTCTACTTCCGTTTTATCGAATCAAAATATTGTGATAATTTGTTTACGTGGGCCTATTAAAATAACAACAAAACCCGATCGTTCTGCGTTTTTGCTGAATGGATAATGTTAGTGTGTTTTTTAATATACATTCGAGGTGACACAAAGTATTGGTGGAAGTGAACTAAAAGATAAAAGTAATATTAGTGAATGCGTTGAATGGCATTGTTTCTGTTGGATTTGTGTCTCGTACCGTCCATATCAATGTCAGACAAGGAACCCGAGAAGCCCTGGCGGCTGAAATACAAACTAACGACGCTTGAGCGGCGTGACTGTGCTGCCGCCACGTAGCGACCAACTGTAAGTACAGACTGAGAAAATGGCGCCGCTTTCCCGCTTTTTTTCACGTCACTTTTCACAGCAACGTTCAACTCCCGTTTACACTAACGATGTTACATGCTTATATCTTTCTTTTATATTTGCAGATTATTCCTTTTAATGTTTTTACGTAAATATGCTTATTTTTCTTAATAGAAAATAGATGACACCAATGACGTATAATTAAATAGACGCGTTGTCAGTCGGAAAACAAAACATTTCAATTTTCTAACGGACTTTCGTTGTGAACGGACATGACTCTTTAAATAATAATGCCGCGTGTGTGATGAGAAAATACTTTAACTACTCTGTAACTGGGAAAAATAGTACAGTATATAACTGCACTCGTAAATACAGTCCTATTTATCGAGTGACTAGATAATTTACTTTATTTTTAAGTACGTTTTTCTCAATTTAAAAGTACATAAATAATTACAGTAACTGATGCCAGCTAGTGTCGTTACTATGGTAACGAGTTAAAACTGAATTAATATTTGCTTGTGTATCGTAATTCTCTATCTCTGCTTTCTATGATGAGGAAGTTCAGAGGTTTTTTGAAAAAAAAAAAATATTTGTATATAGACTATGAAACTGCCAAAAATATTTTTTTTTCTTTTTTATGTATCGTATTATCAGTACCATGATTTTTCAAAGTTTTGTATTTTTGAAATTACTCCGCGTATGACGTCTCAAGTTCTCTTCCGCTTCTTCTAAGTCAGTTCTGCCGATTGGTCCGTATACGGTAAGTTAACCGGAAACCTCCCACAACTCTTTTATCATTGGTTGATTTATATGAACTAGTACCGTCGTTCAAATTCATTCGTTTTTATCAAAATACTTTTTAATATTTTTTTTGTTCATTTTCAAGAAACTTTGCTGCATAATTTAGTGCTCTAATTTTTACCGCTCGTAAAAAAACATTTTTTGTACATAATTTTCCGTAGGGCTGAAGTTCCTTATTTTTGATAGCAACGCAATATTTGCTATATATAAGAGGTTGCTAGTATAAAGTAACGTATCTATTTATTTAACGTCGGCTTTTTTAATTTTATTTTTACAACAACATTCCAGGAAGCCCAATTTTAGTGGTGAATTGCATGGAACACCCTGGCTCGAGAAAAATAACTGTTTTATGTGTTCTCACCGGGATCCGAGCCCGGAACCTTCTGTGTATGAGTCAAGGGCCTTAATCACTTCACCCCGGAGGTTGCTAGTAGATAAAACATTTTTTGAAATTTATCTATTCATACAAAGATACATGTTACAAAATAATAATGACGTATCCCTAACTCTATTAGGCCAATAGCCCTTGTCTGGAGTTGGGATGCAACATAATGGAAAGTAGATGCTTGCATATTATTAATGAATACCCACCATCAATAAAAAATATTACATAAACATATTTTTTTATAAACATATGTGGTGGTATTCTGGATCTTCTCTACCCCCTAGAGAGTCATTAATTTGAAGATTTTTGTTTTTAATGTGACGACACTTTGCTTTATATAATGCCCACACTGATGATTAAATGTCAAATGGTGTATAAAACTGCTTTAAAAACGAAAATCAAACTAATACAGTTTAAAAAATTACAACAGGGATGGAGAATACCTTAAATAAGAGAATATGGAAGTCTAGGAATTTACAGAGCTTATGACCTGTCATTGGCTGGTTCAAGTAGCCAAAGTAGGTAAAAATTGTTCATAATTATTATCGGGATGTAAATCGTTTTTCTTTCATCGCTTATCTAAATTTCTAATGAGGAACTTAAGCCCTACGGGAAATTGGATACAAAAAATGTTTTCGTACGCGTGGTAAAAATTAGAGCATTAAATTGTAGTGCAAAGTTTTTTAAAAATGTACAGAAAAAATACTAAAAAATATTTTGATAAAAACGCACTACTTTAAATGACGTCACTGGTTCATGTGAATCAACCTATGATCTGAGAGCTATGGAAGATTTCCGGTCTGCTTGTCGCTTCTGGACCAATGGGAAGAACTGAATGAGAATAAGCTGAAATGAACCTCTGACGTCACACGAGGAGTTATTTCAGAAATACAAAACTTTAAAAAATCGTAGCGCCGATAATACGATATGTAAAAGTTTAAAAAAAAAAAAATTACTTAGTTTAACAGTCTATTAACAAATAAAAAATTTGAAAAAAACCACTGAACTTCCTCATTACCAGATACAAACATAATTAAAATGACATTTTAATTTAAACTTACAAAAAAGTTAAGTCTTCAGAAACATAAATATTCGGTTTCACGGACTCATTTGAATTTCGCTAAAATTAACCCTTCTTTCTCCGAACTGCTTAATGTTTTTTTTTTTTATTAATCTCCCAACCGGATATACTCGTATGAAGGCCTAAAAATACATTTTAAATACGTCAGGACAAGATGAATGGAAGAATACTTTTTTACTTTTTTATTTTTTATTCATCTGCATAGGTTCGGGCTATGACGTATGACCCCTTGGTCCCCTTAGTATCGGTGTTCAAATCCTGCTGTCCTGGTTCAATTTCAGTTCGACATGAAATATTGAATGAAAGGGGAATTCGAGAGTGCAATATTTCATTTTCATGGATTCACACCTGAAGCGTAATGCTGATTGCCTTACCTTCACGTAACAGATGAGCGATGTACGCTGCATATCGGAACGGACAGGGTTTGATGATAGTAAATTATAAAGTTGAATGGTTCTTTTATTTTTTTTTTTATTTGTTAATATGTATCATATTATCTGCGCTATGATTTTTTAAAGTTTTGTGTTTTTTGGAATTACTCCGTGTGTGACGTCTCAAGTTCTCTTCTCCTTCTTCTCGATGAGTTCTGCTGATTGGTCAGTTGATTTACTGCAAACCGGGAATCCTTCACAATTATCTTATCATTGGTTGATTCGGAAGAACTAGTGACGTCATGCAAAGTAGTTCGTTTTTATCGTCCGTCGTTCGTTCGTGTATTTTTTTGCGCGTGTAAGAATTTTTACATCCATTTTACATCCAATTTCCCGTAGGGCTGAACTTTATCATTCCGTTTTGTAACCCAGTTATTATCTATTATTTAAAATAAATCTTATTATTAATTAGATTAGATTAAATAAATCTAATCTAATTAAAAATAATAAAAACAGCATTATAATATTGTACACCAATTTCTGTGTATCTCGATTATCTGTTCTATGTAAGTAAAATGATCAGTCTCACGCTATTTATTTATTTCTTTATACTTTAACATTGTTTGTATTCTTTTTTTTATACAAAATAATGTTCCCTCACAGTGGAATGTGTCCAGGAACTATGAAGTATTGTATTGAAAAACCGAATTTTAATGAATGTAATATAATATATTGGAGCTCAAATGAAAGAATTTATTTATTTATTACATATACCGTCTTAACCATTGACGAAACTTGCATTAGGAAAAATATTTTCTAGAAACTGAACAAACATAACACAAATATAATACATGTGAAAGTACTTCCTCCACATACCCGAAAAACCGTTTTGAAAATCTTGGGTCTTTTATCGGTATCGCTTATACAAAAAAAGCCATGTTTTAATATTTTCAATTTTTCTATATCATATAAGTATCGCGATTTTCCGTTTCTGTTTCAGTTTCGGCCAAAATGAAGCCGAAATCCGGTTTCGGTTTCTGATGAAAATCTTGTTTCGGTCGGACACTACTTTCTATCTCTAGAAACAAAATAAATTCAGTACATTCTGACATACGAAAAATATTGTATAAAACGAATAGTATGTCAATGAACCTTTATATTATTTCTTCCCTCAACAACCCTTCGCCCTTACTCTAGACTCTACATAATATATAGGGTGCATTAAATATGCATGCTCATTTTGGTACAAATATCCCTCGATCCTGTTCTCCTATAAAAAACAGCAGCTGTTGTCACTTCATAAATAACACCGCTGTGTTAAAAAATCATTGTGTTCCATATTTGAAACATTTTTTGCGTAAATTTTATTAACATTGCGTTGATTGGTGGAAAAGGTTGGAAAATGGCCAAAATGATCTAAACTGATTTCTTGACATAATTTAACACATTAATTATTTAATTAGCCAAGGTGAATAGAATCCGTATATGAATATTTAGATGGCAGCTACGTATACTATCGTATCTTACAAAATGTCACATTTCGTTTTTTTACAATTACGTGTTGACAATTACAGTACAATAACTTTTATTCAAATTTAAAACATCAACAGATGAAAGAATTGAAGGAATATAGATCTTTAAATATAGGCAGAATGGTAAATGTTACACAGTGTGTAAAGTGGCCACTCAAACCAGTCATTGACAGGTCATAAGCCCTGTAGATGCCTAGACTTCTATATTACCTTCTCTTAAATGTTCTTCATCTCTGTTGTGATATGTTAATATATTCAATTTAAAAAAAAACACTACCAGGTACTCGTGTGTGTGTGTATATTAATTTATTTATTATATATATACGGCCTAAGCCAATTACAACAGTTACATGAAAAAACATAAATGCAAGAAACTGAACAAAAAGAACATAAAACTATTTAGCAAAGACAAACAAGGGCAAAATAATAATTGTATACAATATATTAAAAAAAAAACGAAAAACCAAAAACTTTGAGCTAAACCATGCCAATCCAACTTCATCCCACACTGTTTAGTCGCGAAGAGATCTACGAAAAGCCGGAAGATCTATCCCAAAAAATTCCAAGTCGTGTGATGAATTGACTAATCTACACATTCTGGACATTGGGGCATAAAAACCAAAGTTGCTCTTAGAAGGTTTTATAAATAGCAGATTTTGACTTCTGGTGACACGGTTGGGAACATGAAAAGAAATTGATTGCAACAGAGATGGGACATCACTTAAAGCATTAAGTATTTTGAAAATGCATATAAGGTCCATCTCAGTTCTACGTCTCTCCAATGAAGACAGATTAAGAGATTGCTCTATTTCAAAATAAGAATAATTACCCCTTTGTTATCCGAGCAACCATGCTACTTTTCTTAAAAAACGGTGTTGGACAGACTCGATATGGTCAATATGAGTCCTGTAGAATGGAGACCAAATAGGAGAAGCGTATTCTAGATGGGGTCGAACTAGTGAGCAATAAAGAGTTTTGATGGTATTAATATTTTTGAAGTCCGCCGTCACTCTATTGATAAAACCGAGAAGTTTGAGAGATTTGTTTACAACATTATCAATGTGTTCACGATAGGAGAGTTTACCATCTAAAGTAATGCCAAGATCCTTTATTGACGAAACCATTGAAAGGGAAGTATTTTTTAGTTTGTAGTTGAATTGTATAGGTTTTTTTCGTCGCGAGAAAGATATTATTTTACATTTGTCAATGTTAAGTTGAAGACAATTGATGTCGCACCATTCATTAAAACAATTAATATCATGTTGAAAAAGAATAATTTGTTAAATATGTATAATTTTCAATTGATACCAGCCCCCTACAAAATGATGGCAAGAAAAAAAAATCCTACACTGGCCCATTTAGACCCAAGGCACAGGCGTATGAAATTACTGAAGGAAATATTGAAATATATTCATTATTTTCTCTCGTTTCTTTTCTATACATGTCACTTCTAGGATTCCAATCATCTCTCTCTACCTCTATCCATATTGATTCCGGGAAAAGCTTAACGCCTTGAAATCTTGCCAGAATGAGAATTTCATATTCGAGGATACGCGGATTCACCGCCGCGAATTGCAGCTACACACTCAGCAAAAGAGCGCATCATTTCCCCTTCACCGAAACAAAATTACGGTAGCCGAAGCCACTCTTCGGCTCATGAACCTCGCTGTCCTTTAGACTAATGTGAAAATGGCCTGTAGTCTCGCCATTCTGTCTCCGCCACGATTCAGCAAGGCGCGACGGAATATTTCAGATGAATCTGAATGCGCGGCCGAAGTTTAAACAATAAACCCGGTTTGACCCGTTCATTTCTTGCAGTATTATCTGGTAGCTTTGGTTAACCCACGGTGGACACGCAACATTTGGTTTTATTTTTCAAACACTTAATACGCGAATACAAACATACCAATGCGGACGAAAATTTAAACTCTAGTGCACTTAAAATACTTAAACATATTTTCATTTATTAATTTTATAGAGACGCAGCTTATTGTTGCAAAACAAGGAACTTTATTACGTATTGGATGTGTATGCTTTCTCACGATCGCTTTTATCAAAATATATCGTCTTTTTGGATGATTCCTGTTGGTTGGATTCATTCAGACGTTTCGGCTACTGTTGTAGATATTTTTTTATTTTCATGTTTTATGGTTTTTACCATTCTTGGTAATACTTGCCAGAAACAAACAGTATTTAAAAATATTAAATGGGGCAAAACAATATTACAGACAAGGCAGAAAAAACAGATTAACCTTAAACAACTTTAAAATACAAAAAAACAAAATAAATCTTATAATTAAAATAGCAATAATTAATAAAACAAAAATCGCAATATTAATATGGATTATTAAGAAAAACACCCAAAACCTTGATAATACATATTTTACAACAAAAATATATAATAAAAACTTATTTGACATATGTGTACTATTCTAGAGATAAAGATAATATATGAGAACTCAACATATAACAACAGAGATGAAGAACATTTAAGAGAAGGTAATAAAGAAGTCAAGGCATCTACAGGGCTTATGACCTGTCAATGGCTGGTTTAAGTGGCCACTCTACACACTGTGTAACATTCACCATTCTTTCATACTGGAACATCTATATTCCTTTAATTCTTTCATCTGTCTATGTTTGTGATTGTTTGTGTTTCAGCTCTTTAACTTCACAAACATCAACAGATGAAAGAATTAAAGGAATATAGATTTTCCAGTATGGGCAGAATGGTGAATGTTACAAAGTGTGTAAAGTGGTCAATCAAACCAGCCAATGACAGGTCATGAGCCCTGTAGATGCCTAGACTTCTATATTATCTTCTCTAAAATATTCTTCATCTCTGTTGTAATATGTTGATTTAATTTATCCTTAAATTAATGATGAGCATTGGTTTGTATGTTCCTGATAATTGCGTAAGATAGTGTCAGCATAGATTGTACCATATTTTTATATACAGAACCAACTTGCCAATGGTTATGCCAGATATTAAACTGCAATATTTCATTTTACTGGACTGGCGCCTGAAGCGTTACGCAGATCGCCTTGCCTTCGTATAACAGATGGTATACGCAGCATTTAACATATGTACTTATGCTATATCATATGCACCATCTCGAGTGCGGACTGGGGTATGGTGATTTATTATAATAAAGGCACAAAATAAAATTCAAAATTCAAATGTTTTAGGAATATGTGTTAAACAACTCATAAATTGCATTGTTATTTTGAGAGCACACATAAGAATATGTATGCCCTACTGCCAGCAAAAATTAGATCTCAGAGATTCAAGTTCTTCAGAACTCTAAGAAACACTCTTGGACTGAAATGGGATTCTCATATCAAGGATATCTACTGACATACAAAAATACTTCCTTTCAAGGTGATGCCATTGCATGACACAACCAATATTATTTTGAATATCATAAACTTTTCTGCTCACACAAATTTAAAATACACATTTGATCACGATATTCACAACTACAATACGCGTAACTCAGGGAATCTTCATGTCATGAAGATACAAGATACATTGTATCTAAATTTCGCTCAACGATGTTCGGCAAAAGGTCTTTGGAAAATATTGGCCATTTCGAATTTAATAAACTGCCCGATGAGCTACAACACGAAAAGTCGAATAGCAAATCCAAAAGTGTCGCAATCAAAAATATTACTTAAATCATTTGATAGTGATAGTTATTAATGTAATTTATATAGACGGTGTAAAGTGCTGTGTTTTATGTTTCGTATATTATGTTTTCTTATTATTTCGGATGTATTAACTGTGTATGATATTATGTATTGTCACAAAAGTGTTTTCTTTGTATGTACGGTCCCAAATGAGTTTTTTTTTTAAAACTCCTGGGAGTATAATATCTACTGTATATATTATACGAGTATGTTTCATGAAAATAAAAATAAAATAATAATAATAATCTACTTGATTTTACAATGTTATTTTATTAAATGAACTTATTAAAGTAACCCGCTGAAAACACGTAGTAAGCTAAATATTTATCTTTATTTTGAGGTTAATATTCCTATTTATATGAACGTCATTTGTGCGGATTTAACAGAACTGATCATGTTGTTGGCTGATTTTAGTTTATTCCTTTAAGAAAGCAATACTCAGAATTTGATTGTTCTTAATCCTTTTTTCCTCATTGCAATCCTCTTTTCGCGTATCCTTTTTGATAACATTATTTTTATTAAAGTATTTTAACGATACATTCACTTATATTTTGATTTCCGCAAAGTTTAACTATAATTTATTATGCATTGTCTGCCGCAAATGCGTCACCGGCGCCATTAGATAGTTATAATACTAATGCTCGGTAAAAGGGGGTGTAAAATGCGCATTAATATACTTTTTTGTTATTTTATTACACTTTCGCTTGTAATCCTTATAGTTTTTTCCCTGTACTGAAATCAATAACACATCCGGGCTTTTAGAAAATAATTTCCATGTAATATCTGTATCAATGAATTTTTTTAATAACTCCTGGATGTATAATATGTACTTTTTGTGTTATATGTTTTATTAATAACAAAAAATATTTCGTACATTCTATTACTAGTATATTACTATAATTTATGATTACTGCACGATACTGCCTAAAAAATACATTTTTTGATGAACATACCAATGTGACTATTTTATAATTCAAAAAGGAATGGCCCACGATCAGACGCTGTAGTCTTTGTGGGCATTTGCATTATGTAAATAATATATGTATGAAAAATAAACAAAAAAAAATTTAAAAGTGGTCGCTTTACATGCTGTGTTCACCATTCTGCCTATGTTTGAATGTTTATATTTTTTTAACTCTTCCACAGGTAGATTTTTGACGAACACTTGACTAACTAACATACTCTATCGCCGTCCGAATTGGGAAAATTAGATTGAGTTGTTGCTCTGGCGGTGATAAGGCCATTAAAAGCAGTTTATGTAAATTATATAATTAAAAAAACACAAATCTTATGTAAACAAATAAATATATATTTTTAAAATAATATTTTGGCGAGGCTTTCAATGTAGATTTTTAAGGGCGTGATTCCATGCAGGCTTGGTCACCCCGAAAAATTGGCTTTGGCCAAACACCACATAGATATGGGGATAAGTTTTTCTTACGGAGACTGAAAAGTCACCTGACAATATTGGTAAAAAACCGATCGAGATTTTTAAACATCCTTACATTATAAATAAGGGTACAAATCCTAAGTACATTACCTTACATATGTATTATTATAACACCAACCAGCTGATAGACGCTGTAATTCGATCCGAAACATCAGAAAAGAGCGCGCACGACGCAAGGCATATTAACCCAGAAAACCCAGTGTGCAAAATATAAAATTGTCATTCACGGAGAAATGTTATGGTAGAAAATGTAACGCAGCTTTTGGAAAATATAAATATCAAAATGTCCACTGGGTGCATATTATAAAAGCTTACCGCAGAGGACATTCTGACCACAGGAAGATTTACCCTAATTAAACGATAAATTTGCCCGTACGAAATGTACGTTGGTATTTTCAGTTTTAAAAACTGCGTTTGCACGCTGCGGCAAACTTTATTTAAAAATATTTATTCTTCTGGGGAAAACCAAGTTACAGCAGAGTTTACCAAATGGATATTCCGTAAATAAGTAACATAAAACGTAAGAAAATCATTCGATTTCGCCATTTTAAAATGCCGTACTTTCAAAATCATCATCATTTATCATTTCCTTCCGCACATTATGGTGCATAGGGCATTTAATGAGTTCAATCGTAGCGTATCACCATTAAATTTTCATTTGACATAAAACTGTCATTTTTGTACGTGAACTGGGATTCGCTTCTTCTGGAAGAGATGTACGAGTATTCCACATAAATCGATACATATTATATAAGCTGGAAGTTTCGGCTATGATATCAGCTTTTGGCTGTTTGCTATCCAAATATGACTCGTCTTATTTAAAAAGCCCAGAAAAAATATATTTTCGTCATCCTAACTTGTAAAACTCGTAATTCTACTAATGGTAAAAATTATATTTTGGCGTTTTCTTAGTACTTCATCATGTATCGTCGGTGATACTGTAATACCGCATAACCCTTAGAGTAATAACACGCCACTGGCTAGACTCGCCCGTGCAGAGAAAAAACCTTTTATGATTATTAACAACGAAATTAGCTTCAAATTACAGTGTGGCGGGCAAACACCAACAGCCGCGAGGTTGGCAGGTCCGAACTCTGCTTTGGCTCGCAATGCGTAGTCCGCTGCAACGTCAGCCCTGACAAGGCTACTAAACAACGCACATTAAAAGTACTCAACACATTTCATCTTGACAGTTCGTGTTGCCTGGCCACCTTCCTTAATCCTTTCGTACAAAACAAAAGGATGTAACTCGTGTGTAACTACTTAATAGATGACTTCAATGAGGAATTCCAGCCCAACCCGGAATTTAATTTTTAAAATGTTTTCGTGTAGGTACACGTAAATATTTAAAAATTTTGGAGTAGGATAAAATATCTCAAAAACGCACGCAAAAATAAATAAAAAATGTTAAAAATAGTATTCATTTTAAAATCGTAAATAAAGACGTCACTCCTTATATCTACGTGTAGTATTTCCGGTTTCCGCTTTAAAGTCCCCGCAACTTGTAAGGAACGTTTTGACCATAGAAAAAAAAAGTATAATTTGTATAATTTGACATTTCAACCAGAGATTATGTCAACTTTCTAGATTTTTAAAATCGAAACGTTCGTAAAAACAACCATATCATAGAAATGAGCAACGATATACGAACAACTAAATGAAGTAATCAAAGCAATATTCCATAGATTCTTGTCAGTTTTGTTATTGGCTGGAGAAATACAACTTACCGCGGTCAGTGAAAGTAAGAACGCCAACCGTTTCATGACGTCACTACTGAAAAGTGACACACTGATTACAGTCATTTGGCGCGGTATTTGATAAATTTAACTTTAAAAAATCATATCTTTCTAAATAACGCACAAAAAAAAATATTTTTGCTTAGTTAAATAGTACGCTAATATAAAAAAAAATAGAAAACAGTGGAATTCCTCATTGTAATCCATCTTCCTCATTTAACCTCAAATCAACGCACGCGCACCTATCCTATAACAGCAATACAACGGGGCGTTGGTACTTGTGTCTAAAATTGCAAGCGCAAACCGTTTGTATAATACATGTTTGTTGTTAAACTAAAAACGAAACCAAAATTAAGAACGCATTTGTTCTATGCATTAGGAGCCAAAGGACTTCTTAAGAGCATTATAACTCTGAGGCAAAACCTGTTTTACCGAAATAAGTTCATTATAGGGATTAGGGGCTGTTAGTTTTTAGTTATTGTTATTTCCACTGTTAATACTGACGGTTTTTCTGATACTCCAGTGGTATTTTTAAATGATTAAAATCGTTTTGAAATCGCTTTTAAAACGCTTTTCAAAATCCCCCGCCAAAAAAATTCATTGATAGTTACGCGGTATTGCAAAATCACCGGCGATATTATAACTTATATAACTTGTATTACATAATTTTTTTAAAAACACTATCAAAATAAACTTCGATACAATATGCTACTGAAGTAAAAAGAGTTTTTAGTCTCCCCTAAACAAAATTAAGTTTAAGTCTTTAAGAGAGATTAAGAGTTTTACAGGTTAAGCTGACGATAAGCTCTCTTAATAATACGAATTTTGTTTAAAAAAGATCCCATTTTTTGCAAAACACCATCCTGTTCCTTTCCATTTCTTATATTTAATTTTATTTATTTACTTTGTAATATACAACGGAACAAGGAATACTGGTCAGTGTGCAAATAGAAGCAGCGTACTGGGTCCGTATTCTAATGGGAACTTAAAATTTATGCTCAATTTTATCTACAAAGTAAAATTAAGTCTTTTGTATAAAAAATAGAATATGTTTACAATTTTTTTTCCAAACAACTTCAATTACATAGGTGCGAAGGTTTTCACGGTCACTGTTATCAATATTATGTATCTTTTTTGGGTGATACCGTGTATGTTACTAGAAATGTGCCTACTGCTGACTGTGACACGGTACAAATTACTAGTACATAAACACATACATTTCCAGTTTTCTCTGAAGATGGCTCCTGCAATGGTAGCCGAAACGTCGGATCAAATCCAACATACACGGTATCACCCAAAAAAGATACATAATATTGAACTTCAATTACAGGTTAAAGACGAAGATACTTTGAATTTTCATACAAATATACACATTTTCGTACATAAATTTCGATCTTAGTTTATACCGTCTCAATATGTACCGATGAAGATAGCGTTTTGTAATTGCGGCCCTGGGCACCAATTACAATTGATTTATTTATAAGGATAAAACACGGAAGCCCATTTTTGCCGTTTTGAATTATAAAATGCAAAATCGTCGCAATAAGCTATTTTATTCGTAAAAAAACACCGAAGTCTACTTTTGTTATAAAATTTCTGTTTTCTGTTGTAACGTTTATAGCTATTTTTTTTTTCCTAGGTTTAATTTTATTTAGTTGTATTTTATTTAATTAGTACCTGAATTTATTATAAGAAATTGTATATACCATTTTTGGAATGGATTGCATAAATCCGTCAAAAAATAAATAAATGCAAAAAAACATCACCAGTCCCAGATACGCTTTTTTAATATGTACTTTTATTTATTTATTTATTTTACTAACATATATGGCATATCCGCCTTTTACAAAAATTTATAATATGAACATATTTGGTTTAATTATTAAAAAAATAAAAACATAAATTACCTTTTAACCCAATATTTACCCAAAATTAAACCTGAAAATTATACAACATATTCAGTAGAAGTTATACAATTTAAGAATAAATATAAATATCAAATAAAATAATAAAATAATTTAAAGCAACATAACAAGAAAATCGTAAAGAACTGTTTTATAGAGCTGGGCAAAGTGAGCAAAAAAATATGTATATGATGAAATGTTTAAATAAATAAATTTAATTACCATTCACCACCTTTGAAAAATAATCACTATTTAACAATGCAAGTTCTTTATACCATAGTTTGAAATTATCTTATTTGGTTCTAAAGTTATCATATTTTGGAAATCGGACATCACAAAATCCTGTTTCCAGAACATTTCGTTAAATGTGACTTCCGTGGTTTATCCTTTAAGATACAGGGCTGTTTATAAACACTTACCGATGTTTCAATGTGTACCAGTTTTGAGACGTACCCGTCTTTTCGTCAGGACACTAATAACGAAGTGAAGTAATGTGCAACTACTATATTAAAGGTGTAAACTTTGCGCAACTACCATGGTTTAGGTGAATTGTGGGATTTGCATGTTAGTTTAGTTAGTGTCCTGGCAAAGAGACTGTAACGTCTCGAAACCAGTAGACATACAAAAGTCGGCAAGTGATTAGTACAGATTTTATTTACTTTTATTGGGATTTGGGACACAAGACAAACTCCGTGAGACCAAAGTCTTTTGTTAAGTTTGTACGAATAATATAATTAAACAATAGTGCGCATCAGTAATAATATACAAAACAAGAACATTATTAAAAAATAATACATAGCATATCAATGTTAAGAGAAGAAAAAAAGACAAACATTTTACCAACATGAAAACAACTAACTTATATAATTCAAAATCATCCAATCGTCTAACAATTGAAAATTAATTGGGGTTGTCTTTACTTTTAAAATAAAATTTAGTTTTTTTTTTTAAAAGAAGTTTAGTGCTACGGGAAATTGCAAATATATTTTTTTTTGCTACGCGCGGTAAATAATAGAGCGTACGGCGAAGAGGTAAAAATGAATTTAAGAAAAATGAACTACTTTAAACTATGTTATAATTTCTTCCGAATCAACCAATAATATAGTGTTGTAATAGATTTCCAGTTTCCAGGAAGCCAATTCACCAATCTGCAAAACTCACCGGCGAGAACTTGTGACGTCACGAGCGGAGTAATTTCAAAATTACAAAACTTAATAAAATAATTCCGCTCATAATACGATCAATGTTAATATTATTGGAAGATAACTCTGTTAACTTTTCATTGTAATCGGGACCCTCGACAAGTGTTTTCAATCATCTGGAAATCCCGAAATAAGAAATCGAACGGGGAAAAATCCACCTCGTAAAGTTATTAGCGCGTTCGCTTACCGTGTTTGAGGTCCAAGATTCGTGTCCTAGCAAGGTTGATATGAAAATATTAATCAAAAAGTACTATTATCGCCGTAATATTTTATGAGGTACAATTTTAATAATAATGCAGTGCCCTATGCACCTCTGGTATCAGATAGGAAAATTATGATTGGAATGGAATTTTTTGCTCCGCAACAGAACACTTAGGCTTGAGAAAAATCGCATTTATTTTTTTCCATCTCATCGAGAATCGAAGCCAACGCTGATTTACCTCACAATATCTTTATATAATTCCATCAAATATGTTTTATTTAAATTTGTATATTTTATCTACATAAATTGAAAATATAAATTAAATTATTACCGCATTACCAGAAATGGTTAACCACCTTTCTTTGTTTGATTATTTTTTGACACATTTTAAATTTATTTGTATGATAATTGTTGCTGAAAGGAAGAGACTTATGGCGAAAGTTTGTTTCGAAGAAAGCAAACTCAGTGGGGTTTGGTCGCGACTCCACCCCTGCTGTTTGCGTTGAGTCATACCAAAATGCTTAGGTATAAATGTACTAACTTGAGAGTTTAACAGTGGTGCATTCGGGTTTCGGTCGATATCAATAACAATATTTTTTTACAAACGAAAATTACTTCAAATATTTGTGCATTTATATAGTTTTTAGAAACAAACTGTTTGTTTAAAAAAAAAAAACACGGGGTAAAAGCACGGGGTATCTTAGTGAGAATTACATTGTACTCAAATTATGCACATTTATTTTATAATCTGTGAAATATTTAATAATTAAAAAAATATAGATTTAAAGGTATCACGTTTTAGATTGTGTAATACAGTAGGTACGTGCAAGTGTTAAATAGTTTGACTTAGATTGTATCTAAATAAAAAATAATACTCTTAACAGGGAAACGGTTTTAGAGACAAATCGCTGCCTTAGTTTTTGTATGATCAATATACCATTTTGCAAATTTTACAAGAGACATTTTGTTTTTAAAGTCAAATAAGTTAAGTCAGTACCTAAGTGGGGATTAGCACTTAAAAAATGCTTAAAAAATACTATGTATTTAATAACGGAAAAAATAATAATTCTTTAGCTACATGGACGCGTAAAAAAATAATTAACGTGTTGGGATTCATAACTCAATTTTGCTAATAATGGTCTATTGAACATATAAAGAACTAGGGCAGCAAACTGTGTTTTCAACATTTCCCTGAAGGGCGCTTCAGTTGCACAAACACAAAAAAAACGGAGCACTTTGCTTTCAGTGCAAGTAAAAAACTTTCGTTTGCATTTTTTTTACGACCGTTTGTTGATTTTTGATTTAAACGCAGTTTATAATAAATTACTTAATGACTTATTACGTCCCTGTATTTGGTTCCACCACAACGATATCGGATATTATTTCCGTATACGCATAGATAGGTACTCTACTTGTAGGTAATGTTCGATAGAGCTTTTAGGCGCCCTCTCTGAGTAATTCTAGTCAGAAATAAACCCCCGCAAAAGTGATCCGGGTGTTTATGACGCTGTCTAAATGCTGAAAAAATGAAAAAGCTCTTTTTATACAATGCTGCGTTTATTTACCCACTAGTTCTCTGTAGTTCAGGACTTGCCCAAGTTATATTGCATAGTCGCGTTGCGTATAAGCGTATGTACATAAGCACGAAGTGACTGCAGTAACTCTCATTTATGAAAAGCGACAAATTATATTTGTCTGTTTGTATTTCTTTCGTTGATATATTTTGCTTCTTTTTACTCGTTTGCGTGTTCAAAATAGCTCTCTTGCGCTGTTGGGACTATTGTCCCCTCTGGCTATGCAGGTTCCTTCAGTCTGCACTAAGCCGTCCGATCGGTAGGGATTTCCTACACTGTTCCTCTGGCTGGCAACAAATTCACCCAACAGCCGTAGAAAAAATGTTTCTTTTTGACAGCGCGGTCTTTCGCATTTGAATTTGAAATGTTGGTTTATTTTATCCGCGGAAAGAATTTTAAATCCCCCATAAATGAGAAAATAGTGATGTGACATGTTTTTGTGTGTGAAAAAAAAGATCTGCAGCTTTTTTTCGTATTGAAGCGAGTTTACCCCTTATTTATTTTTGTTATTTTTAAAGCGTCAAAGTGTTTTTATTTTTATATCTATTTCTGTGTACTTGAGAGAGTCACGTTACGCGTGTGTTTTCCGTGAGGTTAAGTAGATAATTTATATTCTGTTCGTTTTGGTGATGTATCCGCAATAATCAGTGCGTATTTTAAGCCGTGTCAGTAATTCACCCCGCTTTAGTGTGTTTTCTGTGGTTGCTAGGAGTATTACTATCGTGCCTTATTTGATTAAGGCCATAAATCTTCCCTTCCGAAGGGAGGGGTTGTTTTGCAACCCACGTCAACCTCCCACGAATCGCAAAATCACCTTTTTTTAAATGGACGCGTCATGGGAATGTAAGTATACTTGACACTACACGAATTCGTAATCAAATTACTAACTTTATGAGTTCCCATTTTTTATTTGATGTAATTGACAACTGTTTCTGATTTTAATAATTAAATTTCGTTTATTATGTGTGTTGTTTTATTTTATTTTTTATTATTTAAGATTACAACAGTTGTAATATTAAAATATAGTACATACATCCAGTTAAATTGATTCACAGATATAATGAGAGAACATGTTACACAGTAAAGAGAAAAAATATAATATATTACATAAGACAAGATAAAAAAGAGCAAGAAAGGATGAGGAAATAGAGTGGAGGAGAGGTATTTTCAAAATATTATAGTTGACCGATTCAAAAATTTGATATGGTAATAACATAAACATAATTTAAGGTACATAAACTTATTACACACTGACAAAAAATTCATTTTAGAGTGTTTCAAAAATATTTTTTTTGAAGTCACAAAATTCTGTTAACTGCTAACTGCATTGCTTTAATTAATTATTTTCAATAGGATATATTTTTACAGAAAAACTCTTAACAGGAATATGTTATTGTGTAAACATCGGGTAATTTTTTTATTTATTTGTTTAAACGGCTTTTTCCTGTTTTACATACATTTATAGACATACATACATATATATACGGACATCTACTGAAGAAATATTCCACAAATCACAACTTATGACACTAAAGCAATTATACGCTAAAACAATACTCACTTACAGATTAAAAACCTATTGTTACTCATATAAAAGACATAACCCCTACAATACATCACTAGATCCTCCACACAAAGACAACTTAAACAAATACAAACTAATACCACTTTCGGACAAAGGGATTTTGAGTAGTATTCAATTAAAATCTATAACCCATCTATTGAAACAATAACTAGTAACGAGAAAATGTTTAAAAAGCCCATAAAAAATGGATAGTGGAGCTAGGTAGAAGTAAATGGATTGTCTCATTCGCCCAACACAATATTGAATCAACTGCTCCACAAATGTGCTTATGTTATGTTTTTGTTTTTTTTTATTGTGCGTTTTGTAATATAAATAAAATAGATGTACATAAATAATGTATAAACATAAATACGTCGTATTTTAATCTGTCTGAACATTTTGTTAATTATCTGTTTTAAGTCTTCTTTGTTTATTCTTAAATGTAAAAATAATTTTAAAAAAAGTATATTGTTAAGTGTCCTCGGCACGGGTAATCTCAGTGAGGTCACATTATTTTTATTATTATTCATAGTTTATAATGGAAAAAAATATTGATAAATAAATATTTTTATAAAGAATGGCATGTATTTTTCACAGAAGTAGCAAAAAATTAAAATGATTTTAAGAAGAAAAATTAAAATAAAAATATTTAAAAAAACATCTGTACATATAAGTATAAAATATATCGGTATACTATACATATATTGCTGTGGAAATAACAGAAGTACATTTTTAAATATAGACATGCCTAAACTTTCATATTCCCTTATCTTAATTATTATTTATATCATTTGTAATATGTTAAATATTTAATCGATTGTTTTTTTTAATCATGCTTTAAATTAAAAGAAAAGAGGCAAATATGTGTTTGATTAATTTGTTTTTTTTTGTGTTTGAATGAATGAAAAATACACTTTAAAAAATATATATCTGACAAATAATATTCTACGCGACTAGCTGTTATGAAAACTACGTTCTGTGGGTCCAATTTTTTTGGCCTATATTTTTTTGGGTTCTTTCCGAAACGGTGCGTCTAATATTGGCTTCTAATGCCTCAAGAGATTATTTATTTAATAGATGTTATTACACCTTGTTTGACAGTAAATATAGATAGTATAAAAAACATTAAATATTATAAAATAGTAAAACTATAATAAAATAAATAAAACAACTTTGTTTTTAACCACTAATTTTTATTTTTTACCGACTGGTTTCAAAGCAAACAAGCTTCTTCGTCAAGGTTTACGTAACTAATGAATTGAGCTTGTTTGCTTTGAAACCGGTCGGTGAAAAATAAAAGTTAGTGGTTTAAAACAAAGTTGTTTTATTTATTTTATTATAATGAATAACCACAAAGTTAGTGCTTCAAATACAAACTTTATAGTAAAAATCTATTTATTTATTTATTCATTTTAAATAACGTTACATTTTTCTTGTTTTAATAATTACGACCTTATTGTGGCCTTTTAGGCTGTGCCCGTGTTCGTTTTATATAGGCCTAGCCTGTACGTGGATATACTGATTTATTCAGTTAGCACGAACCTTTAAATTTACACATACATGTATATACATACACACATATACGCATACACACATATACGCATACACACATATACGCATACACATATATTATATTATTTAAAATAAAAAAATACAACCTGTAAATATTTTATTAGCAATTTCGCTGACGTAATCAAGCACACATCTTTCCATGACCAACTTTTTAGCATGTTCATTTTAAGATTGGTCAAATATCAAATATATTTTATAATCTAGGAACGAAGAAGACTATAATAAACTATAGTTTTGATGCTTCTAAATGAACAACAGTAAGTATGCAAAATGTTACTTAAATCAAATAAAATGCTTTTTTTACTGCGTTTAAAAAAAGTTACGAAAATTAAAAGCCTAAATGTTATAAGGAAAAAAAAGGGAAAAAAATAAAAACGAAAAAAAATAATATAACGTTTTTAAAATTAAGGTTATACATTTTAAAAAATCAATACAGAAATAGGTATGTTAAGTAAATGTTTTATGTGCATACGCGCTTATTTATATGGAGATTTAATGGTCCTCTCGTGTCCCATCGTCGTCCAGGGTTGTGAACTGCCAGTAATGGTATGCCAATAGTACTTACGCACACTACCGATTTTCGTCCCCAGTAAAATAGGGAATATTTCCAAACATAATTCATTGCTATTTATTTTTAAAATCATATTTTATTTATTTTATTTAGGAATACACAGTTCTACATACATATTTATAGTAAACAACAGATATAGTGTATAACTCAGAACTAATAACAGATTTTCACAAAATATACAAAGTTAGTAAAGAAAATATTTACTAATATTAAATAATATATAAGTTTAAAAATATAAAAATGTTATTTTCATGTACTCGTAAATATTTTTCAATAATCAAAGATTTTTAAAATATTTTTTAAGAACAGTAAGTTATTTTAAATTGGGCGGGGTTAGGACAAGAATGCTAAGAGTAAGAGAGGTAAGGAGGGGAAGGGATGAACATTTATTATTACAATGTCTACTAAGTTACATAATGCATTTTTAGTGTAAATTTTAAATCTGACAGAGTGATGTTTGTGTAATCTATATATTTAAATTTTGTATTGTACACTGAAAAAGTCCTACGAAAAAAAGCATTTTTACCATACGATGTTTTACTTATTGGTACATGAAACAGGTGGTACCGTCTACAAATCCTGGCTGGCATATGTATTGTTATTAAACTAAGTAGTTCTGTACAGTCAACTATTCTTGTCATAATTTTTTGAAGCAGTAGTTGGTCCGCACACACTCTGCAGTATTATAGAGAAGTGATTCCAAGGTAGGTGGAGGTAGTGAGAGTTAATACATAAGAAATACCGGTTTTGTATTTTAGGTAATTTATAAATTTGTTTTGAATATTTTTCGTTTTATCTCTTCGTGCGATTGGCGCGCTCAAATCAAAATCATGCGAAAATCACTACTCTAGTACCAATAATCCATGGAAAAAATACAGATGTAATAAATAACCATAATGTTCGTTAACAATATTTTGAATTTGTCCAAATTTTTGTAGACAAGGACTGGATTCAACTGCCTGGAGAGCTGTTTATATTTACATATTACAACAGAGATGAAGAACATTTAAGAGAAGGTAATATAGAAGTCTAGGCATCTACAGGTCTAACATGGGCAGAATTGTGAATGTTACACAGTGTGTAAAGGTCATAAGCCCTGTAGATGCCTAGACTTCTATATAACCTTCTTTAAAATGTTCTTCATCTCTGTCGTAATATGTTATTCAAAATAAAAAAAACATTTTTTTTTGCAAAAACGATTTAATAAGAGTCTGTGAAATACTGTCCAGTAAAAAAAAATGCTTTTTAGTAACATAAAAAATATTTTAAATTTTAAATTCCCGCGAATCATTGCATTGGCCACACCCGTAATACGTCACGATTCGGTTAAATTTTGACCTTCGTTTGTGACCGACCAATTCTTCACGACACGAATCTTGAAGTCACGATTTTCAAGGCCAATCATGTCGCGTTTTTGTTGAGGCGCATTTTTTAAGTATTTCGTTTTGAATATTTTTAATGAAAACATTTTTTCACAATATCCATATTGATCTTGAAAATACACATGACTTTTCTTAATCCATTTCACATTTTTATGTGATATTTCCCTATTCATCATCATCATTCCCTTTCCGCACCTAATGGTGCATAGGGCACTGCATTGGTGCACCAATCGCAGCGTATGTTGATCATTTTTGTTACATGAAGGTAAGATGATCAGTCTTACGCTTCAGGTCCCAGTCCAGGGATATTAAATATTCTAGTATGAAAACACTCTTTTTAAATAAATATTTCGTATCAATCATGTCGGGAATTGAACCCGAGACCTCTTGCATGGTAAGCAAACGAGCTGACCACTACACCACGAAGCTGACAATTTCCTATTATGTATTTAAATTCGAAATTCAAATATTCCGCTGATTGTTTATCAAAACTCGTATATTCTTTGAAAATTTTTTTTTAAATTCTAGAACGAAAAGATTTTTACGAAAAAGTCAACAACCTTTCACTATTATTCCTTTTTGTTTATTTGTATTCTGAATCTAAATTATTATCCCTTTGCGTAAAACTCTGGTGGGGTATTTGAAGCCCCCTCTGCAAAACATAATTATGGCATCTCCCCTATTTTTGGGGTCTTTTTTATCATTATCATATCGTGAAATCATGGTTCCTACGTCAATGCAAGCAAAAAAGTACTGTTTAAAAGCTACTTTTTTTTTACCTGTAGTTGCTCAATTAGAAAACTTATTGCCACTAGTCATTATATTACAAAAATGTTTTATAGGGCATGATAACAATATTTAATTTACGAACATTTTATTGTACGACCCATTTCACACATATCGTCCAAATCCACATGACAAGGTAAAATTAGGGTGGATTCATATTTAAAAAAATCTATTTTGTGACTTTTCTCAGGTAAAAATCCCTCAAAAGAAAATCGAGTGTAAACTAGACGGCCTCGTGGTGTACCGGTTAGTGCGTTTTCCACCCATGAAATAAATATATTATAGTTTTTTTTGGAAGTTCAACAAGATGGAAGAGTTGAGGAAATGTGGATGTTCAAACATGGGCAGGATGGTGAATGTTACACAGTGTGTAAAGTGGCCACTTAAACCAGCCAATGACCGGTCATAAGCCCTGTAAATGCCTAGACTTCCATATTCCCTTCTCGAAAACATTTTCCCTCTCTGTTGAAATAAATTTAAATATAAACAATGTTTGAAATTGAAATCAAATTTCTTGGTTTAAGTTAATTTATTCCTTACTCTTATTACTCCCGACTCTTTGAGGAAGTTGGTACAAACATAAGTAATATTAATTACTGCTGAAACCACAATACCACAAATGTATAGAATTTACTCATATAGCGCAACTTACGTACATATTGTTGCAAAGTATGCCTTTTTACATTTTTAAATATTAAATAAATTTAGCCATTCTACCTGGGTGTTCATTCAATATTCACGAAATTAAATATTTATTTACTCTGTGCTTACCGAAATTAACCATTTAAAACCTGAATTATTTTAACCTGAACAATTCAAGCAAAAAATGCTTGCTTGAACATGATTTTTATGTAACTTTTGACAATTACCAAGACGGCTTGCTTAACGATCGTCTGTATTTATCTACTGTGCGATTACAAGGCTGACTCTCGATAACACTCAGATAGATAGTAAAACAGATGGAAAAAATATAATAAGTAATTATTATTTTATTGAGGAAACTTCCTTACGCCTAGATACTCTTATATGTTAAGCGTTTATTTTACCAAACTGACAATTATGTTGGAATTTAATTCGACTTCAAAATGCACTTTTTTCTCTCTCATATTTTAATAGACTTTAAAGAAGAAAGTGCCAACCTCGGAACGATTAAAAATTAAAATAAATCGTAGTTAAAAAATAAAGAAAAAATGCTCGGCGGAGTAAAATTTTAATGCGTAGATATGCGTATCGAGGGGAACTAGATCTGTCGGTACAAACCGATGTACTTACATCAAAACTTGAAGATGGTGGGTCGGTAGTGTATCTTCATAATTGCTCGGGAGAATGTTTCTTCAACTATGACGTCATAATGAAGCTATGTCACTTCAGTGCGTTGATATGTGTACCGTGATGTATGCTTTCCTTTGTTACATATCAATGTACCTACCCAAAACTTGAAGGGGGGGGTCGGTAGTGTATCTTCGTAATCACTCGAGATAATTTATCTTCAACTATACCGTCATGGTGAAGGTATGACGTCCTTATCTTCCCATCATAATCGAGGCCCTAGGCTTATTGGCGGGCGGGAACTAATTTACGGGGACCCGTCACAATCGACCCACTCAGGTCACAGTGACGTCAGGAGCTTATATGGCACTAAACCCCATTCTTCAGAATAGGACATGATATAATAATAATCTATTCATTTGTCCTCAGCAACATGGATTTGTCCCAAAGAGGTCTATTGCTTCCAATCTACTAGAATTTTGTGATTATATTCGCTCCTCAATGAATAAAAGGTGTCAGGTTGATGCCGTGTGTACTGACTTCCAAAAAGCCTTTGATAAAGTCAACAATTATATTCTAGTTTAAAAAAATAGAAGCAATCGGCGTGCATGGTAATCTCTTGCGTTGGGGAAATCGTATTTAGAAAATAGAAGCCAGATTGTTTGCATAAATGGATTCGAATCATCACCAATACCTGTGACATCTGGTGTGCCACAAGGATCAAACCTTGGGCCGCTTATTTTTCAGTTTTTATAAATGATCTTGGCCCTCTCTTAAAATACGATTTTCTGATGCATGCTGACGATTTAAAGATATTCCGTAGAATCAAAACATCATCTGACCAACAAATGCTCGAAAAAAATCTCGATACTTTAAGTACTTGGTGTGATGTACAAAAATGTTACAAAATTACATTTACAAGGAAAAGAATAACAAAATATATAATTTACAGTATTAATAATTTGAACCTTAATTCAGTTAACACGATTCGAGATCTAGGAATAACTCTTTACTCACCCCTTACATTTTCCTCTCATTTTAATAACATCAAAGAAAAAGCCTTAAAGATGTTAGGATTCATATACAGAACAATGTAAACTTTTTAAATATGTACCATCGATAATTTGTTTGTACAATTCATTGTTCGTAGTAATTTGGGATTTGGTGTTTAGTCTGGTCACTGCATTACATAACTCACAATAATTCAATTGAATCTGTGCAACAAAAAAAAATCTTCATAACCTAACATTTAAATGTAACCTGGGCAGAACCCTTCAGTCTTATGATCAGCGCCTAGAACATTTTGGTCTAGATAAGTTGGAATTTAGGAGACGGATTATAGACTTGATGTATCTTTATAAAATTATTCATTGTAATGTTGATTCTGCATTTTGTTTAGAGAATGTACCCCTGAATGTCCCCAGTCAGCGATTGAGATCATACACTACATTTTATCTTCCAACCTTTAGTAATAAAATGGCTCACTTTAGTGCAATATCACGTATGTTAATATTGTATAATTATGTAGAAAGTAATGCTGATATTGATAGCTTTAACGATACATTAAATAATTATAGAAGAACTGTAACGCAATGTTTTAAATCAAATAGTCCCTTATGTAAGTTAGGTAAAAACAAGAAAACAAACTCTTATTATTATCATTTAGTTTCATAACTTTCACAATATTGATAGAATTTAATTAAGCTAGTCAATTTTATGAAATTATTTATATATAAACCTTTTTTAACTTATTTGCACATGCTGTGTTCACATACAACTGATGAACAATATCTAAACATAACATATTGTAATTATTATACCAATTTCGTATGTATTGTTCGCTGTTTGTGAACTATAATAAATAAAATAAAATAAGGCTAAATGTGTGTGTATATGAGGAGCAAACATTCAAAAAATAATTTGTCACATAAATATACAGCTTGAAAAATAACGAAAATCTTGTTTATTGTGAATGCAGTGAATCCAATAATAGTAATTTTTTTTTGGATACCTTACCAAATTTAAAAAAATAATTTAACGACACTTTGTTTGAATGTTTGAACTTAAGGAAATATTTTACTAAAAAAAACGCATTTTGAATTAATAGTATGGGATTTTGTAATAGATTTAGGTAAGAATTGTAAAATTTGATGTACATAAACCTTTTTTTTTCAAATTTGGACAAATCTTGAATGATTCCTCTTCATATACAGTAGAGTGAGCCGATGACGTACGAAGATTTTTATTTTTTTAGACATCAAAGTAAGAGGTCTAAAAATTTGCATTTAAGATCACATTGAATGTAAACATTATTTAAAAAGTATTCCATACTACTTTTGGCCCTCAACCGAGGTTTGAAGTTTATCACTGGCTGAACATTTTGTTAATTATCCATATTAGCTATTTTTTTGTTAGTCAAGATATAACTTAATCACATTACAAATTTGAACACATTTTAAAACTACCGAAATGCAAAATGTTTACACTCCGCGAAACTAATTCCGTTAAGCGCCTGGCTAATATTGACGAAAACAAAGGCTCATTAAAACAATGCTACCTATTTATTACAAAACAAAGTGCAACTCACGCCCTTTGATGCTTATTTAATAAGGTTTAATGCACAATATAAAATTTAGTTCGACTGATTTTCTTGCTTAAATACAAAATGACAGCCGGTTTAGCGCAAAAAATCGTCTTTTTTAAAAACTTCAAGCTCTGCTTGAAGGCCAAACGTAGTATAGAATATTTTTTTAAATATTTTTTGCATTGCAAGTAATCCAAAATGCAACTTTTTAGACCCCTTTCGTTTCAAAATTAGAAAAAAGAATATCGGCTCACCCTAATATACAGGTCCATTTCTTTTTTCATGACATATTTATCAAAAAGGTGTTTGTTTCCAGGTGCGCGCGATGGAGCAGCGGCTGTTGGAGTGGCCCCCTTGTGGCGAGGGACCCCCCGAGCGTAAGGCCATCGTGCGCCTAGAAGGACAGGTAGAAGAACAGGTGGGTCTCGTTACGCCTCTTCCTTTTCTTTTTTCTGTGCATTCTAAAAATACTACAAAACAGCCTTTGCCTTAATAACGGTGTTTTTACTTGGCGTGATAGAAAAATAATTACATTTTAACTATGTCTAATACTGTTTATGTCGCTGATTACCTGAATTTAAAGGGAAAAATTATAATACATTGCCTGTGTCACTCCAAAACTTATAATTTTTAATCCTCTGTTATTTTATCTTGTATGCTAAAGTTTGTATTTTTTTTATGTTTGTCATCTAAATTTTTTATTCATGGTGTTTATGTATAATTGTTTTGTTTGTCTAATTATATTTTCTTATACTTTGTTTAAGGCATAAACTGTTGGAAAAAAAAATTCCCATCGGGTTAACTTTTTTTTCTTATTTATTTATTTATTTATTTATTTATTTATTTACGGACAAAGTCCATTATAAACATTACAATTAAAAGAAATTTTTACAAAGGAATAAAAAAATATAAGGAACAGAAATAAGCAGCAAAGACAGATGATAGATTTTTTAGATTAAGTAAAAAGCATAGGCTAACTATACAGATTCTTTAGCTGATTTGTAAAGAAAGACATCCTTACACCATAATAATCAAGATCTTGATGATCGTTCACCCGCCTGATCATTCTGGGCAAAGGCGACTGTGCACCATAATTGGTCCTGTAGTGACCGAGGAAAAGCATTTCATTATTTCTTAGTCTACGGGTGGGAACGTTAAAAAGAATCTTTTGCAAAATTTCAGGGGCATCAATGAGACAGTTCATAATTTTATACATGCAGATTATATCTGCAATGCATCTGCGTTTTTCAAGACTTGATATGCTTAAAAACCTCTCCATATCAGAATATGAATAGTCTCCTCTTTCCAATCCCATCTTCCATGCAATTTTTCTTATAAAACGATGTTGAACTGATTCAAGGCGCTTGATATGAACAGCATAATGAGGGGACCAGATTACAGATGCATATTCAAGAATAGGGCGAACTAAAGAGCAATAAAGTGTTTTAAGTGTAAGCATACTTTGGAAATCAGACGTAGTTCTATTAATAAAGCCTAAAATTTTTAAGGATCTGTTTACTATATTATCAAAGTGTTCCAGAAAAGTTAGTTTATTATCTAGGATCACTCCAAGATCTCTTATAGAGGTGACAATCGAAAGAACTTGGCCATTAAGTTTATAATAAAAAATAAAAGGATGTTTACATTTATGGTATGAAATAATTTTGCATTTATCGATGTTAAGTTCCATGTTATTAGTTTTGCACCAAGTATGAAATGCATTTATGTCTTCTTGGAGTCTAACACAGTCATCAATATTTTTAATTAGCTTAAGTATCTTGTTATCGTCAGCAAAATGCCAGAATTTTGTAAAAGAAAAAACATTAGCAGCATCATTAACAAACAGATTAAATAGAAGAGGGGCCAAGTGGGCACCCTGTGGTACACCAGAAGTTACTAGGAAGCTATTTGATATGAAGTTATTGATTTTTACACTTTGTTTTCTATGTGAGAGGTAGGATTTTAAAAACGATAAAAAGGGATCTCTAATGCCTACAGCACGAAGTTTAGCACATAAAATGTTGTGATCAACTTTGTCAAAGGCCTTGGAGAAGTCTGTATACAGTACATCAGCTTGAAGATTATTCTCGAACGCTGTAAAAATAGTATCAGTAAAAGAAAGCAAATTGGTCGTCGTTGATTTGGCTGTCCTAAATCCATGCTGCTCCTCAATCAGCACATTTTTAAATATAGGTGTTATTTTTTTTGTAATAATTGATTCGAATAGTTTAGGTACAGGAGATATCATTGAAATGGGTCTATAGTTAGTTACGTTAGATTTATCACCAGATTTGAATATCGGTCTTATTATAGAAATTTTCCAAATATCAGGAAATACACTCGTTGTTAAAGACATATTAAACAGTAAAGACAGAGGCTTGGCAAGACTAGATTTACAATTTGATAGTAGTATTTCAGGAATACCATCTGGACCAATACATTTACCATTACCAAGTTTACTTAGAGCGATTCTGACATCCTCAGCTGACACTTCACAATTATTCAGGTCTACAGTATTAGTATAGCTAAATAAGGAATTAACATTGGAAGAATTATTAACATATACTGAAGAAAAATGCGTTGCAAAAAGATTCTTAGTATTTTATCTTCACAGTTATTATGTACTTTTATTTTCATGTATTTATTTATTTAGTTTTAAAAGTACACATGAATAAAAATCAAGATACATAAAAGAAATATACCCAATAAATACGAACACCTCACCAAGCCACTTTTTGTGGCTTTTCGGTGAAGTTTACCTATATAAATATTAATCCTACTTAAAAATAAATATATTTTAATGAATAGTTACACTTAAAATAAGGAGCAGTAGTTAAACTGTATCCGCTCGATCAAAAAAAGAAAAAAATAATAAGAAAAACAAATATATCATGAATACCTCAAGAGGATACGCGGACTGACTTTTCTTCATACAAACGTATTCCCGTATTTTCTCCCAGGACTATGGCACTAAAGCGATGAGTTTTTTACCCATTATAGATATCCATCGTAAGTTTTTTAATTTTTTTATAAACTTTCTTTTATAGGCGCTAAGACGTCTAAAAACACTTTTAAGCGCCTAGTTTTATTTCAGACGCACTGTATGATAAATATTTTTAATCGATTCAGTTTTGTGGCGCGGAAAACGGGACAACGGGATCTCGATTCTGTCGATTTTAGCTAGGCATAATCAGTCCGATGCGCAGTTGTCGTTTTTGCACAGGATTCGGGGAGACATCTGCGAGAGAGTGATTATGTTTAATTACCTATTTATCAAATCGCTCTTCCACCACGTATCACTTCAACAGAGATGATGACGGAGCTACTTTTTAAATATCATCTGTTATTTTCAATATTTTTTGCTTTTGAGATTTTTCTCTTTCCCTAAATGGTTCTTTACTAATTGAGTTGGCTTGATTCCAGAAGCAGTTGCGTCTCCAGGACGCTAAGCAAGTAGAAGCCAAGGCCGCGCGCATCAAGGAGTGGGTCACCAACAAGCTTAGAGAGTTGGAGCAGCAGAATCAGCATCTTCGGGAGCAGAACAACCGCTGCAACCAGCAGCTAGAACTTCTCAGGAACCACATTGCTCAGCAAGGCTCCAGAAACAACTTGGTAAGATACCAAATCTTTCAACAATATTTGCTAGGAAACTCGAACGACTATATTAGTCGTTCGAGTTTACTAAAAATTCAAATCTTTTTATAGAACTATTGAAACAACTTGGTAAGAAACCAAATCTTTCAACAGCATTTGGTAAGAAATCAAAATATTCCACTGAGTTTACCAAAAATTCAAATCTTTAATAGAGTTATTGAAACAATCTGGTAAGAAACCAAATCTTTCGATAGCATTTGGTAAGAAACCAAAATATTCCACTGAGTTTACCAAAAATTCAAATCTTTAATAGAGTTATTGAAACAATCTGGTAAGAAACCAAATCTTTCAATAGCATTTGGTAAGAAACCAAAATATTCCACTGAGTTTACCAAAAATTCAAATCTTTAATAGAGTTATTGAAAAAATCTGATATTTGGTAAGAAACTAAAATATTCCACCCAGTTTACTAAGAATTCTAATCCTCTATTAGATCTACTGGTTCAACCAAATCGTTTTAAAGAGTTAACTAAGAAACTAAATATTTCAACGGAACTCATGTAACAACTTTATAAGAAACTTAACATATTAGAACAGAGATAGAGAACATTTTAGAGAAAGGAATATAGAAGTCTAGGCATCTACACGGATTATGACCTATCAATGGCAGGTTTAAGTGGCCACTTTACACAGTGTGCAACATTCACGATAAACGTAAAAATGTACGTAAATTATTGTGATCTCACTGGAAATCGAATCCGGAACTCTCCGTGCGGCAGACAAGGGTCAGCCATTAGTCCAAGGGCACC
The DNA here is from genome assembly GCF_059751315.1 of Micrasema longulum. Taxonomy (NCBI): domain Eukaryota; kingdom Metazoa; phylum Arthropoda; class Insecta; order Trichoptera; family Brachycentridae; genus Micrasema; species Micrasema longulum. The sequence goes on from NW_028277304.1 coordinate 590,061, forward strand.
GCCATTTGATTTGTTTTTTAGAAAATCCACTCTATGTTTAGCGAAATTTCGTAATGAAAACAAGTAGAAAAATGTAAATACATCCCCTCTTCCCCCCACCACCCCCGTCTGAGGGTAATGAATCTACCAAAATCTACCGATTTATTTTTCTGTGTCTACCGATGTTCGCCAGATGGAGGTTGGCAATGATGCATGAAACTCTGTACAGTCAACTAATCCTGCAATAATTGCAATAGCAGTAGTTTGTGTGCACATTCTCTGCGGTAATGTAAAAAAGTAATTCTATTGTGGGTAGAGGTAGCGAGAGTCCATACGTTAGACAGACTGGTTTTGTATGCCAGTTACATTAAAAAAAAATTGCATGTTTGTAGCACTAACTTTGTAGTTTATCGTTATATTTTAAAGGTAAAAACATTAAAAATGTTTTCTGACTGTTTTCTAGTCTTAATATATGGCATATTATTGAAAGTACTAGAAATATATTTTTAACTAGTTTTAAAATGCTATTTCTTTTTTTAGTTACCGAATAGAACCAGTCTTTCTCTTGAAGTTCGCGCTGAAGAGAGTCCATCGAGAACTTCCGCAGCAGCACTTTTGGCCGCCAATAGAAGAAGATCAGAGAGCCTCGAAGCGCCACAAGTAATTTCATACTTTTTATTTTATTTATTCTTATTTTGTTTTATTTATCTATAATAACAAAAGAAATCTTAGCTAGATTGCGCCAAACTACTATACTTTGACTTTTTTTAATCCTTGTAGTACTCATATTTTTTTTTACATTTAAAGTCTGCATTACTTTACAGTTTGTTCAATTCATTACATATTGCATAATGTAAACATATGGTTGAATAATATTGCGAATGAAAAGTTAATTAATAGAAAGCAGATAGCTGCTTAACTGCCAATATGTATAAAAAAATAGGTCCATATTATTTGCGGAAGCAGTATTCAGCAAAAAAAAGGCCATATTAATGGGTGAATTCTGACTTGCATCCGTACGGCTACTGGTTGAGTAAAACAGTGCGTGAGAATTTATTTAAAATGAAAGACTTTGTAATTTTTACCACTTAAGAGTTTAATATTATAACACAACTAGTTTTAGGTATTCTAAATGTTTATATTTACACCAGATGATGGGTAATTCAGAATACCTGAAACTAGTTGTGTTATAATATATTAAACTCTCATGTGGTAAACATTACAAAGTGTTTCATTTTAAATTAATTCAAAATGTTTTTCCACAAAGTAAATGCTGAAACAATAAATAATGTAACAGTGCATGAAATCTCGCTCTAGTAATAAGTATCGTTCTGAATTTATTATTTCTTAAGCTGTGTGTTTATTTTTATTAATTTAACATCATGTACTATATCCTTTATTTTATTTTATTTTATTTGGGAAATCAACAGTTCTACATACATATTTATAGTAAACAGATAAAGATATAGTGTATACAGATATAGTGTACAAAACTAATGACAGATTTCCACAAAGTATACTAAGTTAGTAAAGAAAATATATTACATATCAAATAAATACATATAAAAGTGTTATTTTCATGTACTCGTAAATATTTTTCAATAATCAAAGATTTTTTTCGTATTTTTTTTAAGAACAGTAAGTTATTATAAATTGGGCGTGATTAGGACAAGAATGCTTGAAGAGAGGATAAGGAGGGGAAGGGATATGTACATATTTATTATTATAATGTCTACTAAGTTGCATAATGCATTTTAGTGTAAATTTTAAATCTGACAGAGTGATGTTTGTGTAATCTATATCTTTAAATTTTGTATTGTACACTGTAAAAGTCCTACGAAAAAAAGCATTTTTAACATACGATGTTTTACTTATTGGTACCTGAAACAGGTGGTACCGTCTACAAATCCTGGCTGGCACATGTATTGTTATTAAACTAAGTAGTTCTGTACAGTTAATTATTCTTGTCATCATTTTGTAAAGCAGTAGTTGGTCCGCACACACTCTGCGGTATTGTAGAGAAGTAATTCCATGGAAGGTGGAGGCAGTGAGAGTTGATACATAAGAAATACCAGTTTTGTATTTAAGGTACATTATAAATTTGTTTTGAATATTTTCTATTCTTGTTATATATATGGCATACTGGGGATTCCATATCTGAGATGCGTATTCCAAATGGCTTCAACATGAATAGTGTACTTTTACCTCGCAATTACCAAATTAAAGAACTTGGTATTGTTTTTGAAGCGAATTTCACGTTTAAGTCCCATATTACTAGTGCTGTAGATAAATCTAGTAAGATGCTTGGATTTATACTTCGAAACTTTAGATATTTCAATAATACTACTGCAATTCGCACATTATATGATACACTAGTCCGCGGCATACTAGAATACTGTTCCATCATTTGGGAGCCTTTTGAATCAAACCACATCCTTAAATTGGGAAGGTTCAAAAGTGATTTTTGCGATACACTTTGAATCCCGGAGCCGTGTAAACATGTGATTACATAACCACGCGTTGTGCCCCGGTCCCGTTTTTCACGTGATTTACCAGCTGTCCAAAAAAGTGCATTTTATTGACATTTAGTGACTTTTATTAGTACTTTTTCGCTGTTGGTAAACTACCTTGAGGTGATTTTCACAAAAATGGCGCTATATAAATTATCCAACCATAACAATACGTAAAAACACGGGCCTGGGACACAACGCGTGGTTATTATAATCACGTGTTTACACGGCTCCGGGATACAATGCAAAAAAAACAGGAGTGAGACCCTGTATATGTGCAAACATTGCAATGTGGCTCTCCATAAAGGCCAATTTTGGCAAAACTATCATACAAAAATGACTTATTTAATTGTTTCAAATAAATATGAGAAGTTTCAATTGATTCAACTTAGTAATTTCATTATCACATCATGCCAATGTCAAAATCGCAAATCTGCATTTTTGACAGTTTTGAGTTAAATATCGATTCGAGTCGATTAACTAGAACTGGCGCTTTCGCAAAACTTACACAAATGCATTTAAAATCTACAGGATGTTGATTTTAAAAAGGTCTTAATAAAATGAGGGCATTGGAAGCAAAGATAGCAACCTCCAGAATTTTATTTTTGACAAGATGTCATTCTGTAATTTATCAACTTTATTTTTATAAAAATCATGAGTTGAGTTGCAAATGTAGTTTAAAATCATACTTCTGATGGTTTGAAAATAGTGTTTATACTTTTTTTTGCACCACAACAGGCCAGGAGGCCCAATTACAGTGGTGAATTACATCACAGAACACCCAGGCTTGAGAAAAATCACATTTAGTTTTTGTGTTCTCATCGGGAATCGAACCCGGGACCTTCCGTGTGTGAGTCAAGCATCTTAACCACTACACCACGGAGGCCGCTGTGTTAAACAAGCATAGCCATATCCATCAGCCATTTTGTTTGACCAACGACAGGCTTGAGATTCAAATTTTCAAAATGGCCGTGCCATACAAATATTAAGAAAGTTTTTTGAACTCGTGTTTATTATAGCTAATTTATTAGTTTTTTTAAGTTAAAGTTCAGTGAAAATAACATTTTTAACATAAAGACGCTCTTTGGCATTAGTGTAGCAGTTTTTGCTATTTTTCTCGCAAACACCAAAACGGGAGTTTGCTATTTTTGCTTCCAATGCCCTCAAATGTACTTTCTTTTTTTAAAATCCGTGTTGGATTAGAGGGTCGTGAAAAAAAATATCATGGGTTAAGAAAATGTAATATATTAATTTATTTTTACACAAGTATATTTTTTATTTATAATTATATTTTGTGTTCACTATTTTCGACGAACATAATAATAAAAAGGCTAGTTTTCTACCGCCATTTTCGGCAGTTTTTTTTGGGAGCGACACGTTATTAAAAAAATATACGAAATTTTTCACTCCTTAAAAAATACAAATAATGTATTTCCAACAAATCTTGTGATGCCAAAATGTGATAAAAATAAAATAAAATGTTTAAGATTTTTTTAGACATTTAACTACATGAAACTAGTTTAGTAACAATATTGATAAATGTATGACACCAGTTCTAAACTTTAAACCTCAATATCTCATAATATTTTTTTTGCACATTTGCTACTTTGGCATTGACCCGACGATAGTATTATAATTTAAAGATTTATTTACATAAAAATCATCTTTTGTGCACGATGGATGAAATATACAATGAGGCAGTTCAGAGCTTTTTATATTTTTTTCATGTGTTAATAGATTATTAAACTAAGCCGATTTTTTTCTTTTTTTTTTCTTAAAGTTTTGTATATCTGAAATAACTCCGCGTGTGACGTCAGAGGTTCTCTTCCGCTTATTCTCGATCAGTTCTGCCAATTGGTCCATTGACGGCAAGCAAACCGCAAATCTTTCATAACTCTCGTATCATTGGTTGATTCGTATAAACTAGTGACGTCGTTCAAAGTGATTAATTTTTATTGAAATATTTTCTATTATTTTTTCGTACATTTTCAGGAAACTCTGGAGTACAACTTAATGCTTCATTTTTACCCCACGCATGAAAACATTTATTGTTTCCAATATCCCATAGGGCTGAAGTTCCTCATTCAATTTGTGAAATAGAACCAGAACCCGACTCGACGAGTGTTTTCGACTCGATTACTACCCTCAGGTAAAAACCCTGAAAAAAAAATTGAACTAGATAAGTCAGCCTCCTAGTGTGGTTTGATCGTTTGTCTACCATTTTTCCTGGACTGGCACCTGAAATGTATTACTAGTTCACATTTCTTTCCATGTAACAGTTGTCCGCATATGCTGCAATTGTAGTACCAATTCAATGTCTTTTTTCAGATACCACACCACTCCTCCATTGAGCCGCATTACAGCACACCCGTCCGACATAGAAGAAACCTGTCCATTGGAACATCAAACCCCGTTGTCAGTATTAACAGTAACATTGCTCTCAACAGCAACATTGCTCTCAACAGTAACATTGCTCTCAACACCAACATTGCTCTCAACAACGCCATTGCCACCATGGATGACCACACCAATGGGAGTCTGCTTGCCGATGATCTTGCCGTAAGTTTTTTTTTTTTTTAGCAAATTATTGTATTTCTTATGATAGACTCCTTAAAAACTATCACTGAGACCTTATCATAGTATTTTTTTATTTTATTTTTGTTTATTCAGAAAAACAACAACAATACCAAAAAATAAACACAGCATTATAAAAAAAATATAAAATAAAGCCAAATCAGTTTTCCACATAAGTACAATTATAAAAATCCACTTCAGTTAGATATTAATTCATACAAGTGTATGTGTGCGAGTTTTTTGTGTGAGGATGCGTGTGTAAGTGAGTGAAGTGTGGTTTTGGTAGGTATGTGAATATGTGTGTGAGTCTATATGCGTGTGAGGGTGGGTTTATGGACAGGGTGAGTGTGTGCTTGATATGAATAAATAGAAACATCTTAAATTTATAATGTAAAAATATTTCTTTTTTATAAAGAAACATAATTCTTTTCATATAATAGTTTTTTAATTCTTGTTTTTAAAAGTAGGTGTACTGCAGTTAAATATGTCTATGTTATTGAAAAATACATTATAATTACGCGCCAAGGGAATCAGAGGAGAGTTATGTGCATTGTTGGTGCGAACTGTAGATACATGGAAAAGAGATAGATTCAATAGATTTTACATAAAACTCCAATGTAATTTTATTTACCTATTTATAAAACTGAATCTGTGATGAGCCAATGAAATTAGTAAACCAGAAATCTTCATGACCTCCTCAGAGAAGTAAGGCCTCAGGTAGATAAAGCTCCAACTGTTGCGGGCCGTCTGAGAGAGGTCATATGAAGGCATAAAGGTATGAGAACAAATAGTAAGATATGTATTTATAAGATCTGTATGCGATCTATCCTCACATATGGCATTGAAGTGAGGGTGGACACTGTCAAGACCAAAAGTATGCTAGGGACAACAGAAATGAGAACTCTAAGTGCTTTCGCTGGGAAGTTCCCAATTTAAGAGGTCTGTGAAGTAAATGTAATCAGATGGGGACAACGAAACTGGTACTAACGTACAGATAATGAATTCCTCATGGATCCTAACTACGTGCTTCCTTCCTGCTAACATGAGCATGACTGCTCTGCCAAGAGCAAACGACTAAGAACAAGAAGACAAAACTGTGAAATTCCCTGATTTATTTTATTCAAAATTTTAATTTTAGGTTCCCTATTAACTAAATGTTTTGATGATGATGATTCATTAGTAAATAATATGATGGTGCTGCTCATACTCGTATATTGTTTATGAACCAGGACATGATTATTGCCATCAATTCCATCAAAAGACATACTTTTAAAAATATTTTATTGTTAATCAATCTCTTTTTAATAACTTATTGTATTATCTACCTTCTCATCTAATTTTAATATACCATAACTAATTTTAGTGTAATTATTTTCAGGCTGCTGTCGATAATTTAGTTATACTTTCAACAACAACTCCTAACACTTCTACGGATGGAGATACTACTCATGATTATGCTGAAATTTACACTCCGAGTAGAGGTACTATCATTATTTCTTATTTTAGCCTATTTATTATTGAGGTTTAAAGCATTTTGGTCATCAAACGTTCAAAAAAATATTTGTATTTCACTTAATGATTGGAAAATCGGACCACGGTAATAAATGTGTTTTTTAAATTTTTATTTTTTTTAATATTTACAAAATAGTCTTAAATTAAAGTCCTTCCGAGTTGCATACATACAACTCGTCAGCAGGTTCTTATAAATTACATCGATTATTTACACTTAACCTACATTAACAATAATTTTACTTGAAAAACATTACAAATTACATTATGAAAAACTAAAAACTATCATTAATACAAAAAACTTTTTTCCAAAACCATAATTTGAGCAAACGTTTTACTCCTGTATTTAACTCAGTATTTTTAATATTGTTTGGTAACATGTTAAATATTTTAGGTATACTGTATTGCAGTGTCCTTTTGCCATATTTATTGCAATATCTAGGAACAGCTAGCCCTTCCATACTAGTAAACCTGGTGTTGTAATCATGTACCAACTTGTGTTTATACTCGGAGTGCGACGCATGCTGACAAATTAATTTGTACCAAAGTAGAGCCCTAACAGATAATTTATTTACAGATTTATACATCAATGATATCGAAATATTGTGTCTCTGGCGGTATACATCTTTATGTAGTAGCAATTTGATCATAGAATTTTGCAAAGTTTGAATAAAATTAATATTAGTTTCACTTGATTACCCGCAGGAAGTTATAGCGTATCGTATAATTGATTCAGAGAGAGATAAATAAATAATTCGTAAAGTATTAACAGGGACATAATATTTTAAGATGTACATTCTATTACTTATTGCTCTTAATCGCTTACACAATTTTCTAATATGTATATCCCATTTAAAATTACAATCTATAGTTAAACCTAAATAAACATACTGCTCAATATTTTCACACATGCACGGTTGCATAATATCACTATGGATACACGTATAGTTATGTGATAAAATTGACGGTGTTGTGTGAGTTTTATAGTTCGGTGATCTTATGTGCATAAGTTTGGTTTTCTTTGAGTTAATTATTAAACCTGCATCATGGGACCAATTTTGCAGATTTAAAAAATCTTCTTGCAATAATTTCTCTGCAGTTTTGAGATCCTTGTAAGACACAACTAAAGCAGTGTCATCGGCGTATACATAGTGTTACGTGACCAAACACCAAACGTCAAAGTCAATGCGAGTCCAGTTTTAGTTTGTCGTTTGTTTTGCTCTTTACACGGTTTCCTACCTTGAAGTGTGGCAAAATTAAAAAGTATAATAATCCCCAGTTGATAAGTTTAAGTTGATATTCCATTGGAATAAGTAAAATGATAAATTTTATTGCGTCGATTATTACGAACTGTAGCTCCCATTGTGATTAAGCTACAGGTCTCTTTGAGGCAATGTTGTGTTTCCCTGTTTTTTTTTTCTAATGAGTTTGTGGGTCTTTGGATATTACCATACACTTTGTTTTATTACAGAACGCACTCCTGGGTGGTTGGGTGCAGCCGGGGGCTCTAGTACGGGCAGTGAGGGCTCCCTGGCCCCCGCCACTCCCCGCCCTCCCACACCCCCGCTCCACCGCTTTCCCAGCTGGGAGGCTAAAATATACCAGGTAAAAATTCCAGATCAGTTCAAGATCAGCTCAAGATTCAGATTCAAGATCAGTTAAACTCATTTATTTTGCATCCAATATGTCGATATATCCATGTTTAACATTTCTTTTCTTTTGCAGGTTGCTGCTGACGGACTTCAGCAATCCGTTGGTGATGAGCTTAGTCCACCTGCTTCCAGTCGACTTGTAGGAGAATCCACTAGCTACCAGGATATATCCGTCCCCGTCTATGCCACTGTCAAAGGGGTAATATATTAAAATTTATCCTTCGCAAGACTGATATCTACATTGATTGATTTATAAACAGTATTCTCTCAATAATCCGCCACCCTAAAAACCAGGCAAGTGTCCAATTAGTGAAAACGACGAATTATGATAAAAAATTTAATCAATATTTCGTAAAAATAGTTTTTATTGAGGGTTTTGTAGTTGCATCTTTCAGTTTAATTAACCTAACTTTTAAAATTATACATTGTAAGCTATTTTTATTTAATCTTATCTGAGCGCCAAGGTTTACAAAGCTTGGCGGTGGATGTGGCGCGTGGCAGACTAGAGAATTTGACATGGGAATATCAGCAAGTTATTTAGCCAGATGTTGTGCTTTCAGCTAGTAAAAATTAATAACAGCAGATTATTTATAGTTGTTGGATAATCGAACAGCGGATGACTAAGAGAGTACTTTACACATATTTATTTATGATCGCGTCACTCGCCAATGGTTTATTCCAATTTATTTTTCTATAATTCGCCTATATTTATTTTTTGAAACTGAAAATACATTTGTGTGTTTATTTTTTTATTTATTTATCTATTTTATTCATAATATACTTATGTTACATTTATTGAGACATAAATCCCAACTCCATAGAACCAAAGTCCTGTGTTGAGTTTGTTTGTTTGTCCGTCACATCTCCAAAGCGGCGAGTCGTAGCGGTCTGAAATTTGGACACATCATTTTAGATGCGATTTCAAGGTTAACGTTGCTATTTTCGAGTAAAATTTTAATCGATCTCTACTCAATAAAAACTCAAACTTTATATGGATGCCTAGTGCGGCCCCGACATATTGCCCATAATCAACTGTCATTATCAACAGTAAACATACTTTAAATCACAAATTTATCTCCCAAATTGAGATGAAATAGTATATGAAGTAAATATGTTGATATAAGGAAAGTTTTTAAGCAACATAATATACGTGTCGGGACAATAAATGCCAAAAATCAATTTTAATCATAGGAAAATATTCTAAATCAATTATCTGTGAAAACTGACTCCTTTAACACCTTTGACGCTTCTACTGCTACAACCTAACATACTGCTATTCACCATAGTCGATTTTTATTTATACAAATTAAGCCAAGCACAGCTACAAATGCATCCTATCGAACCGTTATATTTATGTTGTCAAATAAAACAAAATGGCCACCAATTGGTTGCTAACCAACAAACCAACATCGCTTGCGTTCTATGAAACATAGTGCTAAGGCTTCTCTATAGGTTCACGCATTATTACTCTTGAGGATACAACACTGCATTTAAGTAGGTTGGTACATAATTAAATGTGTCGAAAAATTATAACAGATTTATGGAAAAAAGTTTACAGTAGGTATTATTTAAGTTCAGATAAACTAACAGAAAAATTCGAGTAACTTTTTAAGCATTATATTAGTGAAAATTATTTTGATTTTATCGCCGTTAGAATTTTTGCTCGTTTCCGAGCCAGTGTAGTCTGATCATTGGAGAATTTACAAAAAAAATATGTCTACCAGACGCCACAACAATGGTAGACTGTAAGTTGCCATTGCTTGTTCCATTTTTGTGTATTTTTTTATTACTTTTATTTTGTTGATTTATTGGAAGAAATTGCCATTTAGCAATAAGTGTAAATTTTAAACCAATAAATTATTATTCATATTTTGTTTTTGTAGCGAGCAAGCCAAATCCGATCAATGCCTTTCACTGGTGATTCCTCTGATGACTCCTCAGACGGTGAAGACCCTCACTCCATGAGCAATACAGCCCAAAATACTCCGCATCACACCTTCAGTAAGTCAAATCATTTTGAAATATACAATTACTTGAATGCAACTGCGTTCTGAACTTTACTGATCTAATTATTTATGTATATATTGGGGCAAAGCCGGACCTACCATAGGTTCTGTTGGCACAAATAACCAGACACTTGCTTACAAGGGAGTAAATTATCCAACTGTGTAAGGAAGGGGAGAATAATATGCTCGTATTAATTTATTAGTGTATATTCCTGTCCCTTTTCACTAAGTGAAGAGGCGCTTACGCCCCTTAGACCCAAAGCTGTGTTGAGGGTTTGAGAAAAACTTTTAAACTCTAAAATAATCATTATCATTATTCCATATCCGCTCCCTAGTTGGAGCATATGGTATCCACAAAGAGCCTCCATGCATCTCTATCGGCGGCCAACTCTTTTGCGTCCTCCTAAGTCAGGTTCTCGTCCCGAAGTTCTGACAAAAATTGCCAACAAACAGTCAGCAGGGGACATCCAGGGTGTCGAGAACCTGATGCCTTGTAAAGTAGGCAAGCGTGGTTAAGGCTCTCAGGAGGCATCCGCAGTACATGGCCAAGCCAACCGTATTGCCTTCGCTTGATGACAGTTGTCATCGGAGTTTTCTGTGTCCATTCTCTTATTACTAAAATAATATCTTATATATAAAATACAGGAATGCAAATTTCATTTTTCATTATTCCCTTTCTGCAGCTAATAGTGCATAAGGCACTTTATTGGTACACCAACCGGAGCGTAACTTAAGATTTTTTGTTTGATTTTATTTATTTATTTGACAATTGTAGTCTGCATTACATTACGGGCTGTTCAACTCGTAATGGTTCAACATAAGTTAGAAATTAATTAATAGAAAGCAGATAGCTGCTTAACTGCCGATATGTACAGAAAAATTTATCCATTTTATCCGCAAAAGCCATATTCAGCAATCGAATTTCCCTATTGTTGGGTGAATTCTGACTTGCATTTGTACGGCTTCTGGGTGTGTAAAAACAGCGCATGAGATCTCGCTCTAATATAATTATTGAGAACATACAAACTGATCTCTTTCACGTATTACAACAGAGATTAAGAACATTTTAGAAAAGGTAATAAAGAAGTCTAGGCATCTACAGGGCTTATGACCTGTCATTGGCTGGTTTAAGTAGCCACTTTACACACTGTGTAACATTCACCATTCTGCCCATATTAGCACATCTATATTCCTTCAATTCTGTCATCTGTTGACGTTTTTGAAGTCAAAGAGCTGAACAGCTTCCTAGGGAGTTGAATCCAGTCCTTGTCTACAAAAATTTAGATAAACTCAAAATATTGTTGATATCTTACAGTATATTTGGATTATATATACTTCCAGAAATCAGCTTATAGGAATGTTTTCCAAAAAAATTTGACGACCAGATTCGAGGGTGTTATAATCCAGCACCCCTGCTAGAAATAATGATTTATACAAAAATGGATAATTATTATTTTCTTTAAATATAAGTATCACTAAAACCGTTTTTCAACCTTCTCTGTTTTAAGGATGTGGTTTGATTGAGAAGGGTCCCAAACATAGAATTAAGAATAGTCCAGAAGGAGCGTAGAATCATATTTGAATACATCGGACTGTGTCCAATAATTCCCCCACTTAAGCTAGGGTTTCCTAGGACAGCGGTGCCCGTATTTTAACGGCCGTAGTGAACGGTGATGCAGTGGACAGCCGTCGTAACGATGACTAGAGTGTGGTTTCCTAGGAAAACGGTGTTATCAACACCATTTAACACCGTTTCCCTAGGAAACCACTCTCTAGACGACGTTACGACGGCTTCCCACCGCATCACCGTTCACTACGGCCGTTAAGATACGGGCACCGCTGTCCTAGGAAACCCTAGCTTTAGACACACTTTCGCCGCACGCATACGTTAAGTCGCCGGATAATGTTGCTTGATGGGGAAAAAAAATAATCATAACACAAATGTAAATTTTTAAAAAAGCAATCTGTTAATTTCTCTAAAACTTTATTGTGCACCCGGAAACATTGATTGACTCAACAGATTAGATAAATAAAGAGTCATTTAATAAGAGTAATTGAATTTATGAACTTTAAACTTAAAATATAAAACAAATTTTATTTGACACAAAACGGATATTTTTATATCATGCCAAATAATATTTGATGTTTTAAAGATAATGTCGTTCAAATGTCCCACACGGCGTTGTTTAATTCGAGGTCTAATTTTCATTAGTTCTTTTATTAAATGAGCAAAGTAGGGTAAAAAAAAAAATCTACCCTGGCAATACTAACGAAATTTCCATTTCGTTTCTTCGACAATCTGACAGATGGAAAAATAATTCAATTTTTAAGTAATTAATTTGCTACTTAAACATTTGTTTGTTAATTACACTCCTTCCATTCCTTTTTTGACGTTTAAATTTCAAAAATGAAGAATTTGAATGTATGGTGTTTTGTAAAAAGGTTTCGTTTGTTGCAGGCACTCCGATATACAGTCCGCAGACGGCGGTGGGTGCCGTGGCAGTGGGCCCCACCACAGCTCTGACCCTCTCCGGGGGGCAGTGCAGCTCCAGCGATACCAGCCTGAGCGCCAGCAGCCCCTCCAAGTCTGTGAAGACCAGCTCTAGTCTTAGTCCGGCCAAGAGATCCAGCAGTGGATCACCCAGCAAGCAAAGCAAGACAAGAGGTAACTTTCTATTTTAGTTTCACGGTGCTTTTCTCTGCTTATCCTTTTCTTATTTTTTTTAATGGTTAGGTATAAGTCATAAGATAAATAATTAAAATTAAAGTGTTTCGAGAGATATTTAATAAAACCAGCGATACACCTTCACCATAGTTTAATAAATAAAAATATAAAGTTTTCTAAAATGCATGTCGTCATGGTTTTACAATGTGGTGAAGGTGTATAGTAAGTTTTGCATGCTGGTTCAATTGTGTCTTGATGAAGAGACAGGTATGTCTCGAAACCGGTAGATATAGAAACATCGGTAAGTGGTTAAATACAAATATTTAATAACAATTAGTAAAGTGTTTCTCTTTCGTATTTTTAATAGCCTTCTGTTATAAAACGCAGCCACTTCAAAATGATTAAAAATTTAAATAATTTGCAATTACAGCAAAAAGTGCTGACTTAAATATGATTTTTACATGACACTAGCGGACCTGACAGACGTTGTACTGCCCAAACGTTGGCTTGCCTGCTATTAGCTTGGAAAAAGACTTTTCATTGATTAGTAGGTACCTAGATACTTATTTATGATTGAATTCCAAAACATAAAATAATTCATATTTAAATATTGAATTCTTTTTCCAAATATCAAACTCGGCTCTTCTCCCAACAGGGGTACACTTTATTCATGAATGCGATTTTTGAAAATGTATTGAATGTCAGTTAATATTATTTTAGTATGTATTACCAAAAATCCAGTAAAAAGAAATAAATGGGAAGAAACTATAAGGAACGTAAGGAAATAATCTGATTGGGATCCATAAAAAGCGAATGTTGTTTGTAAACATTCGAAACAAACTTTTTTTAAACATAAAAAAACATTATCCTTTCATTTTATTGTATATGCATTCTCGTCGAATGCAACCCTGGTAGGTCTATGTAAAAAATATTTATGCTCCTAACTTTTTTTTTACATATTCGATTAAAAAAATTAATATTTACGAACTCGCGCAGCGCAAAGATCTACATTTTGTTGAGAACCACACGTAAATCAGTTTAGCCAAATAGAAGGAGCTCAGTGACATCACACGCACAGAAGAATTATATATATAAAGATTTGACAGTTCCTAAGATGAAAACATTAATTTTCCGTCTGTCTATATCTACCTATGTATTACAAAACCAGCTTTATCAATATGCCGATATGTGCTCTCGGGAAGATACGAAAAAATGTGGAAAAAATATACTAATTACAAATATTTATTTTTCATGATAGCAATATTTTTAACAAATTTCAAAGGCCACATTGTCTTATGCGTGATGCATTGTGCATTGTAATCAGCGTTGCCAGATCTACCGATTTTTCGGTAGATCTACCGATTTTGGGAGCAATCTACCGATCTACCGAATTCGATTGAAATTCTACCGATTTTTATACATTTCCTTGTTTTTTCCACAGAACAAAATTTCAATGCAAATAAAACAAATTCATATTATAATAATTTATTGCTTGTTTGCTCACTTCGATTGCCATCAGTTGCTTATTAAAAAAAAACTGCTTATCTATCGTACATAAGTATACAATGAATGATATATTAATTATGGAATTGGCTAGTATTGTTGAATATAATTTGGTAAAATAAATCATGGCATACAATTTTATGACATTATTGAAAAATGTATATTGTATGTCTATTTTATGAAGTGAAATATAGAGGGATCACTTTTCATATGTAAATAATTTAAATGGTTTTATCTTTAGTTAAATATCTATTTAAATTAAGTTGATCATTGTTTTCATAATTTGTTCAGTACTTCAGCAGTAAGCAGTTTTTATTAATTTTTATGTTGCACTGAAAGAACTTTAAAACGTTAATTATTTCTTTGTTTGACAATAAAAATACTATATATTTTGATAAAATTGTGTCATTCATTCAATAAAATAATATTTTAAATTTTAATCTATGTATTATATTATTATTTTTTATAATAACCAACTCAAATATTCCTTTTCTTAAATGAATATTTGAGTATTGAAATGAAATATTGTAATTTACATTTTTTTGTAAAAAAAAGAAGACATAAATCACTATATTTTGGTGATTCACTTATTGCAGTTCTTTTGGTTTTCAATTGTTCATTTACTAAGCGTTTTCAACTATTTAAAGCAACGGCCTTAGGCAAAACGGCGCTTTAATTTCAAACAACTGTCAAATTTATTTTTGCCCCCCTCCTCCCCCCCTGCCCCTCTCCCGAATCTACCGAAATCTACCAATTTATTTTTCTGAATCTACCTTTTTTCGCTTGATCGGGTCTGGCAACGCTGATTGTAATTACACAGTTTCAAAACCGAACGGCTAGATGCTGCCTAATGTTAATATACACTTCATTCACTATGCTTTGGTTTTTTATATTAGTTCATAAATAAATGGCTCGATCAAATCCTCACAATGTTTGGAAATATCTACGCAAAACATTAGAAACAACTCGCGCAATTTGTAACATTTAACTTCTACGAAGAATGAGGTTGGATATTCGATTTGTGTCACTTTTCCCACGTATTTTTCATGCAAAACATCCAACGTATGCCTGTCATCTTCCGGAAATATTTCTTCAAATAATCTTTGACTGTCCAAGCTGAGAAGTCCACTAACAAGATTTCTGCCGTAGTCACTGAAGAGCTTCCGCAACAAAGGGAAATGGAATGACATTCCCGAATGTGCCACGAGACAGATGGGTGGAGAAAGACTTGCCAAAAATTCGGCAATATCATTCACAACAGATTGGTTTATTTCTAGTCTCACGAGTTGTGTGTAGGAATTGCTGTTTTCCAAGATCTCACTTCGGGTGTTGGCCACCATACATATTTTCCTAATTTCCGGGTAATAATCGCAATACACGTCAACGAAATCATCCAGAGGTGTAGAAAATCTTAAAAACACAAACGTATTCACAGTTTCCATGGCGCGTATTTACTTTGGAATTCTATCCAGCGCTCGCGTGTTTTAGTCCAATATTTGGCAGACAACTAAAATTTCAACTTACAGCAAAGCCTACACGTTTACATTATAAACTGTTCATGCTCGTTCATGCAATCAGTAAGAGTGATAATGCCTTAGGTCAGTCTGAACCAGTGATTCTCAACTGGTGTACCGCTAGCTTGTTGCAAGTTCACCGCAAAAAAAATGATAAAAGCATAAAAAGTATTGAAAACCGAATAAGTCGTTTGTGAGAGAATCTCTAGATTCTAAACCAATACCAGGGGTGGTATTCTGAATCTTCTCTACCCTAGAGAGTGGTTAATTTGGGGATTTTTATTTTTTGAATGCGACGACACTTTGCTTTATATAATGTCCACACTTATGATTGAACGTCAAATGATGTATAAAACTGTTTAAAAGACGGAATTAAACTAATACGGTTTGGTCAATTCAACCTAATCAAGTGTTTTGGGTAAAGCTTAAGGTCGCAGCAATCTTTTAAATGAAGACCATCATGTTTGCTTTCAGGTGTTCATATTTGTTTGATGTTTTATATCAGGGTGGCCAGTAGGAACAAATCGTAGGAACAAATATGCAATTATGCCCAGCTTACCATTATATTTAAATTTCGATAATAATTTTTGATAGTAACCATATTTATGCCAAAATAAATCAAATAATTGTTATTTATAATTTATTTATTTTTTTAACATTTTTTTTTGCACCACAACAGGCCAAGAGGCCTAATTACAGTGGTGAATTACATCACAGAGCACCCAGGCTTGAGAAAAATCACATTTTAATTTTTGTGTTCTCATCTGGAATCGAACCCGGAACCTTCCGTGCGTGAGTCAAGCGCCTTGACCACTACACCACGGAAGCCGCTATGCCGGTAGGTAGAGCAATCGTGTTATTCAAGTGTATCGCCTCGGATGTCAATATATTTCATGACACTTTACAGGACTTTTTTTTCTCTTTTCTATTTAATAAATCTGATATGTTTATTTTGTAATGTATTGAGAATGAATTGGATACTCTGTAATGTTCTTAATGTTACTAAAAAATAATATACAGGGTGTTCTTTAAACCCTGTCACATCCGAAACCACGGTGATCAGTATGGGCAAGAAGACATATTGGCATATTTAGAACGAAGCAAATTTGTAAAAATAAAATATTAAAAAGAACAAATGGTTGCTTACTTCAGCAGGGAAGAAACGAGGGGGGTGCGGCCGTGTGGTAAACGGTGTGTCAGACTCCCCCCCTCTCCCCTCCTCGTCTAACCCTTGCAGAAGTTAGCAACCATTTGTTTTTTTTATATATTTTAAAAAAAAAATATTTGTTCTAAAAATTTATTTTAATGTGCCAATATGTCTTCTTGCTCATACTAATCATCATGGTTTCGGATGTGACAGGGTTTGAAGAACATCCTGTATAAGTTAGTATAAATATAAATCTCCACCAACAAGCTACAGAATCTGGCTTGATGGGATTTTAGTTTTGGTAAAAATCTGAAAATTTAATGTTAAAACTGTAAAAATATATAATTATATTAACAAAATAAATAAAATAACAAAATAAAAAAAGAATCGGCCAGTGCTCAATGTTGACATCATAATGGAAATATGTATCTGCTGAATGTCATTGTGGTATTTTTTAATAAATTGTATCAAAATAGTATAGAAAAGAGGTACGTCTATCACGTGATCAATAATAATTGTTGTTTGATGTGATTTTTGCAGAATTACAGAAAAAAAAAGTAATTTCTAATTACTTGCATATTATTATGTATTTATATGTAGGTACAAATCAATAAAAGTTTCTTTTAGATTACCTATAAAATAAATCACGGCTCGCCACTGGTTTGCCATATATGAAGCAAAGTGTAAACGCATACGACAAATAAAAATCCCTTTAATCACCCTCTAAGGGATAGAGAAGATTCAGAATATTACCCCAGCACGCAGCACTAAAACCTGTAAATGCAATGAATTTCATTAAATCGAGACTTTAAAACGCACATTTTTATGGAAGCTTTTTCTCACAGTATTCGGAGAGGCATCTGCAAGAGGGTGATAGAAAAAGTATATCATATTATTTACATCATATTATATGCATGAAATTAAACATTTATACAAAGTTGCTTTGACTATCTCACTATGGTCATCTACCTCGTTCTAAGCCAGTCAAAAAATATATTAAAAAAACAGTTATCAATACATAGAAACAATAATAATGGTAGTAGACATAGTGAAAATATAGTGGAAACATAGCAATATGCAAAGTATACAAAAAACATTGTAAAAAATCTAGTAAAAACATATTTGAAAACCCAGTAAAATACGTAGTAAAAACAAAATACATAGTAAGAAACATAGTAAAAGACATTTTAAAAAACACATTTTAAACCTAGTAAAATACGTAGTAAAAACGAAATACACAGAAAAAAACATAGTTTTAAAATATACAGGGTGCCCCAGAAGTCGACGTCAAGCCGGAAACGGATGATAGAACAAGTCATGCTAGTTGTGAGAAAAATGTAAAAAAAAATTCTAAGTCTTGTATTTTTTTGATTATAGGCATTTGAAAAAAAATCGAGAAAATCGACATCCTGTGATAGTCTTTTAACTCCCGTTACTACAAATCTTTATTTTATTTTTTAAAAAATTTATCATGTAATTCTGAATAATGTTTCTTTAAATTGTGGTCCAAAGTTTAAAGCTAACTGCTCCAGCTTGGAAGAAAATGTTACTTTTTGCCTAACCAAGTATTCAAAATCAACACTACTTCCAATTTTAACTGACTGTACTGAAAAAAAAAATGTACTACGCTAATTTGGCAAGTAATATCGAAAGTTGGCGCATTTAATAAGAATTCCAAAATAATAAAACACTTGCTAGATTATTTCTTAAATTAGGTGTGGACAATTTTTTATAATGAAACCCAGTTTTGAGCATTTGTTTTTGAGAGACTAAGAGTCATTTTACGAAGTGTGAGCGAGACAGATAGTGACGTCACTTTTACTAATGTGTCAGAGAAGGAGAGAGTCATTGTATGAAATGTGAGCGAGACAGATAGTGAAGCCACTTTTACTAATATGTGAGATGGATAGATACACAATTGTGCGAGTACAATCTCTACAACCCCGGGATTATTCTCTAAGAGTTACGTTTTGTGAAACGATGGTACAAAAAAATCAGGGAGACCCGCATTTCTTAGAGAAAATTTTATTGATTCAACATTTAAAAAAGATGGTTACACAAATCTACACAATTTACACGAGTGGCAGGTAAACAACCACATTTAATGAGACTAGATAAATCACAGTATCGTTTCAAAATAAACATGTGGACCGGAATTTCAAATGGGAGAATCGTTGGACCTTTTGAGATGAATTTTTTTTACATTTTTCTCACAACTAGCATGACTTGTTCTATTATCCGTTTCCGGCTTGACGTCGACTTCTGGGCCACCCTGTATATACGTATGACAAAAAACATGTTTTTTTTTAAAGTAGCAAAATACGTAGTAAAAAGAAAAAAACAAAGTAAAAGATGTAATAAAAAATTTAAATGTTTAGTAAAAAAACATATTTTTAAAAAAATATACTGAAAACAGAGTAAAAAGTAATGACTGTCTTCAAAAATTCAATTAATAAAAAACTAAAAATATATTATTATAATTCAAATAAGAACATGTGTTGGCCATCTAACAGCCACCATCAACCCTTCAGACTCGTTCAAAACAGAACCATTTTTTTTTTAAGAAAATGTATCAGAATAAAATTTTGTGTGTTGGTACCTTTTGCTTTTCTCAAAACTAAGTATCATATTCGTATACCGTACATCCGAAGACACTAGATAAAACTGGCCGTTTTCAAGGGGTTTTGAGTGGTTCTAGTTCCCATAATAAATCATTTATCAAAAAACAAATACATGCCAATGGTATCTATTGTGTGTATAAAAGAGGATGATTTATTTGTTTATCATTATTTTTAAAACAACTCTCGACTCAATGCACAGTAACATAAAGCCCGCTTTCAATAGAGACATCCATCAGTACAGTAATCAATCAAAAAATAATATTTTTATTAGATCTGTGATGTGATAATTTCAATTTAAATTAAAAAAATAAAAAAATATTGTTCAAAAACAATAAATAATACACACAAGATTGGTATAACAATTACAATGTTTTTTGATTATATTTCTTGATAAAACTCCATATGTAATGAATTTACAATTTACAATTTATTATGTACAATTTATTATGTACAATTATTATGTACAATTTATTATGTTCCAATTTATTATGTTCATCAATTATATGTTAACACAACATGAAAAAAATATTTTTAAAAAGTTTATATTTTTTCTTTAAATGAACAAGCTATGAATATTGTGAAAGTTATTACAACAAATGAAACTAACAGGTTATTATAAATTATTTTACCTAACTAACATAAGGGACTATTTGATTTTATAAATTGCTTTATAGTTCTCCTATAGTTATTTATGTATTGTTTAATATTTCAATACCAGCAGTACTTTCTAAATAACGATATGCTTTTTTTTTATTTCCAGACACGTCATTTGAGTCCGGAATGTCAGACGACTACGCCATCCCTCCGGACGCGGTGTCGGCGTGCGAGGCAACGTCTACGTCGCTCTCGCTGCCGTCACTCGCCACGCGCGGCAGCGTGGCTGGCGCGCCGCCCGCTGACTCCCCGCGCCGCCAGGAGCCGCTGGAGAAGAGCGGCCATCTTGCCAAGCTCGGCGGAAAACTGAAGACTTGGAGGAAGCGATGGTTTGTCGGGTTTAATTTCATAGTTTTTAACGGCTAGTTAGATGCACGATGATCTAGATCATAGGTTCCTCAAAGTTGAGTTGGCTCCGACCCATCTAACAAAAAATTCTTACCTGGAACCCACCTTTTATCCAAAAAACAAATTGAGAAAATTCCTTTATTTGCAATCTTGGTACCGAAAAAAGTGACGAAGTGTTATTTTTTGAAAATTTCTAAAAATGTCAATCAACTCGAAAACTATGAGACTTTTACTAGACATATTTATTTATTTTCTGGACCATCATGGTGTCCCCTATCTATAGGTATAAGGTTAATCATTCATTATGCCACTTTCTGTATGAACACAGATAATCATACTCAAATATAGGCGAAAACGCCAATATCGTTTTTTTATATAACGGATCATTTAAAAAAATATTTATTTAATTCCATTATGACACAATTATTGACTGTCATATCCTGACTTCCTAGAAAATTCAGTGATAACTCGAGACTCTTAATACAAAAAATACATAATTCGCAATGTCGAAATATAATACAGATAAGTGATTTAATAGTGCATTGGTGTAGCAATTTAATTTTGTCTAATTTTATAATTCAATTTTACAATCAATTTTCCTAATATAAATAAAAGATTTCTAGAATAAAATTACGTTTGTATAGTATTTACTATCGCCGACTAGCGACTATCACCGACTGTTACATGCTAGGAAATTCAGCCCTCCGGGCCTCGCTTTATCGGCCTTGCGGGCCTCAGTTCATTAATTAGAATCTCGGGAGAAACTAAATACTCACTTTTTTCTGTTTTCTCAGAAAGCTACTTTTTCTGCCTGTCTGTTATTATTTAATTTTTTTATCACACCATAACAGGCCAGGAGGCCCAAGTAGCACAGAAACTTTTTTTCCACCCAACATATTGCCATCTAGCGGCCGACCTGTGAAACGTTAATTTAAAATTTCATCAAATATACGAACCAGTATCACATATTTTCAACTCGCATACGAAGCATTTCACTCTGTGTACCATATATGTATGTACAATTCGATTTCTAATCAAGCCAAGTGAACACACGAACCAGTACACTATGAGGCTTTTAACAAAAATTTTACCAGCTGGCACAGAGGACAGATGCGATCAATAATTTCTAGAACAATAATTAATCAATATTTTAATGTCTCAATTAGTAATAGTTTAATTATCAAATTACACTGCATTGTGTGTATCGATGCATTTCCCTTGGTTGCGAATAAGGGGATGATGATAGTGAATACTTATTTATAAATCAACCATTGTTCGTGCATATAAAGTTTTAAAGTAAATAAACTAGATTTAATAATTTCCTGCAGGTTTGTCCTGAAGAATGGCACGTTGTCATACTGGAAGTCGCAATCTGAAATGACCAGAAAACCACAAGGGCAGATTGGTTTGGGCGAAGCTTGTAAAATTTCAAGGAATGACGGAGCAGCTACCTTCGAAATATACACCGGCTCCAGAACATACTATCTCACCGCCGACAGCATAGCCACTATGGAGGACTGGATAAGAGTTTTACAGGTTTCTAAAAATATTATTTAATTTTATTAATCGTATACAGCATTTATAATTTGTGTAATTGCGATAGAAATTGAATTGAAAAAAGTCCCAACAGAAAGCCCGTACGAGGTTTCACCTTAACCTGAATTACTCAATACCGAGAACCCATACGACGTTTTTCATATGTAGCTCCAAGAGTGTTCAACGTCTTGGATGAATGTTTAAGGTCATAAGTGGATTTTATCGAAGGGAAGAGACAACTGTACGAGATTGCTGCCGGAATAAATTTATTGTAGCGATGTTTTGTGTATCTATCGCTATTTTTTATCTTTGCCATTATGTTTGTCACTTTGTATGATATCTATTCTTTTATAATTTTTTTAAGGTATTCAATGTTGTTTTCGGACTCTTATTTTTAAAATAGTTATTGTGTTATGTGTTATTTATTTCTTATAATTTATTTTGTTTATTTATTCTTACAAATACATGTATTACCACAAAAAAAACCTATTCCTCTATGAGGGGAGGAGCCCTGTGATGAGTTGGGATACAACATAATGGAAAGTGGGAGAATAGAACAACAGAATTCACGAGTGGTGCAATAAAAATAATCTTCTTCTCAATATAGATAAATGCCAGGTTATTTCCTTTTCTAAAAGTAAGAAACCTTTAATTTTTAACTAGTTTTTGAACCACGCAACAATTGAAAGAGTTGATTTCATTAGGGATCTTGGCATAATTTTTGATGATAAACTTACATTTATCAAACATATTGACAAGATTTCAAATGAGGCGCTAAGTATGTTGGGATTTATTTGTAGGATTACTAATAAATTTGAAAGTATCGCACCAATCAAGTCACTTTATTGCTCCCTGGTTAGAAGTCGTTTAGAATATATTTCTCCAGTCTGGTCGCTGGTCGTCCCATTATCGTGTACATTCTGATTCACTCGAGCGCGTCCAGAAGAAATTTCTAAAATATATTAATTTTAAACCTCATATTCCAGCTGCTTTATTTAATTATAATCAATTGTTGTCTTCAGCAAATCTTTTAAGACTTTCTGATAGAAGAATCCTAACTGACCTAATATTACTTTTTAAGGTGATCAACTCGTTAATTGACTGTCCAGAATTGCTGGAGTTGGTGTGTTTCCGTGTACCTGGTCGACATACCCGCCACAGATCTTCTTTTTGTTCTGCAAGTTCTAGAACCAACTATCACATGCACTCGCCTATCCCTAGGCTCCATAGATATGGCAATCAGTATGAGGACAAGGCTGATATATTTGGTTCTGGACTTGATAGTTATAAAACGAGTCTGATTTCTTTTTTTCTCTCGCAATATTATTCTTAAACTTTTCTTTATATTTAAAAATGTTTTTCCTTTTTTTGTTTTTTCATATTTATGTATTTATTTCGTTAATATTTTTGGTTATGTTTTTATATATGTATTTTATTTTTTTTCATATTTATGTTCAATATATATTAAAGGAAATTTATGCCGTTTATGTAAAATAAATAAATAAATCCTAAATCCTAAATAAGTACATTTTATTAAACATCAGCAAAAATAAAATTTTTAAATTGTTACATAAACGTATATTTTAATAATCATCTGGGCAACACGCTTAATAACGTTTTTGCTTTTAACTCCCTTACATGTAAAATGTACCTTAGTTTAAATGAATAAATAAATCTAATTCAATTAAATATAGTCATTAAGAAAAATGACAATATCCGTCTTAGCCTTTTATACAAATCGCGAAACTCACAGAGAAGTCAAAACAATTTCGTAAATAATAGTTTAGATAATTAAACTTGTATAATTAATCCACTCGTAGGTAGTCATGTGGTATTATTATTTTGCACTGCATATAAAAAATGTGTGCCTTAAAACATGTTGTGCCGTGTTAGGCAGACCACACGCAAGTGGAAGTGTGATCATTTAAACCAATAGCTGGCTATAAGCCCTTTAAATGCCTAGACTTTTAATATTTTCTTTCATCAAACAGGTTTTTTCATCGAGTATTTATCTTTTTTTTTTCAGAATGTCCAAAGGCGCAACGCTACCAAATTACTTTTGAGCAAAGAAGACAACAAGCCAACAATTCAAGGATGGCTAACAAAAGTAAAGAATGGACATGGAAAGAAAAGCTGGTGTGTCTTAATCGGAAAAATGTTTCTTTACTTCAAGACATCGGCAGATAACGTACGTAACTAATTGCCATTCTGCTACTCCTCCATAACAACTATCACACCATTTCTCCGTTGAAGTAGACAGAGAAGATGAATTGACAAATGCATCTATTCTGACATACTTTCCTAGCTTTTTCGACATTCATACATCTTGTCATACATGCCATTCACTTGTGTTTGCTTTTAAAATGACAGATCCCTTAGATTTTAGTTTATTTATAATATTCTTGGCTGTCCTCAACCTACATTACCTACGTTCACTCTATCCATATATATCTGTTTGTTTCCTTTAATTAATATTTGAAGCAGTCAAGTTATGATTTGCCATGCTATGTTAATCACTAAATTAAACTTTAAAAATCCTAAGGAAAATTAATGTTCCTTTTTCAAGGTGTAAAAATTGATTAAATTGTATTCTTTAATCTTATCAAAATTGTATACATTTTAAATGCCTAGTACATCAACTAACATGTGTTCAGTTTTCCATGTCTTTAATATCAATTCTCAAAAAATAAATTATTTTGGATTGACGGACATTTCATGCATCATTAAATATTTTTTAGAATTTGAATAAAAAAAATAAATTAAGGGGGTACCCATAAAAAACCAAATTAATATATTTTAAAATGTATTTTATCAATTATTTTACAAAAAACCTTTAACCGGCTTCAAAGTACTCTCCATTGAAGTCAAATCTTCTGTTCCATTGTTGGAAACATAGATTAAATTCGTCTTTCGTGAAATTTAACAGTGTCTCTATTGTTTTTAATTCACCTCAGCAGCGTCGGCAAAACTGTCTTATCCTTTCATGCATCTTTTTATTTCGGGGAGTAAAAAAAATTCCCAGGGGGCTATATCAGGTGAGTAGGAGGGATGGGCCACAGTGGTCCTACCTTTTTTGCTCTCAAATTGGTGCACAGAGAGAGCTGTCAGCCACCATCCTCAAATCTTCTCTTAAATCCAAATTACTCCAGATAGCTCCACAACTTCTCTGGTAGTCTTTCATCGGACTTCTGGAATGATTTGGAAAATTATAGCGGTATTTTCGTCGGTTTAGGCCATCGAAAAACGTCCATAGCTGGTTTGGTCATCAATTGAAATTTCCCTTCTTTTTAAATGGGAAAAACACTTAAACATTTTCTCGATAGAATAATTTTGGTAGGGCGTTGTTAACATTTTAAGAGTTTCTGTGCCAGCTTTCCCAAGCTGGAAGTCAAACTTCACAGCCGTCTGCTTAATTGTCCATTGCAAAAACGACGAGCACGCAAAACTACTTTTAAACAGAACCTTTCTCAACAACTACATCTTCCATACTGATCGGGAAAAGGTAACTCTACACAATCCTACTGGCAGAACCCGGAACTACAACGGTTTGGGTACCCCTACGTATATATTATTTTTCTAGCTATTTTTTATTCTCCTATATTCATTTTACATTGTTTATAATGTTTGGCGTTGTCTTTGTGTCTATCGTAGAATCCAGCTGGTCAGATCAATATGCGAGATGCCAGAGTAGAAGACGTTGAACATGTCTCCGATTCTGATTCAGAAGAAAGGAACGAGGAATCTCAAACACATCTTACTATTGCTATTTACCCCCAACATCAAGTAAGCTTTCATTTATATTTAAATAAATACCGACACATCTCCAATACATACAGTCATGCAATACTGAAGCCTTCTCACCACGGCAACATAGAGATCGGAAGGAGTAATATGACGTCAATTATATTATGAAAATTAACATAACCTATATCTAGCTGATTTATTCTTATCTTACCATAGCCATTTCAATTATATTTTTTAAAAATAAATATTTGCGTTCTAATGATTTACCCAAATATTTCGTTTTGATGGCCATTTTCAGCGAGTTTTAAATAACTTACTATTAGAAAATTGGAATCAAGTTGGGGTAGAGTGGGATTCGAACAACGGACCTTTGAACCGTGAGTCCGAGACACTAGCTACAGGACCACAACCCGATATTATTTATTTAACTTTTTGTACATAATATTAATTGTATATTGGCGGGCTTATTGCCAAATGGCAATTTCTTCCAACCAACCAATAAGATTAAAGTTTTATTTTTTTTAACCCATTGCAACACAAAGCCGGCGAATCGCTGGCCAAGGTCGATTTGTCACTGACTCACAAAGCGGGCAATTCGCCAGTTTTTTTTTTTTTTTTTTTAGAAAAAGAAATATTTGCGTTCTTATGATTTACCCAAATATTTAATTTTGAGGGCCATTTTCAACGAGTTGTAAATAACTCACTATTAGAAAATGGAATCGAGTTGGGGTAGAGTGGGATTCGAACCGCGGACCTTCGGTCCGTGAGTCCGAGACACTAGCCACAGGACCACAACACGATTTTACTCCTGTTTGTCTTTGGAGTGATTTTTTTTGCATGAAACCTGAATGACAATAACTTTATTCATAAAAATGACATACATAAGTATATTTCGGTTACTGATTTCATAATAAAATGTAATAATAGCAATTTATTATAAAATATTAATTTCGTCTTAATGTTGTTGTAATAAAAAAATGTGTCAAAATTAAATAGTGTGTTGTATGAATAAAAATTGTCATCTTTATTAGTGGTGCAATGGGTTAAAGTCAAGTTACAAAACATAATTAATAGAAAAAAAAAGCTAACGATACGTATGTAAAAATAGAAATAAATGTATTTATGAAAAATTATCTTAAATCAATACCATTACTCAATGCGAAAAGGGAAAAAAGAGGAAACAGGAAAGAAGGAGAGATTAAGGAAGGGAAATATGTTTCTTTAGACGTGATTTAAACAAAGATACTGTAGTAACATCTTTAATGGTGGATGGGAGACGATTCCACGTGGAGCCAGTGAAACTGACTCAATGGAAAGCTTTTGGTCCCAAATGTTATCTGTATGTTATCTATTCTGCGTCACATTCACTATTCTGCCCTACAATGGCCATTCAAACCAGCCAATGACAGATCATAAGCCCTGTAAATACCTAGACTTCCATATACTCTTCTCAAAAATGTTTTCCCTCTCAAGAGCAACAAATTTAGAACTAAATTTTAATCTAAAGTGATAATATACTTTGATTTACCCACAGGTTGAAAAACACTGTGTTAAGCAATTTATTTATATTATTTTTTATCATCAATGTGAACTTTAATAATATATTTTTTTAAATTATATTCATATATCTAAAATTATCTTTTTTACTGATAAGCTTTGATGGATTGATAATGTTTTGTGTATGTCAGTATTTTTTATTTTTTACCAATAATAACCTCCATGGAAAACGCAAAATGTTAATGATTATTCTTTTCTCATTTAAGTTTTTTATTTTTTGTCACATTTCATGTTTACGTCTTTAACATAATTTATGAAAACTTAATTGGTGTTTTTATGTTACAAAATCACTGTTTTTAATACTTCTTACATATAACTGCATGTTTTCTGAATACTTTTTTTTTTTTTTAAATAATTTCCTCTTATTGATTTAAGAATAGTCCGAAAGGAGCATAGAATCATATTTGAATACATCGGACTGTGTCCATAAAACTCCCCACTTTCGCCACGCGCATCCGTATAGTCTCCGCGTAATGTTGCCAGATCGTGAAAAATAAAATAATTATATTTCTTTTAAAAGGCAATTTGTTAATTTCTCTAAAATTTTATTGTACATGTGGAAACATTGATTGACACAACAGAGTAGATAAGTAAAGTGTCATTTAATAAGAGTAATTTAATTAATGAACTTTGAATTTAAAAAATAAAACAATTTTTTTTACATAAAACGGATATTGTTAAATAATATTTGATGTTTTAAAGATAATGCTGGTCAAATGTTCATCACGGCGTTGTTTAATCCGAGAGGTCTAATTTTCATTAGTTCTCTCATTGGATGAGCAAAGTAGCATAAAAAATTTGACTTTCCTGGCAACACTAACAAAAGATTCATTTTGTTTTCTTTGACAATCTGACAGATGGAAAAATAATTCAATTTTTAAGTAATACATTTGCTACTTACACACTCATTTGTTACTTACACATGAAATGTGATCCCATCCTGTTTCTTTTTTATCCCAGCAGCATTTCTACACTTTAAAATGACACAACACGGCATAGTTGAATTCAAATCGGGAGCGATGTCTACAAAAAAACTAATTGGTCAAAACGTAAAACTACTCCTTTAAGAGTAGTTTAGTAGCCTTCTGTTTGATGTGCGTATGCGGTTTCTAGACTATTCTTAATTCTATGGATTTGATATTATATTGTTCGATAATAATTTATTTATGTTTTTCCTTATAAATTGATAACTAACTATGCACAACACTCTTTCCTCTTTCGTTCTTGCTCTAACTATAATGCTTTTTTTTCATCTATTGATATATTTTACATGCCCCTTTATTTATTTTTAAATAAATTAAGACTCCTTATTTCTGGCTGCGATACGATCCCACAGATTCTAGTTAAAAATGTCAATATGAGAGGTACATTCATTTCCTAGTCTGTGCATCCTCAGTATGGGTGAGTGACAAAGATAGCTAGTTTGAGAAGGGTGACAATAATATTATCTAGAGTATATTGTCTAGTTCTATGTGTTGGTATGTTAATATTCATTTAATCCAGGAGTTCGCAACAATTGAATTCAGAATTAATGATTTTATGTTAAAATATTAAGTCCGTTATTTACCTGCAATCCTCCAGAGTAGGTAAATTCAAAGAATTTAACAAAGACATGTAGTCAATTTGTTATATAGGAATATGCAATTTGAAATTAATGAATCTCTAAAATGTTCATTGAACTCTTTCAACATTATTTGTGTGAATTTTGTAAAAAGGGGACCATATAGTAGAGTTGAGGGCATTGGAAGCAAAGATAGCATACCCCGTTTTGGTGTTTTCGAAAAAAATAACAAAAACTGATACACTAATGCCAAAGAGAGTCTATATGTTAGAAATGTTATTTTCACTGAACTTAAACTTTAAGATACTAATAAATTAGCTTTAATAGAAGCATGAATTCAAAAAACTTCCTAATATTTGTATGGCACGGCCTTTTAAAAAAAAATTATTCTCAAGCCTGTCATCGGTCGAATAAAATGACTGATGGATATTGCTGTTTGCTTCCAAACACTATTTTCAAACCATCAGAAGTATGATTTTAAACTACATTTGCAACTTAACTCATGATTTTTATAAAAATAAAGTTGATTAACTACAGAATGACATCATAACCAAAAAAAAATTTTTTTTGGAAGTTGCTATCTTTGCTTCCAAAGCCTTCAGTTGTACTGTAATTGGCTTCTAACGACCAAGGATATATACAAGAGTTTCACTATTTTAACTGATTCAAAATCTTTTATAGTTCTAAGAATGAAACCCATAGTTTTCATACTTTTAGAAGTAATGTGGTTGATTTTGTACCGTGTATCACATGCACTCTTTTCGAATGTGTCAGTCATTAGGAATGATGTTGAACAACAACAACAACAAACCATCACCCCGTTTCCCCGTAAGGGTAGGCAGAGAGGATAGAACGCCACAACGCTCTATCTTTGCATACAGATCTCGCTTTCTCTACATTCATACATCTTCTCATGCACGTGCGCCGATAATTCCGACTTTTGACATGTCCATATAGAAGTATTTGTTGGATTTGGTCATGCCATGTCTTCTCGGTCTTCCTCTATTTCTGGATCCATCAACATTCGCATTGTAAATATTCTTAGCCGTTCTTTTGCTGTCCATCGTTCTACATGTCCAAACCAGCGCAGAGCTCCTTTCTTGATTTTGTCGATAATGCTTGTCTCAGCCTTACATAATGTACGGATCTTAACATTTGTGCATCTATCGTACATAGTTTTACCACACATTCGCCTGAGAGATCGCATTTCGACACCATTCAGCCTACTTTCATCCCTGTTTTTCCGAGTCCATACTTCGCTCCCATACATCAGGGTCGGGACCAGGACTCCGTTGTGAACTGCTAATTTTTCCTCTTGTGACAAACATTTATTTGCCAAGGTTGATTTAAGTGCACCGTTCCCTCTGTTCCCACTCCTCCCAATTACCCAGAAGAACTCTATTTGCATCTGAACAGCCCGAAAATCTAAAAAATGAACACATTTTCATGTTTTTAAAACGTTATTATTTATTATTTTCAGGGCCCTACCTATTTACTATTCAGTAACAAAGCAGAGAAAGACGCGTGGCTTTACAATTTAACAGTTGTGAGTGGTGGAGGACTCAGTCAAGGAACACACTATGAACAACTTGTTCAAAAGCTCATGGAGACTGATGGAGATCCAAGTAAGTGTATTGTGAAAAACTGTATTTGATGCAGTTGTGTATAATTTTTTACATTTTGCTTGGAAAACAGTTCAGTGGGAGAATTTTGGGGGTCATAACTCCCAACAATATTTAATAAGTGTTACATTCTAATATCAATAATAAAAAAACCGTTATCAGCATAGAATTAAGAATAGTCCAGCACATCAAATAGAAGGCGATTAAACTACTCATAAATGAGTAAGTTTACGTTTTGACCCATTAGTTTCTTTGTAGACGTCGCTCAGTACGCAACTCTTGATTTGAATTCAACTATGCCGTGTTGTGTCCTTTTAAAGTGTAGAAATACTGCTAGGATCTTAAAGAAACAGGATGCAATCACATTTCTTGTGTAATTAGCAAATGAATGTGTATATAGCAAATGCATTACTTAAAAATTGAATTATTTTTCCATCTGTCAGATTGTCGAAAAAACAAAATGAACATTTCGATAGTGTTGCCAGGGTAGTAAATTTTTTTACCCTACTCTGCTCATCTAATAAGAGAAATAATGAAAATTGGACCTCGGATTAACCAACTCTGTGGTGGGCATTTGACCGACATTATCTTCGAAACATCAAATATTATTTAACATGATATAAAAATATCAGTTTTATGTCAAATAAAATTTGTTTTACATATTAAGTTTAATGTTCATTAATTCAATTACTCTCATTAAATGACCCTTTACTTATCTACTCTGTTGTGTCAATCAATATTTCCACGTGCACAATAAAATTTTAGAGAAATTAACAGATTGCTTTTTTTTTTACCTTACATTTGTGTTATGATTATTTTTTTTCCCATCTTGCAACATTATGCGTCGACATCACGAATGCGTGCGGTGAAAGTGGGGCATAGTGGGGGAATTATTGGACACAGTCCGATGTATTCAAATATGATTCTAAGCTCCTTCTGGACTATTCTTAATTCTATGGTTATTGGTAATATATCCAAAAATAAAAATATATTCTTTTAATTTCAATTACATATTTTTTTCTAAATTGTCTTTCATGATGTATACAATTATAATCTATTTTTTAAAATACTGGACTGAACTGATCATTTAGTATGACGAAAAAATGGTAAAACATGTATACGTGGCGAGAATGAACCGTAACGTGGGACGAGGACGACCAAGGAAGTCGTGGCATGATCAGATAAACCAAAATCTTGAGTCTGGTCATGTCAAAAGCAGGCAGAACCGAAGGGCATGTATGAATGTATGTCAGGATAGACGTGTGTGGCGGTCCATTCTCTCTGCCTACCCCTTCGGAGAAATGGCATGATGGTAGTAGTAGTAGATATATTGTTTGGGATCATACTTTTGCTTTCCCATTTGATTACATTTTATCAAGTAGAGTGGCATTTAGCCACGGTTTTTCATTTTTTCTACTTATCATTTTTTTTTCATTCTTCCAGATTGTGTCCTATGGCGACACCCTCAGCTTCTTCATTCCAAAGACAATATTGCATCTCCATTAACATCCCTGAACTCAGAAGCATTACAAGCAGAAGCCATCAAACTCTTTAAGGTACAATACTGTTTTACTGTTCTATTTAAGACCGCAAAAATAAATTCATTTTTATATCCCTATTAGTATCTATCTAACTTCTTAAAACCACACCAATCTGATGATGTTGCGAGAGCGATGAAACCAGTTATTTGGTCTATCAAACTTAGTGGATTAAACAGTCGTCATCATTGTCGTTTCCTTATCAGTGGTGCATACGGCACTGTATTGGCACCCCAATAGCGTATTTGATCAATTTTGTCACATGGAAGGCTGGGTAATCAGTTTTACACTTCAGGGGCCAGTCCAGGAACAATGAAATATTTCAGCTCCAAGGAACTACTAGAACGACGACGAACCGCTAATTAAAGATGGACGACCTTTATTCTTCTTCTTCTTCCAAGCGGTCCCTCAATGCTGAGGATCGTGATCACCATGAACACTTCTGATTAGTCTGTTCCACTTCAGTCTGTCCTCAGCCCAACAAACTGACTCATCCAATTTTAGCCCCGTAGCCACCTTTATTTGGTCAGTCTATCTATATAGGATTCTACCCCGGCGTCTCCTACCTTCAATTTGGCCAGACATTATTGTCTTTTCTAGATTGTCTGGCTCCCTCCCATTAAATCACTTAAAATCAAAATCTGCGTACATCACACAGATCTGTTGTTGAATGTGGGCTGGTTAAATGTACTTACTAAACCTTAACTACGGTCTTACAAATATTGTACGTCCCCAAAATAGTTTTTTTTTTCATATTTATTTCGTAACTTCTAAGTCAATAGATAAATAAATATTTTTCTGTGAATACGGTTATTGTTTTATTTATCTTTTTGCCTTATATTTTAAACATTTATTTGTACCATAAACAATAAACACAACAATTATATTTTATGAATGTCCCAGAGGTCTTTAAAAACAGACAAATTTCATTCATATGCCAGTAGTGGTGTTGCCACGTATGCGTTAAACTGCGATAGGGAGAAATATAAATGGATCTTACTTTCTGGATAAACCCTGTAAATATCATTATTTCTGTTTCCAGTGCTGCCAGCTGTTCATGTCTGTGGCGGTGGAGCACGCGGGAATCGACTATCATGTGGTCCTGGCGCAGAACGCCCTCCAGCAATGCCTGGAGGTGGCGGAGCTTCAGGACGAACTGGTGTCTTGCCTCGTGAAGCAGACCAGCCGCCACCTCCACACCAAGCACGGCGTGCAGGTAACCCCCAAGGCCGGGCGGAGGGCGGAGGACCAGGGGCGCTCCTCCCCTAGCACGGGACGCATGCACCTCAGGCTTAAGAATGTAAGTGCTTGTAGCCGGTAGCATGCCCAAATTCCTCTGGTCGGAACGCACCAATCACCGCAACTATAAATGCAAATAAAATTAAAATCAAAACATTTTGTTTTCAACAATTATGTTTTTTATTTATTTACCGACCGGTTTTGGAGCAACATATTTTCAAAATCCGCTAAATCCTGGGGGGGATACCAGAAATGCCTCAGCTGAAACGCTATAAATAAGAATTTTTTAAATGTCGTGGTTGTGTTTATTAACTGTTTTATAGTATTTCAACTTTTCTGCGAAATTCAGATATTTTTTCATAAAATTCTGTTGCGAGAAGATGCTATATGGCATCGCGCTGCTCTCTCTGCGGTAGGCGGGAAGTTGCGAGCGGAAATCCAAATAAAATGTAAACCACGAAATCCGGTTTTTTGTGTTTATGGCTGGAATATTGCACCCAACTATCAAAAAGTACATGTGCTAACTGACCGAATACATCAACAATTATTTAACTATAAAGCGATGAATTGTAATGTTTGCTGTATGCACGGGGGAAAGCAAAGACAATTGTGAATTGTTACTGCAAGTTTTCAGCAGAAAAATATTTTAGTAATTTTGATACATTCTGAACATTACAATATAGGATTATTCATAAAATTCAAATCAAAGTGATGATTAAAAAAAAAATTAACTTAATATCCTACATGGGGGGACTTTGGAAGGGTTAAAATCAAAATATTTGGTAAAGAAAAATCCACTAAAGTTTTATGCAAAATTACTGATTTATAAAGTTTTTATTGTCTTCTGTAATGTTATCATTTATACACATTGTATTCAAATGAAGGTGATGATATGTATTAGACTCCTGAGGTTTCATAATTAAATTGGATTTATATTCAATTCTTAATATTATATTACCTATAAAGGAGCACGTGTTGCTCCGAAACCGGTTGGAAATGAAATATTAAAATATGTTAAAAATATTACAACAGAGACAGAAAGCGTTTTCGAAAAAGGAGCGCAAAATTCTAGGCATTTACAGGGCTCATGACCTACCATTGACCGGTTTAAATGGTCACTTTGCGCAATGTGTAACATTCACCATTTTGCCTATGTTCGATTTTTCCATTGAACGTCGCTTTTTTTTCCTAAACATCCCTTTTTCTTAAGCTCTTACATCTGTTGATATTTGTAAAATTAAGTCTCTAACAGAGGAATAATTTCATTCAAGATTTTATCGAAAACTGCAAAATTTTAAATGGCTGTGAAAAAATTTTTTCAACCATTCGAGTCTTATATTTTTTGT
Source organism: Micrasema longulum (assembly GCF_059751315.1). Lineage (NCBI taxonomy): Eukaryota > Metazoa > Arthropoda > Insecta > Trichoptera > Brachycentridae > Micrasema > Micrasema longulum. Next base: position 624,886 of record NW_028277304.1, read on the forward strand.
TCAACTTCATACGTGTTGTACTTTTACACGTGATTTTATTTTAAAACTTTTTATTTTTTAAAGCACTCCTCTCCAAATCATGAGAACCTCTCTCTTTTATGTAGAGTGAGCTTTTACTAAATTTTGTTCATTATATTTTTTAAGTAAACCTTTTTCTATAAAAAACTAAATATTGTTTTTATATAAGGTGTTTTTCATTTTTTGGCAAATTCAAATTAGATGTATTTTTAAAATAACGTAGTGCTGTTTCCGACCAGTATTGTTTTCTAGCGCTTCAAAAGCTTTATATGGAAAAACACACATTTTTATTACACTAATATGTAGTGCTATGCAAATGTCCCGGATTTTTGACAATTAGCATGCTAATTTAACCAAAAATATATATCAACGAATACAACCAAATTATTTTACCAAATATTTTGGCCGTAAACACATATAAATTTGTTTCGATGTATAAAAACAGACTATGGTCATAAAATGTACACTTGTATAACCCTGTGTTTAATATTTGAAATCAAATTAACACTCAATTAAAAAAACATTTATTTAATCTTCTTTCAAATGAATAAAATGTCGTTTTGTATGAGAAGACTGTTGACCAATGATTTCGGTGAAAATCTGTGTAACTTCTGTATCAACTAAAAAATGTAATTATTCACATAGAATCTGACAATGATAAAATTGTTAACTATTCAGTATTTTTACAGATAGTAAAAAAAGGGCCCCCGTGGTGTACTGGTTAAGACACTTGACTCACGCACGGAAGATTCCGGGTTCGATACCTGGTAAAAACACAAAACTTCAATTTAAAAATAAAATATTTTTGTGTTTTTTATTACATTTTTAGATAAATTTTGATGGATTGATTGATGAAACATTTTGCCCGTGTTGAGATTTACAAAATAGACATTTCGATTAACTGTTTTAGAAAATCCCTTTAATCTAATCTAATCTAACCTAATCTAATCTAACATAACTTAACCTAACCTAACCTAACCGAACCTAACCTAATTTTTAACTCTTTTTCACCATATTACGTGGGATGTAATTGTTGTAAGGAAAGCAAGCATCTATTAAAAGATGTTATTAGGATACTTATGTATCTCAGTTGAGATTATTTTTATTACAAAATAATAATAATAACGTATCCCTTGCTCTATGAGGCCAAGAGCCCTGTGTTGAGTAGATAAAAATTAAAATTAAAAATTATTACATAAACATATATTTCAATAGACATCTAATATGAATATATTATTTAAGGCTAGTTACTCGCCAGACCTCTTTCACAAATAAAGTACTTAATTTTCTTTTTTTTTTGGTTTGGTTGATACATTTGCATAACATTATGTAGCGGTTTAACAGATTTAACTAAGTTTGTGTTTTTTTGTATGTAGTGATTTATTTACCACGTTAGTTTTATTATCAAGAATTATTTACAAAATCTTACTTGCATATTGAATATTTTTTATATTATATAGCTACCAAATAATCGATGACTAATAAAATTAAGCAAATGGTTTTTTTTTAATAATTGAATTTCTCAAGTGGTTGAATAAAGTTGTGTTCCGAAATTGCTTGGTATCAATATGAATACTGTAGTGATTTCAAATAAAATATTCATATTATAAAAATATGTACATTTTTATAATCATTATCAATATGTATTTTTTTTATTGTATGCTTAACATTTTGATTAATTGAGGCCTTGCATAATCTGCTTCTTGCCATGCTATTTCAGCTTCTACAAGTTTATATGTTTATAATCTAGTCTGTCAAAAATAGTAGAAATTATTTCAGTACTCTGCTGATGTTATATTTATGCTTTACGTTAGTTCTTAAGTAGAGTTTACATGAGGACGATACAATATTGTTCTGCCTCAGCATCTGCCATATTATCCACGTGTGAACAGCAAAATTGCTACAAATGTAAGACAGGACATTATTCCGAGACATTGTCACAGAGGTAGACAGGCCGGCTATCTCTGCGAGACAATGACTACCCCCACCACTACGAGTGCGCGCACAGACAGAACTGTATGACAAAAGGGATTTACTCGATGGATTTAATCGCGCCGAAGACGGCCGCAGAAAAAAAAAAAATATATATTTGTCCTTAAACAATTCCAATACATCTAGGTATAATATTTTATTTTTTTTCGCAAACTCGCTCATAACAAATGTCGTCGCTTATTCATTTTTGCAGCACTAACGTGTGAACTACGGCTGAATTTTCATATTTTACCAGTGTCCTGTCCTGCGCGGTCGAGGCTGTTCACAGAGCTGGGACAATACAATATTGTCCTATCTTTTGTTTTGTCCTTGTGTAAATCTAGCTTTAATAACCTTAACGACAAATCTTAACATTTTATTTGTAGGTATATAATATTCATCAAGAACTTGTTTTTAAAATTCACTCTTTCATCAAACTGAGATTAAATAATAATTGGGGAATAATCACCCGACAATTCCTTTATCTCGGTTGAGAAATCCTAACGGAGTTATATTCCTGTATTAGTCTTTAAACATTTGAACACACTCAAAACATTAAGCTATATTATCTCCTCGCTATGGCTTGAGCTATATTGAGTGCTGTAGCGAATGCCCCTTGGTTTTCCAGAAACGCCGAATATCTACAAGTGCCTCTAGTAATAGACGAGATTAGGAAATTCAGTGTGGTGTACCGGCAAAGATTCGGCAACCACATCAATAGTCTGGCCAGTAGAGGTGTGTAGTTCGCGAACGACCCTGTCATACTGACAAGGTCAGAAACATTGAACTAGAGACATGTTTCTTTCATCTCGGGCAGTTAGTTCACGAACTGAATGGCTCTTTGTGTCATTTGGCTCTTTGTGTCATTTGGATCTTTTATATCTTTGTGTCTTATGGATCTCTAGCTCATTTCGTTCATTCATTGAACGAGATTGTGTCCTTATCTCTGTGGTTAGTAGGTAGATTAGATACTTACACATACACTCTGTATCCATAGTAGGTACCTAAATGCCTAAACTGGCTGCTTTGTTCATTTTTCTCCTTTATCTCCTGCAAAATTTAATTGACACTAATTATGAAATGTTGTGATAAAAATGCTATTTTATGAATTATTATTTACATTTATGTTGAGATGAAAACATTAGGTATTCGTTTTTCATTAATGCCCTCTAATGTGAACAAGAGGTTAGTTTGTTCACTTGAGTTTATTGGATTATGTATTTTTCTGTTCTATTTTGCTGTATAAATAATTACAGAAACAATTTTATTAATTCATTATAAAAACATTCATATTTATAACCTTATAATGGCTTATTAGTCTGTGCCTGTGTTAAACCACAATAATTAACATTAAAAAAAAAGTAACTTAAAATGATGAAGTGATTAAAATATATCAATTTCAGAATAACAGTCCAATCGGACGATATAACATTAAAAAATAATTATAAATGAAACAATGTAAAAAATAACAACCTAGTTGTGGAATAACTTATTAGGTCAGTTATCCATTTTGTGCTAGAGGCCGACTAATGTTTTTTTTAAAAATATTATTTGTGTATATTTTTTTTAATTTGCCTTAGTTTATTTCATAATATATATTAAAACTGCACACGTTATAAATATAAAAACCTAATTTTTAAAAATGTAAACTCTCTAAGGGATTTTAAAAATTCATTGTAAAAGTAAATAAAAAATAAATAAACCTAGCATGAAATATAACTTTCGATAATATATAATATGACGTTTTTTTTCTAAATAAAATAATTTATCTGTTTTCTACAGGTTTGTGATATTATAATATCTAAAGAACAATATAATCAAATCTATAAAGAAAATCATGCTGACAAACCAGCCAAAGGTTTATAATTATTTGTTTTATTCACCACTCCTACGCATTTGGCTCAAGCGAACGAAAGAACAAAACGAACTAGAGACATGAAAGACACGAAAGATATGGAGACACAAATGATACGACGATGCGAAAGATGCGGAGATATGATGACCTAAATAAGCCGAATGAGCAAAAGACACATTCGTTCAATTGAACTACTTAAAAGATTCGGTCTTTTTGGTGATGCAGATCAAGTGACACGTATCCTCTCGGTGACAGGGTTTTATCCACGTCTACTGGCCAGCAGCTTACTAGATGTAATTGGACATGTTGGGCATCGCATTTGGTTTAGATTCTGGATTTGCCAAACAGGTAGATAGCCTACCAGTTCCAATGAAATTTATGTCAGATATTACCTGATGTCCTCCTCTCTCTTACTCAATAAATCAATAAAAAAAGACCTACTTATTGTCTAGGACCGGTTGTAGATTGAAAATTGACATTTAAATGCATTGAGATATAATATAAAGAGATAGCACTCCATACAAATCCGTGCTAAAAAGTCATCCCTAAAGGAAAGGGAATGACCTACGGAGGTAGCAAGTGTCGCACGTCATAAACAAGTAAACTTAAACAGTAAAAAGTACGAACTGTTTACATCGGTCTACTGTAAGTTCTATTTAGTATGTCATTTCGCTTTACGCCCAACTAACTGAGCAGGATGGAGACAGGAGGTAACTCACGAATTGTTTTTTGGCATTAAAATAGCTTCATTAAACAAGTGTTCATTAAGACAAGAACATTACTCGCCGGTGAAAGGTTATACCATCGCTTTTCCAAATTGATTTGTGCAGTATCTACATATAGGCATTTTAGTCATTTCGAGGAGAAAAGTAGCTGGTGAACGCTCGCAACAGACTAAAGTCCGGCCGCAGGTTTAGCGAACATATTTCGAACGCTTATGTTTACTCTAGTTATTTACCTCAATGTTTAAATGTGATAATTCATTATTGAATATTACAAATATGAGTGTTGACAAAATACGGAGGTTCCACTGAACACCAAAAGGGTATTTTAACTGGTTTAAAAACTATGTTTAAAATAGAATTGAGGTCTTGCAGATATTAAATAGAAACACACGATTTTTTATTTTGTCTTATGGCATTATTTTAACCTAGAAGTGAGTTGTGCTGACATTTAAAAGTAGAACCCCATAGCATCAAAATACACTACATGTTGAAAAAAATGGCTACCCGGAAACCTGGAATCAATCACAACACTGTAATTGATTGGTTAATCCACAATGACCTATGATGTAGTTCATTTTTTTAAATTTTTTCATGCATTTTCAAGAAATTTGCCATACAATTAAATGCTTTAATTTATACCCCATGCAAGAAAACATTTTCGGCGTCCAATTTCCCGTAACACTGAACTTTCACATTGTATGAATACAGATAGTGCAATAATAATTTAAACAAATGCTTATAAATTTTAATTATAAATAGCTATGTATTATGCAAACCATTTCTAAATAAAAAAAATATAGTTTTGTCAGTCTCAAGTAATGTTTCCAGATGTGTTGGAAAAACAACTTGACAAGATTTTTTTTTGTTTTGCATTATCTGTCATGAAAATCACAAAAGGCGTGTGTACTCAGAATTCAAAGCTGCTCTTTTTATGGGCTGTTACAGTGCTTCAAATATGCGACGTTAATTCAATTTTTACAGTATTTACAAGACGTTTCCCATTACACTAAAGATTCTTTCTACAAAAGCTTTAGATACTAAAGTTCTCTTATTTTATTTATTCTTTTATCATTCCATGCGTCACTATTGCACACATTTTCATTGATAAAACTAGATAGTCTTTTGTACGAATTACATCTTTTTAGGTTTCTCAGTATTGCATAGGTGCAGTGCACTGCCTACATATATTTTATTCAACACTAGCCCCAGAATATCTGTCAAGATCGTCTCTTGTGGACGACCTTCATATCTCGTCAGTTCACGCTTTCTCCAATGTCACCTTTGTCTTAACTCTAAATTTGTATAAAAAATACCAAACGGATAAAACGGTAGCTTGAGCGAGAGATGGACCTCAACCATAACCCAATATTTTAAATATTATATTTCGGTTTGTTTAGTTGAGTGCCACATATTGGCGTTCATCAATTAGTGAGCGAGACTAAATTACGTTAATATTTATATCATGATGTAGCTATGGAAGCAGAAATTTAAAAAAAGAAATCAATCCTCCTTCAATTTTCTTTGCATTTTTTATTTCGAAATAGAGATATCATATAGCATGCGTAAAACTGTGGATCATGTAAAAATGACATCATAGAAAAATGACATCATTCAAGCGATGCATTTTTATCCATTTTCACCGTTGCTAATTGAAACTGTTGATGAAAATTTCCCTTCACTCTCACCAACATCTATTGTCTTTCGATTCCCAACATTTTCTGAAGATTTTAAATTTTTAATACGTCACATATACATACTCACATATTGACAAATCAGGTTCCAATAAGATGAGGCCACATCTCGTGTAGGCAAAAATTCAATAGCTGTCCATATAAGCCATAATCCCTAACCGTCTTCCACAGAGAGAATAGACAGAACTTTTATCAACTGCTTCAATTTTAAATCACCGAAAATGGACATCACTTGATTAACCTATTTTTACACATAAACTTTAGTTTTAGGCATGTTATAATGTTTCTTTTTCTATTTCTTAATAAATTTACTCTGCACAATTGACAGAGTACTGATTTTATTTTTAATGTCTGCTTCTCACTCTGATTCCACTAACCATACTATGTATTTTTGTCAGTGGATTTCTATAGGTATATCAATCAATGTAATTAAAAAATATAAATCATTATTATAAAAATAGTACATAATTTATAAAATACCCATTACAATACGTCATACTGCAATATACAAAATAATATCTGTACCTCAGAGGCAGGCGGATGCGAATCCAGAATTTGATGAAATGACATTTCGATTTTCGTATCCAGTTTATGATCATGTCCATTGATTTTGAAGAAATGTAAGCCTTATTATAAAAGAACCAATGTATTTCATTACTGAAAATACAAATTAATGTTCTGAATTATTAGAAATCACTTAGAGAAAGTAGATTCTTTAGGCCATTGTTCAACATTTGACGTTTGGATTTGCATCTGTCTGCCTCTGAGGTACAGGTATATTGATATATGTTACAAATAGTTAAATGAGATGTGAATATACAAAATACAATTCACCTTTTTACTATTTTATTAAATAGGTGCCATCTTTTTAAAATGTGTTCAATCTTATGGCCCTTTCTAATGAAGATATGTTATCGATACTAAAAATAGGTCCCTAAATGATTTATCGAGTACTGCTAACTGGCATTACATTTTGTATGTCATTGTTTTTGAAAAAAAATATATCTATTATTAGCAATTGTTAAAATGGAAGGTATGCAATACAAACATCTCACAGGTCTACGTCTACAAATTGACTTTATAGGACATCTTCGTGAAACAACTTATCATGCCATCTTAGCTACCTTATAATGCATTCTGTCATAATAGTTAATAGTTATATATCTGCTTTTCATTTCATTACATACGATTCATGTTGGCTGAATGATTTTCATCATTTTTGATATAAAACATATTTAGCAAAATCATATTTTGTATAAAAACATATTAATAGAATATGTGAATATGTTCTGCACAAACCTGTTACACAAATGGAATGTTGGTGTTATATTTTTTTCTAGATTTTTATTTAAATATTATTATTTCTGAGATTAGAAAACTATATTCCTTTAGTTTTTCTTCTTCTTATATACCTACTATATCTTTTAGCTATTTGCTTTCGATATTTGTTTGAAAACTGTTCCTGACTTTAATGGATACATCTGTTTTCAAGGTAACTTGTTTTTTAAACTTTCCACTTGCTAACTTATTTCAATACAATTATTTAACTTGAATAATTTCCAAAATGTGCCATCTTTTTTGTAACCCTCTTGTACATGAATTATTAATAGTGTTTCTAAAATACAGCGCTGTTTTTTTTTGTTTGCCCATATTTCTGATTCAAGATAAATTATTAATTATTAATTATTTTGATCAATTATTGAAATATAATAATTCATCGTGTTCAATTATAATCGTTTTTTCTATCTATAGATTTTCGTGAAATTTAATCATTAGTATCTGTATCTTGATGTTATCAAAAAAAAATATTTACAAAACCGAAACAAAATTGATTGATTACTCTTTCGCTAATTTATGAATTCAACATCATTACAAAAGCACCTCTTTCACCATATAGGAGTATTGTCAAGCTCATAAATAGGCATATTCAAATTGACTTTTAAACTTTTTCAGTTGAAATCAACACAAATTCGCAAATCAAAATTGATAGGATCACTTATTTGAAAAAGCCTTATAAACCAAAAAATATTCATTCAAAATCTTTGGCGGTTTTCTAAAATAAATCATATTTTTTCGTCAATTTTATTTCATTTGAAACAGTAACAAATATCAATATGTATCTTTTTTGGGTGATCCCGTATAAGTTGAATTCCGACGTTTTGACTACCATTGCAGGAGCCGTTTTCACCGGAAATCGGTAAAATTCACCGTTCACCCTGAAGATGGCTCCCGCAATGGTAGCCGAAACGTCGGAACGAATCCAACTTACACGGGATCACTTAATAAAGTTACATATTGATAACAGTGACTATGAAAATCTACGCAGCAATAACAAATAGGTCTCCTAAGTGGAAAAGTATTTTTTCGCGCATAGCCCGAATCATTAAAAATAACTACGTAACAAATTTATGGCTTATACGGAATTGATTAACCAAAATAATATTAATCATTGCGTCACAAGAAAACTTATGAAAACTGATCAGTTAGTCAAATATAGTCCAAGAAACATATTTGTAAGAAATTACTTTCAATTATTTTGAGTGAGTTATCAAGTTTTGTTTGAGTTTTTCAAATGCATTCTGAGTGTCGCAAATCATTAGATTTATCTTCGTTTTTTGTGTACAAGGGGGTTTAATCACCTTTTTCCTTTCTTATTCACATATTATGTGTGTACATAGCTCACTTTCCAAATGCCCTTATTCATATTAATATTTATCGTACGTAATTAACAAAATGCACATGCACTGGTTATGGTTAGATATACTATGTATATACTCGTATACACGTATATTCTCATGTGCATTGACAAAAACTATTTTCAAAATAATCACAATGCACAAAATCATTTTTAAATATATTTACAAAATATAATTTAAAGAATGTTGATATAAACTGTGATTATTTTTACAATTGCAGTTTTTTTTAAATAATTATTATCAACAGTATAATCCATCTCTTATGAATTCTTCAAGGTGATCAGAGACCCAATATTTTGTTATCAATTCTTTTTTTTAAATATTTGCCTTTTTACTTTGACACTTATTTAACATTATTTACTTTGTATTATAATTTTAATACCTTATGTCTTTTATCAAATACTTATTCAAAGTATTTCACTCTAATGTTTTCTGTTCTATTTTTAAATATGATCAAGCTATGCTCCTAGCCTTACTTATGAAATATGAATAATTTAGTATTATAATTGATAAGATTAAAACTTAACTACTGCGCTTTACGAAGAGTGGTATTATATTATCATACAATGTTATTATTACATTTTTTACATCCCTATTAACATGTTTTAAATTCTGCTTTTAATCAAAGGTCTGTGAATTACACACTTTTTAACATTATTTACAATTACATACTTTAGTCCCGACTTAACACGGAATATTCTAACAAGTCGGGACAAAAAAAAATTATAAGTGTGCTCTATAATAAAATTGTGTATTTTGTGCATTAAAAAAAAAATACTTTTAAGTTTACCAAAATCATTGCATCTATCCATTTCTATCCTTAAATGATGTTTTTACAAATTCAGTCATATCATTAAATTTTTTGCTGATAACAATGCCTCAAAATTGACAGAGTTAAAAGTCCTCAATTTAGAAACTATATTTTGGACTCAAATTTTGCTGGCACATTTGCGGAATCTGGTCGCCTTGTATTGTAATTTCCTCTGGAGAATTTTCGGACTGTTTGGAACGCCAACATTTCATTTGCAGCAACTGCTTTTGTGTGCGACCCAATCGCTATTCACTTGTGACACTGGGTCCTCTGCTAACAGCGGCTCTGGAATCGTGTCGGCCAGTGGGGGAGCGGGCGGGGCTAACAATAACGGCAGTTCGCCCCTCTCCATCCAGGTAGGTTCCCGACATCCTGCCGCGGGACGTAACCGGAACACGCACACAAATCTCATTCATCATCAGTGTTGCCAACTCTACCGATTTGAACAGAATCTCGAGTCTGACTGGTCCAAATTGACGAACAGCTAGTTTTCGCAGTAACATTTGTTTGTACGTTTCATAAGCAGGGATGACTACTTGACCAATCTTGATTGGCCAGATTATACCGATCTTCCAAATTGTATTGAAATTCTACTGATCGCGTGGAAAATATTGCGTACACCATGGATAAAACTCCTTACTATTTTTGTGAGAGTAATTTTTTATACCCGATCCATCAATTTTTCCCCAGATTTACAGAACTTCTCGTCTCTGACTACCAAAATTCACCAAATAGAGCTTGGCAATGCTGTTCATCATGTATCATTGTCTTCATCTTAGATTCACTTATTCAATCGCGATTTGCGCTTCATGAAAAACTTTTTATTTTATTTTTATCAAGAAAAACAACAGAAAAATAACAGAAGAATTATAATAAAGTTTACCCAACTATAAAATATATTATATACCTACCACCAATTTATTTTTTTCACAAATGTAATAAATTAATACGAGAATTAAATGCAATTAATTTAAAGCAAAATTAAACCGCAAGTTAGAAAATGAGAGAAAATTAATCATTTGATGTACCTACCACAACAAGCCAAAAATAACACCAACCGGGCTCGAGGTAAATCACAGTTTTGTTATTTTATCTCACTGGGAATCGAACCCAGAACTCCCATATCATAGTTATAATACTTAATGAAAAATGGTACTGCCAATGAATGTTTTTTTTATGACAAATTTTCTACCCATGACGCATTAATCATAATCACTTTTGTTTTATCAAATTCTTACGTAATTTATAAACCACTTCTCACCTCAATTTAGTTCATCTAAACAAATTAAATTTCTTATGCAGTGCCTTATATGTTAACTAAAAAAAAAACAAATGTTGTTACAACAACACTCTTGGGGATTCGAGAGAAGCGTAAGAAGGTATCTTGCATAATTTTTTCCTCAATTGCCAGACGATTTCTTATCTATATAAATAGACCTCCTTTATTTTAATGAAAATCGTGTACCAAGCAAAGTTATTGAGTTTAAAATACAAGATTCGATTTTTCGTTTGATAATTGCAGGTGACATGGAATGATGTTTTATTAATATTGTGTGGAAAAATATGTAATATATAATAAATTAAAAGTTCCATCCCATACCCGCATTAGGAGCATTCTAATATTATACCTGGATATTCTTGTCAAATGAACGCACGCCTCGCCATGGCACCATTGTACCCTTTGAAAGCGCGTACAGATGCACTTATACACACACTTTACCGTGTGTCTGTTTGCCTCAACATTATCTATGTCTTGGTACATTAAAATTCTTATGTCAATATGTGTAACCTAATTTCAATGTATGCTGCCTAGGTAAAATAAGAATTCCTTGGATAGTGAAATGTCCTTTACTACATTTCATTTTTACCTCCGTTTCATTCATTTACATAATTTTGATATTTTATTTGTTCGAAACATGTTTTTTTCGAATTCCTTACCGATACACCCATATATGCACTTAATCACTGTAACAAATAATTTTATTTCAGTTTACTTTTGAATCCTTAATACTAAATTAATATGTTCTACTCTTTTACGATTTATGGGAAATTATTTTAGAAAATGTACAAGTATATGATACAATGTATGTACACATTTAAAGTTATGATTTATTATTTTTTATTACATAATACTGTAAATTGTATAACTGTGTGTTATAACCTCAGAGTAATAACGCTATAGACCCGGCCATACGGACAAAAATCATTCTTGGATTACTAATCACAAAGTTAGTTATGGTGTACAGCGAAATAATGGCCCGTAAGTACTTAGGTCGAGAATCGCAAATGCAGCGACAAAACTATCTCTTAAAACCAAAAACCCAACCTGAAAATTTTGCAATGCTTTTGTTCTATGCAAATAGCGTCTCTACAGCTGTAGCACATTATTACTCTGAAATTATAACTTACTTCTTTTTCAGTCCCTGGTAATAATCAATTTAAATACATTTTGTATAACCACTAACTAAATTAAAGCTTATATTAATATAGTTGACAAACGTAACCTCTGATGATTTGTATTTTTTTGTTGCATTTTCTTAAAAATTTTGTTGGGAGTTTTACCATTATGTATGCATGTAAAAAATAATGCTTTTTAAGATTGCTACTGTTTCAAGTTAATTGATAAGCACAAAACTTGAAAACTTTTTCCAAAAATAGCATTGACAATCATCATACCGCATGTAGCGATAATAATGGCACTAGTCCAAAATGGGCATTTTTGAGTTAAGTACGCAACAATGCCCCCGAATTAATATTTCATATTCACATAATTAACGACATGTTTCTTAAATATATTCAAATGGCCTTCAAAGCAAAAATTACAATATTATTGTTTTTTTATATTCAAGGCTCAATGATCATTATGCCAGTTTATTTTGAAATCATTTAAAAGTAGGTGGCACAAGTGAGTTAACTTATGTTGTGCATTTGCTTTTCAAATAAATGTGTGTAACTGCTCTTCTGTACAACTGAGTTTTTTGAGTTGCACCACTATTATTCCCGGGGTGCGATATGTGAACAAAAAACTAAAAGTTTAGATATTTTTTCTTTTTGTGAGACATAGAAACATGTTTTTTTATGAATTTGTTGTATATTTGTAATCTGTAATCCTTACATAAGTACTCTCACTGTCAATTTTAATGATATCCCCTTTTTTTCGGGATTTAAGTAGTAATATAATTATTTTATTTCTGTGTTATCACTATTCAATAAATTGAATACTAAGTTAATTTTTTTTAAATCTTGATTCTTAAAAAATAGCAAAGTTATTCGTGAAATTAATAAAAACATTCTTGGCATATTACCACAAGAATGGAGAACATTTTATAGAAATGATTGTGGAAGTCTAGGTATTTACAGGGCTTAAGACTTGTTATTAGCTCGTTTAAGTGGCCACTTTCACATTGGGTAACATTCACTATTCTACCTATGTTTAAACATCTACATTTCGTCAACCCTTCCATCTATGTGAAGTCAACTGTTCCGTCATATGAAGTGACCACTTAAACCAGCCAATAACAGGTCATAAGCCCTGTAAATGCCTAGACTTCCGTATTCCATTATGAAGGTTTCAGATCTTTTACTTTACAAAAGTCAACAGATGGAAGATTTTAGGAAATATAGATGTTTAAACATGATTAGGCAGAATGAGGAAGTTCAGTTGTTTTTTAAAAATAAAAAAATGAATTTTAATAGACTATCAAACTAAGCCTATTTTAAAAAAAAAAATTATCTTATAAATAAAAGAATATTTTGTATCAACGCTATGATTTTTTTAATTTTTGTAATTATGAAATTACTCCGCCCATGACAACACAAGTTCTCGTTGGTGAGTTCTGCTGATTGATGATTTGGCTTCCCAGAAACCAGAAAAATCACATTGGTTGATTCGGAAGAACTCGTGGCATAGTTCCGAGAATGTAATTTTTCCACACATTTTTGAGAAATTTCACTGTATAATTAAATGCTCTAATTTTTAAAGGAACACTTTTTATATCCAACTCTTCTGAACTTCTTCATTGTAAATGTTACAAGTGTGTAAATTTGCCACTTAACCCACCAAAGCCAAGGTTGTAATATGTTAATCTTAAAAGCTCCCTAGGGGGTGAAATCCAGTCCTTTTCTACAAAAATGTGGATTAACACAGTACACTGTTGTTAATATGCATGTATTTTTTTATGATTATTTACTATCCAGGCACCGATTTTATCCGTGGACTGCAAGAGTAACCCTCCTACATACAGCTTTGTTCAGGGCTGGCAACTGTTGGCGCTGGCAGTCAGTTTGTTTGTTCCTAGAAATAATAGACTTCTCTGGTATCTGAAATTACATCTCTCCAGAAATTCCGATTCTAAGTAAGTACATTTTCTTAGCCCTTTTTTTCCATATTTCTTTATCTCTTCAAATCTTAATTTCCTGCATATCATTTGTGTGACCCGTACATTCTGTGGCTCTTTAATCTGTCAAGCTTGGTGATTTCACGTAGAGATTTTTCACATGGTTAAAATTAAATTATTTAATCCGTATGTTTATTTTTATTTTATTTTATTTTATTTTATTTCATTTTATTTGGGATTTTTACAGCTATTACATAAACAAAATAATTAGAAAAATCTTAAAAATACTAAAGCCAATTAAAAAAATCCACTGTAAATATAATGACACATAATATATAAGAAAAGAAGTTTAGTAATTGTATTTGTGTGACGTTTGTATTCATGTGTATGTGAATGTGTGTATGCGTGAATGAATGAGGGAGAGGATACATGTGCGTGTGGGAATGAAAGAGGGAGAGGGTGCGTTTGTATGGGTGCGTAAGTATGAAAATAATATATTTGCTTAAAACTTGTAAATTATATTAAAAAAGGTACAATAAAGAGCTTAGTAAAAAGTTAGAAACCTTTTTGTTAAAATTCAAATGACGAAATGATATAAATTGTTTTTTTTTTTTTTTTTTTTTTAAGTATGTTAAATTTCAAAACCGTATTCTGAAGAAAAAAAAAGCATTTTATTTTTTAAATTTAACTGATACACATCGAATGAATAATGTGGGACGAGTCCTATACAATACAGTAGGTAATCACAAAATGCAGTAAATACGAAATAATGACAACAATAAAATAAGGATTGACAATACGCGAACGTTGATTCAAAACGAACGCACAAATGCATATTATATGCACCTACATAATATATAAATAAGAATAACATATAAGTTTAATAGAAATGATTCGGATTATAAAAATCAGGTGTCACAAACAGTTGGCCCGCAGTACGGGGATACATAATTATATTAAAAGATCTTCTCACTATAAAACTTATATATGTTCAGGGATAGAGAGCAACGGAGAGGAGGATGCGGACAAAGACAATTTATTACCTATGGCAGTTTTGATAAATTTAATATTTTTGGTAAATATATCTATTTCGTTAAATTTCCTGTTATACGTATCCATAATACGGTTAATCGTAGCGTTTATTGACGAATTTGTTCTGCATTTAGGTATGTGGAAAAGTTGTGTATAACGCGTTTGTCTCTGTGGTACCTTAAGATGAATGCGGTTAACCAATTCGGGGGAATCTATTTTATCAGATATTATGTTGGTGAGTAACACTATATCAGCTGTGGTTCGTCTATCAGCGAGAGTTTGGATATTATGAAAAACGCACGCTTGGCGATAATCTGGAAAATTGAGATGTAATCTACGGTTTAAGTTTTTTATAAACATTTTTTGAATTCTTTCAATTTTGCAGGAATGAATTTTATAATAAGGAGACCAGACAGGTGAAGAAAATTCTAGTAAACTACGAACATAAGAAAAATATAATTTTTTAAGAGTATCGGTATTTTGAAACGGTTTGCCTGTGCGTAGTATAAATCCTAGTGTTCTAAAAGATTTTTCAGTAATACCATCGATGTGACGATTAAAAGTTAATTTTTCATCTAAGAGGATACCTAAATCACGGACTGTTTCGACAGATTTAATATTTGTATTATTTAATTTGTAATTAAAATCGATGGCACGGGTCTTTCTTTTGAATGTTATTTTTAGGCATTTTTCAGGGTTGAGCGATAGTTTATTATTTAAACAATAAACCGACAGTCTAGTGAGGTCCTCCTGCATTTTATGACAGTCATTAGTATTTTCAATATTTAAGTATACCTTCATGTCGTCTGCATACATAATGTATTTAGAGTTATTAAAACAATCGCCGATATCATGAACATATACATTGAATAAAAGGGGTCCTAAGTGGCTACCTTGAGGGACACCAGATGGAAGCAAGGAAAAGTCAGAAGAGTGCCCGCCAACGACGACTGCCTGACTCCTTTTACTGATGTAAGAACCAAGCCAACATAAGAGATCTCTATTAATTCCGATTGCTATTAACTTTTTTAAGAGGATTGAATGATCAACACGATCAAACGCCTTTGAATAATCAGTGTAAATAACATCAGATTGTAATCCCTTGGCCATATACTCAGCAATATCGGTTGTGAAGAGCGTTAAATTAGAAACTACTGATCGTTTCCGCATAAAACCGTGCTGTTCATTTGGGATGTGTAAAGCAACTTCAGATAAAAGGTGATTATAAACTAACATTTCAAATATTTTGCCAAACACTGGTAAGATTGAGACCGGTCGATAATTCTCAACTTTATTTTTGAGGCCACTTTTATGAATGGGAATGATAAGTGCTCTTTTCCAGTGACTCGGAAAGACTCCATCTTTTAATGAGCGATTGAATATAATTGTAAGAGGTTTGGCAAGTTGATTTGCACATTTGATTGCGAATAATGGAGGAATGTCATCGCTTCCAGCGCCTTTGCTAGAATCTAATTTAGTAAGAATTTTACGGACATCGTCGTAAGAAAAGTTAATTGAAGATGTAGCAACATTGCGTGTGCTTTGATGGAGTGGGGAGGTTATGCAGGCTTCATCGATCAAATTGCTTTGAGTATAGACCGAATTAAAATAATTAGAGAAGTGGTCGACTACTTCTTGGGCATTATTAGACACTTGGTTTTTATACTGCATATTCAAGGGAATGTTGTTAGAGTTACGTTTACTTTTAATAAAAGACCAAAAATATTTAGGATCGTTCACAATAGCTTTCTCACTTTCGAGTATGAATTTTTTAAAACATTCTTTTTGTAATTTTTTTTGCCTGGCCCGGAGCAAAACAAATGTATCATAATCACGTGGATTATTGTATTTCTTCCATTTTTTATGATATTTGGATTTCTCCTTAATAATTTTTATGAGAGATGAGCTGTACCAGCGAGGATATGAGTTATTTTTCAGTGTTTTTAGAGGTACAAACTCACTGAGAACATTTTTTAACTCTAAATAAAATTTCCGTGTTGCAGAATTCACACAATCACAATTAGAAAATTTTGTTTCCCAATCAATAGTCGAAAGAAAGGAATTAATACATTCAAATTCCGCGCGCTTAAAATTAAACGCAACACGCTCCACTTCAGGTAGTGTCCGGGCGTTTAAAATATTCAATTCAACAAGAAGTGCTGGATGATGACTATCCTCTTTTACCAATGTAATATCACTACGTTGAACCCTTAATTCTACGTTACTAAGCATTAAATCAAGCAACCTGCCATTTAAGTTCACTGTACCGTTATACTGGTGCAAGTCAGAAAATGACATGCACTCACTCAAAATATAATCTGTGCTACCTATGATATGAGGTTTAAGAGGTAGCGAAACAGGATCTCGTTCCCAAGTCATGTGTGGTAGATTAAAATCTCCCATTATTAGGAATTGGTCGTCAGGATTGTCGATGGAGAGCTGGTCTACTAAATCACAGAAATTTTGTAACTGAGAGGTGTGATTGGGGCCACCAGGTATATATACACATGCTACGTGAAGTTGATTGTTATGGTTAAAGTTACCTGAAGGAATAGTGACCCAAGTGCAGTCAGCCTCGCACTGCCAGTTGATATTGTGCTGGGCGCGTAGTGTACGTCGTGCTGCAATAAAGACACCACCTCCACGAGATCGGCCGGTACTGGATATATCACGGTCACATCGAAACATATCATATCGATCGTCTATTATTTCGGGGCCAGCTATACCATCAGTAAGCCAGCTCTCCGTGACAGCAATTATATCAAAGTCGTTATTAAGTACACTTTGTGAAAATTTCAGTAGCTTTGTTCTTAAACCCCGCACATTTTGATAGTATACGCTTAACTCGCCGGTGATGGGTAACTCAATAGTTTAAATAAACAGAAGTCAGCATAAAATATAAAATGAGAAATTACAAGTATTATATAGGTGTCGCACATTAAACATTCCATGTATATCAATAATATACCAAGTGTAAGCATTAGAGTAACATAGGCAAAATATAGGATGGTAGACCACTGGTAAATATTAGAGGTATAAAAAAGAAAAGGTATTGAAGTGGTTCTACTAGGAAAAGAAAAAGTAAGAGAATCGAAATAAAATTTTTGCAAAAATAGGATTAAGCATATTATGTATGAGTATGCGTGTGTTTGTGTTAATGTATGTGTGAAGTATAGTATGTAAACAAATATTAAACTATTTTTTTTAAGTCGTTCTCCTCGCTGATTAGTATGGGTGGCGATTCTTCGTTGCGGCGCACGTATATACGGCAGTTTTTTGTCCATGTAAATTTATGTCCTTTTTCCTTAGCCAGTAGTTTAGTTTTTTGTAACAGAGTGATATTATATTATATTTTATATTTGATGTTCCTCTTTTAGCAAGATTCAAGTGCATTAAATTTGTTTTTTTTTTATTGAATAAAAAGAAATATTTGCGTTCTTATGATTCACCCAAATATTTCATTTTGAGGGCCATTTTTAACGAGTTGTAAATAGCTCACTATTTGAAAATGGGAATCAAGTAGAGTAGATTGGGATTCCAACCATGAACATTAGCCACGGGACCACAACCCGATTCGATTTGAATATGGATCTACACATAGAGATAGAAAGGGGCAGTAGGTATTGTCCCTCTCTTGCTTACTCCGTTCCTGAAGAACGATACGTTTTTTTCTAATGTGAATAATCTACCTTGAAAATAAACACTTCACAGCAATTGTTACTGGGAATATTCGATCATAAATCATACGGGTAATTTGCCGATCTTGATAACTCTCCAGGGCCCTGATTCTGACATAACAATGGGAAGTTTTTATCTTCAAAAAATTTATCTTCAATTTTATCTACAAAGTAAAATTAAGTTTTCTGTATGAAAACCAGAATATGCAAAGATTTTTTCTTTGAAACATGTTCAATTATAGGTTACCGATGAAGATACTTCAAATGTTCATGCAAATAAACTCATTTTCGTACACAAATATCGATTTTTCTTTAGACAGTCAAAGATAACTCTTTTGACTTTCCATTGTAATCAGGGCCCATGGCCTAGAGCATTGATGGGTAACCTTTTTAAACCTTTAAAAGCCTTGCTTGATTCGGGTGCTGTGTCGCATCTAGAAATATTATAAATTTTTTCAACCCTAGTAAATGAAAGAGAAACTAAATAAGCCTAGTAATCAAAGAAAGCGCATCGCTTGTTTTTGGGCCAAGGTCATTCGTAACGATGTGTCTCATCAAAAATGTCATGGGTTATCCACCGCTGCCCTAGAGGCTGAAATTCAATATTGTATTACTTGAAGTTCAGTTATGAAGTACAATATCATCTTATTTATTGTTTCAGTGTTTACTTTGTGGAAAAACATTTTGAATTTATTTGAAATAAAACACTTTGTAAATTTACCACACAAGACTTTAATACATTAAAACACGACTACATAGTTTGGGGTAATCAGTATTACCCATCCTCAGGTGTAAATATAAACTAAACTAAAATACATACACAGATTAATAAAATAATTAAAATACATACACAGTTGATGACATATTTTGTGTTTTCTTGGGAACTGATAGGCAGTTGGATTCCTTTCTTACCCACAATAATACACCTCACAAAAACATCAAATTTACTTTAGAAAATAATAAAGATAATTGCCTTAATTTTCTAAATCTTTCTATAAAAATAGTAAATAATAAATTAGATTTCAGTATTTACCGTAAACCTGCACACACGGACACTTTAATTCCTGCAAATTCCTTACACCCTATTTCACATAAAATGGCCAGTTTTCACTCCTTGTTAAACAGATTAATTAATGCTCCCCTTAGTAAAGCCAATTATAATCACGAATTAAACATAATTTAAAAAATTGTTCATAATAATGGATATAGTTGTGATTTAATAGAAAAAATATTAAAGAATAAAAATAAAAAATAAATTTATTGAAAAATATTTATACTCTGCAACATTCTATACTAATAATTTAGGAAAAATACTTAATAACTCCAAATCGAAAATAGAACTTTTAGAAAAAAGCGGTGTATACGAAGTTACGTGTGGAGATTGCAACAGCAAATATATTGGCCAAACTGCAAGAAATTTAAAAATTAGAATTAACGAACACCGCCGTGGACTTTCTAGTAAAAGTTTTTCTGAATTCACAAACCATATTATGGATACAAACTATTCATTTCATTCGCACAAAATTAAACTTTTGCATACGGTCATAAATAAAGGGATTATAATGAACAATTTAGACAATATTGAAATACAACAAAATTTTAATTCAGAGAAAACTTTAATTAATAATATTATATTTCAAAATGCATCACCCCTGCTATCAATATTCACCATAATTAGGAAAACCCCACCCCCTCCACCTCACGTTGCCTTCATCCTTCCGCCCGACCCTATCAGTACCTAAGTATTAATCTGTGTATGTATGTGTTTAGTTTATATTTACACCTGAGGATGGGTAATTCTGATTACCCGAAACTAGTCGTGTTTTAATGTATTAAACTCGTGTGTGGTAAATTTGGTTTTTTAAGTGTTTTAAATAAAATAAAATAATTTAAAAAATAAAGTGCATTACCTGTTAAGTAACATTTGAAAAAAGTTAAAGGAGATAATTTAAACAATGTATCTTTTTATGATAGATTTTTTTACACAATTTTTTATTGATACGCAATTGAAATTATAAAATATGTCATTTTATTTTGAAAAACTGTTTATACTCGTAAATATTTTGTTGAAACAAAATTGCGTAATCTTAATTAGTAATTAGAAATACTATTAAAAAATAAATATCACTTAACGGAAATTGCCGGCACAAGAACATTATGTAACAATTTTTTTTTAATATTTTATTTTTTGCAGAAGTGAATGCGGAAAATATGCTGCGTATTGTGAAAGAGCCCTAGAAAGAACAATTAGAAATGGTGGCCGAGAAGATAAACCATCAAGAATGGAAGTGCTTTCTATTTTACTAAAGAATCCGTACCACCATAGCTTACCACACGCCATTCCTGTGCATATGCTTAACAACACATACCAGGTAATTTTTTCTGTCCGAAGAAGATGTATAGAACTGGAGCGTTAGCAGAATCAAAGCATCCGCTTTATTTTCGATCTCAAAAGTATGACTATGTATCACTCTTTCGCTCCGAACTCAAGTGGCTTCATTTTTATCAGCCTTTCAATCTCTCTCACTTCTTTATAATATTCTTCACAACCCTTGCGCTCTAAAATATCTTGCTGAGAATTTCATTTACCTTTCTGATCATGGTCTTTCGCTTTGCTCTTCT
Organism: Micrasema longulum; assembly: GCF_059751315.1. Taxonomy (NCBI): domain Eukaryota; kingdom Metazoa; phylum Arthropoda; class Insecta; order Trichoptera; family Brachycentridae; genus Micrasema; species Micrasema longulum. The sequence continues at coordinate 646,321 of NW_028277304.1, forward strand.
CAGGAGAGAACACTTTCCATTCCTTGTCATAGCACATCATTTTTTAGCTATTCCTTTTCCGTTCAAGGTGCTAGACTTTGAAATGAGCTACCTCTTCATATAAAAAATGTACCTTCTCTAGCCACCTTCAAGAAACGCCTGAAACATTAATAAATATCCCCAGAATCCTGAACTCCATGAATTTTTATTGTTTCTTAAAATATATGTTTTTATCCCTTTTCTTTCCTTGGTTCACTTTCCAAACTCATTATCAAATTCCACATTCCTCATCCTTTAATATGTATAACATAATGTCCTTTTTTAAAGTTAACATGTGCAAGCCTCCCCATTAAAAAACAGCTGTTATTTTTATTAATTAGTTTTTTTTTCATGTATGTATCTTTTGATATTCATTTTGATTTTTTATTACAAATTTTTATTTTGACCAGTCTGTTTTTTGGTTGGCTGGAAGATATTGCTTTTAGTAATAAGTCCGCAAAGTACTTATTCTTTGTACTTTAAGTTTCAATCAAATAAATAGTAGCCGAAGAATTACAATCATTTGCATTTTCTTTTTTCTCCTCAGGTTGTTAGTTTTGATGGATCAACAACTGTGGAAGAATTTCTATCAACTCTTAGCTCTGAGTTATGCTGCCGAGAGCCAACCATTTCAGGATTTACATTGTTTAGTGATGATCCGATAGAAAAGGATTTAGAACATCATATCAAACCCGATAAAAAGGTAATTTAATTTTACGCAGGTAATCATATTATTATACTATATAAAATGAAAAAAAAGTGCATTCAGCGATATTTACAACAAAACAAAAATCTTTCTATTATATAAATACTTTGTCCTTCGTCTAATGAGAACATTGTTTCAAACATTGTAGAATTTATATATAACTTCAAACCCAATATAACAACATTACCAAAAAATGAAGAATTCCAGTTAAATTACATTTTATATATACCATTTTGTACACCTTTATTTGCGTATTTTGTTTTTTAAATTTTTTTTATTGTTTAAATCCGGTAGTTAGGACATACTCAAATTACTGTATGATAAATTTTATTTAATATTTCTGTTCTTTTATTAATTTAATTAAATTCTTTCAGCTGTGTGATGTCATTTCAAAGTGGGAGACAGCACTACGAGAAAAAGGATCCGGAAAATTTGAGAACACACGCGTAATTCGTCTTAGCTATCGGAATAGACTTTACTTCCGACACGCAGCGAGAAGCGAAACAGACAGGGAACGTCTTCTCTTATGTTATCAAATCAACCAGCAAGGTTTGTTTTTTTTGTTATTTTGTCAATATTTTTCTATAAATCTAACAACCTAATCTCTTCTTGATGGATATTTTATAATCATAATCATATCTCTATCTGAGCCCAGTGGTGCTTGAGATACTGAAAGAATACTCCAATTACAGCATGTCCCAATTATTTGTTATATCGAGCCATTAATGTCATTTTTGGCGAATTGCGTTTTTTTAAGGAAAAGTGTTCCTTATTGCTCCCTGCACAAGTGTCAATAACATCATAGCCCTACTAAATTCACCTGCTATGTTTAAGAATATTTATTAAAAGAAGAAAACAGCTGTTATAACCAAAAAATTATACAATATTTACAAATAAACCAAAATTATAGGCCAATTATAGTTTTCTATGTATTACTCCGCATCATTCCACTCTTTAAAAAAATATATATATGTTGACATATTATTTTTAAGCTCAGCAAAACAATGTAACCGACGACAATGTAGGCGATTACGCTAGTTCGCACCACTGTCAGAGTTATAGGCAAAACAGCGTTACCGCCACTATCTTAAAAGCAGAAGGTATTTAAACAATTTGGCTGTCATTTCAGCAATGGCAGTAACCAACCATTATAAATCCCATTTATCGAATTATTTAAAAATATATATATGGAACAAAAATGTAAGAAAAACCTTCTCCTGCACAATTTACACACAACTGTCTCAATCCACTGTCCTCCATGATCCTTCTTCACCTTTCCAGATTATTTTGCATCTCTTCATGTTTTTCACTTATTAATTCTAATTGTGACTAGAATTTTTTTTTTTTTTTTTCCATTTTTGTACGTTTGGCAGACTTTTTATGGTATAATGCATAGAATTAAGATCTTAATTCTATGGTATAATATGTATTTTCTGTTTTGTTTGCAGTTGTCGCAGGCCGGTTTCCTGTAACCAGAGAACTAAGCACAGAGTTAGGGTCTCTAATGGCCCAACTAGAGATGGGAGATTGCCAACCAGATAAAGCTGTTGCTCTCGTTGATCGGTTTTACCCTTATCGTTATAGAACAGCATTATCCATCGAACAAATAAGGTAAAACAAATTATCGCTTGTAAAATAATACTTTGGTCATGGTCACTATCCATTTTTATGTCTTAATGTTTTTCACATCTGGAATTTAGTGAATCAACAAACATAACTTTCATGGTAGATAGTTTAATAATTTTAAGAGAAAATTATTTATTTTAAAGCTATGAAGCCATGTATACATTTGAAGATGGACGAACTTTTAAAGATAAATCTATCAATTTCGTGGATAACATATTACTTACATAGATAATCAAATTTTAACAGATTCCTTATTAGGAATAAGTATTCTTAATAAGAAAATTTATTAATGGGAACATTAAAAAATATGGTAGATATGACTGCTAGTATTCTTATCTGTAAGACAATAATATACCCACATACAAATTACTGTTCATGGATACTATTTTTATGCAATGAAGAATAAATAAAAAATGCAATGAGGATAATACTCAAAACAAATATATATAGAATGCATAAAGAAATTGGCAGACACTTTGTGAAAAATCAACAAATTAAGCAACAAATTAAATGTAATATTGCAATTTTTATTCATAAAATAATTAAAGGGTATAACAAACACAAATATATAATAAATTGAACCAACAATGCCATACATACAAAACTATAGATAAAAAATAGAGAAGATCACCAATGGGAAGAAGTCAACTGTCAACTCATTGTATAAGGGTTTCAAATTGTACAATGAGTTACCTGAAGAATTAAAAGAAATTGAATGCCTTTAATTTTTAAAACCAGTTTGAAAAAATTTTATTCATGATAAATTTTGATACATATGGAGTACTATTTGCAAACCTGGCAAAATCCATCTTTCTTTATTTTGAGCAAATCACAAAAAATTGATACAATAGTAGTTTGAGTTTTTATTTTTTTATTTCTAATTTTTATTATAACCAGGTTATATTTTATATGTATAATCGTGATTATGTCGAAAAACAATAGTGAAATTATAATTTAATTTTGGAAATTGGCTTTTTGAAAATCAAGTACTTACAGGTTTTCATGTTTGCAACGAACCCGATAATTTAAAAATCTAATTTTCACAAATAAAGACATATTTTGAACCGACAACGTCATAATAATATTTGTAAACAACTGTATTCTCTATACATTTGTATTTCACTTTTTTAAGATTTTTGGATTTTGCTGGGTTTGCAAGTAATATACCCTCTAATATGTTATTAAAAGTTTATATTTATTCTTTGATGTTATCAACTAACTTAACTAGGGCTTTGAGCATATCTAGTTTTATTAGCATAGCAACATAGTTTTTTTGTTTTTTATGTGAATAAGTATGCCTGTCCAGTAATTTTTTTTTTTTCTATTTTAGGGATGTGGAAGACAAACTCAGGTTGAAATGGTTAGCACTGAGAGGACGTACTGCGTTGGATTGTGTCAGAATCTACCTCAACTGTACCAGAAAGTGGCCGTTTTTCGGTGCCACTCTCTTTCAAGCTCGGGTATGTTTTTTGGTCAAAACTCATTTTATCCATAAATAGTACAATTAAGAAATGTTATGTCTATTAGAATCTCCATACTTCTACTAATGTTTTATGTGTGTTTTAATACATTAATCCAGTGGTTATTATAGTGGACTGTGGATCAGAGGTCTAAAATTTTTTTTTTTCATTTCTTTAAAACAAATATTTGAGTTCTATTTCAATAATATTTCAATTTTGGGGGCCATTTTCAATGAGTTGTAAATAACTCACCATAAGAAAATGGGAATTCGCTCCCCTCTCCACCATCGTTATAGCATACCATTTTAACACGGTTATCTGTAACCTGATAGTGATAGTGCGCTACCGCTTATAGAGATGTCATTTCTCTCTGTTGCATAAAACAAAAGCGTTAGCAAATTTTTAATAAGCCACAACATCACTCAGCTGACGGCCTATTGTTTTGTGTGACAACGGACATTTAAATCTAAATGACCCTATGAAAATGTTGATATATAAAATATATTATAACGTTGGGTTTCTGGCACAAGTTGGTATTTTACTAGTTGTGAGATATTGCACTTTTAAAGTTAAAAGCTCATCCTCAATCAGCAATCAAAATAAAACTGCATGTTGAATATTATAATTTTTTTTTTGTATTTATAAAATATGCATTATTTTTATATACTTTTTAAATGAGGATTATTTAATGCCATTTATGAAAACATCTAATTTTTCGAAAAATTGGCCGAATTTGAAAAAAAACCTACTGAAAATAATTATCAGTTCTGCCAGTGTAATGACAATAAAGGTTATTCCTGGTTTGATTTCTAATGAGATTATTTTGGCTATGACTAGGTAACTGAAAATGGTTTAAAAATACTTTATTTTATATTTCTTTGAATTTTTTTATAGAAAATATATTTTGTGTCTTTATTATATACCAAATTATTGCAATTTCGGGCCCATTTTGAATATTTGTGCATAACTCAATGCTAGAAAATGAGTGCTCGAGAAGAATATTAGGAAAAGATGGTTAGATTTCATAACTGACATTGAAGTCCGAAAATGGACACAGCAGCCTCTTAAAGCGAGCGTTTTGAGGGTGCGGCAGTGGACCTGGCTTTGACACGTACTGCGAATGCCTCAGGAGAGCCTTAACCAATGTCGCCTCTTTTTCATATCTACAAACTCCCTCCGTCCTGGAAGACTGTCGATGATGATCTTTCGTCTTTATTCGGTGGAACTAAGTGACGCAGGATTGATGCGGGAAGGGGTGAGAGTTTTGGCTAGCAATAAGATCTCCTGAAGACGCCTGGTGATGTTCACAGGTTCCACTTGGGGGGGTGTAGAAAAATAAGAAATAAGAAAATGGGAATCAAGTTGTGGTAGAACAAGATTCGGACCTCTGATCGGAGAGTCCGTGACATAGGACCACAACATGGTTCAAAGATTATGCTAACTCTTCCCTTAGCTTTTTTGAAATGGAAACGGCAATTCTCATTTCATCGTAAATGTAATGAAATATTTATTAACACTAATCTTTCGTTTTAGATCAAACAACCAGATCTTTCGATGGTCTGGCTGGCGGTGTCTGAGGATGGAGTTACCATTCTTGAGTTAGCGTCGATGGGAGTAATTGCTCGTTATGCCCACGCCTGTATCGGCTTGTTTGGTGGAGTGCAGGATGATCTGATGATGGTTATCAACGGAGAAGATGGTACCATGGGAATAGAAAAGATGCTCATCAGTTTAAATAAACCCAAGGTAGTTTTAATCATACATATTATTCTAATATATGGTCTCTAGACAGGTATTTATTTAGACGTTTCAACAGAATTAATAAAAAGACAATAATTAAAAATGTACTTTAAAAACAAATATAAATTCATACATGAAAACTAAAAAAACATGTTCTCGTTAAATAGGTGTGTCAATTTTTGCAGTTTGTGTTATCAATATGTATGGTACTTTTTGTGAGATCAGCAGTTGCAGTCAGCGTTGCCAACCCTACTGATTTTTTAGTAGATCTACCGAATTTGATTGAAATTCTACCGATTTTCAAACATTTTCATTTTTCCATATATATTTTTTTCTAATTCGTCCCCAATATAGGCAATCCACTCATAAATGAATAAACTAAATACTTTTTATGTATGCTCAGAAAGCTACTTTTTCTGCCACTTTTTTTTTTTAAAGGAATAACCCGCTAAGCCTCTATTTAGAGGCTTGTCAGCAGATCTGTTTATTAAATACTTATTTTTTTAGTTTTTTTTACAATATAAATAAGAGGTAAAACAGAGTATTCAAAAAATAAAGAATAATTACATAGCAATGAAATACATATTAACAGTAAAAATAGTAAACGAAAATCCCACAAAAGCATAGCCTGTTTGTATAGAAGAAATGTGTATGAATTTTCCTTCTATAATAAATAGACAGATATAATATTTTTGTGTAATATAAGAAAGAGAAAAAAAAATATTCTGTAAAAGATTAGAAGGTACTTTTTTACTTTATAGTAATTAAAAAAGGAAATAAAAAAACATGAAAATATTCCTTATTATAGGGCAACAAAATATATCATAGAAAAAAAGAGTCAATGTCTTTAGTTTGAATCCAGGATAGAGCGTGTTTTTTAAAAGAAGTAAAATTTTGAAAGTTTGGGATCAATGAAATATTATCACTAAAATAATTTTTTTTAAATTTTGGGCCTATAAAATATGTGTGTCTCTGTGCTAGCCTCATTTTATACATACGTTTATTGGTTAGTATTGGTTAATTCTGATTCCCGGTTATTTTCAAAGTTGATGTATTAAAATTATGTCATTTGTCTTCATAATTTCATAGTTTCTATTTTATTAAATAAAATGTCAGCACATAATTTTTAATAATAACGAAACGTTTTTGTCACATGTAACTGTTTTCTGCTCAAATTTAGTAACCTTATTTGGTAATTATTAGTTATTATTTTATAAGTAAGCTTAAAACTACGATAAACATTTTTAAAATGCCTCAATTATTGTGTTCTCACTGGAAATCGAATCTGCAACTGTTCGTGTGTCAGGCAAGCGTCAGCCATTAGTCCAAGGGGGCCGCCATTTAGATTGATTTTTAAAAAATCCACTTTCATGTTTAGCGAAATTTTGTAATGAAATATGGTAGGGAAATTTAATACATTTCCCTTCCCCCGCCATCCTCGCCCATAGGCCAATGAATCTACCGATATATTTTTCTGTATCTACCAATTTTCGCATGATGGAGGCTGGCAACGCTGGTTGCAGTAACTACCTTCAAAGTGAAAACTGATTATAGCTCCTGCAACCTATACGGGACCACCCAAAAAAAAACATATGGATTATTATATGATCCCGAATATTGATTATTTTCATTCATGTAAATAATATTTAATTTCTTTCGCAGATGGCAGAGTTGACCCATCTGATAGCAGATTACAAGAATGCTTTATCCCGAGCGCAGCCCGGCACGCCACAGATGAACTCTCTCACTAGAAATGGGAGTCACCGCTCCCTTCGCACCCGACCCGTCCCTCCGGCCCATTCCTCCCCTTCTACTCTTCCCCACTCCACCCACCACAACACTCTCAACTCCTCCACGCATTACCACACCACTCACAACACACTCAACTCGCACGCCACACTCAACTCGGATAGAAACGCGACTTTGACGTTCGGGTCTTCGCACCAGTCGTCTAGCCAGGATCGAGTTATGTCCCACGGTCAACCGGACATTTTGAAATCAACTCCGGATCATCATGTTACTCCTAGAAACGACTGCAAGAAACGTAGCCATCTTGACAGCGGTGTTGCGTGATCACGCGCCAACTAATCAACTTCTGTTCACCATGCCAACTGTAGATGCTTTTATTATTTATTCATTTTTGCCTGTCTTATACGCAAAATAAATATCTATTTAAAAAACACTATTAAAAAATAATTTAACATGTAGTGGTGCTGAATATTAACAAATTAAAGATTTATATTAACAAATTCCTCGTGTAGTTTTAAGGACACTTCTATTCAATTCGCTGATGTTAGATTCTTTATCAAATCTCAACTAACTTTTGTGTTATGTCAAATTTAGACACTATAAAGCCAGTGGTAACGACATTCTATTACTAAAAGTGATTTAAAACTCTGGATGGTGGAAAGCGTAGTTGTGACAGGAACTAAACTTAATGAGTGTTTTGATTCAGACTAATTAATAACAGTATCATCCTCCGAATATGAAGACTGTATCATCAGTTTATGAAAATATTTGAGAGAAATGGTGTTCTGCCAGTGAGTTTATAAATTTGTATCCTGTGCAAAAGACATTTTTAAATTCTATAATCCCATGTTTACTTGACATTAATTTTCTTTCGCATAATTTGTCCCTAAAATATCAAACTTACATCATAAACAAATTTATATTATATGTAATATTTATATCATCACACTTAATTTCAAATTTAATATTATATTATTTGATGTATGTTTTCTTGTTAGATTTCTAACATCTTCATCACTTTTGAATGCATCAAGCATTAATAAGACTGAAAATCATTTGGAAATCATTGTCTTCTTGGCTCAGTACGATTAAGAACCTCAGAAATCTTTGGCTTTTAAAAAAAACTTTAAACAATGACAAAATATCCTCACTTAGGTTTTAGTATGTAATTAGATTTTTAATGAAAAATATTTGACTAAATTATACACATGTAAATTACAATATGTCAGCCATCTTAATCTATACATTATTTTTATTTGTGAGAATATCTAAGCATTGCCATGTCCAACCATAGATGAATTTTTATAATATATACATTTTATAGGTACCTACTTTCCTTCCAAATTTTACTAATTTCATATTTTTTAAATGTTAATGTTTTACTTTGTTTGTGTAAAATTATCATTCCTCGCTCAACCTTAAAAAATCACTCCTTCCTTATGAGAATATCATTTATTAAGTGAAATTATCTAAAACCTTATTCAAAAACAATTATGGACTTATATATGTTGGCTTATAAACATAGCTTGTTTTTATTAATATTATGGGGACTCTTAAGGTGTTTGAATTTTATTCATTGATTTGAAAAAATTGACTCAATGAGTACACCTTCATAAATTGCATTTAACAATATTTTTTCAGCTTCTGATGATTATCAAAAAAATCATGTAAAATGTGTAATTTTTTGTTCAAAAATTATTTGTAAATATTGTGTATTGACTCAAACCTCTTAATTAGAGTAGACGTGTTTATTAAATGTTTTCTGTAATGATTGGGAATTTGTATTTTTGACAAACTGTGTATTAAAAAGAAAAGTGCATAGAATATTTGTGTGGTGTTTGAAGGTACCAGGAACCAATGTTGAAAGATATATAATAATGTATTGTGTAGAATGGGATGTATTCATAAATATTATCATATTGGTAAATATCTGTTTTATCATTTTTCATATTATGTATATTCTCAATAATATTAATCAAATTTATATTCCTTTAATTTATTCTGTTCTTACTCATTGGCAACATTTTGAATATGTGATTAAATTATATGATTCATTTGAAGTTATATAAGTACTCATAACGAAATATTTTAGATTTGTATGAATTACTATAGTAGGGCCAATTTAATGGGTCACATTTGACACTTCATCAAAATTCAACAATATAACCTTGTAAGGACGGTAAAAAAATATTATTTATTTTTTCGAATTAAGAACTGCACAATTGCTTAACTTTTTTCAGTTCCGATTACATATTTATTGTAATAATGACAAAAAAAGGTAATTTACTTTCGCTAATAAACCATTCTAAACATAATAAACTTTTTCTGTTCCTAACTTCGTTACAATGTTGCATCAGTGAACCTTTTTTCTTTTAAAACACTAGGGATGTTACCCAGAAAAATCGAATGTTGATAGTTTTATTAAATTATGTACTTATCTTATTTTGTTCCTTAAATTTACGATAGAAAATAATAATGGGACAGGGATTTGACTTTTGATTTTCAAAATAAAATTACAGTACCTATAAGTACTTTTTCATAGTAACTGAATTCAATTCACATATATTATGTTTGAAGTCCGAATCGATTCATTAACTTTAATCAATGTTTTTAAGCAGGTTACCTCACTATGAGGCTAAAACCGACAAATGTCAAATGTGACCTATTAAATTGGCCCTACTATAAATATGTACATTATTGTATGTTATAGATCACTCAACTTGAAATCTACCATGTAGATTTAAACAGATGACTTTTTTATTGTTTTAAAATTTGTTACAATTATATTTTCTCTCAGAAGAAAAGTAAAATTTTGACATAACATTGTTTTGGCCATATCATTTCATTTCCCATAATTTTAACAAAATTATATTAACAATATAGGATTTTTATCTACATTTTAAAGTAAATTTATTTAAATTAATAATATTATTTTAGAATCTCTGTTTATTGTTTTTTTTCTCTAAAGAAAATCTGTGACACTAACAAATTAAATACAGTTTATTCTTAACATTTGTATAGTGCATTTTAATTCTTTTGCCAACATTTTAACTGTATTATGACTAAAATTTATACTGAATTTGCATAGAAATTATCACATAAAAATGTAACATTTTGCTTGGTGATCAAAAATCAAGAAAATATTAACTATGATTTTATTTTTTAATGCCTAATGGTAGGTAAACCTTTATTTTTCTTTAAGAAATATTCTTTATACCTCCAAACTTATCATTGTTGGTTTAATAAAGCTCATTGTTTTTCTTTTTTTAATGTGTCCTTATATAAAACTGTGTTATATTTTATGTAAATGTGAACTATCAATCACATATATATGTGTATTGAAAAAATATGGAGTATATTAAATGTACATATGTAATTTGTTTTGTAAGAAAATGAGGTCTAACTATGGTTCTAATTTTGTATAATGAGTACCAATTTGCTAGACTACAATGTTTATGAATTACACTCCATTATAAATACTCTTACTGACTTATCCCACTTGTCCCATGTTTATTTATTTTCACAAAACTCTTGTGAATCTCATAATCTAATAATAATTTATTGTAACAACAATCATGAATAAATTCGTATGAAAGTATTTGTTAATTTATTTATTCCCTTTCGATGAGTGACAAAACTCAACTACAACACCTCCCTTTATAATATTGCAAAACATGGACCACCGGACTCTAACACATGTTCCAGTGCAAGAACAACAGCACAAACTACGCTTACCACTCTTCCCAGATTCGCATGCACAGAAATGCAAAAAAAATATGCAGGCTTGTTGGACTTCCCCTGCTGCCTTTAAATCAGCTGTCCTTTCCGCTAAATGGCCCTAATCTCAATTCTCTAACAATATAATGGGTTTTTCCTTTCTTTCAAATTCTTTTTTCCTTCCATTACTTCATTTCTTTGTTTTGTTTACAATTATTACATCATACTATCTATTATTATGTTATTATACACGGTGTTTCAGGACCAGACCGTGAAACTTCAAAAGAACATTCCTCATGGTAAACTATAAAACAATTATCTTAAATTTTTTCAAAAACATTTTTTTTTAATTGGACGTATAAATGCAGCAAAGATCCAACTGTCAAATTACAGTTTTGAGGAAATATAAGATCACCCTAATACAAAATTACAGATAACTACTTGATTTGAAAAATTATTGTTAATGGTGGAAATAGTATTTCTCTTGCCAATGGTGTTTTATTTGTTCAGATTTCATTTATGAGTTATATGCCTATTTATGGAGCTGGATTATTTTCGCTTAAACAGATTTTAAGATTTTTAAATGCAAAAAAGTTCAAACTACATTTTGTAAAATTTGCCTACTGGGTTTGTATAGAGAAAAATCGGAAAATTTACTCAAAAACCCTCTTAAATAATAAATAGTATAAATCAGTATTGTATAACTCTATAATAAATTAACTTATAGGTAGTAGGTAGTTGGTAGTAATGTTATTGTTTATTTTGCATAAAAATGTCTGCCTTAAATCAGGTTGCAACTAGTTAGGCAGACTAGACAAAATCCAGAAAAATCTATTACCTAAGTATGTATGTAGAAATTGTATTTTTTTTTTAATGAACCATGATTATCATTAATTTTATTATTTTATTGGATTTATTATTTATTTATTTATTTATTTTATTAGGTAAACAAACAGTATGTACACATATATTGCCAATTTCTTTGTATATTAGAGTAAGAAACTCATGCACACACCAAAAAAATTGTTTACACTTAATACAATAATTTAAATTATGTTCAATATAATAAATGTAAAAGAGACGAAATGAAAAAATATTTATATGATAATAATGTTAAATGTCTGCTTCTCTCAAAATTTCAATAATTTTTGACCTAAATTTACATACATTGTCACAAAAAATATCAGCCTTGGTAAATATATTGTTATATTGGTCGCATATTCTAGGTATTGTAGATTGTTTAAAATAGTTTGTTGACGCGTTTTCAGTGTAAAACAAAAGATTTTGTCTTGTCGGTCTAGATGGCACACGGAATGGAAGTCTTTCTTTTATTATGAATAATTAGTTATGAATAATTAATTTATTATGAATAATTTGTTATAAAGTTATTAGTTAATTAGTTATTAGTTACGTCATTATATCTGTGAAATATGCAATTTTTTTATTTATTTGTCTGCCTATGCAGACATACAAATGTATTTGAAATTTATTGGAAAGGAATTAGATGGAATATTTGCATTTGCGCTATTCCTGATGCAAAAATTTCTTTTACATATCTTTTATACGAAAACATTTTTCAACTACATTAAGACCAAATATCATTAGACTCTTTGTGCAAAATGTAAAATTCTAGTATTGCATAAGGACCGTGTTTTAAAATTGAATTACTACGTAAGTGTTCATCTCGCCGGATGGATATTTTTTGTTCAAATATAAATGAGATATTCTCTATCGATTTTTACAATAAATTCAAAAAAGATCCAAAGTGAGTTGGACCTTTTCTGCACATATACGTCCAATTAAAAAAAAATAATTGTAATTTGAAAATGGAGATCTTCACAATCTTCAATGTCACAGACTAGCATCCTTTTTACAAACTCCTACCCAGCTTCTTCCATAGTCCGCATCCGGTGTATACCGCTTTGCAGTTTAAATACGTGTTTAATCTCATTTTCTTTTTTTTAAATAATTAAAAATGCGATTATTATTTGATTCAAAATTGCTATTTTTAAACATGATTTTTAATTTAAAAAGTCTTATCATCACATTTGATTCTTTATAACAGTGTTTTTCAACTTTTTAAATACGCGACCCCCTCACAAGTAAAAAAAAATAGCTTACAACCTTTTTTTTATTATTTATTTATTCAAGATAGCATTTTGTCAATTCACCTTTTTTAATTTAAAAAAAATATGTTTGAAATTTTCCTCTTTAATAAAAGTTTTTCCGGAAACCTACATCTGAATTTTAGAAATTATTTTTTTATATACCTGATTATACCATTTACCAACATACATTACTTGTCCGAATAATTTTATTTAAAAAAATGATGAACCCCCCATGAGATCATATTTTATTTCATAAAACAACAGAAATTCAATTCATTTGGCAATAAATTGCCAAGAAAATTGAAAAATCCATAGAGTTTAAGTAATTTTAAATATATTTAGAGTTCAGATAACATATTTACCAAGTGTGTTTTATATAAATTAAATTTATATTGACCAGTATCGGTACAGAGCAATACTATTTTATGAGAGAGAAACAGAATTCTTAACTATTATATAAATAAGAACAGTGTTATCCGTACAAAAAAGATGGCGCAATTTCATAAAATATCAAGAAAAATAAATGCTTTTTTTATTTATTTATTAGCTAATTTATATTTAGTTTAATTTCTAAAATGATAATATTTTCCAAGTTTGAGCGTTTTGAGTACAAACAAACACAAATTTTTCGTTCATTTTATTCGCAAAAATAGTTTGTTTTTAGTGTTGTATGTAGGCTGATAAAAATTAATAATCTGCCACCTGCTGGCAACATTAAGACGCACATGCGCTTGCCGCGCTTTTTACGTAGCTGTCAGCGCATGCGTGCTGATATCGTACGATTACCGACCAATGTCAACTTTCGTTGATGGCGGCGCGCGACTCGGCTGTCAAATCGCGGAAACAGACAGAAGCGGTCCGCTCTGGCACGGTTTTGCGTCGGGCGCGGTGTTGTTATTTTTCGTTTATCAATGATATCTTCATTTCTTCTTTAATGTGATAGTCAAAACACACAAGTGTTCGCGCGCGAGTGTTTTCCTTTTGGTTTTATGCTTTGTGGTTTATTTACAACATTTTTAAACGCGATGGTGTTGCTTACTGGATTCTAATAGGATTGGCGATCGCGTTCTTCGGATTCAGGTGCGTTATAAAGTAAACAATAGTCTATTTTCCATGTTCTGCTGCGAAATTTTTCGCAGTATCAGAGTTATTTTTAAATAGAACCACATTTTACGCTTTCAGATGAATTCGCCTTGAATTTAACTATCATATTTCCATTTAACTAGCGTTTTAGTAGTTTCAATTATTCATGTTTTTAGTAAATACATTTTTTTATGTACTTCGCCGGCTTGTATTTCGCATATAATTGTAGATTACATATTAACACTTTAGAGACATGAAATTAGCATACAAATTGCTTTACTATTTATAATATCATATTGGCAAATATTATCTTGAAATATGTTTAAAACAGATACATTAAATGACTTGCTTGGAACTCTTTCAAGATTTAAATGATTTATGATAATCAAAAAATATTCGTTATTGTTGGAAATCTACTTGTTATCTGCGCGTTTCTCAATTCGTCATATTGTGGCAATTTGGTGGATGTATTATTATTTCGTAAACACAACTGTACATAGTAAATTGGCCTTACAATATTATAAAGACCTTCGCGTTATCACGAATCACGATACACGATAGTTTGTTAAAAAGCTACCGATTGATCCGATTGATATTTTGAGGTCAAGGAAAATAAAAATACATCTGTGATTCAGCGGGTTTTATTTATTTACATTATTGTAGATGATAATCTGTTATATATAATGCCATTAGTACTTGGTTCGCTAGCATTAGGTATGTACAATATTTGGTTAGATTTTTAATCTGCAACTAGGGTGTATTTTATATTTACCTGTCTAAACTATTACTATCATCATCATCATATTTAGTGCAGTGCCCTATGCACCACTAAGTAAAGATACTATAATTATGAAATTTTTAATTAAAATTATGCTTGTGCTTATTTTAAAATGAAATTTAAAAAATATGATATGATACTCGTAACTTTCCTGTCCAATCCATTATTCTTAAATCAATAGAACTTTTACTACTTCGTCTTTATATGAGTAGAGATGTTCCGAATATGGAATAGCTTAGGAAAAAAATACTTATTAATTATAATAAAATTATTTATGAATTTAAAAAAAATATTTATTGACAAAAATCTTGATAAAAAAGTGTAAAATTACAAAACGGTTAATACATGCATAAATAATAATAACGTTTCTACCTCTCTAATAGATTTAAAACTCGAGTTTAGAGAGGGAGTCCGTTTTACATTTTTTTAAATACATACATTTATAAATATATTCTACCATCCCCGTATATGTGAAGCATTTAACAAGAATTTTAATAGTCTTGATATATTTAACACTCCATTTAATACGTACAGAAGAGAACTAATAGGCTCGATTCAGAATAACAGAGAACTTTGTCACTTTTCTTGCTCTCAATCATTACATCAAATGCAATTTTCCACTCCTACTTTCCTTCAATCATCCTTTACCACTCCTTATAAATATTCTTCTTTTTCTTCCCACTGTCTCCTTGATTTTTTCCGTATTTCTTTTATTTTAATATAAAATATATTTATTCTTTATATAGTTTAAACTGTCGTCGCATTATTGTAGCATAATTTAGAGAATACATATTATTGGATGGCAGGCCCTACTACGTACACATTTTTTAATAGATTTTATTTATATTCATTTAACCTGTACATCTGTTGTATTCGAAATATACCCAAAATCCGTACGAATTTTGCTCAGAGACATCTCTCATTTATCGCGCCGAGTGTTCAATATTTTGAAAGAACGTATTAAGGCTGTAGTCTGGTAAAACAAGCGCAAAATTAGGAAATCATACGATTTTGCCATTTTAAAACGAATGTTTTTTTTAAATTGCGCAATAAAAAAACATAAATTAGACATTATAATTAGATATAAAAACAATATTTTTTAAAGTATTTCTGTTAAAAAATATACTTAAAAGTTTTATTTTATTTATTTATTTTTTTATTTTATTTAATTATGTAACTAAAATATAATAACTTTTAGACCGGCAGATTACGCCATTTCAAATTTAGTCTAAGCTTATCCTAATCAGATTATTTTATTGAATTCCATATAATTTCTATCCATTTATTTCTTTTAACTGGATTTTTGGTTATACTAAAATAATATCAACTAACATTCGATACATTTTTGAAAATCGCATTCCTTACTAAAGTGCATCCCTGAGCAGAGTTTTACATTTGCTAAAAGAATTCTTTATTTGAAAATAATAGATTATTTTATGTTTTCGAATTCAAACATAAATAAGTACTTAGGTAGGTACCTACTTAAATGCAATATTTAAATATCTACATATTACTTTCAGATTTGGAATTCAATCATAAACAAGTACCTACTTACCAATGAAAAATTACAACATCTTTTTACGTTTATCCGAACGGTTTTTACTAAAGATTTTTAAGTATACTTATACCCGTATGCAGAGACAAAACTTAAGGTGAGGAAAGTTCATTCTAATTTCAAATGCAGAGAATAACCCGAAGGTGAAGACAATAGAATGTACTTTCCTCACCTTAAGGTTGGTCTCTGCATACGGGTATTAGTTTTGTTTAATCTTAAGAGGAAACGCGGTCTCACTTTTCTTCATACAAACCTATTCACGTATTTTCTCTCTGAATTATGGCACTAGAGAAATGTTTTTTTTACAATAACAACAACAAACTATCACGCCGCTTCCCCGTAAGGGTAGACAGAGAGGATAGAACGCCACATCACTCTATCTTTTCATTCAGATCTCGCTTCCTCTGCATTAATAAATCTTCTCATGCACGCGTGCCATTATTCCGACTTTTACCATGTCCTTTTTCAAGTATTTGTTAGATTTGGTCATGCCATGTCTTCCACGGTCCTCCTCTATTTCTGCATCCATGAACATTCGCATTGTAAATATTTTTAGCTGTTCTTTCGTTGTCCATTCGCTCTACATGTCCAAACCAGCGCAGAGCTCTTTTTTACACATTATAGATATTTACCATTGGCGTATCCCTATATTGTTTCGTTTATAAAAAAGTATTTACTATGGGAACATCCAAACCTGTAAAAAGCACAGTTTTATCTGCTGTCTTCTGGCGCTCGGCGCACGGTATACAAATATAACTATTTTTAAAAAACGCAAAACATACCGATACAGAAAAATTTTATTCTGATACTCTGTCTAAAAAAATTACAAAATTGGTTCAGTTTTGAGGTGCGGAAAACGGTAGAGCAAAATGTCGATTTTGTCGATTCTAACAAAAGGTCTGACATGCCGTCGTCTTTTTCGCACAGTATCGGGGAGGCATCTGCAAGACAGTGACAGGAAAACAATATTTGAACACCTATTTGTTAAAATTCTTTGTTCTCACAATTTATGTAAACCGAAACACAAAAATAATAATTGGACCAAATACAATAATTGATATCAAACTTTCGATTGTGTTCATTTAATCTTTTTAGCCAGAACTCAAATCTAGCAATAGCAAAGCATTTCCGGGTTCAGCTCGTTTATTACAAAGAAAGAACAGGCAAATAAAATATAAACTTACTTGTATACACACATTCATATATACACACATATATATACCTATGCGCATACACATACATACATTTATAAAAGATACACAATTTAATTGATATAGGCGAAACTTCATGATTGCTATTTGTTGTTTTTTTTTTTTAATATTTTATTTTCACCGTCCAGTAAGAATCTCCGATCCGTGACACGCATCAACCTCTCCGACTCCCTAAGACCAATGTCATGAACGAGCGAGGTTAACACTTTTTTATCTCGACAACACCCCCGCCAATGGTATTGCCTCGATGCCAAAACAGTGTCGAAGGTGAGTGTGAGAAGGGGTCACCCTTCTCTTAGTATTAGATTCCTATTGCAGTATCTTGTACGAGTATTGTGGTTACGCTTGACGATTGGGTATTTGTATGTGTGTAATCACTGCCGTTCTCAATATATGTACACTGTTGAATAATATTAAGTACTCTGAATTATTTGAAGAGAAAGTCACTCGGAAAGCGCAATGTTTTTTTTTTAATTACTAGGACTAAAGATTTCTGGGCAATTGTTACCGGTTCAATGATGGTTTTTGCGCAAGCTTCACATCCAATTAGACCATAACTCAACTCAGAATTTGCCAGTGCATGGTATAGGTGTTTTAGGTCCGGGACTTGTGTAAAAAATCTATCAAGCGCTTTTTTTGCAGTTATTTGTTCATCCAACCTCAAATACTTAAAAAAAAAAATATCAACGCTGGCTGATGCAGCAAACTTCTGTCGTCACCAAAGTACTTTCGAAACGACCCAAATCTTTACCGGACACGGAGCTATAAGAAGTACCTATAAAGGTTTAAATTAAGGAATGATTACTATTGTCCATGCGATGATATTTCTTCACAGAGTATCGAACATCTGTTATTTCAGTGCCTATTTTTCAGTCTACAACGCCATAATCTTGAAGCAGAATGCAGGAAAGGTGGAATATCCTTAACAGATATCCACACTGTAGTTATAAGTAGTTATCACGCTTCATTGTTCTTGGGCTTTGCAACAATGATGTAATAAACCAAAATCAGTGATCAAAAATCCCGTTTCCAATATAAAAAATAACGAATTTTTCCTAGTACCCTAGCCTTGTACATTAAACATAAGGCTACTAAATACAGGGATTCAAACGTATGTATATAAATAAAATAAAAAACTTTACACAAAAACTTTAAATATCTTCCTCGGTAACCTGTAATTGAAAAAATACCATGCAATATTCACAATTTCGTACTGTTAATTCTGTTATGAGCATTTTTTGTACAACTGCAAGCCAGGAAATGCAGCAAAAAACACCCAGGCTTGAAAATTAATATTTTGTTTTTTTTTTGTATTCTCACCGAGAATCGATCCAGGAACCTCTAATAACTCTGTTAACTTCCCATTGTAATATTTATATTTTATTTAAATGTACAATACAGCACTACTGCCAATTGCAATGTGCATAAATTCTCATACTCAAGGCACTCTCTTAATACCCATCCACAATTACTCTTTCTTCTCTAACTCATATAGTGTCCATGCGGATCGACTGTGGAATCATCTCCCACCCTCCATCAAAGATGTTACTACATTACATCTGTTTAAATCACGTCTGAAGAAACATCTCCTTTCTCTGCCTTATACATTTTTTATACATTTTTTTAGACATTAATTTTGCACCACAACAGGCCAGGAGGCCCAATTACAGTGGTGAATCACAAAACACCCAGGCTTGAGAAAAATCACATTTATTTTTTTGTGTTCTCTCCGGGAATCGAACCCAGAACCTTCCGTGTGTGAGTCGAGCATCTTGACCACTACACCACTTAATCACTCCTCCTTTCCTTTTTCCTCTTTTTTCCTTTTTCCATTGAGTAATAGTTTTGATTTAAGGTAATTCATAAACAAATACGTTTATATCTATTTTTATATGTCTTTAGCTTTTTAATCTTTATTTTCTATTGAATATTTTCTGTAACTTGAATTATAAAAATAAAACTTTTATTTTATTGGTTGGTTGGTTGGAAGAAATTGCCATTCGGCAATAAGCCCGCCAATGTACAAATAACATTATGTACAAAAAGTTAAATAATCATATTTACTTCGTATTTGACGTCCATGTATACAGCGGAACTTTGGAACAACTATACGCAAGGAGCGTGAAATAAATTAAGGATCACGTATAACAACTCATTCAGACAATTATTCGGATTGCCTAGGTACTGCAGTGCCTCTGAAATGTTTACAGCTGGACGAATAAACACCTTCGCTGCCCTGCTTCGCCAAAGAGCCTGGAGCCTATGGGAACGCCTAAAAAACTGTAATAACGAAATTCTCCAAGCCACTGCAGAGTGTATCCAATCGCCGTTGTTCGAGCGATGGCGCGATATGTTAAGACCACCATAAGTGCTGCAATATAAAATTTTATTTTATGTTTATCGTTATATTTATGTTTATTGTTATATTTTTGTTTATATTTATATGTATGTTTATGTTTATATGGTAGAATTGGCTCTGCATTTTATAGCCATTTTACTGGAATAAAAATAAATAAAAAATTTAAAAAAATAAATAAATAAACAAATAAATTATATTATTAGGTAATTAGATAAACATGTTTTTTTTAAAAATCCCAATGGATTATTAAGGTCCAACATATAATCCATAAAAACAATTGTAAACAAAGACGAATAAGTCTAAGATAGAGAGTAAGAGTCTAAAACTAGTAATCTCAGCATTGAAAAAATCCGCTTCTCTTTCTCAATATTAAGGTTTTAACGCGTGTCTGTTGAATCTGTCAAAAACGGTTTTTTAAATGGAAAAATCGTATGCTTTTCTTACTTTTCGGGCGTTTTTTCAGCCTTAAGAATTTTCACGCAGGAACAAATCATGCGAAAATTGAAACCCGCTGGTTAAAGCACTGTCCTATTTAAGATTTTGTGTTTAATCAATTTAACCATTCAACTATTCACTCATAAATTTGTTTTACAACCTATTTAGTGCACATTACGTACATCCCATTAGACACCCGAAAAATTATACCAACTATCAAGAACCTACCCGGAACTAAGGCTGTGTGTTATGCTTTATTGATTTATTAGAGATTGGTATAGCTCGGTGTTTTTCACTCTTTTTTAATTCGCGATCCCCTTAAATCAGTAGCTGGCCACTTCCGTTCCCCTTTTTTGTTTGCCCTGTTTGGGGGAAACGCAACCGCGACCCACAGGTTGAAAAACAGTGGTGTAGCTTATTTAAAATTTAATATGCAATATTCACTTCAAGATGATACAAAAATTTAAAGAGACACAAGAGAAATACATGTTGAGGTAAAAGTAAGAAAAAATTTAACGGAATACCACACTCAAAAAGAGACAACCTTTTTTTTGCTAGGTGTGAATTTAATATTAATAACCAAAACACAAAATAAGTCATTTTCAATAAATATAATAAAGGTATTTAAAACTTTATTTTTGTAAAACATAGTGATGAGAATGATACAACAAAGTTTTAAAGTTGCTAACTAAAATAATGTAAATAAAATATTGTAATGAAAGAAAAATAAATAAATATTTTTTTATGTTTAATGGTAAAAAGGAATAATCAATGAAGGTCAATACATAAATGTTTTTTGCTTGAATTTGGTAAAACTATTTATAATTTTCTGTTCGTGATAAGACAATTTGTTAAAAAAAATCATTGTTGACAAAACATTTTAGAAAAAAATAACTCAATGGCTAATATGTAGCAAGGCTTTATATTGAAAATTATTTTATGCTAACATTCCACTATTTAAATTTTTGTATATATATTTTGTGTAAAACATAAGTGTGCTTATCCTTTATTTCTTAATGATGTTTATATTACTTTTTAATTTTTTTTATTTATATATATATATATATATATTTGTATATATATTTTTTTGTATATATATTTATATATGGATAGTGGAGGTGAGTTGCGCACGGATCGATCAGTGGATCAAGACAAATAGGTAAAATTTGTGTACTGTATATGAAATTTGGTCTACAGGTCTTTATAAATTGGTTATGTTTTTTTATGATTATTTTAGTTTATATTGCTCATTATGTTAATAATAGTTAGGTTTAATAGATTAATTAGGATTTTTATTTATTATTATGTTGACTTTGTTAAATAACTAATTTAACCATCATTAACATGAAAGATCTTCAAATGAAAAAAAAAGAACTGAATTAATATCTTCTAGATACTTTATAGTGCCTGTTTATAAATAAATTTGTAAAATATAAATAAAATAAATGCAATAAAGTCTTTAGACTTAGTGGGTAACAAATTCTTGTATGTATTTTTTTTAATTATAAAATAAACGCTGCTCTGCAGCACTGAAACTGGAGGCATGTTTAACTTTTTGAAAAATGTTTCCCTCGGCACGGGACACCCCAGTGAGGGAACATTATTCTGTATAAAGAAAAATAATACAAACATTATAAAAGTATTATTTATTTATTTATTTATTTATTAACGGACATTGTCCATGTATACAATTTATAAGGTTTAAATATTACAATAAAAGAGTAGTTTAAAACATTTAAAGAAAAAAGAAAGAAGCATTGACAAACATAATTAATAATAAATAAATCTATAAGTATGTGTATAATAAAATAAGGATGTATATAATATAATAAATGTGTACGTAATATATAACTATGTATATAATAAGTGCAAATTAAGTTATAATTGTCAACAAATTTTCTGACTCTTTGCTTCCCATGTTTATCAACCAATTGCCATTTTTTCCCCAAAACATGTTCTACTGTCGTTTTTCCCGAGGTAAGGCACTAAGTTATATAGCTTTGGTCCCGTAAAAATAAAAGATCTTTGAAACACCGCTACACGCGCTCTAGGCATCATGAAGTCATTCCTCACAGAACTTCGTGTTTCGTGTGCATGGTGTACCCTGTCTAGGGTATCCCAGGGTTTATTGGTTTCAATAAAAAAAAATATTATATGAGATTGCCTTACATCAAGAGCTCGTAGAGTTTTAAACAACTCTTCACATTGATATTAAATATTTATTTAAAAAGGGTGTTTTCACACAAGAATATTTCACCTGGACTGGTTACCTGAAACGTAAGACTGATTGACGTGTAAGAAAAATGATCAAGATCTTCTGCGATTGTAGTACCAATGCAGTGCCCTATGCGCTACTGGGTGCGGTAATAATTTATTTATTTATTTACATTGATAATGATGATATTTATGTATCTTTTCTATTGGCGTAGATGTGTTTTTTCGTCTATGAATTTTCTTAAGACACGCCATGTTTTGAAAATTTGGTGTTAAAACATCGATCTTCTGTTGTTAACTAATTAGCCTGTTTAATGATTTGGCTATGATTAGTATTTGTAATTTTAATTACTGTTAATAATTTCTACACAAAATCCACGGGTGTAACCCTTTCTGTACCATTTTGTTAGTTGAAAAATTATAAAAAAATATTTTTTAACTTACAAAAAACAGACAAGTGTGGTTGGTCAAGATATATAAGTACTTGTCGATTTAAAAATAAGTTAGTTTGTTGGCAGATAGAGCTTTTACATACAGTAGAACTCCGTTTATCCGAACGCCAGTAATCCGGATTGCCAAATATCCTGATAATTGCTAGGAATATAGGAGATGTTAAGGGCGCTTGCGGCCGACGCGGCGTGGATATGTTTAAATAAGTTATGTTTTAAGTACCCAATGACGAATTGCTTAAAAAACCGGTTTATCGAGACTTACGTGTATTTTTTATGTATTTTTGCAAAAAAAAACTCCAATCATTTTGTTTTTTTTCTGAATTTAGTAAAATATTGAGATTTAATCACATGTATCCTAGTTTAATGTGCCTAATAGACATAAGGCATCATATTTTTTTTAGAGTTATTAATCCATCCAAGTCAAATTCGCACATTAATTCTCTGTTCCTGAGAATACACTCTCTCGGGAACAAACACACTGATGGCCAAAAAATATATGTATATGCTATAACTTTATCAAACTTCCAGAACCAATTATTCGTAAAAAAAAAAGTTAAATAATTTAGTTACTAGTATTTCCATATGTTTTATTTATATGTATTTATTTTTTCATTTAAAATTGTATTTTTATACAGTAGACCGAATACAGTAGACCGGACCCAGGGCCAGATAGCGAAAAAGCCGGTTAAAGAGAAGGTAGTGAAAAACACATTAAAAAAAAACACTTTCGCAAGGAAGAAAAAAAAACATATTTTTTTCAAAACACTAAGAAAACAGAACTTTTATTCTGCTTTAGAAACTCACACATTAAAAATTAACATTTCACAAACTGTAAAAAATATGTACAGGAAAAAGCCACAGATTACTCCAAAAGAGGCCGGTTAAAGCGGTGCCGGTTAAGAGAGCGTCTACTGTATTTGTAATTTGTTTATATTACTTTATTTGTAGCTGCTCGTCAAACTATTATTGACAATTTAATTTCATAAATTAAAAAAAATACTTGTTTATTTTTATTACCTTATACTTGTTTTTTATTTTTTACTATTATATCAAATTGCATTGTAGTATTAGCAAATACGCATTTCATAGATACATATTTTTATTTCTTATTTTTTCGTGATAATATATGCTTGCTTGTTTACCGCAACACTTTATTTATTGTTTGCTTTACAGAATTTATGTCATAAGCTTATATCTTTGCATTTTTTGTTTATATGCTTACTGTTTCTTGCATACCTTTGTTATTATTGTTTTTTTTTTTTTTTACTTTGTAAAACTTTTTATCGTATCCTTTTTAACTAATTTCACAATTTTTTTCTGTATATTCTGTTTATTATTTAGTATGTTAGAATGCATTTCATTTTTATTTTTTGTAAATGCCTTTTGGGCGTTAATGAATAAAATAAATAAATAAATAACCTCTGGTATATGAAAAAGCCCTTTGGGCGTTAGTAAATAAATACAAAAAAAGTATCAAAAAAACGTTTAATGGCAGGTCCTAGGCCCTAAAAATGACCAAACTCCACATTTCCTACAAAAAAAAAATATTTTTTATTTCTTTTCTAGTTAATATCGTTCAAGATTAAAAATATTTTATTTACCGCAAAATCGGTTATTTGCAACCCTGTTTGACTGTGTAAAGGTTAAATAAACCAATTAGTTGGTGTTATTTATGAGTATCCATTGTTGGTAATTAGTAATTAGGTAGCATTTTGTACCGAGTTCGTGTGAAACGCAAACATTATTGATTTAATGAGTAGCTTAATGACAATCTCACTTGTTTATTATGTATTACGAATGATTAACTATTGGATGCTAACATAAGTTGTGTCTGTTTTAAATATATCAAAATAATATCGGTATTGATTTGGAAGCCTACGCATGCCACTATTATTTTAATTTTATTTTTACAATACCACTATACATTATTTTCTTCGCCATCCGCACCCAGTGGTATATAGGGTACTGCGTCGATACTTTAATTGCAGCCTAGAATCACATTTAGAATCAATATTTCACGTCCACCCTATCAGGAATCGAACCCAGAGCCGCGATTACAACCGCTATCTTCATATGTAGGTACATATCGAGACGGTATGAAGTAAAATCAATACTTAGGTACGAAAATGTGTATATTTGTATGAGACTTTAAAGTATCCTTGTCAGTAACCTGTAATTGAACTTTTTTTTTTTTAATGCATGCATTTAATATTTTTCAAACAGAAAACGTTATTTTACTTTGTAGATAAAATTGAAGATACATATTAACTTCCCATTGCAATACGGGGCTTGGAGTCCCAGGACCTCTAGCATGATAGTCGAACGCGTCAATCACTACCCTACGAGTTGGACTTATCTCCACTCGATTTCCCTTTTCAGGATTTGTAACTGAGGGTAGTCATCGAGTCGGAAACACGCGTTACACACTAGGTTCGAATCCTGGCAGGATCAAAGTAAAATATTTATTTTAAAGTTAATTATTGCAATGTCAATTACCTTTGCACCGGTATATCGGTACCTAAAGCGTAAGACTGATCACCTTAACTTCAAAATGTTTAATGCACCAATGGTTTTATATGTAAAATTGAGTGCGAGTAAGGGAAATATGAAGATTGGCATTTATTGCAACAGAGAGATAAATCATTATTAACATATTACAACAGAGATGAAGAATACTTTAGAGAAGGGAATGTAGAGGTCTAGGCATCCACAGGGCTTATGACCTGTCATTGGCGGATTTAAGTGGCCACTTTACACACTGTAACATTCACAATTCTGCCTATAAATATAGGCAGAATTGTGAATGTTATATAGATGTTCAAATGAACATCTATATTCCTTCGATTCTTCCATCTGTTGACGTTTGTGAAGTTAAAGAGCTGAAACCTTTATTTTTGCGGGTGAGATTCATATGATTGAATTATTTCACCTACACACTAGGCAACGCCTTCATTTATTTTTTTTAAAATTTTTATACTTCACCTTGGACCAGGTGAATTTATCAACAATATTTTGAGTTTGTTCAAATTTTTGTAGAAAAGAACTGGATTTAACCCCCTAGGGAGCTGTTAATATGAACATACTACAACAGAGATGAAAAACATTTAAGAGAAGAAAATGTAGAGTTGGATGCCTCGACTTCTACATTACCTTCTCTAAAATTTCTTCATCTCTGTTGTAATATGTTAATATTCATAGCTCCCTAGGGGGTTGAATCCGGTATTTATCTACAAAAATTCGGACAAACTCAAAACATTGTTGAGAAATCATTATGACTGGTTTAAGTGTCCTTTTACACACTACTTATGTCACATTTATCATTCTGCCTATGAATCGATAATCCATATTTCCTCTTTAACTCTTCCATCTGTTTTACCATCTACTTCTATTCTTGTGAAGTAAAAGTCCTGAAACTTCATCTTGCTGGGGTAGATACTATTTCCAAATATATTTGTTTTATTTCAGCATTCACTTGTAGAATAACATTTCAAATAAATTGTTAATAAAACCCCTTTTTATATATCGATGGCTCAATTTCATGGGGGCATAAGTAAAAAAATAATGTTTTGAATTATGCTATTCATTATATCTAGAAAACTTCCCTTTTTAATTTTACTAATTCTTATCTAAACCATTAGTTTTCACTCGTTAGATAGATGTTTTCATATGGAAATAAATAATCTTAACAATCTCTCAGCTCCATAACTAATTAAAACGTTGTAATAATTTGCATAACTTTAATCCTAAAACAAGTAACCGTTGTGTATGTATTTCACATAAATATGTACATAAATACTTCACTTAAGGTGATATAAATAATTATTTGTTTAAAATCAATTAAGATCGCTCAAAACTTTGAAAAGAGCCATTGATATATACAAAGTGTTTTATTTGAAATATATGTTTACTATTTATCTAGCCAATCACAGGTTTGTCAATTTTTTAAGTTTTTTTTTTAAATTTATGTTTATTTTATTTATTTTTTACGTAAATATATACATTTTGTAAAATTATTGAAGATCCTTTACATCAAAATATATGATAACACTATTTGTATAATAATAATTACTACTAACTTGACTGTAAGGAGCGAGAAAATATATTTTTTAAAAACATTAAAAGTTTTTTTTTAAAACAAAAAATAAGTACCTACACGATATTGCAGTTTTATGAGATGAAAAATAAAAACGAAATACAAAACAGAAATACCAAAATTCACTATTGAAATGTGTACATGACAGGCATAAAACCTTTGTTATATGTTATCATAAAAAAATGTTTTTCAATATCTATGTCCATCGTCTTCTTCTTCTCCAGCCTTATTCTCTCCACTACTGGATAAAGGCCTCTTCCAAACGTCTCCATTCCTTCCTATCACCCGCTTTCATCATCCACGTTTTACCGGCAATAGAGGCGATGTCGTCGACCCATCTTTTCTGTGGCCTTCCAATACTTCTTTTGTTTGCCCATGGTCTCCGCTTTATTATTCTGGGTGTCCACCTGCCATCATTTGCCTCGCCAAGTGTTCTGCCCATTGCCATTTCAATTTCGCTGCACGACTCCGGTTCGGCGCCTTATTTCTTCATTTCTTACTCCGTCGCTTAGACATACACCGAGCATCTGTCCATATCTATATCCATATCCATATCTTTATTCATGTCTATATCTATACGAGAAAATATATATTTTCTAACAACAGTATTTTTTCCATATTCCCATCTCGATATATGTTTTCCCTTTATGTTGCAATAAATGTCAATCTTTATAACTCCCTGAGGGGTGGAATCCAGCCTTGTCTACAAACGCTTCGACACACGAAAAATAATATATTAAATGATGATGAAATTATTTTTACCGGCATATATTATTGTCATGTCATGTCATTGATCTCATTCATTGATTCCATACAATAAATAATTAAGGTTACCCTGCCTACAAGTATGGCTTCTTTGCTCGCATACAGAGAAGTCTTACAGGCTAAGATTATAATTACATATTTTTACTGAAGCACGCACCCATACTAATGTACCTGACACGTGAAACTTAAGCCTCCCCCTCCTATTACCATTTCTCTCCACACCTGCAAAAACCACGTGACAACAAATCCTTTTAACTTGTGTCTTTGTGTTCGGACGGAAATTTAGACCTTTATAGGGCACCAATGACAAAGTGGTACATAAATATACCACTATCGTACATTCACGGAGACTGGACCGCTGTGCACGCGCAAACCACGAGCCCACTGCGTGATATCGCGTGATTGGCCCATTTCTCACCACGGAAAAAGTCTACACGGCATGAAAAATACAATACGGTGGATCGATACTTATAGTTTTACGATTATTTATTTATTTAATGCCTGGCAAGTGCAATAACTAGCACACCATGAGACCGACTTATCTCTAGTCGGTTTCCTTTTGCAGGATTTTTACCTAAGAGTACTCGCCAAATGTAAATAATGATTTTGATAAAATTATCATTAAAATCTCTTTTGTTAAGTTTTACTATATTATTTGAATCGGGTTGTGGTCCCGGGCTAGGTTGCAGATTCGCGGATCAGACATCCGAGGTTCGAACCCCCTTCTACCCACCCCAACTTGATTTCCATTTTATAAAAAAGAGTTATTTACAACTCGTTAAAAATGGTCACGAAAATTGAAATATTTGGGTAAATTATAAGAAAGCTGATATTTTTTTATTATTTTTAAATAATGTATTTTCCGATGCGTTTTTATTGATGTTTTTAATAAAATAATTGACTAAGAAGTTTTACATAAAAAAAACGAAAAATATAAATATTCTTCGTTACTGTTTTTCTTATAATGTTATATTTATTTGTTCTGTATTGCTGTTGTTTTTCTTAATGAACAAATAATAATTTAAAATAGTTATAATTAAAAAAGTACAAACGAATCCAATGAATGTCAATCTTGTACAATTTTACCGTGCCCTTCAGATTAATATGATATGTGTGAAATAGGCTTATCTCCGTCGGATATCACGCGGCTGGTTTGTTTATTTGGAAATTCTTGTAATAATGAACACACTTTAGAATTGAGATGTTTATTTTCTAATATTTTATTATGTCACAAGAGTCACAATAACGTACACTGGTAGATAGGTCTTCCAGCTTTTTCAAATACAATATTATGTTGATTATTTATTTTTTAAAACATGTAGAAGAATTTGTGTATCTGGGAAGTATGTTTACTTGGGGTGGAAAGACTGAGAAATATATTGAAAGGAGGGTGAGTGCCGGGAATTTTCGATTTGTGGCCCTTATGAATTTTAGCAGCGAAATGTCGAGATCCGTGAACTGTGTAAGGCTGAGACATGCATTATCGACAGAATCAAGAAAGCGGTGCTGCGTCGGTTTGAACATGTAGGGCGAGTGGACAGAGAAAGAACGGCTAAAAGGATCTACGATGCGAATGTTGATGGATGCAGAAAACGAGGAAGACCGAGAAAGACATGGCACGATCAAGTCCATCAAATACTTGAAGATGGACATGTCAAGAGTAGGAATAATCGGCGCGCGTGCATGAAAAAATGTAAAAGTGATATGGCGCTCTATCCTCTCTGCCTACCCAGCTTTTGACGTGATCGTTCCTAAATTTTGCTATTTGGAACACTACACCCATAATTAATAAATTACAACAGTGCTATTAAAAGTGAACTGACATTTATTGATAAATACATAATATTTCAAATATCTGCCTTCTAATAACATGCAAAATGATAAATCAAACCGCTCATACACGCGTTTGTGTAATATTCATGTAAAATAGTGAATTGAACTGGAATCTTGCGTCTCATAAAACGAAATAATACGGACCAAAATGAACACCAAGTCGTTGGAACAATAGGCATAATCCCCCAGTAACTACACACGAGCGTTTCCAGAAATTATCAAACAGCCAGTGGGGCACATGGCGACGGTATCTACCTACTGTCTACAAAAGCTTCTCTTCGGACATCTATCTCCCTTTGTTAACCATGAGTTGAAACAGTGTTTGATTTATTTAGTTTTTTATTGCTTACTTCTTGGTATGAACACTTGACCAATTTACTACTATGCTCTATTTTTTATAAATTTATTGATATCATTTTAACTTTGCTGGAATTCCACTCGTCCATGCGCTTTGTAGTTGCACGATGATTGGTTATCTAGCCTTCATATATCAACTTTAAAATACCAAAATTTTGTAAATGGGGTCTAGAATTCCAATCGTCTATGCGCTTAGTAGCTGCAAGACGTTTTGTAATCTTACATCTTTTTACTATTCATATTTTTTTTTTTTTAAATATCATTAATACACTAAATTTATTTGTCAATTTTTAAAATTTGTAAATGGGGGCTAAATTTCTAACTGTCTATGCGCTCTGTAGCTGCAAGACGTCCTGTAATCTAGCTCCTATCTGTTATAATTTTTGATGGATCTTAAGATCCGATTAAATTAATTGAAAACGAGGAACTAGAATCCCAACCGTCCATGCGCTCTGTAGCTGCAAGACGTACTGGGATATTTATTAATTGTACAGCGTCCTTGAGGTGCTTTTCACAAAAATGGCGCTATATAAATTATCCAACCATATATATATATATATATACCCCTACGGGAAAACGGCATGATGGTTTGTTGCTGTTGTATTTTATAAGGTTTGCAAGACGTAAATCAACACAAAATATGTGTCCTATAAGGGGTTAGTGCTATTAGGGGCAAGCCATCGCGTAATAAATTTATTGTACAATCCTCACGTGCGGTCGTCCATGTCCAATCCCATTAGAGCATTATGGACGCGTTGCGCTCGCTCCGGTATCGGCGTTTGCGTGTTCGCTGTTCATTGCTCGTGGACGCAACCAACGACGCTTGCGGCAGTTATGTAAGAGTAATAATCCAATTGGTCGACAGGGGCCTTATGCTGGACTCGTCCGTCTTTAGAATCGTACGCGACTTCGATAATTCGACGCGTGACAGCATTCTTGAACCACCCATGCGAATGCAGTCGATCGAAAATCAATCGACTTTATCTCGAGTGCCCCAAGCACTCGACATTGACAATCGAATGCGACATCGTTACTTCAGCTGTCAAACTTTTTTCTTGTAAAACGCTCGGCATTCGTGTTTAAAAGACGAGTAGGAATTTTCATTGTATTATAACACTGATCAATGTTATGATGATGGCGTATCAATAAATGTGCGACAAATATAACAGTACTTATTTTCAATCCATTATCAAATGAAGTTTCACTAGAAACATGATTTCAAAATTATTTTATCGCTTGTCAATGTCAAAATATGTATTTGAGATACATATTTTACAATGTAATAATAATTATAATTTAATCTAACTGTACGTTTTTTTTGTACAATTTCATATTGTAATTTTTTTCTCTCGTTTGAAAGAAGAAAGAATCCCTTCTGGACTGATGGCTCCGTATTACTCCGTATGGATCTGCCGGCGAAATAATTTTTAAGTTCGAGTAAACAAAAAACTTTTTCTTTTATTTTTTTATTATTTCATTATTATTGTAATATTTTATTTATTTTTTACGCGTGGAATGATGCGGAGTGGCTATTTCAATGTACGTTTTTTTATTATTTTATTGACATCGTATTTAGTAATGATTAGAAAACTATAATTGGCCTATAATTTTAGTTTTGTAAATATTTTTTGTTATAATGGCTGTTGTTTTCTTTTAATAAATAAAATAAAAATAGAAATAAATATGTTTTTAAAATCTATGAAATAAATATGCAATATTTCTAATAACATGTAGATGTGTGTTATGTCAAAGGCAAATAATAATCATCAATGTTGCAGTGTTTTAGTAAAACATTTTCTTTTATTTTTTTTCATAATATTCTATGCACAAAATATTCTACGGAAGAAGTCTGACAACAAACAATGAAGGTTTACGTGTGGCAGGAGGGCCATTTATAAATACGGATTTGTTGTAGTATTTAAAATGTAACATGATTAGAATGACAGTTGTTAGAAAAAGTGACGACATAACTTTGTAGTAACTTCAAAGGCGTTATTTATATTGGCACACGAAAAACCATTTGTATCTGGCGTGTTAATTATTTTTTTTACTACAATGCATGAAACATTAATATATAAAAACAGCTTTAAAACTTTAAAATACCTCAAATAAACCAACTCAAATAATCATTTTGCAAAAAAACGTTAGAGATGGGACAAATTAATCAATGTAAATTGATCGAATAAAACAATTATTCGTTTGATGTTGTTCATGAAAAAAGTATAAATGTCTCATTTGTTGGTGAATAATTATGTTAAACACACTATAATAGGCTTGTTTTTTCATTTTTTATATCAATTTTGAAATAACTGATAAAATCGATTTGATCAGTCATCAGTAATTTCTTATCACTAATGAAATTAGTTTGACAGCTGTCATTCTAAGCAAGCTATATTTTACGGACTATAGTGTTGCCACTTTCTCGTTCGTCTTTGTAATTAAATTCTCGGACGGTTTTCAAGAATAGCATTGTGACAAAGCAATAGAGATGCCCTATCGACTATTGTCGAGTGGGTGACAAAATGTCACTTCTTTCCAGCATACGGCTCCAGGTCCGACCGATTCACCCGCACAACTTATGTAACCGCTTAGTTATGTAAATTACTATGCTTTGAAACGCTATTCAATAAAATCACATAACTAATACTACTAATTAAAGGTAATGCGTTTGCGTCTAAAAACAATCAATCAATTTTATTAGGAATGTAAATCAGTGGAAAGATAGCTAAGTATGATATGTCACTTTTTATAAAGTTTCATTTGCACTGAAAAATCGGAATTTTAGTTTACAAGCCCAAAGCTAGGGTTTCCTAGGGACAGCGGTGTCCGTATCTTTTTTTATTTTTTATTTCAAAATACAAAAATGTACAAAAACACAATTGTATTCCCATGAGTTAGCAAACTCATTCTGGGATTGATACAATTAAAGATTATCAGATAAAAAATAAAAATACATTTTGTTGAACATAATTAAAACAAAAATGGACATATCTCGGAGACCTTTTTAAAAACAAATTATAATATATTATTTAACATTAAATCACATGGGTTAAGGGTTATCGAGAAATAATTTGAGGAAATGATTTTTTAGTGTTATTTGATTTCCATTCGTAGACTGGTAAGAAATTGATTTAAAGTGAATCGGCAGGAGGTTATATTGAGTAGAGGCAATGTAGAGGAGTGACCTCAATCCGAATTTAGAGGAGTGTACAGGGGGTAAATGTAGACAGTTATGAGATCGTGTGCGATGGTTATGTATATCACTGTTAAAAGTAAGCGCTAAATTTGAGTTTAATTTATGTTGCAATATTTGTAAAAAAGTGTTAGTTATTTCATATGAAGGTAAAATACTAAAAGGAATTATATTTGTCTCGGAATATATCTCCTTTATGCTTAACGGTCGTAGAGAACGGAGAGGGGAGGGGGGGAGTCTGATACACCGTCAACCACATGGCCACGCCCCCCTCGCCTCTTCCCTGCAGAAGTAAGCAACCATTTGTTTTTTTATATATATATACATTATTTTTCATTCTGAGTTCTAAATATTGTTTTAAATATGCTACTATGTTTTCTTACCTATACTGATCATCGTGGTTTCGGATGTGACAGGGTTTAAAGAACACCCTGTATATATATTTTGTTTATTAGTTAAGGTATAAATAGATGTTTAAATTTTATTTGTACAACTATCTTAAATAAATACAGTACAATACAAACATGTCGCGTTTTTCTAGTGACATTTTAATTTTTTTATTTATTTAAAGTTATGTATGAAAACATTTTTCCACAATATCCATATTGATTTTGGAAATACAATTAATTATTCTAAATACATTTCGTATATTTTCATCGGTATTTGTATTATTTGTTATTTCCCTATCATTACTACCGTATGTACTGGTTGTTTAATTTAAGCTGGCGCGTTCGCAAAACTCACACAAACGCATTTAAAATCTACAGGATGTTGATTTAAAAAGTATTATATTAAATTTAAACCAAATGTGCTATCTTTATTGTTTATCAATAAGTGTGTGTAAATATTTTCTCCAATATAATATGTACTGTGCATTTTAATTACACCATATTAATTATTATTATAATAAAACAAAATAACAAATAAAAAACATGCGTGTTGAAAAATAAATAAATATATGACAGTTTCTTAAGTGATTGTATTTTCGATCTAATTTAAAGGGGATGTTTAAAATCATTTGATTAAATATCAAGATTTTTAAAATCAATATTCTGCGCATATTTTTTTTTGGTAAGTTTTGCGAAAGCGCCAGCACTAGATAATCGACCTTTACATGATTTGTTTAAATGAAAATATGTATTTATAAACTACTGTTTTTTATCCGTAAATTAATACATATTTGATACATCGATTACATATTGTTATATTTTTACTATAAAGAATCGCAGGAAAAATTTAGATAACGCAGAACATCCTGTGTATATTTTATTACCATATCATTAGAAACTAACAGAGCAATAGTTGTCTATGTCACGCTCACAAGCGCGTCTTCGCGCGAGAGAGACACAAATTATTTTCATAATGCGTATGCCGTGCGATGTCATACCACGAGCTTATTTTCAGATACAAGAACGCGCCTGCTTTAAAAAATCCACCAGTACATAACAGGGGCGAACCGTGTATAGAAGCGATTTTGCGGAGTCTACCATTATATTTGACTAACCATAATGTTTTACTGTAACTTTATTTACAGAAAAACAAATAAATAATTACCATTTATTTTAAATCATTTTCACCGTTTGTATTTTTATCCCAATATAAATATTAATAAAGCGCGCCCAGCGCCTGCGGTGAGCCAAGAAACTAGCCGATTATTCTAATATATTATATTTTTCTTTAAGATGGTACTTTTGACGTGATACCATAATGACTTTCATGCGTCATATTGCAGGACATATGGCGCTCGACGTGGCCGTTTTTATCACTATTCATTTCTAGAAAAATTCGGCCAGTTGACATTTCAATTGAATACCTAATATCGACTGAATTCATAGTGCTATTTTTTTATTTATTTTTTAATGACTCATGTATTAAAGTAATAGATATCTATATAATGAAATATATCACGAAGTTACATCGTTTGAGTTGATTTCATGGATGAGAGTTGTATCACACAGAACCAGAGAAAAATATAAATTTATAGTATATATTACTTACATTGTATCATGTACCTTCTATGTAGGTACAAATATGTGATTTTTTTATAGCTTACCTGTAAATAAAATCACCATTCGCCACTGGTACATAATATAATTATGTTTGTCTGATTTCCCCTTTGTTGATATTTCCAGGGGTGGAGCAGTAGGCCGGGCGCCTAGCGGGCGCCACAATGACCAAGAAGTTTGAATTCAACTGGCAAATACCTGTGCCAGATGCCTTGCTCCAGGTGTGTATTTACTTCAATTTCAATAGTGAAATATCCCCTTTTTTACATTTTAAAATTAATAAGGGTATATGAAATACTGTTGAGTATAAAAAAAAAGTCGGCCTCGTGTGTAATGGTCAGCGCGTTTTCCTACCATGCAAGAGATCTCGTGTTCGATTCCCGACATGGTTGATATGAAATATTTATTTATAAAAGGGTGTTTTCACACTAGAATATTTCATAGTCCTTTGACTGATACCTGAAGCGTAAGACTGATCATCTTACCTTCATGT
Organism: Micrasema longulum; assembly: GCF_059751315.1. Classification (NCBI taxonomy): domain Eukaryota; kingdom Metazoa; phylum Arthropoda; class Insecta; order Trichoptera; family Brachycentridae; genus Micrasema; species Micrasema longulum. The sequence goes on from NW_028277304.1 coordinate 682,272, forward strand.
TACAGAAATAATCAAAATACGCTGCGATTGGTATGCCAATGCAGTGCCCTGTGCACCATTAAGTGCGGAAAGGGAATGATGATGATTATGATAAAAAAAATATATAACTTATTAGTAGCATAAAAAATGATTTTAAATTTCGGCAAAAACGGTCATTGCATTGGCCAAGCGTCTGATACTTTGTTTATTTGCTTAAATTTAATGTTGTGCACACAGTGCTATGTTAATATAAATCTAGACAATATTACGAACAAAAAATAAACCTAACACAGCACCAATTACGTACACAACACAATATATGAAACAACTATCTAACAGTACAACAAGATGTAAGAAGAATTTGTGCTTTGTGTGAATTTACTAGTGATTGTGTTTTTATTGTTGTGAGTATGAAATGTAGTGCGTGGAGTGAGGTGTATGGAGTGATGTGTATAAGATGTGGTGTTTATGTAGTGTGTATTCTGGTAGTACCTAGTTTAGTATTAATTGTTTCTGTTTATTTTCAAAGAGGCTAAATGATACTAATATTACAGTAACTTTAAACTTTGAAGTAGGGCACGCATAAGCAAATTCCCCTATGTGCTCCAATAATAACAATAATAACATTAGTAATACTAAATACGTCACGATTCGTGTAAATTATGAACTTTTTTGAGACCGTTTAAATTTAAATATAACATCGTCATAAATCTTGACGTCATAATTATCAAGGCCAAGCATGTCGCGTTTTTGTGGGTGCATATTAAAAAAAAAAAGTTTTGTATGAAAACATTTCTCCACAATATTCATACTGATTTTTAAAACACAATTCATTTATCTAATTCCATTTAATATATTTTTATCAGTATTCATAGTACGTGATATTCCCTACTATACCCTCTATTCAGTTTTTCATTTACAGCAAACAATCGGTAACGAATCATAAACATAGGAATAACCATTTATTTATTTACTTATAACACTTTATTGCACATTTTTTGAGACATAAGTCCCAACTACATGGGACCAGAAGTTTTGCGTTGAGTTTGGACGAATAATTAGTAAACACGGACGTACGAGTATATTTACAATATTCTTATTATATTCACATACGATATATATACTTATATATATTCACATAAAAGCACCTTCAGTTAATTCTCTTATTTCAATGGTACCAATATTCAATACAGGAAATCCGTAAAAAATCTAGGAGTACAAATGGATGAACATCTCTGCTGGCCAGCTCATACTAATGAATTAAGCCGCAAAATATTTTTCAGTCTACACTCACTTAGAAGGTTGCAAAAATTCTTACCCATTAATACTAAATGCACCCTTGTTCAAGCATTACTACTACCCATTCTAGATTACGCTGATGTTTCCATGACTGATTTAAGCAGTGAGCAACTCGATAAACTTGAACGACTTCAGAATACATGCATAAGGTACATTTTTGGTCTTAGGAAATATGACCACATTTCTGATTATCGTAGGCAACTGAAATGGCTCAAAATTAGATAGCGGAGAGACTATCACTCCCTCTCACTTCTGTTCAATGTACTTCATAGTCCTAACGCTCCTATATACCTGCGTGAAAAATTTCAAAGCTTATCAGTTCATGGTTTACCTCTTCGTTCTAATTCTCGAGGCACTCTCTTAATACCCATACACAATTCCTCTTTCTTCTCTAACTCATATAGTGTCCATGCGGCTCGACTGTGGAATCATCTCCCATCCACCATCAAAGATTTTACTACATTATCTCTGTTTAAATCACGTCTGAAGAAATATTTCCTTTCTCTTCCTTAATCTCTCCTCCTTTTCTTTTTCCCATTGAGTAATAGTTTTGATTTAAGGTAATTCATAAACAAATACGTTTATTTCTATTTTTATATATCTTTAGCTTTTTAATTTATTTTTTTCTATTGAATATGTTCTGTAACTTGAATTATAAAAATAAAACTTTTATTTTATTGGTTGGTTGGAAGAAATTGCCATTTGGCAATAAGCCCGCCAATATACAAATAACATTATGTACAAAAAGTTAAATAAAAAAAAATACAAAAATTAATCACCACAAATATTACTTAGGATCAGAAACATAATAATATGTTTTTTTAATAAATATGTGGGACATCAATATGGTAAGCAGCAAACTCAAACATTTGATGTACATTTAATAAAAAAGAGAGAAAGAAAAGGGTGGTCATACATTCAGAAAATCATCAATGAGTTTCCCACTCAAATCCGGTCCTTAACACTTTTGAAAATAGTTTTTGTCGTTCAGAGCTTAATACGCTCTTCCAAAATATTGAACACTCTCGGGGCGATAAAGGCGATATGTCTCTGAGTAAAAGTCGTACCGGTTTTGGGTATGACATAAGTCGTGCTCTGGAAAACCTCGTATGAACCATATTCACCTTTAGCGAAATAGGATCTTCTATAATATGTTTATCGCAAACCTATTACAAAACTATCGTAACTAATGAAAAATCATTTTTTTCCTTTGTACACAGTAAGACGCACGATTTTAATATTTTTATTATTTTATTTATTTATTTATTTATTTTACATAAACGGCATAAATTGCCTTTAACATATATTAAACATAAATATGAAAAAAAAATTACATATATCAAAACATAACAAAAAATTATAAAATTGCATAACTATAACAATAGTAACAAGTAGGTAAATACACATAAGCAACCAAAAGTATTAACGAAATAAATACATAAATATGAAAAAACAAAAAAAGGAAAAACATTTTTAAATATAAAGAAAAGTTTAAGAATAATATTGTGAGAGAAAAAAAGAAATCAGACTCGTTTTATAACTATCAAGTCCAAAACCAAATATATCAGCCTTGTCCTCATACTGATTGCCATATCTATGGAGCCTAGGGATAGGCGAGTGCATGTGATAGTTGGTTCTAGAACTTGCAGAACAAAAAAGAGATCTGTGGCGGGTATGTCGACCAGGTACACGGAAACACACCAACTCCAGCAAATCTGGACAGTCAATTAATGAATTGATCACCTTAAAAAGTAATATTAGGTCAGTTAGGATTCTTCTATCAGAAAGTCTTAAAATACCATTATGCCATACAATAATAATTGTAACTCTAGGCGACTTAAAGGCGAAGATATTTTATTTACGTTTATTCTAAAGTTCACGCTCAAAAGTTAAAATGTGGGTTAAAAGTGAATTTCTCAATAATTATTAATAATTTGTACTTACGATAGTCGTGTACGGTGTGATATATAACTTTTACTGAAATAACGCAATCGAAGAGAGATTTGGTTTCAGCTCTATGATTTTTAAAGTTTTGTAATTACTCCACATGTGTCGTCACAAGTTTTCTTCGATGAGTTCTGCTGATTGATAATTTGGTTTACCTTAAACTTTCAATTATCATAACACTCTATCATTGATTGATTCGGAAAAACTAGAGACGTCGTTCAGTGTAGTTCGTTTTTTTTAAATGCATTTTCAAGAAATTTCGTCGTAAAATTTAATGCTGCTAAATGTTTTTTACCGCGTCTGAGAAAACATTTTAAATATTTAATTTCCCGTAGGACTGAACTTCCTCGTTGAATCAAACCCATGGTACTTTTTCAAAAAAATAATGAAACCTTCTTAAATATTATGTCTATGTAATTTTTTGCCCATTTTTTTGTGGTTATTTTTCATTTTTATTTGTACCAAATAAGTTTTGCTTTAATTTCAAGCTATCCTGAAAGTTGAGTTTTTCTACTGACATTTCTTGGTGGAACTGCGTTTTATTTATAATATTAAAAATATTTTATTGTTTTATTCCACTTTTATTTATTAATTTTTTATAATTTTTTTACCAGTGACCGGATTTTGTCGTGACCGACATCAGTCTGACGATGTCGGTCACGACGAAACCCGGTCACTGGTAAAAAATGTATATATTTTTAAAAAATAAAATTTGAATAAAACTATTAAGTATTTTTATTATTATAATTATCCTGAAAGTTATTTTTCTAAAGAAATATTTGTGTTCTTATGATTTTGATTTTGAGTAAATGGTTATGAAGTTAAGGTGACGGGGTTCGAACCTCGGACCCTTTATCTGCGACACTGGCTCTGGTCACAATCGGGTTATTTTTTGTTTAACATTATTATTTCTATTGTTTATGTTTCATTTTTGTTTACAAGAGTTTGAGTAAAACATCTGTATTCTGTATGTTATATTATTATTGGTAACTATGTATGTATCAAGTTTTTAACAATATCTTATATGATTTTAGGTGTATTTTCCGATGTTTGTATATCCAGTCAAGCATTTAATAAATCAATAATTAGTTTCGTGCACTCTAGAGATAAAAGATTTTTTTATCGACTAAATTTATTAACATTGACGGGTATTTATAAATTTATATACCGGAACTTTTCGTTATTGTAAAATCAAGACGCGAATATTTATTTTAAATAAGAAAACAGTCACATTCACAACACTAGAAAGAAAGGTAAATTGAAAATTCCTCTAGCGAAAAAATCGTTCATTCAATGATTCGTTTATATGCATGCCCGTATAAGTATTTGATAAATTAAAAAAAAAAGAAACAGGAAATCACTTGTATCAAAATGTTTGTGTTAACAGTATTCTTAATAAATAAATGTTATTATAGTATTAATGAATATTTGGAAGGTGCGACGGAGTTTTATTTTAATTTTAATTTTGATATTATTTTATTTGTTTTTGATCTGACTGTAATTTTTTTATTTGAAAATCCATTTACTAACCCTTACGGATTATTACACTCATTTTACAAAAATAATATTTACATTTTTTATTCATACTCTGTTGTTCAAAATAATATTTTTTTACATCTTTTGAAAAGTTTGTCTGAGCCTTTTGTTTATTTTTGTCTGGTAGTTTATTGTATAATTTCAATCCCTGGTTTATTAGTCTCGACGGTCCTTGTCTTGTTTTAGAAAGTGGTTTATGATATTTTTCTGATATTCTCGTATTATGTCCATGTTTACTACAATTTTTTACAAGTTTTAGTTCTTCGTCTACGTCTAATAAATTGCTAGCGGCAATAAGTCTGCCATTTAACCGTGTACACCTTTGTTTTATCATTTTGTATTTATCACATTGTATATATATGTACCTCAGAGGTAGACGGATGCAAATCCAAACGTCAAATGTTCAACAGTTGCCTAAAGAATCTACTTTCTCTAAGTGATTTATATTAATTCAAAACATCAATTTGTATGTTCGGTATTTAAATACATTGGGTTATTCTTTATAAGACTTACATTTCTTTAAAATCAATGGATATGATCATAATTGCACAAAAATCCATAATTGAAATAATACTCAGAGTCCCGATACTGACATCTACTGAAGAAATATTACACAAAACTTATGACACCAAAACAATTATACGCTAAAACAATACTCACTTACTGATTCAAAAACTACTCTTACTCAAATGAAAGACATAACCCCTACAATAAATCACAAACAAATAATATAACCACTAGATCCTCAACACAAAGACAACTTAAACAAATACAAACTAATACCACTTTCGGACAAAGGGATTTTGAGTATTATTCCATTAAAATCTATAACCTACTTCCACTGTCTATTAAAACAATTAAAACAAATAAGTAACGAGAAAATGTTTAAAAATGCTATAAAAATGGATAGTGGAGCTAGGTAGAAGTAAAATGGATTGTCTCATTCGCCCAAACCAATATTGAATCAACCGCTCCACAAGTGTATGGCTTATGTTAAGTTTTTGTTATTTTCATTGTGCGTTTTGTAATATAAATAATATAGATGTACACATAATATATACCTAGTTTTTAAAACAAACCGTGAATATTTTGTTAATTATCTCTTTTTATTAAGTTAGTCTTCTTTGTTTATTCTCTAATGTAAAACATTTCAAAAAAGGATATCGTTAAGTGTCCTCGGCACGGGTAACCCCAGTGAGGACACATTATTTTTATTATTAACTATAGTTTGTAAGAGAAAAATATGAATAAATAAATAAATAAAAATAAATAAACCGGATACAAAAATTGAAATGTCATTTCATCAAATTCTGGATTTGCATCCGTCTGCCTCTGAGGTACAGATATTATGGTAAGTAAAGATTTTTTATGACCGTTATATTAGAGGATTTGGCGATCGCACATTGTTTTAAATTTCCATTCGTTTATTATTTTCAAAAGCTTTCGAAACGGTTTACGATCCTTTGCCAAAATTTCCCAAATTCCATCCGCATGGTAAGTCCATACGGAAGATATACGTACATATGCACATAAATATGTAATATTATGTGGAACGCTTACCGTTTTAGCTACGAATGTAATAAAACTGTTCCATTAAATCAATTCGCAGATTCACTTTACGCGTTGGCTGATTGTCCGTCCTAAAATTCAACTCGAGGTCAAGGCGTTCTCAGACGAAAGATATTGCATCGCAATAATTATGATGATGCCGTGCTTCTTGCTAGCAGCAAAGAAGACCTGCAATTCTTGGTAACAAAAGTCTACGATGTATGCGAGAAAAGCGATTTATTTATTTATTTATTCATATTTTTCGCTTACAAACTATAATTAATAATAAAAATAATGTGACCTCACTGGGGTTTCCCGTGCCGAGGACACTTAACAATTTAGTTTTTTTAAATTACATTTGAGAATAAACAAAGAAGACTAACTTAAAAAACAAACATAATTAACAAATATTCAGACAGTTTTAAAAACAAGGTATTTATGTACATCTATATTATTTATATTACAAAACACACAATGAAAATAACAAAAACCTAACATAAGCTATACAGTTGTGGAGCAGTCAATTCAGTATTGGGCGAATGAGACAATCCATGCTTATGAATGTTGATAAATCAAAAGTGATGGTTTTTGAAAGGGATGAAAATATAACTAAATGTGAGATCAGTGTGTACGGAGAAATTCTGAATCAGGTAGAAGAATTTGTGTACCTGGGAAGTATGTTTACCAGGGATGGAAAGACCGAGAAAGAAATTGAAAAGAGGGTGAGTGCCGAGAACAAGGTAAACGGTGCACTGAAATCTACTTTGGCAAACAAATTTTTTTCGCAGGAGGCTAAACTAGCAGTTCACAACGGAGTTCTAGTGCCAACTCTAATGTATGGGAGCGAAGTATGGAATTGGAAAAATAATGATGAAAGTAGGTTGAATGCTGTCGAAATGCGACCCCTTAGGCGAATGTGTGGTAAAACGATGAATGATAGGTGCACAAATGTCGAGATCCGTGAAGTGTGCAAGGCTGAGACATGCATTGTCGACAAAATCAAGAAAGGGGTGCTGCGTTGGTTTGGACGTGTAGAGCGAATGGACAACAAAAGAACGGCCAAAAGGATCTACGATGCGAATGTTGATGGATGCAGAAAACGAGGAAGACCGAGAAAGACATGGCGCGATCGAGTCCATCAAATACTTGAAGATGGAAATTTCAAAAGTAGGAATAATCGGCGTGCGTGCATGAGAAGATATATGAATGAGTATGCGAGGTCTGTATGCCAAGATAGAGTGATATGGCGTTCTATCCTCTCGGCCTACCCCTACGGGGAAACGGCGTGATGGTCTGTTTAATTAGATATATTATGTTCATTTTGCACCACAACATGCCAGGGTGCCCAAACAGTGGTGCATTACCACACAAAAAGCCTGGGTTTACAAAACAACTTTAATTACTGCAATATCACCGAGAATCGAACCCGGAACCTATACGTGCGAGGCAAGCTATTACTAATCACGAGGTCTACCAATGCTTTGATTAGTTACGTTATGTAGCCTCGATTATATTTTATTCACAATTCATGATACTTTACCTAAATTATATATCCTAGTCCATCTTTCAAAAAGGCTTATCTCAAATTTGTTAAGTTTTTAGACGACTTTTTAAGAATTGTTTTAGAAATTTTTCGCCTTTAAAAATAATAAAAAAATAATCTTACTGTATTTTGCTGGGTTATAAAAAATATTTTAAGTCCGTATGATGCCCGTTTTTTCCGTAAATATATCTTAATTTTTATTAAAATATTCATAACTAGGTTTCGACAAAAAACGAGATACGCCTTTTTGAAAGATAGGCGACGATATGGAGAAATCACGCAAATTTAATATGTTTTTAATACATAACTTGTGTAATAAAAAGAATGATTCATTTTAATGTCAAGGAAAAGCAAAATTTAAAAAATATTAATTTCTTGGAATTGTGATGAATTGTTTTACCTGTTTTTCGTATTTGTACCAGCAGAAAACAAGAAATCTCATTGCTCTATCATTTTCATCATCATTTCCTTTCCGCACCTAATGGTGCATAGGAAACTGCATTGGTACACCAATCGCAGTATAGTTTGATCATTTTTATTACATGAAGGTAATATGATCAGTCTTACATTCATGTACCAGTCCAGGGACTATGAAATGCTCCAGTGTAAAAACACCTTTTTTAAATAAAATTTTCATGTCAACCATGTCGGGGATCGAACCCGAGACCTCTTGCAAGGTAGGCAAGCGCGCTGACCACGACACTACGAGGCCGACTTTCTTTTTTTCTAACTGATGTACGAATACGTATCAAATCTAAATAATACGTGATGTACCTAATTAAACTTTTTAATTTCTTTTTTCAAAGTTGTTTTGATTTAATATGACCAATGATTAGATCGTAGATAGGAACATTAAAAAAACATAAAATTATACAGGTGATCTTTAAATCCTGTCACATCCGAAACCACGATGATCAGTATGAGCAAGAAGACATATTAGCACATTAAAATAAAATTTTAGAACGACTATAATCTTAAAAAATAAAATATGGAAAAAAACAAATGGTTGCTTACTTCGGCAGTGGAGATACGAGAAGGGGGAGAGGAGAGTCTGAGACAACCGTACGGCCGCGCCCCCCTCGCTTCTCCCCTGCAGAAGTAATCAACCATTTGCTTTTTTTTTTTTGATATTTTACTTTTAAAAATTTTCTTCGTTCTAACTACTTTTAAAATATGCTTATATGTCTTCTTGCCTATACTGATCATAGTGGTTTCGGGTGTGACAGGGTTTTAAGAACACCTTGTATTTATTCCTATAAAGATGCATATTACAAAAAAAAAGCGTACCCCTAACACTACGAGGCCAAGAGTCCTGTGTTAAGTTAAATAAGCATGGCGTGAAGCGATAACAAAGCATTTGCTTTATTTCGAATCTCAAAAAATATGACCATCGATCACCCTTTCGCACCGACCTCAAGTGGATTTGTTCTAGCAACCCTCAAATTCAAATCTCTCTCATTTCTTTATAACCCTTGCCCTCCAAAATATCGTGCTGAGAATTTCATTAACCTTTCTAATTACGCTCCATAACTTCACTCATCCCAGGAAATGACGCTTTCTGTTCCTCGACATACCTCATCATTCTTCAGTAATTCCTTTTCTGTTCAAGGTACCAGACTTTGTAAAGACCTACCTCTTCATATGAAAAGTGCGCCTTCTTTGGCCACTCTTAAGGAACGCCTGAAGCATTATTATACATTAAAATATTTAAGTTTGTCCAAATGTTTGTAGACAAAATACTGAATTTCACCCCCTCGGGAGTCATTAACTTAGTATTATTATTATTATTATTTTTTATTATTTATAAATCATATAACACAAAGTATTTTACAAGTATAATACGTTGAATTACATTCCCGGGAAATACAACAACTCAGTTCGGGACATAAATAATATTAACATTTAGAAAATAACACATATTGAAAACAACAAAGAAACAAAGCAAGTTAGCTTACACATGTTATTATATTCTTAGATCCCTAACTTCCCTTCATATTTTATTTTATTTATTCCTTTTCTTCCCTGGACCCTCTTCCTGCGTCCTTCCAAACTCATTACTACATAAACTTTAATCTGTTTTCAATGCAGCAGCGAGTCTGATTACGGGAGTAAAAAAATATTCTCACATCTCACATCTTCGAGATTTGCACTGGTTAAAAAGCCCAGAGAGAGAATAAAATACAAGCTTTGCTGGACAGTATTCAAATCCCTTCATGAAATGGCTCCAAGATACCCATTGGACCTTTGTATTAAGGAAAATACATGTCAAAGAAAATCTACTCTTAGGTCAACATTTGATTCAGGAAGAGGAAAACTTGTCGAAATCCGGTGCTCCCCAAACACTAAATTTGGAGATCGTGCTTTTGCCGTTGCCTGGAACCAATTGCCTTCAAACTTACGAATCATCGACAGTCCCATTCAGTTCAGATCCCAACTAAAATCTCACTTCTTTAGATTATCATACCCTCAATTTTAAAACATAAATTATAATATGTCACTTGAGTTAAGTTAGAATGTAAGTTTGAGTATACAATTGAAAAGCGCCCTTGAGGTGATTTTTCACAAAAATGGCGCTATATACCCGCCAAATATTATAATAATTATTATTATTCTGTTATTACCTGATACCAAATTCCTCGTTATGTAATGTGTATAACACAAGTATTTTTCACTAAAAAATATCTGAAATTCCAAAATAAATATGTGTACTTTTCTTTTTTAAATTAAGTAACTATAAATTTTTCCCCGTCTGTTTTTTAGTTGACTAAAAAATATTGCTTTCAGCAATTAGCCCGCCGAAGTACTTATTTTTTATGAATTTGAAGTCTTAAATAAATAAATAAAAATCGGTAAAATCCATTTATTTATAAAGGTGCGAAGGTTTTCACGGTCACGGCTTAAATTAAACTCAACATGGTTCCCAGCACTACATACTACAAAAATTAATAGAAATGTGCATACTGCCGACTGCGACACGGTACAAGTTACTAGTACTTAAACACATAGTTTTTTCTACAAAACACTCAGTTTACCCTGAAGGTGGCTCCTGCAATAGTAGCTGAAACGTCGGCACAAATCCAACACACACGGTATCACCCAAAAAGAAACCATTTATTCATTTTTATTTTGTATTTTTATCTCGAAATTGGGCGCTCATAAACATATTCGTATTTGTGCTCTAATAATAAAAATGTACATAAATATGTTGTTTAATACGTATTTCTTAATCTTTTGTTTTTAATTTTGATAAAAAAAATTCTTCGTGTATATTTATTTCCCATATCAGAATATTTTTTAACTACCTCATTTTTTAAATTTATTTTTTTAAATTAATTTATTGCATATTATAGGTATACATATTTAATAACAGGGAATTTATATAAAAATAGTGAATAGAAAATGAGCCTGTTCGAAGATGGAGATTTTTTATCTTTTTAAGTATAAGTAGTTCTATACTAATAAAACAATAAAAAAATACTAAAACAACTTAATTATAAATGCCTAGCTAATAAAATGCAAGATATTAATAATCGTAATTATACAAATATAAAATATATGAACTAGAAATCAAACACTGATTTGAGTCTACTGAACACTTTATTTTATTTTTACAAATATAAACATATAAAAATAAAAACTTCGTGACAATTGTTTCGCCTTATTAGGGCATTTTCAAACGAATGTGAAGATTATTTGGATTGAATGTCCTTATGTAGTTATATAATTCAAGGTACTTAAGTAGAAAATAAAAATAATCTAATGAACTATAGCATTTACATTAATGAGGGAAAAATCAATGGTTAAGGGTGAGGGTAAGTGTTTAATAGGTAATGGGAATTTAGATATTTATATTAGAATTTCGGGGAAAATATAACAAAGTATTTATTGACACACAAGTATGTATTGTGAGATAATTAATAAAGCTCTATAGTTTTGTAAACTTAGATAATTGTTGTCGAAAAAATATCAATAATATTATAATGGGTTGCTGTTCATTTTAGTTTTAAAACATGATTGAAAAATATTTGTAAAAATAAAATAAAGTGTTCAGTAGACTCAAATCAGTGTTTGATTTCTAATTATAAGTTTAAAAATGGAGTTCTACAAAATAAACACCAAATCAATCAATAAAATATATGCATGTGCCAAGAATAAAATTTTGTGACTTCGCCTTTTTTCGAAATGGGAGTCTGATTTTTACCCTTTCTCTAGTACTGTGATCATGTTCATGTTGGCTTTGATATTTTTTCACTAAAATTCAATGTTTCTTTTAGAATTAATAAAATTATTTAATAGTATCATTGTATTGTAAAATAATATTTGCTTATATCTTCGTACTTTTAATTTATTTAACATCGAATCTACGATTGATACAAAAATAAATATCTTAATCCCAGTGTTAATAAAAGAATGAACCAAGTCCTAGGTAGCAAAATACCAACCCCCGGATTTGATCCTAATCCAGAAAAAAATGTCCTTTGGGCAAAATGATCTCGGAGGCGCATTCAGTTCCGTAATTAAACCTTTCCTGTGTAAATGGAGGGAGAGAGTGCCCTACATTCGGCGTATCCCACGGGATGATGCCAGGGCCGGATTAGGTTACCCCATAGGCAGGGCCGAGGTTGCACCACAGACAGTGTCGGCATAGATGATTAGCAAGGATACGGGTGATTGATGAACCTTCTTATCGGGCTAGTGAGTTTTTTTATTTATTAATATTTTACCTTACAAAACTACATATTTAATATAATATAAACACTTAAATAAAAAGTTTTATGTTACACAAATACAATAACTCAGCAGTTTCGTGTTGAGAACATGCTTAGATAAAGATAATTAGAAATGAAAAAAAAAAATTGTGGCTCTAAATTTTTTTATATTTATAAATGGTACATAATATGCGAATAGCAATAAAAATCTTTTAATTTTAAAAAAGAAAAGAAAAGTGATCTAATAAAGTATACTACACGTAAATACAAAATAGTATTCAAAAGTATACGTAGAAAGCATAACAACCTAACAAATGTAAATTAACGTTCGACATCTTTAAAATGATAAAATAGAGTTTTTTTTTATTTATTGAAATAATTTTTTGACACAATAAGTATAAAATTACAAGTGATTAGTACATACATATTTAATAATAACTTTTCTACCTCTCTAATAGGGTGAAAACTCGTCTTTACGTTTTATATTTATATTTGTATTTAAATTTATATGTATTGTATTTTTTTTTACATTTCATTTTTACCATCTAAAAAAGATTCTTTATAATTAGATATTATATTCTAAAAGAAACACAATTTTCTACTGTATGGGGTTCAGGATAGGGTGGATCTCATGTGTTTTTAAAATTTATATTTAAATGTTTTAATATTTTCCATTAATTTTAGGATTTCTGTAAGATTCTTAAAGTTTTCTTTGTCACCATATGAATAATGATTTAAAGCTGCAGTTGTAGTGCATCTGAGTAAAATTAAATTATTTGGAAACCTAGGGTTTCGATAATTTTGTGAATTAGTGTTTTTTTTTTCCTTTGAAAGTTTGTATAATATATGCTTTTTTAAAGATGTCATCAATTGAGGGTATATCTAGTTCTTTATAAAATAAAATTGAAAGGTACGAATATGTTCTGGGCTTTTTTTATTTAATTTTTGCGATGGTTTTTTGAGCAATTAAAAGTGGACGTAAAGTTTTCTTGTAAGCTCCTCCCCAGCCTATGATTCCATACTTCAGAATAGACTGTATGATTGCGTAGTAAGCAGTTTTTTTTTTTTTTTTGAGTAAGAATGCTTCTTAATCTAACAAATACGTAATGAAGTTTTCTAACTCTTTTTACTAAAGTATTTAAATGTAATTTCCATTTCATATTACTATCTAGGATAGTACCAAGGTACTTGATATCATTAGACTTTTTAACTATCGTACATATTTGGGGGCACATAGAATTATTAATATCATTTTCCTTACTGTGTAAAATGATATTAAAATTAGTAAGAAGATCACAATGATTTATTGAAAAGGGTAGGAAGAATGTTTTTTCATTATTCAGTGATAAGAGATTCAAATCGAACCATTTTTAAATAAATTGATACCTTGATTCTTATACTGTTTTAGTATAGTATATTTTTTTGATGAAATAAACCAAAAAAAAATTTAAATAAAATATTGCAGTCCAAATAACATTTTAAATCAATATTTCACGTTCACCCCGTCAGGAATCGAACTTAGGACCTCAAGCATGGTAGGCGAACGCGTTAGCCGCTTCACGAGGCGTACTTATCTCCACCCGATTTCCTTATTCAGGATTTTTACCCGAGGGCAACGATCGAGTCGAGAACACTCGTCCAGGGTTCTGGTCCTATGTCACACACACAAAACTGTATTCTACATCCGCCCGGACACATATTTTATACGAAAATAGTATATATTTTTTAAGTATCGCGGCTAGATAGAATACGCCCCTGTATCGAAAGGAAACGCCCTTCGTTCTCTATGCAAGACGTACTTTGTGAAGGTTACAAGTCCCGGACAGATTCATTTCCTTATAATGTATTATCCCCGAACGAATTTATAAAGGAATTTGTTATTGCTCAAAAAAATAAATACGCAAAATTGGCCCATTTCAGACGATCTTAAGGCCCATTTCAAACATCCACACGGCACGACAAAATAACATAGAGTGGATTGATTTTTATTGAATCATAATATATTTTTCAATTATATTAATTTATTTAAAACCAGGCAAATGCACTAACCGGTACAATAATTTCATTTTAATTTTACCATTTATACTGTTACTTTTATTTTCATATAAAAAGTAAGTAAGTAGTGTTTTTTTATCGAAATATTTCTCTGTTTTAGGTATTATTTTTTATTGTTTGTAGACAAAATAAATAAATAAAACTACGTGACGCCGCCGCCGACTAATCTCTACTCGATTTCCTTTCGCAAGATTTTTTTTTTCTGAGAGCATACGCCGAATAAATAAATTCATTTGGTGCTTGTCAGGTCCCCCGACGCGACGTTGGAGATCACCGCGGGGAAAGCAATTCTGTCCTGCGCTACTTTTGTATTCCGCAGCCAGGACGACTACTTATTGATGTATTCGCCATAGTGATTCCTGGAAAAAGATCACCAAAGTGGTTTTCCGTTGCCTTCTCTGGTGGATTTTTCTGTCGGGGTTTTAGCTTCTTTCAGCTTCCCTTAGCTGGTTGGTTCTGGTTTGCAGGCGCCAGAAACTCGCCTTTCACCTTCTCGTCATCTGCTGAGATCACACCGTTATGAGAGTGATCCCATTGCCCAGAGTTCTCGACGTGAACGCTAACGAGTTGGACTAGTCAGTTTAAGAAAGAAGGACGTTTCTACATAAAACAAAAAACGGAGAAAATAAATATTTTGTAACTCGGAGATTGAAAAATTCGCTGTGTGAAAAATACAACAAAAATGTAATATATTATTATGCGACAGTATGTATAATGGTTTTACCTAACGGAATATACATATTAATTTTAATTAATTTTACGTCATATATTTAAAAATCAACGTTTTCATCTTCTTTTTAGTAAAAATAATACAAGAAAATATGTTATACTTCAATGAAAAGACGTTTCTAGCTAGAAACGCCCTTTTTATTTAGTAATTAAGTAAACGCCTTTCATTTTTAGTGTTAATATGCCAATTGATTCTACTCAACTAAATAATAAAATAGACGTTACTGGCCATTTACTGTTTTTCAAACTAGTAACGCCGACCTAATAATCAATTAACTTCGAAATTACCAGCAGATCTTAAATTTAATTTAATGAAAAAAGAGTATGTACATTCATTACAGATGTTTTTAAAAACGGAATAGGAAAAAAAAGTATTTTAATCAGTCTTTTATAATTATATAAGTCAGCACAGCATTTTATATTTAGTAATCTTCAAGACTTTTTGCAGTTTAGTCTCATTTATTAGTGAAAATAATAGGGTTGTGGTTATTTTAGGAAGATGGATGTATTTTTAGTAGATGCGTATTTTTTTCCTGATTCCGAATATGTATTTAACTATTTTTCGAAAAAAATGTTAGATGCGTCCTTCTTTCTTATGACGGCAGAGTAGTGTTGCTGGTGCTCCATCAAGATGTAACTCACAGCGGCTCTTCTGACAATTCGAACCCCATTCATACAATAAATAAATTTAAAAACCCGATAATGTAATATGTTTTTATTTAATCGTCTATTAACATTCGCATCCTAAATGTATTATTTTAACCGTTCATTCGCTCTACGTGTCTAAACCAACGCAACACTCCTTTCTTGATTTTGTCGATAGTGCTTGTCCCTTACATAACGCATAGATCACGACATATGTGCACTTATCGTGCAGAACTTTGCCACATATTCACCCGAAAGATCACATTTCGACAGAGTTAGCCTACATAATCTCTAATTATTTCACTAATAGGTGTTAGCACCCAATTTCTCGTGATTTTCATTACTAAATACAGAATATCGAAGTAGTGTTAAATTATTGTCAACATGTTTACTATTGTGTTATTTCGATTAAACAAACGGGCCCGACCCACCTCTGTTAATTTCTAAAATAAATTGAAAACTAATTGTGCGAAAAACAACAAACACATGGCGGATGTGTGAATTAATTAATTAATCGAATTTACTGTATTATTATTAATCTTATTATGTTTTTCAGGGGGCTATATTTGATAGGTGGACGGAGGAAAAAGATAACACAGACTTCGAACCAAACTGTCTCTTCAAAGTAGACGAATATGGCTTCTTCATCTATTGGAAAAGTGATGGAAAGGTAAGACTTATTCATTACTATTGGTTGATTAAGTTGAACGCTCGTATTTTTTCTGTTTTTGGTTTAGTAACTAGCCAACCTCATTTAGTAAGTCTGAGGTAAGTATGTCTACTTGACTTGCATTTTGTAGGCTTGTAATCAAATAAAATAATATATGTCTCGTAAAAGCAAACACGATATCTTGTATGGCAGAAAAAAATATTCCGAACGACCTTCAACGTTTGCTTTCTTTTTTTAAACTTTTGTTGCTCATTTTTAAATTTGGAAAAAAACGGAACTTATGTCAACAGCTAATACTCTTATGATAAATAAATAAATGTAGGCAGTGTAAATACGTCACTTATACATCAATTGTTTTGAGGTATGACGAGTAGGTACTAAGTACCAACATGGGGACGATAATGACTTACTTTCCCTCCAAGAGCGATTCCAAAGACATCCGTTGAACTTGGAAAACTCGAGAGGCAACGGAACAAATACCCACTTCCGGAAATGAATTGTGACGTCACGTGTCTTCCGTCTTTTGACTCTTGATTCTTTGGTCTTTTCGTTCGCTAACCCTTGCCATGTACTTGTGTTTTTTGTATCGAATTTATATATTTTTTAATTTATTAATTTCATTACAGTAAAGTGACAGAATATTGCAGTCAATTGTGTTAACGGGAGGAATATTGACTATTTATTGTTATATTATTTCTTGCCCTTCTTATACATGTTAACATGCCCTAAGATAGAAATATATATAAATATATATATTTGCAAACAATATTTTGAGTTTGTCCAAATTTTTGTAGATAAGGACTGGATTGAACTCCCCGGGGAGCTGTTTATATAAACATATTACAACAGAAATGAAGAACATTTTAGCGAAGGTAATATAGAATTCTAACTATCTACAGGGCTTAAGTTCTTCATCTCTGTTGTAATATATTAATATTAACAGTTCCCGGGGAGTTGAATCCAGTCCTTGTCTACAAAAATTTGGACAAACTCAAAATATTGTTTATAAATCCACCGAATCCATAAAGAAGTATAGAAATTGAAAAAAAAAAATATTCAGGCGTTGCCTAGTATGTAAGGGAAATAATTAAATTAGATGAATCCCACCCGCATAAATAAAGGTTTCAGCTCTTTAACTTCACAAACATCAACTGACGAAATAATTGAAGGAATATAGATGTTCAAATATGGGCACAGTGGTGAATGTTACACAGTGTATAAAGTGGCCACTTAAACTAGCCAACGACAGGTCATATGCCCTGTAGATACTACTATAACACTTTATCTAAAACGTTCTTCGTCTCTTTTGTAATATGTTAATATATATATTTGATTGACATGTGAAATATGAATGTAATTATGCAGAAATCAGCCAGCCATAGAAAAGTGAAACTAAGATAATAGCACCTTTGTAAAAAGAGTGAATAATCAAATCTACACAACAGTTGGAAGGTTTTTGTCTTTAACAAATAATAAACAATGATACATTAGTTTTTTTTTACATTACAAACATGAATCTAATTATGCATTTGACCAATTTTAAAGATTTTTAAAGTACCGTAAGATTTTTTTAAGTGCTATGGGTGTTTTCTGCAAATTGAGAAATGCCGTTTTTGTGATAGACACCATTTTCAGAAGGTGATTGATTAATACAATTTTTTCATATGAAAGCGGTCTGACTATTTTAAGCAGAACATTGAATTGACCTTTCTGCACCTGAAAACATCAATATCTCATTTTTACAAAATTGTGGACTGGCTGCTTTCAGCATAACTACGTTCATATGTAAAAACGTCCTCCTCGAAACAGGTTTTCCTAGTGAGAAGGACTCTTAAATGACATTTGTATATAAAATATTTATTTAATAAATAAATAAAATAATTTTAAAAAATTGGTAGCCCTTACCCGGGAAGAACCTTGGTATTTTATCATAACGTTTAAAATTCAAAGGGTGCCAAAGGGTTAACCCGCTTTCCTTTACCTTTGTAAATAATAAGTAGTGTCTTCCCTAAGATCGCGTTCAACGCGAATTTTATAAATTTTCTTTGAAATTTACTATTAACTCTGTTTTACTCTTAGCTAGAGGTACCTACACTACAGTATTTAGCTGGTCCACTTTTTATTTTAAAAAGTTACATTGTTGTGTCGTGTTGTATGTGTTGGAGAACTATCTGGCGCATATAGCTTCTATGGATATCGAGGATAAGAATTTTGTAAAATTATAACACTACATAAGCCTTATAAATGCCCAGACTTCCTTATTCTCTTCTCAAAAATCTTCTCCACCTATCTCCTATTGTTCTTTTTCCTTCAAAATTTGACTTTGATCATCGATTACAGTGTCATAAATTATTATTACCCAACTCGCAAGCAATACGACCACTCTGCTGAGACTCTCCCGCTTCATTTCCAAAAGTTTTTATCAACAATATTTTTGGTATGTCCATACATTTGTAGACAAATTCTTGATTTATCCGTGACGGGATTGATATAAATTAATATTACCCTATTTTGCGGACGATAATACGCACCCTAATTTTTGGTTGAATTTTCCGAGTAAAAGAGTCACCCCCTAGGGAGTCATTAAGATTAACGAATTACAACAGGGCCAAAATAAAGTAAGTTGTATAGTGGGCACTTAAACCAACCGACAGGTCAGGACAGGTCATAAGCCCTGTAAATGCCTAGACTTCCGTATTTCCTTCTCTAAAATATTCTTCATCTCTGATGCAATTTGTTAACGGTACATATTTCTTCACCAATGATAAAGCGGTTGAGAATACAGAAGTCTCGGCATGTACAGAGCTATCGGCTGGGTTAAGTGATAATATTACATACTGCGTAAAATTCACCACGTATGGCATATTTCAATTCTCTATATATGCTTGGTTCGAATATAACATTCGCATGCGTGCTGGCCCACTATTGAGAGTGAAAGCATCGAGAAAACTATAGTCCTTAAAATATAGCTTGATTAGAATGACATCTGTCAAACTAATTTCATGAGTGATGGGAAATTACTGATCACTGATCAAATCGATTTTATCAGTTATTTCATGCAATCATGAAACTCTGTTTCCGAAAATTGATATAAAAAACGCAAAAACAAGCCTATTATAGTGTGTTTAACACAATTATTCACTAAAAAATAAGACATTTTTACTTTTTTCATGAACGACATCGAATGAATGATTTTTTTATTCGATCAATTTCGTTGATCAATTCGTCCCATTTGTTTTTGCAAAATGATGTAACCTTGTAAGAATGTCGTTAATAATTAGGTTTATTTTAGTTTTAAAGCTGATTTTATATATTAATATTGATTTATGTTTCAAGCATTGTATTATTAAAATAAATTAACACGCCAGATACAAATGATTTTTCGTGTGTCAATATAAATAACTCCTTTGACGTTACTACAAAGTTATGTTGTCACTTTTTCTGACAACAGTCATTATAATCATGTTACATTTTAAGGACTATAGGTACCTACCAGGCGCGTTCCGCCCAAACATACTGTGGATGCAGCGCATCCCTTGAATATTTGCATATTTTTTTATTTTTTTTTAAACTACAAATATTCCTAAAATTATTGCCGAAAACGTTTATGCGCACGCGATTTACAAATTCAAATAATATTTTAAGTATATGTACATATCTACCTCTACCTATATGTATTTATGTATGCTTATTTTCCATATCAATGTTCTGAATATCAAGATACCTTGGCCTTAATAGTATTCCTTATAAACGCTGAAATCTGGATACTACTCTTCATTTTGAGTCCAGTCTTATTACAAATGTTCGAAAATCCGCGCAGGCGTATTGAGGTTCATAACGTTGTCGTGTTGTTCTAAGAAACTCGTAAAATTAAAAGCATCCAACTTGTGTTATGCGAAGAAAAAAGGACTCTAATAACGTATTGCATAAAGTGTTAAATGGCGTATTATTGTAATTTGGCCAAAATTTAAGAACATTTCGAGTTTTAGGTACTGTCCTAATGTTTACAGCTTCACCGCTAGACGCGCCTGCTGCTGTGCTCCGTTAATTTATAGAAGACTAGCGGACCTGACAGACGTTGTCCTGCCCAAACGTTGGCCTGCCTGCTAGCCTGCTATGAGCTGGTTCACCAAACGTATTTTTGGTACTCGAATTTTCGATAAACTATATATATATATTTGACATTGAGTTTGACATTTCAATCTTTTCGTTTCGTCATTGGGTGATTTGTTGTTGCCCAAAGCAAAATAAAAAAAAAGTGTAATACCACCAGCAGTGTACATAATTTGTCCGTACGTGTGGTGTAATATTAATATTCAAATATTGAATTTAAGTAGGTACCTAGGTACTTGTTTATGGTTGAATTACAAAACATTTTTTTTTTGTCATCGTTTTGCAAATATGCAACTCATATTTTCTTACTATGTAGGAAAACTATTTTTTGAAATGTATTGAATGTCAGTTAACATTTTTTTTGAATTACCAAAAATCCAGTAAAAAGACACAAATGGGTAGAAAAAAAAATTTAAGAACAGAATCTGAGATCCACAAAAAAAATCTGTTCATAAACATTACAAAACAAACATTTTTTATACACAAAAAAAAACATCCTTCCATTTTTTTGTACATGCAGTCTCCTTGAATGCAACCCTGGTAGATCGATGAATAAAAAAAATGTGGTCCTTACTTTTTTTTTACTTATTAAATTGAAGATTCAGTTCATGGTTTACCTTTTCGTTCTAATTCTTAAGGCACTCTCTTAATACCCATCCACAATTCCTCTTTCTTCTCTAACTCATATAGTGTCCATGCGGCTCGACTGTGGAATCATCTCCCATCCACCATCAAATATGTTACTACATTATCTCTGTTTAAATCACGTCTGAAGAAACATCTCCTTTCTCTTCCTTAATATCTCCTCCTTTCCTTTTTCCTCTTTTTTCCTCTTTCCCATTGAGTAATAGTTTTGATTTAAGGTAATTTATAAACAAATGCGTTTATTTCTATTTTTATATATTTTTAGCTTTTTAATCTTTTTTTCTATTGAATATGTTCTGTAACTTGAATTATAAAAATAAAACTTTTATTTTATTGGTTGGTTGGAAGAAATTGCCACTTGGCAATAAGCCTGCCAATGTACAAATAACATTATGTACAAAAAGTTAAATAAATAAAACAAATTATATTATTACGTAATTAGATAAACATTAAATAAATAAATAAATAAAAAGATTTTCATATCTACGAACACACGTACTGCAAAGATCTACATTTCTCTAAAAACCGCACATAAATCGGTTTAGCCGTTTAGGAGGAGTTCAGTGACATCACACGTACAGAATAATTATATGTATAAAGAAAAACTATCAATTATTATTATAATGGAAATCTTGTAAATCACCATATTCGTAATATAAATACCTTAAGCGCACTTTACAAAAGTGATTCTATGCAATATTGATTATAATTAGATGTCTACCTATATCTACTATCATACCTACTAAAAGTAAGAACATGATAATTTGTTGTCAGCATCCCTACTGATAATATTCACCGCACGCGCCTGGTACCTACGTATATTTTTGGAGCGGGGTTCATTAGCTCTTTAAATGACTAGGCTTCCATATTCTCAACCCAACTCTAATATCTAACAAAAATATCTTCTTTGTTATAAAAGTTTTCCTACAAACAAAAGCCATCAATAACAAAGTTAGTGGATGTTTTCGTAGTCTAATGATGATTATTATAAATAGTGTCTTGACCTATTTATTAATTAATATGAAAACTTTTCCAATTTCACAACAGTTATATATAATATTTTTAATGCCAGGGCCCCGATTTCAATGGGAGTTATCTTCGGCTTTCTATAAAGAAAAACCGATAATTGTGTACGAAAATAAGTATATTTGCATGAATATTTAAAGTATCTTCGTCGGTAACCATTGAGCATGTTTAAAACAAAAAAATGTATGCATATTCTGCTTTTCACACAGTAAACTTAATTTTACGTTGTAAATAAAATTTAAGGTAAATTCAATTCATTTCAATTCAATTAATTTATTTAAATAATACATACATAACAAACTAAGAGAACTCTTAACCACCATAAAAGTTCGTAAAATGTCATATCTGGGGCATATAATGCGTGGAGAAAAGTACCACTTGCTTCATTTAATTTTGAAAGGCAAGATTGAGGGTCACAGAGGGGCCGGAAGAAGACAGATGTCCTGGCTGCGAAATATACGAGACTGGACTGGCTTCAGGACTGTGGAGCAGAGTTTCCGGGCAGCACAGGACAGGGAGACTTTTGCCAGAGTGATTGCCAACGTTGGGGATACCTGACAGGGCACTAAGAGAAGAAGAAGATACATTACAAACTGAAAATTTATGGCGTACATATTATAAAAAGAAAAAAAATACATAACGAGACTCTTGTCAATATAGTAGGAGAATCCTGCTCCGGAAAACCCCTTCGGATACATGGAGCAGATCAACATTCAGAGCGATGTTGTTCAGCATAGCGGTAGCTTTCCAACAAGCATAACCATCGGCAGGTTGGTCCTGTATATCGGAATATGAAACAATCTATGTTGACACTGTCTTAGGTAATTATCAGGAACATACAAACCATTGCTCATCATAATCTCAGAATTATCGATCATACCGCGCAAAATTCGAAAAAAATGTGTAGTCAAATACACATTCCTTCTAGTCTAGGGTTGCCATATTTTGCTAGGGTCTCTTCGGGACGTTCTGGGATGAGGATATCTAGCAACAAAAAAAGTTATTTTTAATGGTTTTTCAGAAATATAACAGATATGTTTTTTCTTACATTTTATGTGGTGCTTCAATTTATATTTATATTTGTATATTTTTGACAATAACTTGATATTGACGTAATACTGCAATATTGATTATACACTACGTCCCTGGCAGCAAACGACATTTTTACTGGGCCAATTCTCAAACATCAATTATATTACCTTTTTCAATGTGGTTTTATGAATAGGAATGGAAATTCAATACTCGATAAATTTCAAAAATTGAAAAAAAAATCTTTCACAGAGTCCATCAACTTCTACTCTATCGAGGCAAGATGAGCTTCAATGAATTTCTTTAGATACATCAATTGCTGGAAGCATTTGCAACCATATTTACACATTCGTAGTCAGTACGGCCGTAAAAGATTTATGTTGATTAACAGCGTTGTACTGTGTAAGTCTAAATCGGGACATTACAGGTTTCATCGGGACGTCGGGACAGAGGACTCAATAACGGTGACAGTCCCGATATATCGGGACGGATGGCAACCCTATTCTAGTCTCTAAACTGTTGAAGCCTAGCATACCCTGGGCCTCGATTATTATGGGAAAATAAAGACGTCATACCTTCACCTTGACGGTATAGTTGAAGATAAATTCCCTTTAGCGATTATAAAGATATACTACCGACCCCCAACCTTCAAGTTTTGGGTAGGTACATCGATATGAAACAAGGGGAAGCGTACGTCACGGTACACATATCTACGCTCTAAAATGACATAACTTCAGTATGACGTCATAATTGAAGATAAAAGTCTCCCGACCGACTATAAAGGTTAAAATATGTAGCTTTCTGAAATAAAGTATTTTTTTAGTACATTACGTACATTCTATCAATAGTTTGCAAAAAAATGTAATTTTGTTGTAAATTATAAAAAAATATTTCAAATTTATTGCATCAGAGAGAGAAAACATCTTTGAGAAGGGAATATGGAAGGCTAGTCATTTACAGGGTTTATGAGCTGTCAATGATTGGTTTGTGTGGCTACTTTTCACACTCTGTAAAATTCACCATTCTGCCTATGTTTAAACATCGACGTTTCCTCAACTCATTCATCTGTTGACTTTTGTAAAGTGGCTAGTTAAACCAGCCAAAGACAGGTAATAAGCCCTGTATATGCCTAGGCTTCATCATTCGTTTATCAAAAATGTTTTTCCTCTTTGTCGCAATAAATTTCAATATTAATGACTCCCTAGGGAATGAAATCCAGCCAAGTCTACAAACATTTGCAGATACTGAGT
Source organism: Micrasema longulum (assembly GCF_059751315.1). Classification (NCBI taxonomy): domain Eukaryota; kingdom Metazoa; phylum Arthropoda; class Insecta; order Trichoptera; family Brachycentridae; genus Micrasema; species Micrasema longulum. Next base: position 706,995 of record NW_028277304.1, read on the forward strand.
GTTGAATCACATATAAAATAAATAAATTAAATTAAATTGTTTTACCTCGATCGGTTCTTACGAGGAGGCAAAACGATTTTTTTTTACAAGTCTTACGCTAAGAGAAAAATGTTAATATAAATAATAATTATTCTGTGAACGATTTGCAATGCAAATCAGTGATACTTCGATTGATTTAGTTTATTGTAAAAATTATGATATTTTGCCATGCGGTCGAGATTACAACATTAAAAAATGCACTACTAGGTCATGGTATAAATCATATTGATTAAAGAGGATTTGTCCGTATCCTGGCGGATGAAGAATATAGTTCTGTGTGCGCTTCGTATTCATATATCTTTTCATTCAAGTGTCAAGCCATTCCTTCCTTTGATTCCGGTAGTCCATTTTTTTAATCCCAACGTACCTACACCTCCCTGACGGCGAGTCAAGAAAGCAACGCGCGAAAACACAGAACAAAACGTAAGACCGCGAGCGCGACATTTTTTTTCGACGAACATACTTCAAATTTTTATACAAATATACTCATTTTTGGACAGCAAATTATATATTTTTTATAGACAGTTAAAAATAACTCTATTAACTTCCAGTTTTCCTCTGTAATCTAATATATTTGTGTAAAAATTTGAAATATCTTCTTCGGTAACCCATAATATTAAACATGTTGCGCATATGAAAATTTAATTTTTCATACAGAAAATTCGATTTCACACGAAGACGATTTATGAAAACTCCCTTAACTTCACATGATACGGGCCCCGGGTATGATTTTTCAAGCGTCGCGTCGTATTTGAAAGGAGTTCTTTATATCAAGTTTTCTTTCAACACGACCGAGTTATTTTTTATATTGTCATCTCAAGTGATCGGTGTAAAAACGGGAACGAAATGGGTTCAGAACGATTCTATGAGGGAGTGAGTGGGTGTATCTACGTACACCGCTCACTGATCAGTTTGCAGGACCACTGAGGCTCACAAATGCCCTTTTATGTATTTATTTTTATTTAAGAAGGTAAACATGAACAGAAAATATAAAAGGAAAAATAATGAAACCCACTAAACCGCGAAACCGGCTTTTCAGCAGGTTTTTTATTTTTCCTTTAAAAGAAAAACGTTAGAGAAATTATATAAATTTAAAAAGTAATATAAACATTAAGAACTAAAAGCATACGTATTTTTACACAAAATTTATTTACAAACATTTAAATAGATGACTGTTAACATAAAATAATAATCAATATAAAGTCTCGTTACATATTAGCTATTTAATTATTTTTTTCTTAAAAGTTTTTTCAACATTTTCTTTTAAGATCTGCTTAGGAATCTTATTAAAAATTTAAGTAATTGTATAATGAAGTGTTTTTTGGCCTTCTATTTATTTCCTTCAGTTAACATGTTACCATAGAGATGAAGAACATTCGAGGGAATGTAATATAGAAGTCTAGGCATCTACAGGGCTTATGACCTATCGTTGGCTGGTTTAAGTGTCCACTTTACACACTGTGTATCATTCACCATTCTGCCCATATTTGAACTTCTATATTCCTTCAATTCTTTAATCTGTTGATGTTTGTGAAATTAAAGAGCTGCAATCTTTATTTATGCAGGTGAGATTCATCTCATTGAATTATTTTATCTACATACCCACTAGGCAACGCCTGATAATTTTATTTTTTCAATTTGTTTGTTGTTCAAGAGATTGTCCATTATTTTTTAAATTTCTTTTGCCTAGTAATAAATAATTTCTGCTCCTGAATGCGTCTCTGGCGATGATAAGGGGTTTTTGTTGGGGAGGCCGCGGGACGAAGGAATTTTGAAATATAGGTCAGGGATCCTGAAAGGGGTGGGTTGGGCTAGGGGAGGAGGGGTGGCTGATTGCATTCAATGAAACAGTTTAGGAGCTTCCTACACATTACACATTACTCTACATAGATAATAGATACCTTATATTGATATACTGGGCGCGGCGTGGACATTTCAAAATAATACTTAACAAATATTTTAAAATAGGAACATAAACCTTACAGCATGCGGTACAATAGATTATGCAACAGTATTTAAAACACAGAGGGGCCTTACTTATTAACTCGGCGTAAAGTTACGCCTAAGTATAGTGGTATAATTCAGATGGGAATATCATCCTTATTCTACTATTATAATAATAACTCGCAGCTTACTTGGAATGAACATGTTGAGCGCGTGAAAGGAAAGATTGTCCCTGTAGCTGGAATACTGTACAGATTTCAGAGAATGCTTCCAGTTTCGCTGCTTCGAGCAATCTATTTTTCTATGGTCCATTCGCATTTATCATACCTATGCTGTGTTTGGGGTTTTGCAACTAAGAGCAAAATTTCTGAGGTGCAGATTATTCAGAATAGAGCGATCAGAAATGTGTTTCACCTACCGTATGATACTCATGTAAGGGACATTTATTTTGAAACAAAAATCATGCCTTTTAGCATGCTTTCCTATTTCGAGATAACTGACACTATCATTAATACTACTCTCGACTCAATGCACAGTAACATAAAGCCAGCTTTCATTGGAGACATCCATCGGTACAGTACTCGATCAAAAAACAATATATATATTGGATCTGTGAAGTCTACGAAGTTTGGTACTAGATCTTTACAATACATAGGTTTCAAGGAATTTAATAAATTGCCACAAAAATTTAAAGTACCTATTTCAAAATATAGAAACAGGACGTGCGAATTGAAGAATTATTTTTTCCAGAAGTACTTTGAATAAATAATGTTAGTTTATAGAGAATGCGCATCTTGAACATATACCTTTTAATATTTCACCGTTTTTGCTTGTATATGTAATTTTTAATACTATTTAAATGTTATTTGTGTTTTTTTCTTTTTATATACTTTTTTTGGCTTGTATACATAATTTCAATTTTTTCAACGTTTTTGATAAAAAAAATTAACCTGTATTGGGTGTGCGCATATTTTGTTAATTAAAAAAAATGATTTTATTTTGTACTAGTTCAGTATGTATATATACATCCATGTAATTTTTAAACTTTTTCAATTTTCTTTCCCAGATTGCATAATGTAAACATTATTTTGAATTTATTTCCATGCCTAGTATTCTGTTTATTCTGTTATTTTCAAGTATTTTTCATACCCTTTTTAATTTGTAGTATATCATAATTTTAATTTTTCTGCTTTTGTTAAATAATATTATAGTTTAAAATTTAAAAACGTCTCTAAAAAAAATATTATCTGTATGTCCCTAAATGAGTTTTTTTTAAAAAAACTCCTTGGGAATATTGTATATAATTATGTATAATATGTTTTCAATATAATAAAAAAAAATTTAAAAAAATCCTATCCGAATATTACCACTATAAGTGTAACTTTATGCCAAGTTTATGAGTAATACCCGTATGCAGAGACAAACCTTAAGGTGAGGAAAGTACATCCCATTGTCTTCACCTTCGGGTTATTCTTTGCATATGAGATTAGAATGTACATTCCTCACCTTAAGTTTTGTCTCTGCATACGGGTATAACGCTCAGAGATTTACATTTTTGCAACTGGATCGTTGAGGTTTAAAAGTGTATACAATATGCGTTTTATATTAATAAATTCATTTTTAGAATATTTTAATTTTGATCATTTATGTAAATGCAATGTTGCTAGTTTTATTTAGATGCATATTTTATTAGTGTTTTTTTGATTTTTCTTATTCGTTTTATATTAATTAATTATTTTTTTACAATCATTTAAATTGAATCATTTATATTGTTAACTTTATTTAAATGTGTATTTTATTCACGTTTACATGAGTGTGTAAGATGTGTTTTATTTTAATGAATTAGTTTTTTGAATATTTAATTTTTATGTATTTTATTCGTGTTTACGTGTAATTGGTGAAAAATACGTAGCATTTTTTTTGTTTTTATGTTCAAAGCATTATTGCTTAACATTTTGGTCAAAAAATAACTTTGTGGTCAAACATTTTAATTAATGTTTGTTAATATTAAAGCTAAAAGGAACATTTTTTGCTAAATTGAGTTGTAAATGTCATTTTGTTCATATATTCAGATTCTATTAATGCTAAAAACATTGGAGTCCTCGGGTATACCACCACTGAAATAACTTGTTCTAAAACACCAGTAGCTCAATCACAAATAACTATCGACGTGCTTAAAAACATGCCAAGCATTTGAGCGATCACAATGAACAATAATGAACATATTTAAATTTATTTCAACAGAGAGGGAAAATTTTGAGAAGGGGGTATGGAAGTCTAGGCATTTACAGGGCTTATGACCTGTCATCGGCTGGTTTAAGTGGCCACTTTACACACTGTGTAACATTCACCATTCTGCCCATGTTTGAACATCCACATTTCCTCAAATCTTCCATCTGTTGAAAATTTTCCCTCTCTGTTGAAATAAATTTAAATATGAACAACTCCCTAGGGAGGAAATCCAGCCAGTCTGCAAGCATTTGGACATAATCAAACATTGTTGAATAATGAACATGCTTAAGTTGTCGCAGTCATAAGTCAACGCATATGTAATCTCTAAATCAACGCTCGTGTCGGTTTGTTTTTTGTTTTTCTCGTAAATAAATACAGTTTATTGGTAAAAAATCGGCGTTTACTATAAAAAATAATACAATACATTGCATTTGCAAAATAGTAATCAGTATCTAATACAAAAAAGTCAAAATTAAATTTCAATTACTATGGCGACTGCTTTTCTTAACATTTGGCTTGCCAACCGCCGGCTAAATGCAATAAATAGCATGGTAAATAATAAATAAATAAATAAAAATAGCAGTTTTGGAATATTTTCCATATTTACACCGGTGAAATTCAAATATGTGATTGCGCAGCAGGATTATACGTCGCGAAACGAAAATATTTTGACAATTTCCGTTAAATAAATTTAATATTAGGTGTTTACAGATGTTCCATTGTAATCGCGAATACGATAAACAACCATGGTGAGAAATTATTATCACGTCGACAGTTATTTCTGATTAAGCTACAGAAGCCGTACAAATGCAAGTCAGAATTCGCCCATTAATAGGGCAATTGTTATCACGTCGATAGTTATTTGTGATTGAGCTACGGTAAGGTAATAATACTCGTGCTTTCAACAAAATTCAACGGTTTGCTGGTATTAAAGCAGTGGATACCGAATAAATTCCACATTTTTTGTAACAAACTACCTCTGACGCAGCGAGGGATTTTGCGCAAGATTAAGTCTTATTGTCATAATCGATATATTTTTAAACTTATTTTTTTAATGTACCTACACTTAAGATAATATTTAGTTTTATATAAATTACCCTTACACTGTATAATATTCACCAGTCTGAACATGCACATTAGAGGGTGAAAGCGCTAATTGGTCAAAATAAATAAGTGGAAGTGTACCAAGTATTTTTTAAATTAATAACTTGTATGTAAATATAAGTTATTACATCACTATCTAACATTTGTTGGTACAGTTCAATATATATGTATATGGATAATTTATATAGCGCCGTTTTTGTGAAAATCACCTCAAGGGCGCTGTACAATAATTAAATATCCCACCACGTCTTGCAGCTACAGGGCGCATGGACGGTTGGGATTCTTGTTCCTCGTCTCCAATTATGATATACAGGAGCTAGATTACAGCACGTCTTGCAGCTACAGAGCGCATAGACAATAAGAAATCTAGCCCCTATTCACATTTTTTATTTTTTTATTTGACAATAAAGTTAAGAGATTTAGTGATATTTAAAAAAATATATAAAAAACAAAATTATAAAAATAGAAGTTAGATAACAACGAGTCTTGCAGCTACTGAGCGCATGGACGGTTGGAATTCTAGACCTGATTTATTAAATTTGGATATTTGATAGTTGATAACGTTTACCTATTGAAGCTAGATTACTAATCGTCTTGCAGCTACAAAGTGCATGGACGAGTGAAATTCTGGTAATTTAAAATTATCAATAAATTTACCAAAACAAACATTGAGCATAATACTAAATTTGTAAAGTGTCCGTGCTAAAAAGTAAATAATAAAAAACTAAACAGAGAAAGCACTTCAACACTATGGATAACATAACAGATAAAAATATCCGAAGGGTAGTTTTCAATTTCAATGTACATATTTAATTATTGTATTTTTTAATGCTGTTCTTCTAAAAAAAGAGGCAACCTCTTATGTTTGGAGAGCGACTTATACTGAAATCTCATCAACTATATCATGAGAATTTATAAAATAAAAAAATAAATAAAATGGATACACATCTTTTAATTTTCCTAAACTGACTGTCAATTTCTTTTCTAGTGGCATGCTACCTTTATCAAAATAGTTTATCATAATTTCCTTGTTTAATTAAGAATTAAACACTACTTAAGCTATACATTTAGTTCTCTAACGTTTATACGATTCGTCGAGGAAATAAAAAATAACACTTCTAAGCCGTTTTCACACCACAATAAAAATCCACCCGACCTGATAAATACAATAGGGTGGATTAACTTTTATCGTATTTATTTATTTTCTCACTGAGCACAGTTGTGCCACAAGTTTGTGACGAGGCATTTATTTACATTATGCTTAAGGCGTCTCATATATATATATATGTATAGTAATACGTATAATGGCACACTTCAAACTACACGTACATAGATTATAGTAAAAAAGTAGATAAGTACTGTGATATGCATATATACATAAGTACTGTGCAGATATTGAGCCCAGAAACAAGCCACTGTCCTGGGTTATTTGGCACCTCTACATCTGCAAGTTCCTGGTAGCCCAACATCAAAATGACAACATCACAGATAATAATATTATATGTGGAATTATTAACCGGGCGAATAAATAATACATGGATGACTGTTCATGAGATACTTTAACATTAAACCGAGCGTCGTTTAATTATGTTTGCGAAAAATTAACTTCACTAGCGATAATTATGAATAAAAAATATTTTGAGTTTGTCCAAATTTTTGTAGACAAGGACTGCTCCCCAGGGAGTTGAATCCAGTCCTTGTCTATAAAAATTTGGACAAACTCAAATAATTTTTGATTCATAATTACCGCTAGTGAAGTTAATTACAACAGAGATGAAGAACATTTAAGAGAAGGTAATATATAAGTCTAGGCATCTACATGGCTTATGACCTGTCAATGGCTGGTGTAAGTGGCCACTTTACACACCGTGTAACATTCACCATTCTGCCCATATTTGAACATCTGTATTCATTAAATTCTTTCATCTGTTGATGTTTGTGAAGTTAAAGATGTATGTAGGTGAGATAATTCAATTAGATGAATCTCACCCGCATAAATAAAGGTTTCAGCTCTTTAACTTCACAAACATCAACAGGTGAAAGAATTGAAGGAATATAGACGTTCGAATATGGGCAGAATGGTGAATGTCACACACCGTGTAAAGTGGCCACTTAAACCAGCCATTGACAGGTCATAAGCCCTGTAGATGCCTAGACTTCCATATTACCTTCTCTTAAATGTTCTTCATCTCTGTTGTAATATGATAATTATGAATGACTAAAAATTCGTAAAATGAGCTACTAATAGTTGGAAATAGTTAATCTAAGGTAGCAACTAAAACTCCAAGTGTCCGAATTAAATAATAAATTGGGCGAAAAAAATACTGAGCGGGCAAAAAAAATTCTGAGTGGGCGAAAAAAATCCTAAGAGAGTGACTACGAGTATATAACCGATTTGAGTTAATTCATGAAGTGCTACAAAAAATACCGATTTGGGATGTGTTAAGTTAGGTTAGGTTAGGTTTTCAATGTGCTGTCGACTGTATACACCAATCAGTTATTTTATAAGTCAGTTTTAGGTTTTTTTGTGAGTCTTTGGGTTATTGCTCAGCACGATATAAGAAACACCTCGATTAGGATATAACGCAGCACTCTTGGAATAAAATATAAGCCACGTGTTGAAATAATTTAAGCTGCAAATTTGTTACTTGAATAGAAATATGTTCGCTCAAGAATGATTATACTGATCGTCCAGAATAACTCGTAAATCAAATTCGTATTTTCAAGTCACCGTTTTCAATATGCCATAATTAGTATTTTTGAAACCCGATCATTTAAATACTACCCATATTTTATTTATCAAAACACTGTGTGGATATAAATACATTATTATAATACATTTATTTTTTTACTTTTGTTTATTTAATAGCAGGTAAACGTACTAATCAGTGCACCACGATACCGACTAATACTCGTATTCACTCAATTTTCTTTTTGCAACATTTTTACCTACGATGAGGAACTAAATAAATTAAACGAAAAAAGAAAATAATCAACTTGTATCCACCCACCCTAAGTTTACCGGGCCGGAAGTATTGGGAAGATACGTGTAAATTGGGCCTAGCGGTGCCAGCGTAGAATCCGGGTTGCTCCAGTATTGGACTAAAGGCGGCTCTGCACGCTGGCCGATACGCTGGCCAGTACGCTGGCGCGCGTATTGGCAACAAAATCAATGTCTGCCGATGCGGGCCAATGTGCGGACGTCAAAAGCGCACAAAACAAGTTCTACTCTCCGGTAGCTCCTAGCGTATTAAAAGCTTGACCAACGTGTGTATGCGATTACCAGCGCTCGGCCAGCGCACTTCGATATGTGTTAAAAAACCGACACCAGACTAATCACAAGTGCCAGCGCGTGTGCTAACTCTCATCATCATCATAAGCTCGACTACCCCGGGGGGCCTTTGCTGTATCCAGGAGTCTCCTCTGCTCTTGCCGATCTTCTTCCCTTGCTCTCCAACTGTGCTATCTCTGCCAGCCACAAATAGCTACCTCTACACGATGGCTAATGCGTTGGCCAATACGTACAGGCCAACGTATTGGCCTGCGCGTAGATCCGCCTTAGTACGTATATTGTACACAACAACCATATAAATAGATAACAACCTTTAGCATCTAGATAATCTAATGTTTGCATCTACTAATATACAATACTATGAGGACAATCCGGAGCTAATTGAAATACCAATATCCAAATCTAAACAGAGATAAGGAAATAACTTGGATTATGAAGGCATTAAAAAAATAGAAAATAATAAATACTAATAATTTCATGAAACTAACACAGTAATATGAATAAACACAGAATAACGTGGTGCTACAGGCGCGTGTTGGAGATTCATCGGTCGGAACATGTTGGAAACACCGAGGTATTGAACAAGGCTGGGGAGTAGGGTGGGCTGATATTTTTTATTCTCCGAATTTTGAAATGAAAGTGGTCTGAAAAGTTGCCCTTTGGATTACTCGGAATGCAAAAAATATTTAAAAAAATATTTGATACTACTTTTGGCCCTCAACCAGAGCTTGAAGTTTTCAAAAAAGTCAAAATTTCGCGCTAAACCGGCTGTCATTTCGTATTTAAGTAAGAAAATCAGTCCATTTAAATTTTCAAATGTGCATTGAACCTTATTAAATAAGTATTTAAGGGCGTGAGTTGCACTTTGTTTTGTAATAAATGGGTAGCATTGTTTTAATGAGCCATTGTTTTCGTCAATATTAGCCAGGCGCTCAACGGAATCAGTTCCGCGGAGTGTAAAATTATTGCGTTTCGGTAGTTCTAAAACGTATTTGAATTTGTAATGTGATTTAGTTATATCTTTACTACCAAAAAAATATTTTATCAATATAGATAATTAACAAAATGTTCAGACAGCTATAAATTTCAAACCTCGGTTGAGGGCCAAGAGTAGTATGGAATATTTTTTTTAATAATTTTTACGTTCAATGTGTCAAAAATGCAACTTTTTAGACCCCTTTGAATTTGATGTCTAAAAGAATAAGAAACTTCATACAACATCAGCTCACCCTACTGGGGAGTCCTAGTTGCTCGCTCAATAAACTTCCACAACAGCGAGCCAAATGGATAGGCCATAACATAAGACACCCAGGCCGGATTTGGAGATTGCGGAGGATATGCGCGGAGGCGCAAATTACAGAGGATGACCCCGTTTAAGCTACACGGACCAGATTATCTCCTGCATGCATTGTAGCGGGTACGCCGAGTTGAAGAGACGAGCGGAGGATGGAGACGGGTGGAGACTGATGAAGCAAACCGATCGCCCAGATTGTGACCCGCAAAGGAGACAGAATAACAACAAATAACAAGACCAATCCAGGTTTCATATAGGAACAAGACGTAGGTACAGTTTGCTAAGAGTGAAAGGAAGTGGGGTGGGAAAACAGGGAAGGAAGAGATAAAGGAAGAAGAAAGAGTAAGCTAATATAAAACAATGCAAAAAGAAATAAAAATGAATTTAAATGTACACATACAACATACATACATACATCTACGAGTACAAAGACCCCTTTCACGCATGCCACGCCAATTCACCCGGCCCGGTAATTTTACCGGTAACACCCCACAAAAGGTGACACATGCACTTGATAAAATTTTTGGGGGGTGGATTTGCGTGGCATGCGTACACACATTTATTTATTTATTGATATTTTTTTTTTTTTTTGCTTTATTAAGTTAGTTTATAACATCTTAAAAACTAATATAAATTTTTAATAACATTACATTTTTTATCAAAATTTCTCATTAACGTATTTTTTTTAATGAATTTTAAATATTTCAATCTTTTCCATCTCCCTTATTCCTTCAGCTAACTCATTGTACAGCTTCAATCTCTTGTACAATGAGTTTTGAGATTCTGTTTTTCTCCTCATTGGTAATCTTATCTTTTTTTTAAACCTTGTTTCATATGTATGATATTGTTATGTATACAAATATATATATGTACATACATACATACATATACACATAAACATATATGCATACACAAATACGCATAAATTTATAATATAATGAATAATAAAAGAAAGAAAACTAATAAATTAAATAAAAAATAGCAACTAAAATTTCTGCTCTTGTGACGTCTTCTTCGTCGCAATTTAGAGGTATTTTTTAAAACATTATTTTGTTTCGTTGAAAAAATATATCGTGCTAAAGTTTTTATTGTACGACGAGCATAATTATTGGGAAATGTGAAAATCTAAGTACTTAAACCAGCATGACCTGTCATTGACTGATTTGATCACTGTAATATTAACCATTCTGCCTAATGTTTGTGAATTTCACATCTTAACAATTTTCATAGGATGTACGTAATAATATATATCTAGTCAAAGCAGTCGTCCTTTCTCATTTTTTGACACTTACTCATATGTCGAATTTTTGGTGAAGTTTAAAAAAATAATAATATTCCCTTTTTTTTGCACCGCAACAGGCTAGGAGCCCCAATTACAGTGGCGAATTACAACACAGAACACCCAGGCTTGAGAATTTGAGAAATATCACATATAATTTTTGAGCTCTCACAAATGCAATTAATGCGACCGACCATTATTTTTTTTGCCACCTACTAATATTTTTTATTCATTATATATTTTATAATTATCTCACGGCACAAAACACCATCACGCCGTTTCCCCGTGAAGATAAGATAGGCAGAGAAGATAAAACGCCACGCTACTTTATCTCTACATACCGATCATACTTATTATGCGTGCATTCATGCATTTTATGCACATCGGCCGATCATTCTCTTTTGATACGCCCATTTCCAAGTATTTATTTAATTTAATCAATGCTATGTCTTTCTATCTTCCTAGTTTTCATTATTAATCAACCTTCTCTTTACACCTTCTTTCGCCGTCCATTCGTTCTACATGTCCCAATTATTGCCACGCCCCTTTATTTTGTCCTTAATAAATCCCAATCCTGCATTCCCTCATATATCGTCATTATCATTGTAAACATAAAATCTGAAAGATCTTAAAACTGAATGCGGAGAAAATTATATCTGATTTTGATCCTCTCCTTTGCGTCTGCTAGATGTAATGATTTTAAGAAATTGGTCGTATTTTATTAATCAAAGTATTTCTTTTTTTTCAGGAAGGTGACGTCATCGAACTTTGTCAAGTGAGCGACATCAGAGCAGGGGGAGTACCAAAGGTAATAAATACATTTCCAGATTTTATTTTGTTTTATATCTTCACGTTTTAAATTGAAACTAATAATATCTGAAAATAACGTATTTTTTAATATTACTAAATAAGCAAAAAATCATCGTAATAACAGTATGAAAAATTGTGTACACTGGTTTAAAATACGCGTATTCGAAACACGTGAAAACGAGGCGTTTCACGCCCTATGGGACTAAAGGCACGTGTTACGTTACCGCGCTATACCTGTAATGTAATGTTCGTTAGAAACGCACTCGGCGGGCATGACGTGTGACGTCAAAGTGACGTGATACCAACTGCGAGCCGTTTTGTATGTATTCGTTTTTAAATCCCTAAATTATAAATGAAAGTGAGATTTTTATACTTTGATAGTTATATCATTAGAATCTTTGAAATCCGCTCTAAATACTTAATATATTTTGAAGTTAATCCCAATTTGAGAAAACGCCCTATTTCAATTAATTGTACCTGCATTTTTTACCTTACAATTAAATTAATAAGGTCTGGATCCGCTGCAGCTACACATCATAACAACCCCTTTTATGGAAGGATAAATGGATAAATAATAGTTCTAGATAAATATTTGTTACCATTGTTCAAAATTGTTAAAACTCCTTTATTAGTGTTTTTTTTTATTTTTTCGTTTCTTTTCTTCAATTTATTTGCAAGTACAAAATATTTATCTTTATAATTTTTTTTACATCATTATATATTTTCATACATAAATATATACTATTTACCTAAGTATTAGTTTTAAATAATAATACATATAATTTGAAAAATAATCGTTTAGTGTTATTCAAAATTGTTTTCTTAGTTTTTTTATCTGGTTCAAAGTATTTCTAACACCAAATTATCATTTTTTATCGTTTATAACTAGTAATATTTTTTTTACATAGTTTATAACGCTCTGTATAACTTACAACTACATGTATGTATATTTAACTGTATTTGTAACTAATATCTAAAAGGAACTAAGTGTCGTTTATTTCAATAAATAAAATAAAATTTAAAAAATATGTCATTGATGTTTATGAAAACATTATGTACGTGCAAATTCGAGTAGCATTTAACTTCTCCATTGTAATACGAAGAAATGGAAATTTAGATTTATGTATATAAAGAATTTCGTGATCGTTTACGCTGTCTGGTTTATCTGGACATTTATTGCTCTATAAACACATTCTTTACATATCCCATTTACTATGCTTACGTTTCAAATCTCACTTGGATACGAGGCACGGTTTAAAACTTTAAACACAACGCATTCGACTCACAAATTTAAATGTAAACAAATAATAATCTTTCAAGATTCAAGCTGTTAACGATAAAGCAGACTTTATTACAGGGGCGAATCGTCTAAATAGTCGACTATGCACAGCTAACCATTATATTTGACTTTCCATAATAATGTTTTATAAGAACCATGTTTATGGGAAAATAAATAAAATAATTATCATTTATTAAAAATCACCACCACCGTTTATATCTTCCTACAAAAAAAATATCTTTAAAGTGCGTCCCCAGCCCGTTTTCAGTGAACGGTGAAACTAGCCAATTACCTCAGCTTAATTCTCCATACAAAAATTATACTTTATTTTACGCCTTAAACCTAGTCACGTTTTTTATTACTAAAACTAGCTTGTAGATTACAAATATTATTTGAAGATTCTCTAATCGGAAACTAGTATTTCGAACATTATTTCCGAAGGACAATTTTTCTTTGATAGGATACCGTTGACATATTATTATGTATCACACAGGACATATTATGGCGTTTGCAGTGGCCGTTTTTGGCATTATTCATTTTAAAGGGGATCGGGCAGTGCTCAGTGTCAACGTTTAAATCATAATGGAAATATCTGCTGAATGTCATTGTGGTATTATTTAATAAACTTTTGTACGAGTATTGTATCAAAAAAGTATAGAATAAAGCTGTTATTTGAGTTGATTTTCACAGAACCACAGAAAAAATTGTAATTTATTATTTTACTTACTTAATTTTATGTACTTACTCGTATACGTATGAACAAATTAATAAACAATTTTGGTAGATTACCTATAAAATAAATCACGGCTCGCCACTGCTGCATTATGTAAACAACGAATAATCATTAAGTTTTTATTTAACTTTTTGTACATAATGTAAATGGTGCATTAGCGGGTTTATTGCCAAATTGCAACCAATAAAATAAAAGTTTTATTTATATAATTCAAGTCACAAAACATATTCATTAGAAATTTAAATAAAAAAAAGCTTAAGATATACAAAAATAGAAATAACTGTATTTGTTCGTAATTTACCTTCAATACTATTACTATATGGGAAAAGGGATTACAGAGGAAAGAGGAAAGGGGGAGATATTAAGGAAGAGAAAAGAGATGTTTTGTAAAAGGTTGGAATATTTAAGAAAAGGATTGGAGCACGGGAGTGAATTTACATACAAAATACGTGAGATAAAAGTGTTTTCTACGGTCGCGAAAGCGTTTAGAATATCACCCCTAGTGAAATATTTCATCTACATCAATAAACGTTTCAACTCTTTTACTTCACAAAAATCAGCAGGTGGAAGAATTGAAGATACATATATGGATGCCCAAACACAGGCAGAATTATTAATGTTATGCAGTATTTAAAGTGGCCACTTAAACCAGCAAATGACAGGTCATAACCCCTTTAAATGCCTAGACGTCCACATTCCCTTGTCAAAAATATTTTCCCTCTTTGCTGTAATGTATATCAATTCTCGATAACTCCCCAGGGGGTTGTCTACAAATATTTAGACACACTTAAAATATTGTTAATATAACTTGTTTTCAGGATTCGAAGCTGAGTTACAATCTGCTGAACAAGCATGGCGAAACTCTGGAAGACAAATCTCTCACGATATGCAGTGGAACCGATTATATCAATATTAATATGCAACATGTTGTGTGTCCTGACGCCGCTACCGCCAAGGTAACACATTATCTGCATAACCTTATTAATCCATCATGATTTATTGTCAATGTCGAACTAGGAACTGGATGGTCAAGCGGTATACGAGTACCTTCTACCAACTAGTAATAGGCGTAATCGATTATGCCAATAAAATATTTTTATCAAAATAATAGGTTATTTTTACAATAAAATATTTTTAAAGTTTCTTATATCTGTTATTAATAGGGAAATATCACGCTTTTTTTACATTTTAAAAGTAGTAAGAATCTATGAAATACTGTATAGCAAAAAAAAAATATTTTGCCACTAAGTAGCATAAAAAATATTTTTACATTTGTAATTTTGAATTACCGCAAAAACGGTCATTGCATTGGCCACGCCCCTAATACGTCACGATTTGTGTTTATTTTCAACATTGTTCCTGACCGTTCATATTTTTTTAGAACATCGTTACGAATCTTGACGTCACAAACTATCTATGCCAAATATGTCGCGTTTTTCTAGTGACATATTACATATTTAAAAAAAAAAAAGTTAAACATGAAAATTTTTCTCCACAGTAACCTTTGAAAATACAATTGATTATTCTAAATCCATTTCTTATACTTTTATCGGTATTCGTAGTATGTAATATTTCCCTATTTAATTAGTTATTTCTTCGTGATCGTAGAACAACAATGGATATTCGAAAAATGCGACATCAACTTTCTTTTATATTTGATCTTAAAATGGTTATACAGGTGTTCTTCAAAACCTGTCACATCCGAAACCACGATGATCAGTTTGAACAAGAAGACATATTAGCATATTTGAAAAAATATTTAGAATAAAGAAAATTTGTAAAAATAAAATATGAAAAAGACCAAATGATTGCTTACTTCTGCAGGGGAGAAGCGAGGGGGGCGCGGCCGCGCGATTAACGATGTGTCAGACTCCCCCCTCCCCTCTCCTCGTTTCTCCTCTGCAGAAGTTAGCAACCATTTGTTTTTTTTAATATTTTATTTTTATAAATTTTATTCGTTCTAAAAAAATATTTTTATGTGCCAATATGTCTTCTTGCTCACACTGATCATCGTGGTTTCGGATGCGACAGGGTTTAAAGAACACCCTGTATAAAGGCTTTATTCCAGGTTTGAAAAAATAAATATATACTCGTAACTAACCCAAGTATCAAAGGATATACTTTAGTATTTATCAAGTTCTGACATAAAGTGTCAAAAAACAATTCAAACCGCTCTTATGTAAAGTTGAAGAAAATCACATGGGTCGTTGTTCTACAATCACGACGATTTGTTGTAATTTAGTTTAAAAAATATACATTTTTAACCGATTATTTTTTTTAACAATAATCGGTTATTCAAATCTGTCGTAATCGATTATTAAACGTGCTATTTATCATAATATTTTCATAATTTCAATATCAGGGCGTTGCAGCTAGGGAATACTCGAATAGTTCTGTCATAATAAGTATTTGGCTGGCAATTGATGGCGGCCGAGGAGTAATGGCTAAGATGATAAACTCACACACGAAAGTTTCCGGGTTCGATTCCCGGCGAAAACACTAATAAAAGTTGTTTTTCTCAAGCCTGGGTATTCTGTGCTGTAATTCACCACTGTAATTAGACCTCCTGGCCTGTTGTTGTGGTGAAAAAAAATAATTTTTATATTTATCATAATATGAAATGTAGGAATTAAGGAAAACATAAATGAAATTTATTTATAAGAGTTTCGACCCATTCCTTAGTAAAGTTGATAACCTTGGTAAGAGGATTAAAACATGTGTCAGAATTAGGAATCAACTCTAAAATAAATTAAATAAATCAACTAACATTAAAATAGTATATTTGTATGCTTTGGAACCATACCAAAACTCGTCAGCATATTAATTTAATTCGTGACTTTAAACAAAATATTCTAATTGTTTAACGTGGAAAATTAAAAAATTATTACATCCCTTTTCCGTAATTGATTTGGGACGTTCACAATGCTAATTCGAATATGTTTAAATTTAGTACCTATAATTCTCCTTGACATTTAAAAATGACTTCAGAATCACAAAAATTAAAACTAAAAAACATAAACAAAAAAAACGCAAATGATTATGTTTACTCGTAAACACTACATCAATAATCAATTTAAATTAATTAGTGAGAACAAAAATAAACAAACTAATGTTTTAGTCATTTTGCAAAGAACATAAGTGGTTGGGAAAAATATTTATCTTCCTTTTGACCACAAACATAACTCATGTATACAACAGATCAGATGTCACAATGAAAAATATTAAAGTCCAATTTCCTGTGACTAGGTGTGGCTGGACGGGCTTCGGAAAATAACCCACAATGGAAAAGCAAACAACTTTTGCCCAATGACATGTCTGAAAAAGCAGTAAGTGCAATCTGGGTGTTGCAGGAATATGGGCTTAATGTGTATTAAGTTATAATGCATGAATGTGCTTTCTGCCTTTTTATAATATAAACGTTGTTAAGCATGGTTACAAATATGTATGTACATATTATCATAACTATATATTATTCTGTTTTAGGGGGTAATTATTTTTTTCTGTATCTTAAGTTAATTGTGCATGTTTTTATACATGAATTTGATTGAAATTTTAATATTATTTGTTTCATAAAATTTTGGTAAGTGGTAATCTTGGTTTGAAAATCTCAAAAATATTGAGAATTATTTTTAAAAATGTAGAAATGTATTATATCAGAGGACACAATTTAATTCATCAGAACTTCGTCCGAACAAGTTTCGATGCCTTTTGAAAAAATAACATTTTTGAAATATGAAAATGTATGTTTCTATTTGTTGAATTAGGTTTTTGTTCGAAAAGAATATTCACCTTTGAATAGATAAAAAAAAACAAAGGAATGTCTTCTACGCATCTTTTTCTCAGAATTGTAACTATTATATAGATTAAATAGTTTGGGCCAAACCAGTAGACACTAAAGCCCCGATTACATATCGAGCCATAATCGGCAGAACAACGCAAGCGACAAATAGTGAATTGTGCAGGAGAAGGTTTTTTTAATTTTTTGTTCCATATATATATCAACAATATTTTGAGTTTGTCCAAATTTTTGTAGACAAGGACTGGATTCAACTCCCTGGGGAGCTGTTTATATTAACATATTACAACAGAGATGAAGAACATTTAAGAGAGATGAAAGAATTGAAGGAATATAGATGTTCAAATATTGGCAGAATGGTGAATGTTACACAGTGTGTAAAGTGGCTACTTAAATCAGCCATTGACAGGTCATAAGCCCTGTAGATGCCTGGACTTCTATATTACCTTCTCTTAAATGTTCTTCATCTTTGTTGTAATATGTTAATATAAACAGCTCCCCAGGGAGTTGAATCCAGTCCTTGTCTACAAAAATTTGGACAAACTCAAAATATTGTTGATAAATTACCTGGTCCATGAAGAAGTATAGAAATTGAAAAAATAATATTTTCAGGCGTTGCCTAGTATGTAGGTGAAATAATTCAATTCGTTGAATCTCACCTGCATAAATAAAGGTTTCAGCTCTTTAACTTCACGAACATCAACAGATGAAAGAATTGAAGGAATATAGATGTTCAAATATAGGCAGAATGGTGAATGTTACACAGTGTGTAAAGTGGCCACTTAAACCAGCCATTGACAGGTCATAAGCCCTGTAGATGCCTGGACTTCTATATTACCTTCTCTTAAATGTTCTTCATCTCTGTTGTAATATGATCATATATATATTTTTTTAATAATTCGATAAATGGGATTTATAATGGTTGGTGACTGCCAATACTAAAATGACAGCCAAATGAGGAACTTCAGCCCTACGGGAAATTGGATACAAAAAATGTTTACTTACTCGGGGTAAAAATTAGAGCATTAAATTGTACGTCAAAGTTCATTGAAAATGTACAGAAAAAATAATAAAAAATATTTTGATAAAAACGCACTACTTTCAATGACGTCACTGGTTCATGTGAATCAACCTATGATCTGATAGCTAGGGAAGATTTCCGGTCCGCTTGTCGCTTCTGGACCAATGGGAAGAACTGAATGAGAATAAGCGGAAATGAACCTCTGACGTTACACGCGGAGTTATTTCAGAAATACAAAACTTTGAAACATCGTAGCGCCGATAATACTATATAAAAAAAATTGAAAAAAAAATTTTTTTGACTTAGTTTAACAGTCTATAACAATTTTTTTTATTTTTAAAAACCACTGAACTTCCTCATTGTTTAAATACCTTCCGCTTTTAAGATAGTGGCGATAACGCTGTTTTGCCTATAACTCTTGACGTGGTGTGAGCTAACGTAACCGCCTATATTATCGTAACTTAAAAATAATATGTCGTAATATTTTATTTTTTTTAAGAGTGGAATGATGCGAAGTAACACATAGAAAACTATAGTTGGCCTATAATTTTTGTTTATTTGTAACTATTGTTTTTTTTGTTGTTAGAATGGCTGTTGTTTTCTTATAATAAATTAAACAAATGAATTTCCTTAAATGTAGCAGGTGAATTTTATAGAGCTATGATGCCAATAAGGAACACTTTTCCTTAAAAAATGCTATTCGCCAAAAATCTCGCTTGCGTTGTTCTGCCGATTATGGCTCCATATATGAAGTAAAATCGAGTTTTCTGTCAAACATGTGCACCTGTATGACACCCATGTATAAATATTCATTTTTTCATACAGAAAATTCAATCTTACTCGGTGGCCAATTTAAGATACATAACTCTGTTAACTTCCCATTGTAATACATACGGGCCCAGATAAGTTTAGATTTTAGATAGTTGTGTATCCAAATAGTTTATTTCTTTTCATGGTGTCTTCCAATCATGTTTTTTTACAGTACCTTAGTATCGTGGAATTATAATATACCAGAAGGCGTGTAGAACCAATTTTGCATATATCGTACTATGGCCAAAAGTCCCCCCCCCCTACCCGACATCCCGCGTGCGCATGCATGAAGTCGCCGCGTAATGTTGCCAGACCGTGAACAATATAGGATAATTGTGTGTTATGTAATGTTTTGTTTTACAACAAAATAAATTTTACTGGCTGGACTATAAAAAAAAACAGGTACTTATACTAGGCAAACGTAAAAAAAAGAGATAAATAATAATTTAGTAATTAAGTAAATTAATACCGTTTAATATTATACTGATACACATTAATGGAACGCCTGGTAAAAAATTCGACTGCCCTGGCAATACTTACAAAATATCCACGTTTTATTTAATAATCTGACAAGCGGTAAAATAATCGAATTCTTAAATAATATTATTCGTGAATTCGCTACTAAAGCTAGGGTTTCTTTAGGGTACTTTCCTCACCTTAAGTTTCGTCTATGCATACGGGTATTAGTGTAGGTAGCTTGATGGTGACCATTGTTTCTAGGTTAATAGGGAAATATCACTTTTTTTTCAATTTTAAATTAAAAGGTTCTATGAAATTCTGTCGAGTAAAAAAAAATGTTTTTCTACTTATTAGTAGCAGCGCCCTTGAGGTGATTTTCACAAAAATGGCGCTATATAAATTATCCATACATTATTATTATTATGGAAATGATTTTTAATTTATAATTTTGAATTCCTTCGAAAACGGTTAATTGCATTGACCACGCCCCTAATACGTCACAATTCGGTAAAATTTTGACCTTTGCTTGTGACCTTGTTTAAATTTAAAAAGAAAATCGTTACGAATTTTTACGTCGCGATTGTCAAGGCCGAACATGTCACATTTTTGTGAAGACATATTTTTTAACAATTTTGTTTTTTTTTTTAATTTTGTATAAAAACATTTCTACACAATATCATACTTTCTAAAACAAGACAAGGACAATCAAGACTAATGAACCAGGGACTGAAATTATACAATAAACTACCAGACAAAACTAAACAAAAGACTCAGACAAACTTTTCAAAAGATGTCAAAAATATTATTTTGAACAACAGAGTACAAATAAAAAATGTATATATTATTTTGTGTAAAATGAATGTAATAATCCGTAAGGGTTTATAAATAATTTTTTTCAAATAAAAAAAATTAAAAAATATTGATTTTGAAAATTCAAGCAATTTTTCCAAATCCATTTCACACGTTTTTATCGGTATTCGTAGATTTCCCTATTGTATTTTCTTTTTTTTTCTGCTTGTATTTGTAGTATTTTGATATGTCCCGAACATTCTTTGGCAGACTATTAAAAGATTTAGGTCCAAATACAAATGGAAATATTATGATGTTTTCATTCTTGGTACCGCCTGCAGTTCTTCAATGGCTTCCCAGGTTCCTATGTTTTTGGCTTTGGTCTGGCCTTATGTTTGTACCAATAAAATAGTAAAACTCGTTTAAAAATTTGGATAACATTCATAACAGCTGCTGAATAGGGAAATATCACGTTTTTTCAAAACTTTTTTTAGTAATAAAGGTCTATGAAATACTGTCCGGTATATATTTTTTTGCCAATTATTAGTATTGTTGAGGGCATCACCAACAAGCCGTAAAGTTGGCCGAGCCAAACACCGCTTTGGCCCGCAACGCGTAATCCGATGCAACGTCAGCTCGGACAAATTACTAAACGTCGTGCATCGGAAGAACATTTACATTTCAACTTGGCATTTCGTGTCGCCCGTCCACCAGCTCCTCTTCAGTGTTTTATTTATTTTCACATAATTTCGTACTTTGTTTCCAAAACAGTTGAGGGGAGCTCTGTGGAGGGTATCACAAACAAGCCGTGAAATTGGCAGAGCCGAAAACCGCTTTGGCCCGCAACGCGTAATCCGATGCAATAAGCTTTGATGATGCCCTCCACAGTATCATAGAAAATATTTTTTAATTTTTAATTTTTAATTACCGCAAAAATGGTCATTCCATTGGCCACGCCCCTAATACGTCACGAGTCATGTTTATTTGTTCCTGGCCATTGAAATTTCTTGAGAACATTATCACGAATCTTGACGTCACAACGATCAAGGCCAAACATGTCGTGTTTTTCTAGCAACGTATTTTTATTAAATTTATGTATGAAAACATTTTTCCACAATATCCATATTGATTTTGAAAATACAATTAATTATTCTAAATCCATTTCATATATTTTTATCGGTATTCGTAGTATGTGATGGTTCCCTGTTGAACACATACGCCATTTATTGATTTATATTGTTGAATTATATTTATTGGGAGTAATTAGCATTTGATATTATTGCATGTTGTATTTTTCCTTGCATGCTCCGCTGTATTTGTCTAACAACAGGAGTGGCAAGCCGGGCTGCGTTTGATCACACACAACAATAAAGGAAGCAATGTCTGTCCGCGCACTAACCTAATGAAGCAGTAAGTTCACTATACTATGTCCTAATACCGTGTGTTTTGCAGTTCACCCTCACTATGCATACCTGGCCCAATGTAATCATTGCCGCTGTACTATCAAGCAACCTACTTCCACAGCATCATGACACTAACCCAATATGATGTCACAAGACACACAATAACCTGTTAGGAAATACAGCCTGTTTGCAAACATTTGGGCATACTCAAAACATTGTTAAAGTAAATTTTGTTTTTAAATACCCGTCGCTTAGGGTGGGCTGATAATTTTTTGCCAAATTTTGAAATGAAAGGAGGCTAAAAAGTTGCCTTTTAGATTACTCGGAATGCAAAAAATATCAGCAAAAAAAATTTCGATACTACTTTTGGCCCGCAACCAGAGCTTGAAGTTTTCAAAAAAGACGATTTTCCGCGCTAAACCGGCTGTCATTTCGTATTTAAGTAATAAAGTCGGTCCAATTAAATTTTATAATGTGCAATAAACCTTATTAAATAAGCATCTAAGGGCGTGAGTTGCACTTGGTTTTGTAATAAATGGGTAGCATTGTTTTAATGAGCCATCGTGTTCGTCAATATTAGCCAGGCGCTCAACGGAGTCAGTTCCGCGGAGTGTAAACTTTTTGCATTTCGGTAGTTTTAAAACGTGTTCGAATTTGTAATGTGATTAAGTCATATCTTTACTAAAAAAAATAAATCAATATAGATAATTAACAAAGTGATAATATTCAAACCTAGGTTGAGGGCCAAAAGTAGTATGGATTTTTTTTTTTCAAATTATTTTTACGTTCAATGTGATCCAAAATGCAACTTTTTAGCCCGCTTTCACTTTGGCGTCTAAAAAAATAAAAAACTTCATACATCATCGGCCCACTCTAACTGTGTGTATCAGATCTAAATTTGTTGCAACAGAGGGAAAACGTTTTTGAGAAGGGAATATGAAAGTCGAGGCATTTACAGGGCTTACGACCTGTCGTTGGCTGGTTTAAGTGGCCACTTTACACATTTCATTTTTCACCATTGCCCATGTTTAAACATCCAAATCTCTTCAACTCTTCCATCCGTTGACTTTTGTGAAGTAAAAGGGCTGAGACCTTTATCATGTGGGTAAGATTCATCCGGCTGAACCAATAATGTTTTCCCTCTGTTGCAACTAATTTAGATCTGAACCACTCCCGAGGGAGGAAATCCAGCCTATCTGCAAGCATTTAGACATACTCAAAACATTGTTGAACGAGACATTACAGCAACCTTTTCAGAGAAAACTGGTCCTAAAAATTCGAGTGTTAAAAAAATATATTTTTAAAAAAAAATTAACATATATGACAAAATTGCCTTTTACAAAACTTATAATATAAACATATTTGGTTGCATACATTACTTTTGACCCAAGATTTAGAAACAAAAATGTAACCTAAAAATTATCTAACACATTTAGTTTAAAAAAGTTTAAAACAATTAAAAAATAAATGTAAAAATCAAATTAAATAATAAAATATTTTTATTTACAAATATTTAATAAAACATTTGACAACAAATGTAATGCTTTGAATATTAATAATGTTAAGCTTTTTATGTTTGCGTTTTTTATATATAAATAGGACATAATAAACATTAAAAACAAGTAATATTAAGAAAAAAAAAAAAGTAAAATCTTATAAAAATGAAAGAACATAATTATGTAAAATAATAAATACGTAACAATAAAATGTAATACGAATGAATATGACAAAAGATAATGTGAAAATGATTCATTTTAATTCGTTGTCGACCTCGTGCTGTAATGGTCAGCGCGTTTGCTTACCATGCAAGAGGTCTCGGATTCGATTCCCGACATGGTTGATGTATTCAAGTTGAAATATTTATTTAAAAGGGTGTTTTTACTCTAGAATATTTCATTGTCCCTGGACTAGTACCTGTAGCGTAAGACTGATCATCTTACCTTAATGTAACACAAATGATCAAGATACGCTGCGATTGGTGTACCAATACAAAATGCCTACAGTATAAGACCAAATGAGTCTTATGGATATGAAATGCATTCGTATTGCTATTTATCAAATCTGTTACATGTTGCAACTTTATACTTTATAACTGCATTCCATCTGCATGAAATTAATTTTATTCAAATCAGTTATGCTTGGACTTGGTACAGTAATAACAATACTGCAATTAATTTTAAAGCCAATCAACTGTTTTTTTTTTATTGTCTGACTATTATTATTTTTAATCATACAGCATAGTTATTGGTATGGCTTAGAGATAATGTTATATTAAGCTCTTACTTTATCGCTTGGCTGTTTCAATCGCTTTTGGTGAATTTAATTTATTATTTCCATAAATATTAATTAGGTACCAATTTAAATATTGTCTGTGTTTTTAGATATTATCATAATAACAATTATTTTTGTGTATTTTTAGCCATCATTTAAATATTGTACAATTTGTTGTATCATTAAAAAATTAAGTGTTTTTGTTTTCTAAATAACGTTTATCAGTAGAATTATATCAATGTGGGCTATTGTTATGTCTCTGTTATTTAAAAAAAAACCTTAATTGCTTTTCCTGATGAGAACCGGAATTACTTATCTTATAAAAATTTATAAAACTAGTAAGTAACTAAAAAATATAACGTTTTGTAATGATAAGAAAATCATTGCAATACAATTAGTATTATTAATAGTAATAAATATGTAACTATACGAAAATCAATTTTAGAACAATCTGAAATACAAAAAAGTCACTAAAAAGTAAGATGTTGTTTAAAAATGAACACAAATATGTCGTTATAGATGTGAAAATAGAGGTGAAAAAAAGTTTAATCGCACCCGGGAATAATATTGGCACAACTCAAAAAACTCATTTTCATAGGAGAGCAGTTCGGTAGTCAGATGGCAGAAGGGACCATCTGTAATTTTCAATAATTTTCAGAAGAGCTGAAATACGTCTCAATTTCAAGACTTTAATCCACAAACTAAAATATTTTAGTTTTGCATTTCAATAATTAATTACCATTCTAAATGACGCAGATTTTTTTTTTCTGCGTGTATTTACAGAAATATTAATGAAAACTTTTGAAAACTTAAACATAGACAAAAATACAAATGGTCCCTTCTGCCATCTGACAACCGAGTTACACTCGCATCTGCGCCATCAGTAAACTAACATTCTTTCGCAAAATAATGGCACAACCTAAAGTTGACTCTCTTGTGCCATCAAGTTTTCGATGTTTTCGTGAATAACAATGGCGTACTGATCATTCCGCTACTATTGATTCTTTCATTTGAATAATAAATTATAGTGCAACATTAACATTGCTTTTGAGGCCACATCAGTTTTTTAGAATCACATTACCTACTGAATGTTTCTGTTTAACTCAAAAACGACTATTTTGGACTTATGCCACTATTATCGCTCAGGCGCAAAATGTGAATCATTAAACATGATTGTTGTATTCCAGTTGGATGCGCCTCGGTTTCCTGACAGACCCCAAAGGAAAGGTTCCCGTGAAAGTGGTCGCGAGGACCTTCGCCTCTGGCAAGACGGAGAAATTGGTTTACCAGTGCCTGTCAGACCTCGGCCTACCGTCCGGCAAGTCGGACACTATAGAAAAAGATGCCTTTACTTTCGACAAGTTCTACGCTCTCTACCACAAAATCTGCCCCAGAAATGATATTGAAGAACTCTTTAGAAGCATGTGAGTATACCAATCTTGCACTACTAGGGGTCGAACTGGGGGATGAGTCTTCTACAAACTCTAAATTCGGGCAAAAATCTTTCAGGTTTTCGGTATTAAAAAATTTCAATGTACAGCCCGAACATTGTAAAACCATGACCCATATTCGAGAGACTTCAGCCCTATGGGAAATTGGATACAAAAAATGTTTTCTTGCGCGCCTTAAAAATTAGAGCATTCAATTTTACGGTAAAATTTCTTAAAAATGTACGAAAAAATCATAATAAATATTTTAATAAAAACGCACGACATTGAATGACGTCTCTGGTTCATGTGATATGAAAGCTTTTAAGGATATCTGGTTTGGTCACTGAAAACGAACCAATCGGAAGAACTGTCATAGAACAACCTCTGACGTCACACGCGGAATTTTTTTTTTTTTTTTTTTCAAAATACAAAAATGTACAAAACATAATTGTGTTCCCATGAGTTAGCAAACTCATTCTGAGATAGATACAATTAAAGATTATCAGATAAAAATACATTTAGTTGAACATAATTAAAACAAAAATGGACAAATCTCGGAAACCTTTTTAAAAACAAATTATAATATATCATTTAACATTAACTTACATAGGTCAAGGGTTA
The DNA here is from genome assembly GCF_059751315.1 of Micrasema longulum. Taxonomy (NCBI): domain Eukaryota; kingdom Metazoa; phylum Arthropoda; class Insecta; order Trichoptera; family Brachycentridae; genus Micrasema; species Micrasema longulum. Next base: position 733,601 of record NW_028277304.1, read on the forward strand.
TCGAGAAATAATTTAAGGAAATGATTTTTTAGTGTAATTTGATTTCCATTCGTAGACTGGTAAGAAATTGATTTAAGGTGAATAGGCAGGAGGTTATATTGAGTAGAGGCAATGTAGAGGAGTGACCTCAATCCGAATTCAGAGGAGTGTACAGGGGGTAAACCTATACAGTTATGAGATCGAGAGATTTCAGAAATACAAAACTTGAAAAAATCATAGCGCCGATAATACGATATATAAAAAATAAAATTTTGGCTTAGTTTAATGGTATATTAACCATTTTTTTTTTAAAGACACTGAACTTCCTCATTGTCATAATTGTCACCCTACTGAGTAAAATAGTTCGGGTAAACGTCGTTTTACATCGAGAGACACCGGCGTAAAAAAAATCAGCGGAAAATGGAAACAAATATAATGGAAGGTTCCGTGTCAAAATTCTAAGAACAATCTAACATGTTTAATGAATACATATCCTATATATATTCTAAATAAATTATAAATGTCTTTAATAAATACAGTTTAAATTCGTTTACAAAATAGTTAATAATCTCTTGCCATAAATAATTATTTTTTTAATATACTAACTCACCAGTTCGTCGGTACTAAATTAAAATCTCACACTTTTTTGAAAATACACGTAATTTCATTTGCTATGATTGTTGCTTCCTTTCTTGCAGAATCATAGCATAAACTACAAATATTTTAATATTTTTTTAATTTTAATAATAATACAATTAAAAATATAATCATGCCTTTTTATTTTTCTTAAAAACGAAACGAAAACTAACTCGGAAACAATTTCACACACACAATAGGCTACTCGCGTACACGGTAATAGAATAAAACAACGTGTAAAAGTGTGTCTGCTATTAGAATCGCGGCGCCTATTGTCGTCTGGTGTCGGCCGAACAAGGAATCCCACCCCGGCACCAACCGGCGTAATGAGGAACTTCAGCCCTACGGGAAATTGGATACAAAAAATGTTTTCTTACGTGGGGTAAAAATTAGAGCATTAAATTGTACTGCCAAGTTTCTTGAAAATGTACAGAAAAAATAATAAAAAATATTTTGATAAAAACGCACTACTTTAAATGACGTCACTGGTTCATGTGAATCGACCTATGATCTGAGAGCTATGGAAGATTTCCGGTATGCTTGTCGCTTCTGGACCAATGGGAAGAACTGAATGAGAATAAGCGGAAATGAACTTCTGACGTTACACGCGGAGTTATTTCAGAAATACAAAACTTTGAAAAATCGTAGCGCCGATAATACGATATATAAAAATATTTTTTTTTACTTAGTTTAACAGTCTATTAACAAATTTAAATTTTGAAAAAAACCACTGAACTTCCTCATTGTAGATCGGCGTAAATCGAACCGGCGCAAAACGACGTTTACCTGTACTTATTAAAAACACACGGCGAAGTTTATTTATATGTATTTATTTATTTGGTTTATAAACAATAAAAAATAATACATAATATACAGAAATATTAAAATAAAAAATAGGCACTACTTATTTTTTATCATTTACATGTAAACATTAATAACATACATACTTTAATAAAATAAACATTATAAATTATTGTAAAAATTAATTCGTTAATACAAAATACGAATAAAATTAACAATACAAATTATCAAAATTAAATTATCGAAAAAATGCATTAATTAATATAAAACGAATAAAAACAATAAATAAAATAAGCGACAAAACAAAACTTGCATTGTAAGTTATCAAATTTAAATTATTGTAAAAATGAGCATCTTGTATATACCTAAATAACATAAAAACTTTTAGGTTACACTTATTGTATTACACTATTATTATTATTATTATTATTTTTATTATTATTATTATTATTATTATTATTATTATTATTATTATTATTATTACACTTATTATTTACCTTTATTGTTTACAATTCAGTCTCAAAAATTTCAATGCTGTTGTATAATCTGCACATTCTTGATATTGGATTGAAGGACACATTATTCTTAAAGGAATCTGCGTAGAATGTTTTTGGGTTCCTTGAAGTATGACCACTAGGAACACTAACTTTTATATTACCCAAACAGCTGGAACTTTCCTATTTACAATTAACAATTTTATACTACTACTTACTGGGTACTTTAAATATTCTTATTATTTTTATTTTTTCTGTAGATTTGAATTGAAATTTTCGATTTACTTTGTTTTATTTTTTATCTTGTTTTGATTACATTTATGAGCGCACACTATTTTTAAATGTGATTAATTTTTCCTTATATTTAAAATATATTCAAGTAAATTGCTATTCTTTAATTTTAATTGTATTATTTTACTCTATTTTCTTACTATAAAAAAAATAAATTCTATATAATAATCACAATCTTTAAACTATTTTTTATGTTTATTATTTTATACATATACAGCATTATGTCTGTACTCTTTTTATTTGATTATTAATGAAAACTAATGTCTGAACACCCGATGAGGAACTATTATTGAATAGTTTATCGGGACAAAATATATTTTAATACTTTGTGTTCTTTATAATGTATTAATATTGTAATAATGTGTATATTTTATTGAATAAAGACTCTATGAAAAAAAAAATATATAAATACAAGTTGCGTAGGTATATCAATTTATTGGACAGAGATTTTACGATTGTGAACGCGGAGAGATGATGCAAAGTACTTGTTGCTGACTGAGCTTTTAACTGATAGAGTTACTGCGTAAATGTTTTACTTGAGTAACGAAACATTGAACTGCATGTTGTAACTGACTTAGAATGTCCGACTGAGGCTGACTGAACTAAGTACTGACTTATTATCTATTTCATCTTCTCTTTACTTCCTAGTGGGGACTTGTGGTCGTCTGCTATTTCCCTGGCTGTCAGCAGTTTGACATCCTAGCTTGTCAGCGATTTGGATGTATTCACACTGAAATACACAGTTCACCTTCAGCACTGTCATCCGGGTGATCGTAGGTTAGATGACAGTGAGCATTGTTTTAAAGGGTGAATTTGAAGTCCATTATTATTATTATCAATGAGCAAAAACAAGATCAAATTTTGATAATTCACTCACAAGTGGATTGGTGCACCAAATGCTGTGTATCTCGATCATCTCGACCTCAAGCATGGTAGACGAACGCGCCAACCACTACACTGTGAAGCGGACTTATCTCTACTCGATTGACTTTTTCAGGGTTTTTAACTACTAAACCACTTAGTCGAAAACACTCGTCCAGGATTCTCTGGCTCTATTTCACTCGGACCTGATAAATCAAATACTACATTTGATTGTTTTGTTTTTGTCCATGTTAGATGAGTAATACAGCCTTGTGTGTGAAATAGAACCAGAATCCTGGACAACCATCTTGCCATACATTTTATCTCGTATTTTAAAAATATTCACTCTTTTGTCGACAGCACCCAGGGCAAGGCGGACACTATCAACTTGGAACAGTTCATCAACTTCATGAATGAGAAGCAGAGAGATCCTCGACTCAATGAGATTCTATATCCGCTGTACGATGAAAAACGTGCGGCTGAAATCATCAACACCTATGAACAGAACGAAGACGCGAAAAACAAAAGTAAATATAGCCTTTCATTATTATTGGATTATTCGCAAGCTGCCTTTGCCGAGTTCGATTACAATTGAAAGTTCATGAGCACCATCATTTTCCTACCCGCATCCAGTGGTGCATAGGGCACTACATTTGTGCTCCAATTGTTGCAGCATATCTGGACCATTTTTGTTACATGGATAGTAAGATATTTAGTCTCACAATTCAGGTGTCAGTCCAGGAAGAATGAAATATTCCACATTTGCTAGCCAGAAATTGAACCCCAGACCTCAAACGTCGTAGGCGAACGTCCCAACCGGAGACGGACTTGTTTTCACTCAATTCCCCTTTTCAGGATTTTTACCTGAGAATTGATATCACTCTGATACAGGATTCTTGTTCTATTTTACACTCTTTTTATCCTCGATGGCGCTACAGCCCATACTGAGTTTTGGACTCTTTCAACTTTCACCTCTAACTCCATCTGTCCTCAGCCGCCGTTTTTTAATTCGCCAGCTGGAGAATCTGCGCTGAATCCTTTTTCGCTTCATCCTCTCATCTCCGCCTGGGTTTTCCCACTAATCTCCATCCACCTGCTCATTAGTATTTTCTGGACGCGTGAATCGGACATTCACTGTCCATGTCCGACCCATCTTAATCTAAGCAGTTTCATATGTGTGGAGATGCTTGGAGCCTGGTATATACTGTACAGTTACATTAAACCGAATGCGCCTTTGATTACCTTCTCTCACTGGTCCGCAGATTCTTCGCGATGCTTTCCTTCCAAATTTGTATATTTCTCACACAAAACTGTACCTATCTTAATCCGCCTGAGCACAGACGTTAAATTCAGTTTTCTTTTCCACATCCGCTTCTAAGTGGAGCATGTGAACATCTCCAAATGCCTCCAGGAGATCCTATCGCTAGCCAGCATTCTCGCGTCCTTCCATGTCAATCCCGCGTCCTTTAGTTCCGACAAATAACGCCGAAAGTTCGTGATTGCCGGTCTTCCAGACGGCTCCTCTGAGGCATCCGCCGCACGCGTCCAAGGCAGGTCAGTGGACCCTCAAAACGCTCGCAAAAAACATAGGAGGCGGCTGCGTTCTAGGACTTCAATGTTTGTTGTGAAATCGACCACCTTAGGCCTAATATTTTTCTCAGGCACTTACTCCCAAAACTCAGATTCAGTACTTGAAATGTGCTCGAAAAAAAATGATTGAAATGTCTGTGTTGAATTTGCAGAACAACTGACGAAAGACGGACTGATCCGCTACCTCATGTCCGACGAGAACGCCCCTGTATTCTTAGATCGCCTGGACATCTATATGGAGATGGACCAGCCCCTGTCCCATTACTACATCAACTCGTCCCACAACACATACCTGTCGGGACGACAATTTGGCGGGAAAAGCTCCGTGGAGATGTATAGACAAGTCCTGTTAGCTGGTTGCAGGTATTTGTTAACTAATTATGAATTTTAACATTTCTTCGGGATTGTAGAACAACAACGGATGAGCAAAAAATGCGACATTGACTTTCTTTTATGTTTGAAATTCAAAAAGTCCGATACATACCCGTTTTCTTGGCAAGGCATCAATTAAACAAACTTGCTACACCCGCTATGCGCCTTCACTACAGTTGTTGCACAATATAAAATCAACATGCTTTTAGTAGGCAAACCTTGCATGCACTGATTAGGTTATGAATTTTCGTAACATTTGTTTGATGTTGTGAAATGTATATTTTTTGTTGTTGTGGGATATTATTTATTATATTTTTGTGCAACAACTATGGTGAAGGCGTATAGTGGGTTTTGCATGCTGGTTTCATCAATGTCCTGGCGAAGAGGCGGTTTTGTCTGAAAACCCGTAGACATAGAAAAGTCAGTATGTGGTTTTAAACAAATATTTAATAATATACACGATTTTTCAGAGTCAGACCGGGAAACTTCAGATTAACATTCCTCGTGGTAAGCTTTAAAAAAAGTCCGAATAAAAAATAAAAACTCAAAAAAAAAATCTATATTAAAAACCACGTTCTAAAAGCCAGATTCTCAGCAGACGTCTTTTTCTTGATCCAGATAAGTTTTTTTGATTTTTTATATAGATAGAGATCATGCTGAGAAACCAGCTTGGACCATAATAAAGCTTCAACGGATAAAATATTCATACATTTATACAATAAGGATATTGGAATATCGTGTTGCTGACATTACAATTATTTTTCAATTAATAATTTGATCATTGAATTTTGTAAGTTTGACTGGTCTTTGCATACATTTTTTTAAAACTCTAGATGTGTAGAGTTGGACTGCTGGGACGGAAAAGGTGAGGACGAAGAGCCTATCATCACTCACGGAATGGCCATGTGCACTGACATTCTGTTCCGGGACGTGATCGTGGCGCTCCGGGACACGGCCTTCGTGACATCCGACTACCCGGTCATCCTGTCCTTCGAGAACCATTGCTGCAAGGCCCAGCAGTACAAACTTGCCAAGTACTGCGATGAGATACTCGGAGACCTTCTGCTGAAGGAGCCACTTCCTGAATATCCGGTAAAATGTTCATTAAAAAAAATATGCAAAAAAGAACAATGCTGAAAACAATAGGTTTCCTAAGTATAAAAAAAATTGGACAAAAAAAGCATCTCTTCGAGAAACTCGGTCGGGTTGGACCAAAGATAATATTGGATTAGGATTTTCACTATCATAAGAGAGTACTTCAGTTCATGTGGCCCCCAAATCATAGAGCCACTCTCGAGTCTACTTTGCACCAAGGAGTTGTAAAGAGTTCTCAGTACGCGGGTATTTCCGAAAACCTTGGCAGTACGCCTGACCTCAATTCCCCACTAGGAAGTAAAGGGAACATTATTATAATATTAGATTATTATTATTATATTATATTATTATTATATTAATTTAAGCGAGCAGCTTAAAGCTGGTATGTAGAGGCCATTTTAGGCTCGGACAGCCACTATTTAAACAGTTAGCACCCTTAGGTGCTAGCAGTTATTTACTTATTCACTTAGTTCACTCAGGGGGGCAATGACAAACCCTATCTTCATCGGCACATACGAAGACTGAATACTTAGCTTTCCTAATATCTCTATCTACCTAGGTATGCTCTACCGGCTTGTTATTTCGGATGTCGTATGATCAAACTCAACCAATAAGTGACTCTGAAACTTTACTCAGCATTCCTTACTAAATTAAAATTTCGAATTCTCAGTTCTCATTCATATTTTAAATAACCACTTCAAAACTTTTAAAATTGAATTAAATCAAACTAAAACAAACAATGTTAGCTTGAACATGATTTTTATACCACATTTGATAATTCCTAAGACAGTATAGTTAACTTTCCAAATATCTCTATCTACCTTCCTACATAGTAGGTAGTGTATCTACGTAATTGCTCGTGAGAATTTATCTTTAGCTATGATGTCATGATAAAGGTATTTCATTTTCACATCCAAGCATTAATGTCGTTTCATTCTGTCATGTTCAACTGGAATAGGAGCTCCTTGTATCCACTAGCATATCTCCTGCAAACACATTCATTCAAGCCTTCGTAACGAGTTGTTCTTAGTTCCATACAGTCTTGCTTTAGGAAGAAATTAATTTAACCCCTTATACAACAAACTAATGTGTTTCCAGCTGGAACCAGGAGCGCCCCTGCCACCACCATGTTTGCTGAAGAGAAAGATCTTGATAAAGAATAAAAGATTGAAACAGGAGGTTGAGAAACAGGAGTTGGAACTTTTCAAACAGGGACAGTTTGTCATTGAGGACGAGGTGAAGGAAGATGCCTCTGCAGTGGTTTTGGATAAAAAAGTAAGCATTAAATATATAAATTCAAAGTATCAAAAACCTCTTGGTTTAGTTTTACTAATTTATTTGTTAACCAACGAGCGCTTTCACCCACGTAGGCATCTCCGAGACTGATAAATTAATAAAAAAACATTTTTATTTTATATATCTGTACCTTAAAGCTGAAAGGCTGGAAGTCACATTTTTTGCAAAATTGAGTTATGAATGTAATTCTGTTCATATATTCATATTCTATTGATGCTAAAAACATCAGAGTCCTCCAATATACCACTACTGAAATAGCTTGTTCCAAAACACCAGTAGTGCAGTAATAATATTCATGCTTTTAACAAAATTCAACAGCTTGCTGGTATTAAAGCAGTGGATACTGAATAAATTCCACAATTTTTATAACAATCTACCTCTGACGCAGCGAGGAATTTCGCACAAGATTAAGTCTTATTGTCATAATCAACCATACTTAACCATTGTGTCATTTCTTTTGTCGTTAATTTCATTATTTTACTTTGCTTTTTTTCACATACTGTTTGCTTTCAATTACTGTTTTATTGCTATTAATATCATGTCATTAATAGAGAACACTTTTTGAAACTTGAGGGAACTGCTCTGCTAACAAAGAAATCGTCAAGCCCGTGTTCTCTTTCACTTTTTTGTCGACTTTCTGCACAAATCGTCAGTGATCACTAAGGGTCGCCCACTCCGTTCCTCGTCACGAACATTCGTTCGGCCATCTTTGAAAGCTCTGACCCATTTGCGTATCATTCCATCACTCATAATGTTTTGTATAGACACTTCACAAATTGGACGGTGAATGTCAACTGCTTTCACGCCTTCAGCACTAAGAAAACATATAACTGCGTGTATTTCACAGTCGACGGGCTTTAAATACGCAAAAGCAAATCTAAACACGATCCACTGATGCCGCAATGGCGTCTGTGGCTTGTCAACAGATGTAGGTACACAGTATGCATGCGCAGGAAACCGACCGCAACGCTGCCGCGGCGGAATTTCAAAATGGTTCTTACTTAAAAAACTCGCCTCGTATTTTTTAATCTTATTTATTTTTTTATTTATTTAAATCTTAAAGTAGGGCACACATATCATACATATTGTTATGTGTGTTCTAATAATAACATTGCAAATATATTTAATTTATAAATTGTTTATCACATATGTCTTGACCATTATTTTAAATTTTGATATGTTTTTTTCTTCATAAATATTTTTTTCCATTTCGTAATACTTTTTAATTGCTTTAAATAAAATTGAATTTTGTGACTTTGCCTTTTTCCTAAATGGAAGTCTAATTTTGTTCTTTTCTCTAGTATTGTGATCGTGTTCATGCTGGTTCCGATCAATTTTTTTCCAAAATTCTGTTTTTTTATTAGAGTTTATAATTTTATGAACAAATATCATTGTATTGTAAAATATTCTTTGTTTTATATGTTAATAATTTCATTTCATTTACCATCGACTTTACCCTCGTATATCTGTTTTTTTTCAAAATGATTCTAAAGGCTTTATTTTGTAATACAGTTAGTTTATCTATGTTTTCTTTGTTTGATAAAAATAAAATGCTACTACAGTAGTTAACGTGTGGTTCAATAATTGCTTTGTAAATAGTTTTGCAGGAGTCCTTATCAATAAATCTTCTGATCCTTCCCAAAATTGATATCTTTATGTTCATAAGTATTCCTTTTTCTGTAACTCAGTACAATAGTATTTTTTTGCACACCTAATAAAATCTACTTTTGATATTTCCAATTACTAAAAAAAAACAATGTGATTATTCTTCTTCTGGTGTCTTGTCAGGTCCCCCCCGATGTTGGCGATCACCGCAGCGAAAGCGTCCTGCGCTACTCAGAACAGGTCCTTAACTCTCCTCACTCCTGTCCTCCAATCTTGAAACATTTCTCACCTTTACACTTGACAACCGTGCTCTATTGGCTCTGGCTCTCTCTGTGATTATTTATTAAATATTCGTGTTATTCCGCAAAGTAAACGCTGAATCAATAAACAGTATAAAACTGCTTGTAATGATTGCTTCGTTTGTCTTTAGCCCGAGGAGATAGTGGCCGCATCAACTGAGGCGGGAGATGACGCCCCTCCCGTAGTAGCCTACACTGGCTCCACGACCAATGTTCACCCCTGGCTCTCCTCCATGGTGAACTACGCCCAGCCAATCAAGTTCCAGGGATTCGATGTTGCTGATCGTAAGTTTAAAAACTCTAGCCCAAACAAGGAATTTTAGGAACTACTTATTGCTCAGGAAATGCTTCTGTGGGTTTAGATTGAATCTGGTTTCCTCCGGTCTGAGAAACACGTATGTTTATTTCAAATGTGTTCAATTTTGCAATACAATTAATGTTTGCATTGTTATCGTGTCCATGAAAAAATGTTTTAAATATCACTTTGGGTACTTAGCGCTAAACACCCTCTTTATCTGCTTGTCTTTTTTTAATTTGGTTTACCCATCAAAAATAAAATCAGTCGCGGCTTTTTAGTACTTAAACAAGCTAGCAGGCCACAAATATTATTTGAAGATTCTCTATTTGGAAACTAGTATTTTGAACATTTCCGAAAGAATATTTTTCTTTGATAGATACCGTTGACATATTACGTATCACATATGACACGTGGCGTTCAAAGTGGCCATTTTGGGAATTATTCATTTTAAAAAGAATCAGCCAGTGCTCAGTGTTGATGACACTTCAATCATAATGCTACTGAATGTCATTGCGATAAATAGTGAAGAATAAAGCTACGTATATCGCGAAGTCAATAACTATTGTTGTTTGAGTTGATTTTCACAGAACCACAGAAAAAATAGCCATTTACAACATTACTTATATATTATGTACTAAGTACAAATGAATTAGCATTTTTTGTACATTACCTATTAAAAAAAACATTACTCGCCGTTGGTGTCTGGTTAGTCGACTTTCAAACCCCAGAGTACCTTAACTTGATCCCTATTTTTGAGCAGGTTTTTTTAACAAATAATCAGATTTTTGACTCAAAGATTGATCTGAAAATTTTCAGAGAAAAACATCCACCACAACATGTCTTCATTTGCGGAAACTGCCGGAATGAACTACCTGAAACAGCAAGCCATAGATTTTGTGAATTACAACAAGAGACAGATGTCCAGAATCTACCCCAAGGGTACCAGGGCTGATTCCTCCAACTACATGCCCCAGGTCAGCATTACTCCGAAATCAATCACTATCCTCAAAATTGCATTGGTCTCTTACTTCGTATTCCTGATTCTCCATCTTTTGTGTGAATTTATTTTTAATGTATTTAAGTAAACAAATAAAACAATTCAATTATGTCATTATTTATAATATACAAAATTAATCAACATTATAAAAATACAATCAGCAACAAATCAACTCACACTAAAATCTTTTCTTCGATATTTTTGGGTGCACTTTATTATTTCTTTAATCTTTGAGAGATTGGAAATACTTTGATAATAAATAAATAAATAATGATGGGAATTAGACTGACAAAAAGGAGATTCTGAAACCCAAGTTGCGACAGTAGATTCCGAAACCCAAGTTGGGGTAGTAGATTCCGAAACCCAAGTTGGGACAGTAGATTCCGAAACCCAAGTTGGGGTAGTAGATTCTGAAACTTAAGTTGGGACAGTGGACTCTAAAACTCAAGCTGGGAATGGAGATTCTCGAGATTTCTCCATTATTACTGGCTGGAACTTTGATTACCAAATCAATGGGGGTATTCAGTGAAACTAATACTAATTTTATTCAAACTTTGCAAAATTCAATTATCAAATTTCTACTACATAAAGATGTATACCCCCAGAGACACAATATTTCAATGTCATTGATGTATAAATCTGTAAATAAATTATCAGTTAGGGCTCTACTTTGGTACAACTTAATTTGTCAGCATGCGTTGCACTCCGAGTATAAACACAAGTTGGTACATGATTACAACACCAGGTTTGCTAGTATGGAAGGGCTAGCTGTTCCTAGATATTGCAATAAATATGGCAAAAGAACACTGCAATACAGTACACCTAAAATATTTAAGATTTTACCTAACAATATTAAAAATACTGAGTTAAATACAGAAGTGAGACGGATGCTCAAATTATGGTTGATCGAAAAAAGTTTTTTGTATTATTAGTAATAGTTTTTCACTTTTAATAATGTAATAAAATATGGTATATGTAATGTTGTTCAAGTAAAATTATTATCAATGTAGGTTTAGTATGAAAAATCGAAGCAATTTATAAGAACCTGCTGACGAGTTGTATGTATACAACCCAGCAAGACTTTAATTTTAAGACTATTATGTAAATATTTTTTTTAAATAAATTAGAATTGAACATATACATTTTATATTATTCATATTGGGTTTTATAGATGGCTAATTCAAACTTAACCAGTTAAGTTCATCTCCATGCTGGAGAACTGTAATTCACAAGGTGGAAAGACCTGTATAAATTAAAACTGTTTATGGTTCCAGGTATTCTGGAACGCCGGTTGTCAGATGGTGTCCCTGAACTTCCAAACCTCAGACTTGCCCATGCAGCTGAACCAGGGCAAGTTTGAATACAATGGCAACTGTGGATATCTCCTGAAGCCGGACTTCATGCGACGTGCCGATAGGAATTTCGACCCGTTTGCCGACGCCCCGGTGGATGGTGTTATTGCCGCCCAATGCTCCGTACAGGTACTTTACCAAAAAATAGAAAGAAAGTTGTGTTTTGTTCCTTGAAACGTCTTTCCCTTTTTTGATATAATATAAGCATTTTTAAAAATAATAATAAAAAAAGGTTAAGCTCGACTGGCATAAGCGGGTGTGTGGAATGAAGGAAATAATATGATTGTGTTATGCAAATCGTCATTATTGAATATATAACTGCTTTAGTTGGTTAAAATATGTTGAAATAAGTTTAAATATGAATAACACCCTAGAGAGGAAATCCAGCCAGTCTGCAAGCATTTGGACATACTCGGACATAGTTGAATCATCTACTAAAAGAAGAAGTATGAAAATTGGAAAATTGTTTTCAGGCATTGCCTAGTAGGTGATTTGGTTCAGCCAGACGAATCTCACCCACGTGATAAAGGTTTCAGCTCTTTTACTTCACAAAAGTCAACAAATGGAAGAGTTGAGGAAATGTGGATGTTCAAACATGGGCAGAATGGTGAATGTTGCACAGTGTGTAAAGTGGCCACTTAACCAGTCAATGACATGTCATAAGCCCTGTAAATGCCATATTCCCATCTCAAAAAATTTTTCCCTCTCTGTTGAAATAAATTTATATAACTTGTCATTCATGTTTAATGTAAAAAAAAACATTTCAAAGACAAACCGGCGAATCGCCGGCTTTGTGAGACGGTGACAAACTGACCTTGGCCGGCGATTCGCCGGCTTTGTGTTGAAATGGGTTAACAGAATTTCTACACCTGTCTTCAAGCATAGTTTTCCCATTTCTTCGATTCTATAACTTCCTCTATTTTTAAATATATATCCGTCATTTCAGGTCATAGCCGGGCAGTTCTTGTCCGACAAGAAAGTGGGAACATATGTAGAAGTAGACATGTATGGTCTCCCTACTGACACCATCAGGAAAGAGTTCCGAACCAGAATGGTCCCTGCCAATGGCCTAAATCCAGTCTACAATGAGGAACCTTTCTTGTTTAGGAAGGTAATAATTTACACAATATAACTAGTAGTGTTTAGAAATAAACATAAAGATCTTAGATTTCTATTCATCACATGCACAGCCCTACACAGCGTGCACTACCGAAAGATCTTTCAGCACCGTACGTAGGGTAGAAACTTGGTTATGATCAACAGTGGCAGAAAATTGGCTTGTCGGTGTTTGTATGATAAGTGTGTGCCAATATGAGAGTTCTGGAAACTAAAAATAAATTTGAGGAAGAAATTTTGTCAAGATTTAGCCAAAACTTTCGTAGGCTTGTGCTTAAATAAGATTTCAAATGGTTGGACTAGTATTGCAACTAGTTACTTTTACCGTTTTCAAATGTTCAAATAAAACCATTTTCAACAAACGACTAAATGCCCTCCTCCTGGAGAAAATCCTGGCTACACTGGCTAATATGTATTACGAAAACCCATACAACAAAAAATTAATGTGACTAGGAAGAAGCTTTGTCTATACCATGAGTATTTCTTCTCCTTACTTGAATAATTCTTGATTATCTTCTAGGTTGTCTTGCCAGACTTGGCGGTACTCAGATTTGGAGTATATGATGAGAATGGCAAGCTGCTGGGACAGAGAATACTGCCACTGGATGGTCTGCAAGGCGGGTATCGTCACATCTCCCTCCGCACCGAAGCCAACTTCCCCATGTCTCTACCCATGCTGTTTTGTAACATCGAACTCAAGATCTACGTACCGGACGGTTTTGAAGGTAAGTGCCGTGAGGTGGTCAAGATTTGGCTTACTATCCGTGTGATCTCCATTTACTAAACAGCATGCGAATGTGGAATAATTAAGACAGAGGCAGTAGACTTTATCACCATAATTTCCTATCCGCATCCAGTGGTGCATAAGCCACTGTATTAGCATATGAAGGTAAGGTTGTGGGGTCAAAGTTCATTGATCGATGACACACACACGTGCCAAATGATTTTATCTGAAATAAAAAGCAACTCAGCATTTTCAATTGAATACAATACATTATATTCTGCAAGACCAACAGAGTATTCCATACAGGACGTTAACTCAATAACAAAATCGATGGATGACATATCGGGTATATATAGGATGATATATCCAGAGCAACGTCCTGGAATACATCAACTTCGTTCTCGCCATGGAGACATGAAAAACAAAGGAACTCACCCTATAAAAGGACCACAGGGCATAGTAATGCCAGTCAGTCAGTTTCAGCATGTAACTCAAGTGCAGTCAGTTCAACTCATATTCTCACGCTCCATGATAGAATGCTGTATCTTATTCACCATGTAATAAATACGCATACAAATATCAACATTGTTTCTTCATCGATCTCCAACTGAGGTAGGAGCTCCAACCCCAACAACAAGTATAACCCTACAAGGTGGTCAGATTGAAATTTTAGATTTCAGTCAAGGGACAATCGATATTTCATGTCGAAAATATCCGGCATCGTAATATACTATAACATTCTTCTTTTTTCTCCGTCCCAAATAATTATTTCATTTTTATTCATGAGTCCTAAGCAAGCAGCTTTAAGCTGACATGCTTAAGTCTATTTGATTTTA